>NC_135890.1:7797615-8997615 GCF_964194155.1 Cetorhinus maximus
CGGCATTCCAAGCATTTGAAAATCCCATGAATGCACAGAATGCCCATCTGCATCTGAATATAGGGAGGTTAATTGTGGTAATCTGAGGTGCAATACACCTTTAAGAGAATGTGAGCAGGTTGACCACGTGACTGTATTACCCAATTGCTGTGTAGCGCGGGATACAATGTTAATTAGTAATTTAGAACAGGGTCTGGTTGGAGGAGCACACATTGTGTTAGTGCTCTGTGACTTGTGTTAATAGACAGCATTTGCTTCATCTTACATTGGTCTCTGCATCTGCAGTATCTTGTTTACCGACTCACTCAATGGTAGATGGGCATGCAACCATGTTAGCTGAGCTAAGCAACCCTTCAGAAGGAACATAACAACTGGCGACAAGGCAAACCAGTCGACAACACCAAAGAAAACCTCAAAAATTCAACGTAAGTAAATCAGCCATACCTTGCAAGGCAATTATAAGTACAGCCTTCATCATAGTTGATGGAGTTATCTCCCTCCAGTATGCCACCAGTTTGGCTATATCGAACCGTTTGATCAGACCACTGGTGACCGGTCACATTATATTGAACGCCGTGCATTCTTCTTTTTGGCCAATGACATATCGGGGGAGAAGAGGCAAGCGATCCTCTTATCGACATATGACAGTAAAACATACGGCCTAATTCATAGTCTAAGGGCACCCAATGCCCCAGATTCCAAAAGCTTTGATGAGTTGGTAAATCTTGTGAAAAGCCACTTTTAGCTGAAACCCTCGGTAACAGCGCAGCGATTTAATTTGATTCAAGGTGTCGCGCCCCTGGAGAGACAGTCGCTTGCTATGTAGCAGCCTTAAAATAACTGACAGAGCACTGTGAGTTTGAGATGTCAATTAATGACATGTTAAGAGACCGATTAGTGTGTGGGATTAATGAAGATGCCGTTCGAAAGAGGTTGTTGTCAGAAACGAATTTAGGCTTCAGCAAGGTGCTGGAGTTGGCGCTCGCAATGGAGATGCGGTCAGGGACTCAGAAGCCATCAGGGGAGCACAAAATGGCACCGTCCTTCATGTTGGGAGGGAAGCACCGGTTAGAAATACCGTGGAAAGGCGGGAAACAGCCACCATTAACAGACCAGCAAAAAGCAATGGTTTAACAGAGGCAACCTGCAATAATGACGGTAGAAATGGAACCGGACAACCTGCAAGCAAACGACAATTTAAAAGAATCGAGTGTTTCTACTGTCATCATCACGGGCACATTATGCGATATTGTAAAGACAGATTAAGACAAAACTTTAAACAAAAAGGCAGAAATCGTGAAATCCACATTATAGAGGAAACAGAGTCAGCTATTTACTCGCTACACAACTTAAAAATGGGTAAAACAGAGCCAATCTACGTGACAGTGGAAGTCAATGGGAAACCCACCCGAATGGAGGCGGATACAGGGGCATCTGCAATAGTTATAGGGGAACATGTGTTCAAGTATCTGAATGGAGGAGGCCACTCATTAAATCTGGAAAATTCAGATGCTAAATTACACTGGTGAAGACATATGAGTAAGATGTATAGGCAAGGTTCCAGTACAGTATGGAAATCAATCTGTTAATTTACCCCTAATAGTGATAGCAGGCAGAGGACCGAGTCTCCTCGGAAGGAACTGGTTAAGAGAGATTAATCTGGAGAGACCACTGAGATCTCAATCAGAAGTACGAAATGTTACTGTTTGGGAAAAGGAGAATGTATAGACTCAACAAAAGGAATTATAGAGGTGACGCTTCTGGACAGGGTTCAAGCTGAGGTCAGTAACCTCCAAGAAGAAAAAGAAAACCTGCTGAAAGACTTTCGCATATTGCAAGATTCCCTCAGATCCCAATTTGTGCCACTGAAAAGGTCTGAGGAAGAACAGGAAGAATTCCACATATCTCTGTCCGAGATGGAGAATCAATTAGCTGAGAAAACACAACAATACTTAATTCTCCAGGAAACAACTAACAAATATAAAAAGGAAATGGACGAGCTGAAGAATCAGCTACGTGAAAGCCAAGAAGCTTTAATAATAGAGACCCCTGAGTTTCCAAAGGAGCTGACAGATGAGGAAATGCTGGAAGACTCAAACCACTGAGTTCACTCGAGATGAGCTTATACCTGAGCCTAGTCTGGCCAATAGGGAAATAGAAAAAAAGTCCGAGAATAAAGTCAGCGCTGCCAAGAAGAAAACCCATCAAAAGAAGACACGTAGGAAGAAAAAATGGAATTACCGACAAGGCCCCCAAAAAAATTTTTTTACACACAACAGAAGCTGATCATACCAAGTTGAATTGAGCCTTAACCAACATCCTGATTTTGAGAATGTTCCTGACAGCTGATCTTCAAATTGTTGAACTTGGAGGGGAGGGGCAGCAGGAGAACATGCAATCGAGCCTGAAAGAGGACGCAAACATTCCCATTGGAGTCTACACCACATGTGGAAGGAACTCCCTCTAGTCTGGGAATACCTGTAGGATTCGTTGAGCCTGAGACAGTCGAAGAGACAAACTTACAGGTAACTACTGGAGAGCCTAGTGGACAGGTAACTCCTGAGAGGGAGGCCTCAGATAAACTATCCAAAGTCATAAAACTATGACGGCCAACACGTTTGAAGATGCCTCCAGAGAGACTGAATTTGTAAATAGTTTATTTATGTAAATAGTTGATATATTGTAAAGATTGTAAATTGTACTTTCCAGTAAAGGGGGAGGAATGTGGTAATCTGAGGTGCAATACACCTTTAAGAGAATGTAAGCCGATTGACCACGTGACTGTATTACCCAATTGCTGTGTAGCGCGAGCTACAATGTTAATCAGTAGTTTAGAATAGGGCCTGATTGGAGAAGCACACATGTATTAGTGCTCTGTGACTTGTGTTAGTAAACATCATGGGCTCACTTTTGCCGTCGGCAAGCAGGGGGCGGGGCCCACTCGTCGACGTGTAAAATGATGCGCGATGATGCCGGGCGGAACCCCCAATGTCATCCCGCCCCATTTAAATTTCAGGAAGGCGGGCGGACAGTGAAATCAGCTGTGCGCCCGCTGACCTGTCAATGACCAATTGAGGCCATTGACAGGATCATTAAAACAATTAAAGGACCTGCCCGTCCAACCTTAAGGTTGGCGGGCAGGCCAGGAGCCCCAGTGGGGAATAGAAAAAACATGAAACCTCATCCACTGGCGGGATGAGGTTTCATGTAGGGATTTGAAAAGTTTAATAAAGCAATTACGTAAATTATGAACATGTCCCATCTTATGTGACATTGTCACATGAGGGGGACATGTTAAGGATTTTTTTTTTTTAGAACTGTCAACGATCTCCCTGAGGCAGCACCTAGCCTCAGGGAGGTGTGCGCTCTTTCGTGCACATGTGTGAAAGAGCGCACTCTCGCTTTTGGGGAATCCCCCTCCCCCGCCCGCACAGGAAGTGCATAGCGCTTCCCGGCGGACGTCACGCTGGGCGGGCCAACCATGTAAAATGGCGGCGGGGCCCGCTTCTCCGGCGGGGATCGGCTCCCCGCCCGCCGGAGATTGGGTCGGGCCCACCCACCCAGAAGGCAGAAAGTTCTGCCCCATGTGTTTCATCTTACATTGGTCTCTGCGTCTGCAGTATCTTGTTTACCAACTCACTCACTGGTAGATAGGTGTGCAATCGTGTTCACTGAGCTAAGCAAACCGACAGAGGGAACATAACATTAATATATTGAGTTGGACCCTTCATATGAAATACCATTTGATCTCCTGTACATTTGCAACATTTTCTGTTCCTTTTTTGAGTTTGGTAAGCAGTTTTTATCATGATGAAAGTGGACTTTAAACCACAACACAGGAAGAAAGAGAGGCGACAACAGAATCACATTTCATAACATTTATTGGGTATCAATTTATACATATCTAAACAAATGTGATGGCCTTTTAATCTTCAGTAAAGCTAGTATGTGACTGATTGAACACTTCTAGAGAAACTATTTGCTTATAGTTCCTTTGAATGTTCAATGCATGAGTTGAAACATGAGGGTAACAAACAGGGAAAAACCTGTCTGACTGGCTGTGCACATGGAAACTAAGCACCCACACAAACATCGTAATGAGGCCCAAAACATTTCCTGCCAACATGAAGAGCAAATAAATTTACAATCAGCTGAATAGAAATTCTACCAATTTCTGTTAATAGAATCTATCCAGTTTCAATTTTGTTTCAGTTTCTCGTCTGACCTTTTCAAAGCCAGCATCCAAAAATACCAAGCCTCCAACACAATTGACTACGCCAATACTGACTCCCACTTTCACCTGCCTACTCCTACGTCTGACTGACTATTTCCACTCAACTTTCCTGCCCACCTGATAACTTCTGCTTCTGCCTTTTATGCACCGTGTGCACTTGATAGGACTAACAAATTCAGGATCGATTTCTGTTATGCAATGCCCCGCTAATAATGATGTTTCTTCCAAACGTGGAGGGAAGGAAAATTGGCCTGGCAGTTTTCATCACCCAACTCGCCTGGGTACACAAATGGCATTGCAGATCAGCCCCAGTTATAATCACCACCCATTAACCATCCTTCGTATATTTCCACTGAAATCACAGACAGACAGACAGATAGGCAGATAGACGGATAGACAAACAGACAGTAAGGTGGATAGACAGACAGATAGGCAGATAGACAGATAGACAAATAGACAGACAGACAGAGAGATAGATAGATAGACAAATAGACAGACAGACAGAGAGATAGATAGATAGGCAAATAGACAGATAGATAGATAGATAAATAGATAGACAGAGATAGATAGATAGATAGATAGATAGATAGATAGATAGATAGATAGATAGATAGATAGATAGATAGATAGATAGATAGATAGATAGATAGATAGATAGAAAGAAAATTGAAAAATCTTCTTGGCGGCAGGTGCCAAATTATGATGACAATACAAATAAAATATTAATCATAATTCATAACATAGTTATAAAATAATAAAATAATTGTACAATTATGAACATTTCAGTATACAAATAATCACAGTACATTGCGAAATGCAGGGCTCCTTAACGTGCAGAATAAAAATGAATGGTTGAAAGTCTAATTCATTCTGCATTTTGTATCAAAGTCCATAGATCATATGTTGTCAGGTTGAGTTCATTAAACTCTCAATCAATTACATACTATTTATGAGTTGTATAAAGTAGTAAGCTGTTTTTTCCTTAGAGAAGAAAGTGTTGAGAGGAGATTTTATTGAAGTTTTCAAAATCATGAAGTGTCTAGACAGAGGGCATGAATCTTCTGAGCAGCAGCAATCACCACTGGATTGCTACTCACCTCCTACTTTTCCATGCCACACCAGAGCTCTGTGTTTCCAGCTGAAAAGGGGGTAGGGTGGCATCTGGGTAGGGTGGTGGGGTATGGTCAGGTGGTAGGGACTCAGCGGATTGGGGGTTGGTAGTGAGGTTGGGTGGGGGTCGAGGGGGGAGTCTGGGGGGCCATTTGTATAGTTACCCAGGTGTTAGACTAGGTTTTGATCATTCTAACATTCCCTGGGTAAATATCCAGGTAAGTAAGTCAGAACTGCCTGTCATGGAGGTGGTCAGGGCATTGGGGGAGGGGCGCCGTTGGGTGGTGGGAGGGGGTAGGTCAAGTTGGGTTTAGGGGAAGTTGGGGCATCATGGGGAGTTGAGGGGTTGGGGGGTGTGGAGAGGCCAGTTACATAGTTACCTAGGTGTTACATGAGCTTTTTGTCTAACATTCCCTGGGTAACAATCCAGGTGCGTAAGTCGGGACTGTCCAAAGTCTTCGACTCTAACTCAGAGTTGGTGACTTCTTTGGAGGGTCCCAGGGAGCAGGGAATTGTCCATCGGAAGTTCAAACTTCCTAGGCAATTTATTGTGTTGGGACTTCCAAAGGGTCCCTGTTGGACCCAGTGCCCTTTGGTTTGTTGAGGCCAAAGGACCCGGGTTGCACACTTAATTTGGGGTGACCGAGCTGGTACAGAGACAGAGAACATCAGGAGATTATTGTTGGAATAAACGCATGCTGTTTATTTACAAACTAAACTTAGCTGCTACATTTGTGTGCTCACAACTCTGTCTTCACTTTTCAGTGTCTAACTCAAGACTCTCTCACAGTAGTAGCCCGCGCTACTCTGCTATTGGGTATTAAGATCATTACAATACTTGTCTTAAAGGTATATTACGTATCAGATTACTACAGTCCCGTAGCATATCCGTACCCGTAGAGGGTACATCCGGTCTCTAACTATCCAGAGACCAAAAGATCTGGGCCTGAGTAATTAAGGAGATAATGTTTCCATTTGCACAGGGGTCGTGAACCAGAGGAAACCGGTTTTGGCTGATTGGCAAAAGAATCAATGGTGCCATGAGGATAAACCTTTTTACACGAGTGTTTAGGATCTGGAATGTGTTGCCTGAGAGTGTAGTGGAGGCAGGATTCAATCATGGCTTTCAAAAGGGAATTGGACAGTTTCCTGAAGGGAAAAGATTTGGAGGGCTAGGGGGAGGGGGAGTGGACGAGCTGATTTTCTCTTTGCAGAGAGCCAACACAGACACAATGGGTCAAATGGCCTCCTCCTGTGCTGTAACGAGTCTATGATTCAACGAACAGGAGGCACCACTAGAAAAGAGGCCTAAAATACGTAGGAATAACATTAAACTCTGACAGCTCACAGCCTTTCATAATGAAAAAGTATTGAACCAGTATGTCAAGCTTCTTCATCAAAGCTTATTCCAGTCAGAGCTAATGCAAGAATCTGTTCTATAGAGGAACCTTTTAAGAACAGGCTCCTTTTCTACATCAAGCATAAAGATTTTTCTCCTTTACTTTTGCTTTCTGATAGCTTTGAAATGTCAGGTTGTGTTTCTTGTTATTGTATGTTTCACCTTCAGGCTTATGAGAATCCCAGTCCTGTCTTCTTTAAAAGAAATGTCTCTGAACTGAAAAGTGGATATCTGCAGAGCAAGATACCTGGCAATCCCACAAATGGTAGTAAACTAAACAGATGTAACGGTGGAAGGAAACAGATGTTAACTGTGATTATGCCACAATCATGGATAGAAGGCTGAAAACTACCTTCAAAGCAAATGTCACCAGAACAGATTTCAAACGAATAATGTCACATCTCCTTTTAAGGAAGAGGATAGTGAGTGACATTTAAATCTACCTTAGGTTAAACAGCAGCGTTTCGTGTATGTTGTCTACAAATGTTTAAACGTATAGAAATAAATGGAATAACTCAGGCTTAAATGCCAGCAAAGCATCTAATGATTAAAACCTGGTCTAACGTTGCTCACTGACTAACCTGGGCTCTAAATGCAATCTCCAACTCATAACTTTTCTTTTATTTGCTCATGGGGTGTGGGCATCGCTGGTTAGGCCAGCGTTTATTGCCGATCCCTAATTACCCTTGTTTAGAGGCATTTAAGAGTCAGCCACATTGCTGTGGGTCTGGAGTCACATCGAAGGGTAGCAGATTTCCTTCCCTAAAGTGCATTAGTGAACCAGTTGGGCTTTTACAATTGTTTCATGGTCATCTGTAGTGGTGGGATTCAAACCCAGGTGCCCAGAGCATCACCCTGGGTCTCTGGAATACTAGTCCAGTGACAATACCATTATGCCACCATCTCCCCACTTAGTCATGTGCTTTGTTCAGTTGTTAGCAGGATTCGCTTTGACATCGACACATGGTCAAATATTCCCAAGGATTTGTGGTCACACACTTTATATAGAGTACGCGAGGCTTTACAAAATGAGAACTGTTTTGTTCCATTACATTTTGATGCTTTCTCTCTTCTCGCCTCATTCCGAAAACTCTCTGCAGATCTCCGGGGCTCCGGATCTCCTACTGTAACTCTGGAGAAACCGCAGATGAGCTGAAAATGGCCATTTCTCCAGTTGGGTTTCCATCACAGCTTTCCCCCATTGGTTCTTATGGTGCCACCAATATTACCCTTCTTTCTGTGCCTCAACAAAGTGGCCATACCTCATACATCATTGTTAATGGTGAGGTTAGTGGGGTATATGGCCACAGAACCTGAGGGCCAACATTAATCCTGCCCTCCGCTGTTTGCCTGCACATGGCCTCACAAAGAGGTTCACCGGGTAGCAGTTGAGAACAGGAATTCTGATCAACTTTTCCCTTCACTATTCAAAGTGGTCAACTATAGCTCTCCAACTGTAACTCTGGCTCAGGGCTTGTGTATCAACCTGGAAATATAAGTAGGCCATTCAATGCCTTGAACCTGCTGTGCCACTCAATTAGATCATGGCTGATCTGTACCTCAACTCCATTGCACACCTCACCTTCATATCTCTTAATACTCTTATCTAACATAATAAAGCTGATGATTAGCTGACAAGCCCTGAACAAGCAACCCTCAATAAAGGTATGTTGTATATTAAAACAAACAATTGCGCCGAAAGTGCTGTGGGTAAGAACATCTCTCTGTCTTTCAGATGGCACGATAAACTGAGGTGCTGTTTGCCTGTTCCGTGGGCATTAAGGGTCACTTGGCATTTTCCAAAGAGCCAGCAGTTTTCCTAGTGTCATGATCATTATTTATCACTTTACCAACATCATCAGAACAGACTAACTGACCATTTGTTGCACTGTTATTTGTGATATTCTGCTATGTACAAATTAGCTGCTACATTTGTCTACAAAACAGTAATGCCTGCACTAAAAGTAATTCATGTTCATTCTTTTCATAATTTAAGTTACACGTGAACTGATTTATTCCAACACATGTTACAAGAAAACAACAATAAATTGCAGGAAAGTGTGATTTGAAATCCAGTAGAGTTAGAGATTTCTGAAGGAGGGGATAAAGTTTGAAAGTGTACAATTTATTTGTTGATGATCTGAGGCTATTTATTTGATGCCTTTGAAGCCAAAGATTTATCCTGCAAGGAATGCAAATGCTTAAATATGAAAATGAAAAGAGTAGTGCAGACTTATCCTGCTGACCTGGTTCAGACTTGCCCATATCATCACGCGTCACTTTACAGTCATTCAGGTTGGGCAACCGGCCTTTGAGAGAAAAATTCTGCCCCAAGTGACAGATGCCACCTCAAACAGATGCTATGGATCTCCCCTCAACTCCCCCAGATGCTTGTCACGTCGTGAACCAACCAGCCTCTCTGAATTCCATCCTTCTCATGAGGGTTTCCAACCTCCACTCTCCAAGACCTCATCTTGGAATCTTCTTCCAAAGCAATGCTTTCTCTCAGATGCCTTCCGCAAGGGTTCACCTCCAGGGTTTCAAACTCTCCTTCAGATGTTCCACTTCCCTGGGTCACTACATGTATTCAAACTGTCTGCCACACACTCTGTCTCTCTGACTCAGCCGTCAACAGTACACCGCTGCTTCCCATGCCCATAGCAAAGAGTTACAGACCTTCAGTTGTCTCTTTGGACCTTCTTGCCTCTTGCAAGCTGTTCTTGTTTTAAATCTGCTTTCTGCAGCTTTTGTCTCTTTAAATCTGAAGCATGGAGCCTTTCTCTCTGCCCCTCACTCTTAACTTCACTTTGCAGGACCTTTACCAGGTTCTTGGCCTTCCTTTGACTATAAGGTCTTCGTTGGGCTTTCCCCTCTTCCATTCCCCTGGATTTTTGGAGCTTTTCTTTAGCTTGGGACTGGCTATCTGTCCCCTTTGCTCCAGTCTCTCCCGGCAGCAACTTTCAGGACTAACTGCACTTAAACAGCTTCCAAAACAACTGCTGTTTCTCTTCTTTTGTTTGTGTGTCTGTGGAAGGGACCTGCTTCTCTGGGCCCCTGTTGCTAGGCAATGGTCCAATCTTTTTCCCCTTGTATGCTTACCTTCTCTTTATAGGAATCGTAAAACTCCTCATTAGAAATCCAAGCACCTTTTTAAAGTGAAACTAAAACTCCATTTGACCTTTCTTAACACACAGATACAGAAATGCAAATCAAACTTAAATTATGAAGCTAAAACTCATTCCTAACACCCACAAATGCCAATATAACTTATTTAAGCTATCTCTATTTCCTCGCAGTATCTGATTATTTTATCATTTGGTGTTGATTTTCTTCCATAAATACAGACAGGCAAACACAGGTTGACCAGAGACTGCATGTGAAATATGATGTATGTTAATGCTATCAGTAAACAGGCAGGTATCAACACAACCGAAAATCCCAGAGAATATCACACCTTTTTATTTTATCAGGGGTTAATGAACTGCAACGGAATAAGAAGAGAGGCAAGTCTGTAAACTCATTAGGACTCAAAGAAAATGCTTGGACTGCCTAACTCAGCACAAAGTTTATCATCTGTATTATATGTAGACAGTGTGTAATTCATACCACAAGATGTATATGATGCAGAATCTGAACAATTAAAGCATTTACTTAACACTAACTTCAAGCTCCAATTATATCATTAACAAGAGTGAATAAGACAGTGTATTCAAAGTAAAAAATTAAAGACTTTTTAAATCTTACTTATTTACTTTGAAGCTCTGCTGACTGTGCAAACTTCTCAAGGTGCACATTCATGGTTTTTGTTGTCATTGAGCCTAGCATAGTAATAATTCTGATTAAGAATACAAAATCAATCCCTTATAATATCATTGTGAATGCTCTGCAATGAGAACACAAAAACTTCCACTGTTGATGGCCCCTTCCACTGCTTTACTGATGATCGAGAGTGGACTGATGGGGCGGTAATTAGCAAGTCGGATTTATCCCGCTTTTTTGTGTACAGAACATACCTGGGCAATTTTCCACATTGCTGGGAAGATGCCAGTGTTGTAGCTGTATTGGAACAGCTTGGCTAGGGGTACCGCAAGTTCAAGAGCACAAGTCTTCAGTACTGTTGCCGGGATATTGTCAGGGCCCATAGCCTTTGCAGTATCCGGTGCCTTCAGCCGTTTCTTGATATCACGTGGAGTGAATCGAATTGGCTGAAGACTGGCATCTGTAATACTGGGGACCTCCGGAGGAGGCCGAGATCGATCGTCCACTTGGTATTCCTGGCTGAATCCAAATGCTTCAGCCTGACGTGCTGGGCTCCCCCATCATTGAGGATGGGGCTATTTGTGGAGCCTCCTCCTCCAGTCAGTTGCTTAATTGTCCACCGCCATTCACAACTAGACATGGCAGGACTACAGAGCATAGATCTGATCCATTGGTTGTGGAATCGCTTAGCTCTGTCTATCACTTGCAGCTTATGCTGTTTGGCACACAAGTAGTCCTGTGTTGTAGTTTCACCAGGTTGACACCTCATTTTTAGGCATGCCTGGTGCTGCTCCTAGCACGTCCTCCCGCACTCTTCATTGAACCAGGGTTGATCCCCTGGCTTGGTAGTAATGGTAGAGTGGGTGGTATGTCGGGCCATGAGGTTACAGATTGTGGTTGAGCACAATTCTGCTGCTGCTGATGGCCAACAGTGTCCAGTCATGAGTTGCTGGTTCTGTTCTAAATCTATCCCATTTAGCATGGCAGTAGGTGCCACACAAGACGATGAAGGGTATCCTCACTGTGAAGATGGGACTTCGTCTCCACAAGGACTGTGTGGTGGTCACTCCTACCGATACTGTCATGGACAGATGCATCTGCGGCAGGCAGGTTGGTGAGGATGAGGTCAAAGTATGATTTTTTTTCTTCTTGTTGGTTCTATTATGACACAGCAGTTGGTAAAGGCTGTTATTTAAAATCCCAAGGGGAAACTTTAAACAAGCTGGAAAATGGGATTAGAATAGATAGATGCTTGATGGCTGGCACAGACATGATGGGCCGAAGGGCCTGTTTCTGTGTTGTATAACTCTATGACTCAATGGCTCTATAACTGTCATAACCTATATTTACAATTGGCATGCTTGAGATGTAGCTCTGAGTTCAGAAATGAAACCCACCAAGCCTCAAGAGGTTTTTAATATAAATTAAATTAAACATTTATTAATTTAACAACAAATTTAAACACATACGCATGTCTACAAATTACTACCATAATACCTTTGAAACAAATCCCCACATTAATCAGTCCCAGGTAATCTTCCCTAAGGGAACAATAACTCATAGACTTAAACAGACACCAGGCAAAGCACATTTTATCTTACGAATTGAAAATGAGGTTCCTTTTAATTTGTTCCTTCGCAGACTGCAGTAGGGCTTACAGGCTGCTTAGATCTTACATGCCTCCAACCCACACACAAAACTCTGTTCTATATATACCTGGCCTTCCCTTTGAATGTAAATTCTCATTGTATCACCAGGTCCTTTGAACTCCACCTCTTCTAACAATAAACCCCTTTCATAGTGCCAATTTTATTAGTAATATAAACATATTGCTTGGTGTCTAGGAGCAAGATTTCACCCCCAGTCTTTGAATGGTTTATTCAACAAAATGCAAATGTACCCTTTACCTTACTATTTAACATCTCAAAACTACTATACATTAAAGCACCCAGACTAGCTGGCTTTAATCCAATTGAGACACACACACTCACACCCACAGACACAGATCCTACTACAAGTCCAATTTAAAATAATTTCCAACAACATTATATACATTAATATCTACATGACAGTTCCCTCACTACCTGCCGCAGACCCAGTCTAGCAGTTATGTCCTTTATGACTCAGTCAGCTCAGTCAGTAGTGGTGCTACCAAGCCACTTTGGTGATGGGCATTGAAGTCCTCCCCCAAAGCACATTCTGCTCTCTTGTCACCCTCAGTGCTTCCTCCAAGCGCTGTTCAACATGGAGGAGGACTGATTCATCAGCTCATGGGGTACTGTCCCAAAGGTAACATTACTGGAGGAGACAATGTTTAGACATGCCATGAGCATCACTATGAATGAGCTAATGTCACCTAAGAACACAGAGACAGCTAACTTGGGTATTTTTCTGTTGCTAATGACAAGTCAGGATTGTTGACGCAATTATGGGTTATAGAAGTTATAGCTTCTACAATGGCTGTAATGAATACTGAGACATCTTTTAGGTTGGGAGGGCTGGTTAGAGTTCTTGGTGGGGGTAGGGGGAAGAGCAAGTCAGGGTACAGTGAAATCACAATGAATCAAACTCAGATGACATGAAATTCCAGTTGTGTCAAAGTCATCAACTGTTCCCGTAGACAGAATAGCAAATCCCACAGAATGATGCCGGTGGTAAGATGAAATTCCGCACTGGTAACTAGATTAGCCGACCTTGTCTAGGCTTATCATATGTCCATGCCAACCAATCAGAGCAGAGTTAGATCACATGAGGATGAAATCATGGAGCACTGGGCAAGTTGTCATTTGACATTGGATCTCCCTGAAAGGATGTGTAAAACTTGTGAGTGTGAATAAACCTGTGAGAAAGTTAAAAGTTTGTCAATTGGAGAGTAAGTGAAGTTGATACAGCAAGTGGAAAATGATGGTGTGATGCAGAAAGTGGACATCGCAAAGGAGTGGGAGATTCCACCATCAGGATTGTCCACCATTATGAAACACAAAGAATATCTTGGAACAGTTCAATAAACAGGCATTTTCTCCAGCTTGAGAACACACATATTTCCTCATCGATAAGAAGCCGGAGTACAATCCGACTGTTCCAGAGGCCATGTTCATGATGAAGAAGGCATGGAAGATGGCGATGGAAGCCACAATTGCCAACAACCACTGCCACCATGCTGCGTTCAAACAGGTTACAACTGCACAAGATGCCGAGAATGAGGAGGAACAGGTCTGTTGACGAGGGGCTTATCAATCGCTTGCAGGAGGTCAGCATGGAAATTCCAGCAGAGACCACCATGGAAACATACGCCAAGGTGGACGATGCCGTACGATGCAAGACGGAACTTACAGACGATGCCATCATAGGTGCAGTGCGTTTTTCAGCCAAGGAGGCTGATGACCCTGAAGAGTCCAGTGAATGCCCCCTAGTCGCCCGCCTGTTTCCCCAGCCGATGCTGTAAAGGCCGCCGAGATGCTCCAGGA
This sequence comes from Cetorhinus maximus, assembly GCF_964194155.1. Lineage (NCBI taxonomy): Eukaryota > Metazoa > Chordata > Chondrichthyes > Lamniformes > Cetorhinidae > Cetorhinus > Cetorhinus maximus. The sequence continues at coordinate 7,811,585 of NC_135890.1, forward strand.
GCAGCACGAAAACACCAAAAACATGTTTGGCTGCATTGACGACCTGCGGGATTGTATCGCACACGTCCAAAGCAGAGAAAGATCACGGAGTTTTTCTGAAGCCAACCGTCCAACATATGTCAATGCAAATCTCTGACCTTTTACAAGGTCGGGTCATTGTAAACAAATTGAATAAAGACATTTTCACACATTCACTGCTTTGTGTTTTCAGTTGGCCTTTGAACCTGTTGTTTTTGACATAGGCCGCGTTTGTAGGCATGTCGGGTCACGTTCATGTGGGAATGGGGCATCCTCAGCTATCACAAAGCTCTGCTTAACAGGAATTTAGAGGCGGATATCTGGGATTCGACACTTCAGGATTTAACCGTATTTCCTTGTCTTTTCTCTCGGCGCCGTTACTGGTTGATTCTGTGTGAGCCATGCACAGCTCAGGAGCTCCATTCACAGTTTAAAAACAAGTCTGGAAAAAAAACTGGTACCAGTAAAAGTGACCAGGAAGCTGTTAGATTGTCGTAAGAACCCATCTGATTCGCTCAGTTCCTTTAGGGAAGGAAACGCTCGGGTCATCACCCAGTCCGGCCTACATGTGACTCTGTGGTCAGACCAATTAGGTTGACTCTTACCTGCCTGAAGAAACCTAGCATTTAGGGATCTAGAAGTGGCCAACGGGGGATGGGCAATAAATGCCAGCCTTTATGGCGACGCCCACATCCAGAGACTGAATAAACCAAATAAGAAGACTTCTGGCTTGTATGTTATTTAATGAGAGTTTTCTACAGTCTGTGCACAGACTCCCAGCACCCTGGTATCCTGATGAAAGGTTCACAGACCTGAAATGTTGGGCAGAATTTTACGCCCAGTGGGTGGGCGCGCGCCCGGCCTGATCGGGCGTAAAACAGCGCCCGATAACGTCGGGCGAACGTCTTGATGTCATCGCGCGACATTGGGATCGGCAGGCCCGCGAGAGTCAGCAGCGCACCCGCCGACAATTAAGAGGCCTATTAAGGCCATTAATATATTAATTAAGAGCGATTTTTCAATGCCCGCCCAACCTTATGGTTGGCGGGCGGGTGGGCGAATTGGCCAGGCGGCCTTTGGATTTTTGAGGAAGCATCATCCATGGGCGGGATCATGATTCCGATATTCATTACAAAAAATAAAAATATTTTGACAGAATTTTTATTATCTATATGTTCAGGTGAGTGAATCCTGTGTGGGGGCATTGTTTCCAGAATTTCATAAGCGTTATTTTTGTTTTTAAAATCTTTCATCTCCCCGAGGCAGCTCTCTGCTTTCAGGGAGCTTTCAATCTGCACTCCCCTGCGCCCGCGCTGACTTCAGCACCCACCCTCCTCCCACCCCGCCCACCTTGGCAGCGCTGAGCATTTCAGTGCGCCCTTCTCGCTGGCTGGCCGTTAATCGGTCAACCGAGTGTGAAATCGTGGCTGGGGGAGGGGATGGCTGATCGCAGTCGGTGGTCTGTTCTCCGGCCACACCCAGGCCCGCCCACTGCACCCCGCCCGACAATCTGAACATCCATTAACTCTGTTTCTCTCCACATGTGCTGCCCGACCTACTGAGTATTTCCAGCTTTTGCTGTTCTTTTTCTTCCAGCACTTGTTGAGCTAATCAGCTGCCATGAGCCCCTTGAACACCTTGAGAACCTTGAGCGTCTGTGCACTATTATATGGGGTGATGATGAAGGATGTGTTACAGCACATCAGGCATCTGCCATTGAATTAACTAGCTAAATGTTACACTTTGATGAGAAACTATATGAAATTATATAGGCAGGTCAATGTAATTAAAGTTATAGGAATGAGGAACTAACTATACGGATGGGAACAATAATAAAATACAGCAAATTAATTGTAAAATTCAGGCCACATTAATATTGATTTTAAATACCTCAATTTTAAAATTCTCATCCTTATTTTCAAATCTCTCCATGGCCTCATTCTCCCTTATCTCTGTAATTTTCTCCAGGAGAGATAGTGATTATGTCACTAGGCTAGTAATCCAGAGGCCCAGGCTAAAACTCTGGAGATATAGGTTCAAATCCAACCATGGCAGTTGGTGGAATTTAAATTCAATTAATAAATCTATAATTATAAGCTAGTCTCAATGATGGTGAGCATGAAACCATCATTGATTCAAGAAAAGCCCACCTGTTTCACTAATATCCTTCAGGGAAGGAAATCTGCCATCCTTACCTGGTCTGGCCTACATTTTTGTGGTTGACTCTTAACTGCCCTGGGAAATGGCCTAGTAAGCCACTCAGGTAACAAATGCTGGCCTTGAAATAATAAAGATAAAACCCACTGAGATACCTGCATTTCTTGAATTCTGGCCTCTTGAGAATCCTTGATTTTAATCGCTCCACCATTGGTGGCTGTGCTTTTAGCTGCCAAAGCCCTGAGCTCTGGAATCCCCTCCCTAAATCTCTCCACTTCCCTACCTTGCTTTCCTTCTTTAACATGCTCCTTAAAACTTGGCTCTTTGGCCAAGCTTGTGGCACCTGTCCTGACATCCCCTTACGCGGCTCGGTGTCAAATTTTGTCTTAAGGCTCCTGTGAATTGCCTTGGGACATTTTACTAAGCTAAAGGTGCTCTATAAAAAGAAGTTGTTGTTGTTGAAACATTTAACTCGGTGAGTTTCTGAATGAAGCAAATTGCCAATTCCACATAAAATAAAATCAGCTGACATTTTCGTTAAAATAACAGGATTTTCATGTAAACACATTGACGTGTTTGTTACTAAACGTGCACTTATCCCTTAATTTTGCTTTTTAAAAATGTAACATGAGTTAATGGATGGGGGGGGTTAAACATTTTCGCTAGTGCTATAGAGACCTTTTTAAACGTTGGGACAAACCTGGCAGCAGCAATAAAAATAATGTACGCTTTGATCCCAAACTGACAATAATTTTAGTCATTTTTTGTTAAGGCTGAGAGGAACTGTTCGTCACAGGAGTTAATTAATCTGCTCCTGGTCACGTAAAAACAGAGAGAGGGAGAGAGGGAGAGCCACAATGCTGAGGTCAGCCTGACTGATTTAAACTGATGGTCGGGGGCAGTTTGAAAGCACAAACGATTGTTAATCTTAGGTAAGTTTTATGCTTGTAAGGCACAGGGGCAGGCTAAATAGCAAAGGTACTGTAGAAACGCGTATAGGATTGGGTGAGATCACTAAGATGTCGTAATATTAACGTGAGGAGAATGCACCCTGGTTTATCCGATAACACGTTGAGGCATTTCAATTCATAACGTCCAATCATAATACAAATGTAAATTGAGCGTACGCATTTGACATTCCCTCGAGTTCTGCACACCAAAGAAAAAATTAAATACAATCTTTGAACTATTTCCTTAAACTAATCCTGTGACAACCCGCTGGAGGATTGCTACATCTTAGGCAAGTTGTACAAAAGGCCAATCCGAAATAAAAATACAACCGTGAGCTGTATTTTTGGAACCATTTCGCTAATTCTATTTTCTAACGTTTGCATTTTTTAAAAACACGAAGGCGTCTTTATGTTGAATTTGAGATGGAAGGAATACATTCCTTTCATGATTCACAGAAAATGATGTATGAGGGCAACAGCTCAACAGCAGCTCGCCCAATCTTCCTATTAGTAATGGTGTCGCTGCATGTGATAATAACCTATGCATACAGGCCAGAGCGTATTTCCTCCAATTCCAAATCCCTGGCGCAGATCTGACCTTCCAACAGCACATAATAAAGGGGAATCATATCCATGCAACCCACGATCTTCCATCCATTAGTTTTAATAAATGATAAAATCGGGAGGAGAGTGCCAAAGCATGCACTCAGCCTGGGAGCTTCCGAGCTGGAAGATTGCAAACAAAAAAAAAACGTCCCTTAAAAATCCACCAAATTCAATCCCTAATCTGTACTGATTTAACTCACTTCAGCTGGAGTAGTGCAATTGGTCTTAGTACCTAGAGCTGAAAAAAGTAATTTTTAAAAAAATAACAACCCGTGCTTTATAATGTGATGGATATCCAGTGACTTCATGTGTGTGTGGTTGTGGATAGAGACAGGATCAGGCCTGGCTGTGAAGCTATGGGAGAGGTTCCAGGGAGAGTGCCAATGCCTGAGGGGCCATAAGTCATCGTTGTTTTCAGCAGAAGAGAAGGGAATTAAAGATTTTTAAAACCCACAATCTGTCAGACGCATTGATGACGAAAAAAAAAAAAGATTGATTCTGGGCTTTTGGCACACCCAGTGAAAAGCAGCATTCACAGGAAGCCTTGATTGAGAAATCACTGCCAATGGGCCCACAACTTCCTGGCCCACACTCGCTGCAGGTGCTGTCTCACTGGAATCGGCCTTAATGGGTTCAGCCGCTGCCGGTACTAACAAAACAAAATGGAAGAGGACAGAGATGCAACAAAGTTTGAAAATAAATGAGGAGAGTCTGAGGCAGTGTAAGGTAGCAGGATGAAGAACTGTGAAAGAGAATGCGCGAAAAAAGAAAGTTAGTTCATGTACTAATCCATTGATTTAGTTATTCGCAACCGTTGTCTTAGACTGACTACTGGCTAGTTTAAGGTAAAAAGAGGCTCAGCTATGTTTGAAAATTATGTACTCAATAGTCTTGTTCAGTTGAGGTATTGTAAAGCATTGAAAACTCATATTGGCTAGCAATTCTTGATGGACGCACTTGAGATATTAAAAATATTGTATTTTCCCAACTAGGTTTATGTATCCCTTGCCCCCATACCTGGCTAAGAGAATGCATAGGCCATTCACTCCCAGCCTTCTGCTCATCCCCTTTTCCAGCTGTCCAGAGGTTCATCACCATGGTCCAAAGTCATATTCCTCCTTCTTCCTTGACGCCCAGACTCAATTCATTCTAGTCACGTTGTGCAATATTAGTGCCAAAGACATTAACATGAACTTTCTTTGCTGAGAATTTAAACAAAGAGTCCAACACACTTATTTTAAATAGATTAGTTAATGAACCAAGGAACTTCATGTGAACAATAGCATCAACTCCTTCCCTCCCCATCAATGATTCCACTGAACTCAAGAATCAGATACAAACATATTGTTACAAAACGGAAGGCTTCTACATATATCTTATGATTTAGACAGGGCAAATGTGATTTAAAAAATAAATTCAGCTGATGTTATTGCTAGACAAGGCCCCTGCTTTCTAGAGAAAGGATGACTAAATTCACTCTTAAAGAGGAGGGTTGGGAAGATCTGTTGAAGGAGGGGCAGGTGCAGATGCCCAGGCAACAGCCAGTAACATCATGGTAGGGAACAGGAAGGGTGTTGATGTTTGGGTACACTCCAGCAATCCCTTTAGAAGTTGGTAGGTTTGTCCATGATCTAGAGGGACAAGGGCAGCAAATACATGAGAACACCACTACCTACAAGTTCCCCTCCAAACCACTCACCATCCTGACTTAGACAAAGATATTAACATGAACTTTCTTTGCTGAGAATTTTAACAAAGAGTCCAACACATTTATTTTAAATAGATTAGTACCTTTCTTAAAATAATGAACCAAGGAACTTCGTGTGAACAATAGTATCAACTCCTTCCCTCCCCACCAATGATTCCACTGAACTCAAGAATCAGATACAAGCATATTGTGACAAAATGGAAGACTTCTACATATATCTTAAGACTTGGACAGGGCAAATGTGATTTAAAAATGTCTAATTCCTTCACTGTCGCTGGGTCCAACGTCCTACAAGTCTCTTCCTATCGGCGCTGTGGGTGTACCTACACCACATGGACTGCAGCAGCTCAAGAAGGCAGCTCACCACCACCTTCTCAAGGGGCAATTAGGGATGGGCAATAAATGCTGGCCCAGCCAGCGACGCCCACATCCCGTAAATGAATTTTTAAAAAATTAATTCCACGCCTGTGGGAGGCGCACAGTATGAGCATTTGTGTTTGAAGATCAAATTGCTCTCCAGGAAGGAGGGTGGAGAGAAATTCTTGGAATCATTCTAATGGCAGTTACATTCTATAATGAGGGAAGCAGAAGCTCCTCAAAAAGGTAGGTTTTTTGGGCTGAATGGTCTTGCTCATCTGTACTATGTGACCTTAAATACTATCAGTAACTATCCAACCAGGAAGAACGTGAAAGTTTTAGATTTACTAGAATTGTTCCAGGGATGAAGAACTTGTTACCTAGATAGACTGGAGAAGCTGGGGCTGTTCTCCTTAAGTCAGAGTAGGTTGAAGGGAGGTTTGGTGGAGGTGTTCAAAATGATGAGGGCACTAGACAGAGCAGATAAAGGAAAACAGTTCCCATTGGCAGAAGTCAAGAACCAGAGGACACAGATTTAAGGTGATTGGCAAAAGAACCAAAGGCCACATGAGGAACAATTGTTTTTTACACAGCGAGTGGTACATGATATGCAATGCACAGCTTGAGAGGGCGGTGGAAACCAATTCAATTGTGACTTTCAAAGGGAATTAGATAAGCACTTGAAGGGAACAATGGGCAGGGCTACTTTGAGAAAGCTGGGGGTGGGGAGCGTGGTGGGCGGATGGCAGAATGCTCTTGCAGGGAGCCGGCATGGAATTGATGGGCTGAATGGCCATCTTCTGTGCTCCAACCATTCTATGATTCTAAAACTGATTGGTTAACATTCAATTTTGCAAGAACCCGATTGGTCAGATGGTACATTTCATTAATAGATTTTAAATTTTCAAGTCACCAATATGTAAAAGTCCATCAGATACAACAGCTTATAAAAACAGCAACAACCTCACTAAGACCATCTCAATGTTGTGTCCAAAATTATTTCATTCGCTTTGTTTTGTTCAGCTTCACAGTTTTTTTTTTGCTGATCCTCACTTTGTCAAGCAATGGAATTCCAATAGGTGAGGGAACTAAATGTAATGTCCCCAAATTTGCAGATAACACAAAGCTGGGTGGGAGGGTGAGCTGTGAGGAGGATGCAGAGATGCTTCAGTGTGATTTGGACAAGCTGAGTGAGCGGGCAAATGCGTGGCAGATGCTGTATAATGTGGATAAATATGAGGTTATCCACTTTGGTAGCAAAAACAGGAAGGCAGGTTATTATCTGAATGGCTATAAATTGAGAGAGGGGAATGTGCAACGAGACCTGGGTGTCCTCGTACACCAGTCGCTGAAGGTAAGCATGCAGGTGCAGCAGGCGGTAAAGAAGGCAAATGTTGGCCTTCATAGTGAGAGGATTCGAGTACAGGAACAGGGATGTCTTGCTGCAATTGTACAGGGCCTTGGTGAGATCACACCTGGGAAATTGTGTGCAGTTTTGGTCTCCTTATCTGAGAAAGGATGTTCTTGATATAGAGGGAGCACAGCGAAGGTTTACCAGACTGATTCCTGGGATGGCGGGACTGACATATGAGGAGAGATTGAGTTGGTTAGAATTATATTCGCTGGAGTTCAGAAGAATGAGGGGGGATCTCATAGAAACCTATAAAATTCTAACAGGACTAGACAGGGTAGATGCAAGAAGGGTGTTCCCGGTGGTGGGGGAGTCCAGAACCAGGGGTCACAGTCTGAGGATATGGGGTAGACCATTTAGGACTGAGAATGAGGAGAAATTTCTTCACTCAGAGAGTGGTGAGCCTGTGGAATTCGCTACCACAGAAAGTAGTTGAGGCCAAAACATTGTATGTTTTCAAGAAGGAGTTAGATATAGTTCTTGAAGTGAAAGAGATCAAAGGATATGGGGAGAAAGCGGGAGCAGGCTATTGAGTTGGATGATCAGCCATGATCATAATGAATGGTGGAGCAGGCTCGAAGGGCCGAATGGCCTACTCCTGCTCCTAGTTTCTATATTTCTATGTTTCTAAGACACAGGTATCAAAGTCAGGCAGGAAAACAGACAAAGAAAACTTTAATAATACTCAAGCAAAGGGGTGAAATGACGTTCTTTGTTGCCAAGTTACATAGGCCATTGAATGCATCACCGTGGGAAACAGATGCTGTTAGAACTCAGTCCTGTCCACTTAAGTGTTTAAGTATGTTAGAAATTTGCCAGCTAATCAGTAAAATCCAGCGAGTAAGATTTTATTTTCTCTTTTAAATCAGTCATCAGAAATATTGGCACAGTTTAGAGCCTGTGTATAAATTCCTCAAAGATGTCTTCCTATAGAGGGAGAGCGCATTCTTTGTAAGAGAAAGAAAAAAGAAAGATTTGCTTTTATACAAAGATTTTCATGACCTCAGGACACCCCAAAGTGCTTTACAGCCAATGGAATATTTTTTGAAGTGTAGTCACTGTTGTGGGAATGTAGGAGATGTGACAGCCAATTTTTTGCTCAGCAAATTCCCACAAAAAAAGCAGTGGCCAGATAATGTGTTTTTAATGTTTGATTGAGGGATAAATATTGGCCAGGACACCAGGGAGAATTCCCTGCTATTCTTTGAAATAGCACCATGGGATCTTCTACTACAATGATTACTAGGAAACTCTTTCGAGTTATCAACAGTCACAGATTGCAACTCTTTCAAGTACAGTCACAGTTCTTGGTTTTCCAGGAGTGGGACATGAACACACAACCCTCTGATTCAAAGGCGAGGGTGCTATGAACTGAGCCACAGCTGACACCTCATGATTACTAGGAAAGAGTCATCCAATCAAGGTGTTTTGATGAGGTTTTTTAGTTCAATTCCCATGACCTGAGATCTGAGATCACAACTGTGCAGCATTATTAATGGTTAGAGAATGGTAGGGTCTGATACTTTTAACAAATCACTCTAAACTACTCTACTTTTGATGACATAGATGTTTTCAGCTAATTACCATTACGTTATACTGTGACTCACAGGCTGAGAATGTGAGGTGAAGGCACTAGGGCTCAAAGTGCAAGATATGATCAAAGACATCAAGATTGGGTGAAAGATGATAAATCGGAAAGGGAAGATTAAGAGGCAAGGTGTTTCATATTTTGGCGTAGGGGACAACCAATCAAGAAGGGAAATTGAAGTAAATGAAGGAATAATGTTTAGGTGATACAAATACAATATCATAGAGCCATTACAGCACAGAAGGAAGCCATTCAGCCCACCAAATCTATACTGGCTCGCTGTCGAGTATTTCACTCAGTCCCATTCCCTCGTTCTATCCCCACAGCCCTGCAAGTTTATTCCCTTAACTGCCCATCCAATTTCCCTCCAAATCATCTCCACTTCTACCATCCTCATAGGTGGTGGATCCCAGGTCATTACCACTCGGTGTGCAATAAGTTCTTCCTCACATCTCCCGCTGTATCTTTTGCCCAAAACCTTAAACTTGTGTCCCCTGGTCCTTGCCCCAAAGCTAATGAGAAAAGCTTTACTTTGTCTCCCTTATCCAAACCTGTCAAAATATGCCGCTACAAGGAGTACAGCCCCAACTTCACCAATGTAGCTAGATTGCCTCATTCCTGGAAGAATTCTGTTCAGTCTCCTCTGCACCCCCTCAAGGACATTCACATCCTACAAATCACTCTGACCTACATCACTTCTGAGATTGTGGCTGCTGTTGCTGTTCTTACTTAGTTAATGCCATGCTCCACAAGTACTTACAGATTGAGAATCCTCCATGAGGGGCTAAAGCCCAAGTGTGGGATACCTTCAAGAAATGAATATTGAGAATAGTGAAAGGCAAGATTAGTGCACAGAGAAACTGAAGCTAGGCAATGTGTGCTGTGGAGATCTAGTGGCAGAAGGAAAGGAATGAAAGTAGCCCCACAGGTTTGTATAAAAACCTGGCAAGAACTTGATTTGAATCCAGATTTATGTGTATACTCCCTTATAGTTTTGGAACTGTTAAATGCATTTCTAATCTCTATTTATATCAATTCCTCACAGTCATCTGCTGTATTAACACTTATTATATGATCAGTGGCAGGACACTCTCCCAATTTTATATTTAAGTATAGCAGGTTACCCTCACATCTTTATTTCTCCAGCTGTAAAACATTGCATGCACACGTATAGTTGCTTATGTATCTCTTCTTCTTAGGCAGACCCTCAGGATCGAGGATTACTTGCTTCCACTCTGGTTCGATGGGTTCCAAGATAGCTGATAAGTCCGATGAGCTATCTTCAGGCTCTGTCACATGCAGGCCAGATGGTGTTTGAAGGGTTGGGTAGATGAGACATTGGGAGATTTGTGCGCTCTCTCCCACGCCTCAACTTTATCTCTGCGTGTTCCCAATGAAGTCTCTTGAAGTGTTCAGTGCCTTCCCCAAAGAATCTTCTCCATTTTGATTGGTCACAGGCCAGGGATTCCCAGGAGTACCCTCAGCTTGTTCTGAGTGCATTTGCTTTATTTAACTGCAGTAGGTTAAATAATGTGTTCAAATGTCTCCATGGCCCTGGCCCTCTAGACATTCATTTTAATCCCACTTTCCGGCACCTAGTCCAAAGCCTTGCAGGTTACAGCACTTCCGGTGCAGATCCAGTACCTTTTAAATGAGTTGAACATTTCAGCCTCAACCACCAATTTTAGGCAGTGAATTCCAGACGCCCACCGCCCTCTGAGTGAAAAAGCTTCTCCTCATGGCCCCTCTAATCCTTCTACCAATCACCTTAAATCTATTTCCTTTCAACTCATTTATTTTTTAAAAACTCCCCTGTGAGCAGCACGTCGGGAGATCCACGAGTATAATACTAAAATGGTAATAGTGATTGATGGAGATTTCGAGATATATATTGAAATTATATTGATGGATATGCATTTTCATTGCATTATATGAAAGCTATTATACTGATGGATGTGTGTTTGGAAACCTTGTGTCACTCGGTATTCTGTGTTTCATAACACAGCAAATAGTTGAGGTCATTTATTAACCTTTGACAAGTCAGCTATCTGGTCCTGTCTTAATATCTGTTTGGTGCAACTTTTAACCCATGTAATAACATATAAAACTGTTGCTATTGCTGTGATTCTGGCCTTAATATTCATACAGTGTGCTTTGATTAACTATATAGCTAATGATCTATAAATCCAGATTTATAAGTCCGGAATAAATATCATGTATGAGCAGTTTAAAAATAAATGTAGATTATGTAGCTTTTGACTGCTTGAAAGATTTATTATGCCAACTAGCGTGGGAAGGCAACTATTTAAAGGGGAACCATTACAAAGTGAACTTTCTGTACACATAAGAACTGATTTTCTGACTGCACATTATTTGGAAATCACCGCGTATTCCCCAGTTTTCCCGTGCATAAAATTGTCCCTGTACTTGTGTCCTCCTGTCACCCGATGTCACTGTGTTAAATGGTTCAAAATGCTCCTTAGAGACAACCTAGGAACAACTATTTTAAAGAGCACTCCTTCCTGTGGTTCTGATCTAGAGTGACACCCAGAATTTCAGAATTGCCAAAAGATGTGGGTTGAGATGAGGAAGGGGCAGGGGAAGGCTGGTCTCAGGCTTAAGGCTGGTGCTTAGGGAATGCTGCCAGGCTGGTATTGTGCAATGAGATGGGATTAATTAATGACCTCATAGTGAAAGCGCCCATAATATGATTGAAATTTACATTCAGTTTGAGGGAGGGAGGAGTGGGTCCAAGACTATGTGTTTAAACTTAAATAAGGGCAATTATGAGGGGATGAAAGCAGAGTTGGCTAAAGTAAATTGGCAAATTAGGTTAAAGGATAAGTCAATAGAGACGCATTGGCAAACATTTAAGCAGATATTTCAGAATATGCAGAATAGATACATTCCAACGAGTAAGAAAAAGTCCAAGGGATGGACACACCATTCGTGGTTAACTAAAAAGGTTAAAGATAGTATCAAACATGAAGAAAAGTATATAATTGTGCAAAGATAGGTGGAAGGCCAGAAGATTAGACAGAACATAAGGAACAGCAAAGGATGACTAAAAGACTAATAAGGAGGGTAAAATTAGAGTGTGAGGGAAAGCTAGCCAGAAATATAAAAACAGATAGTAAGCGTTTCTATAAATGTTTAAGAAAGAAATGAGTTAACAAGGTGAGCATTGGTCCTATAGAAAGTGAGACTGGAGAATTGATAATGGAAAACAAGGAAATGGCAGATGAATTGAACAGCTTTTTTACATCAATTTTCAATATAGAGGTTACAAGTAACATCCCAGAAGCACCTATAAATCAGGAAATGGAAGGGAGGGAGGAAGTCAGGAAAATTATAATCACCAGAGAAATGGCACTGAGTAAATTGTTGGAGCTGTGGGCTGACAAGTGCTTGGGTCTTAATGGACTTCATCCTAGGGTCTTAAAAGAAATAGCTAGTGAGACAATTGATGCATTGGTTTCAATTTTTCAAAACTCCATAGATTCGGGGAAGGTCCCATTAGATTGGATGATAGCAAATGTAACTCCATTACTCAAAAAGGGAGGGAGACAGAAAGTGGGAAACTACAAGCCAGTTAGCTTAACATCTGTCAAAGGGAAAATGTTAGAAGCTGTTACTAAAGAAGCTATAGCAGGACACTTGGCTGAGTTCAAGGTAATCAGGCAAAGTCAACATGGCTTTGTGAAAGGGAAATCATGTTTAACCAACTTATTGGAGTTCTCTGGGAAAGTAACATGCACTGTGGATAAAGGGGACCTGATGGATGTACTGTACTTAGATTTCTATGAGGTATTTGATAAAGTGTCACTATGGCAGTGCAATTGTGGTATTGTTACTGAACTAGTATTCCAGAGACCCAGGGCAATGTTCTGGGGGCCTGGGTTCAAATCCCACCACAGCAGATGGTGAAATTTGAGTCAATAAATTCTGCATTTATAAGTCTGATGATGACCATGAAACCATTGCCAATTGTTGTAAAAACCCATCTGATTCACTAATGTCCTTACCTGGTCAGGCCTACATGTGACTCCAGATCCACAGCAATGTAGCTGACTCTTAAAAAAATGCCCTCTGCACAAGAGCAATTAGGGATGGGCAAAAAATGCTGGCCTAGCCAGCGATATCCACATCCCATGAATGAGTGAAAAAAAAAGCTCATTGTATAGGGGCTAACATATTGACATGGATAGAAGATTAGCTGGCTAACAGGAAGCAGAGAGTAGACATAAATGGTCCTTTTCAGTTTGGCAAAATGCCACAGGGATCAGCGCTGGGACCTCAAACGTTTACAATTTATATGAATGACTGGGATGAAGGGATGGATGGGATGATTGCCAAATTTGCTGATGACACAAAGGGCAGAATTTCCCGGTCGGCGTGCGGGGGCGGGCCCGACACGCCAACTTGTAAAATGATGCACGATGACGTCGGGCGTGCGTCCCGACGTCATCGCGCTCAGTAGCGACGTTTCGTTTGGCGGGCGCGCCAGAGTCGGCTGCGCACCCGTCGATATGTAAACGGCCTATTAAAGCCATTAAGGATCTAGTTAAAGTTATTCTAAACGCTACCCGTCCAACCTTAAAGTTGAAGGACACGCGAAAAAGCAAAGTGGCCTTTGCGTTTTTTTAGGAAACTTCATTCACGAGTGGGGCTGAGGTTTCCTAACGCGTTTATTAAATAAATAAATAATTTCCATAAATTTAAAAACATGTCACATGAGGGGACATGTTTAAATAAGTTTTTAGACCCATTATTTAATAACTTTATTATCGATTCAATCTCCTTAGGCAGCTCCGTGCCTCAGGGAGATCGAAGCGCTCTTTTGCGCACATGCGGATTGGCCCGCCCGTGTAAAATGGCAGCGCGGAGCCAATCGTGGGCAGCGATCAGCCCGACGCCTGCCCCCACCCACTCCTGCCCAGCCCGCCCACCATAGGAAAGTTCCTGGCCAAAGATAGGTAGGAAAGTAAGTTGTGAAGAGGACATAAGGAGGCTACAAGAAGATGTAGATAGGTTAAGTGAGTGGGCAAAGATCTGGCAAATGGAATTTAGTGTGGGAAAATGTGAAATTGTCCATTTTGGCGGGAAGAATAAAGGAGAAGCATGTTATCTAAATGGTGAGAGATTGCAGAACTCTGAGAAGCAGAGGGATGTGGGTGTCTTAGTGCATGAATCGCAAAAGGCTAGTATGCGGGTGCAGCAGGTAATTAGGAAAGCTGATAGAATGTTATCATGTATTGTGAGGGGAATTGAATGCACAAATAGGGAGGTTATGCTTCAGTTATACAGAGCACTAATGAGACCACATTTGGAGTACTGTGTACAGCATTGGCCACTTTATTTAAAGAAGGATGTAAGTGTGTTGGAAGCATTTCAGAGAAGGCTTACCAGACTAATACCTGGAATGGGTGGGTTGTCTTATGAGGAAAAGTTGGATAAGCTAGGCTTGTAACCGCTGGAGTTTAAAAGAGTAAGTGGTTGAAACATGTAAGATCCTGAGGGGTTTTGATAGGGCGGATGTGGAGAAGATGTTGTGGGAGAATCTAAAACTAGAAGGTCATCTTTTAAAAATAAGGCGTCGCTCATTTAAATCGGAGATGAGACAATTTTTTTCTCTCAGATGGTTTTGAGTCTTTGGAACTCACTTGCTGAAAAGGCAGTGGAAGCAGAGTCTTTGAATATTTTTAAGGCAGAGGTAGATAGATTCTTGGTAAGCAAGGGGGTGAAAGGTTATTGGCAGTAGGTGGGATGCAGATTTGAGGTTACTATCAGATCAGCCATGATCTTACTAAATGGCAGTGCAGGCTTGAGGGGCTGAATGGCCTACTCCTGCTCCTTGTTCCTATGTTCGTATGAGATTTACCACCCGGTTGCCAACACAATGTACAAACCAAGTGTCAAGTGTGAGGCCAAGTGAAGTGTGTCAGACGAAGTCTACCTCAGTTCCATTATGGTGCCAAATCCAATGGTCTTCGGTGACTCACATGTGTTGTTAACAATGTCGGGGATGAAAGGCTGATATAGATCTACTGTGTATATGTGAGATATATGAGTGCAACCCTTGCAGGGAGATCACCATGATGTGATCAGGGCAGATTTCATGATGGGACGGGGCCGGGATGGTTTACGTGCTAACGTGCTGGCTGCAGGAAGTCTAGGGCGATTCCACTAGAGTGTTGGAAACCTGGAAGGTAAGGAATTCCCGCATCGGGATATCGGGGTGAATTTTGCGGGGGCGGGTGGGGGGATGGGGGGGCAGGGGCACTAGTTCTACCCCGCTCAAAAAGTTGGCGGGCATCTTGCCGGCTTTAATCTGACTGCCCTGCAGTGATATTATGCTGGGGGTGGCCTTAATAAGGTGAGTGTGGGACAGCCGCCCCTCAGGGGACAGGAAGTCCCGCCCTCAAGCGCTTGCAGTCCGAGCAGCACCAGAAGCAAATAATGGCCACTGTTGGGACTACACGCAGTTCCCAAGGAGAAAGAACAGGGTGACCGGAATTGAGGATAAATCTGGGCATTTTGGACAGGTAGGGTTTGGAAATCCCAGCGAGGGAGGGGGAGAGGGGTAGGTAGTCAGATTTTGAAGGCTGTGGAGGTACAAAGAGGACATACCATCTTGAGGGGGTTTGGGGTGCCCCCGACGGGATCAGAGGAACCCCCATCACTTCCTTCCCGCCTTTAGCCTGTGCAGAGTAACCTGCCGGGTTGACCAACTCCTTCCATTTTTCCAGCCGCACCTATTTTAGGGGCAGAGGCTGAGTGAGGTCCTCAAATGGCCATTAACTGGCTACTTAAGGGCCTCAATAGGCCCAAGGGCTGACGGGCTCCCTGACACCTTACCCAGCCCCTGAAATACGGGGAGATGTCAGGGGTGGGCAGGGAGACGGTGTACTGGCCACCCAATTTATTTTCTTCAAAAGGGCCGAAGGGAGGGGTGTAAAGTTCACCCATTGAGTTTTAATTCCACAGCAGATTAGGCCCTAACATCTTTTTCCTGATTGACAGGCTTGGCTTCCAATCAGATCTGGTGGGGAGGGGGGTAGCACTACGGAGGAAGCCGCAGGTCAAGGTAGGTCCAATTCCAAACACTGTGGATCAGGATGGTGGGGGTAAACCTGATCCTGAAATGGGATCCAATCCCAGGGTAAAGGGAGAGTGTATGGGGGTGGGGGCGTGGTGGTGTTGTCTGATGTTGGTAGAGTTTGGGGTCCAGGAGGAATCGCTCCCGCTCCACTTGGCCCACAGGCAAGTGCTGTGAAGACACTTAATTCCCCCTGAGGCTGTGATCGCTTTGCAGTTGCTGTTGGGTTTCCAAAGGCCTGGGAAACCCGACTGGTCACAGTTAAACCTGCAAAGCAGTTTAAATCCCATTAAATTTTTAAAATGCAAACCCGCGTCCTGGGAGCAGGCTGGTTGCAATGCGCTTGTCCGACATGGTAAAGCCTGGATCCGACTTCCTGATACCCTCAAAGTATTTTTCCCACTTAAACCCCCATCAGCGCCTAATCCCATACACTCAGCCATGTAAAAATCCCACACCATGACACCACTGCAGGGGCGATTTCTACCACATATACTGCCAAATATCCAGTAATCAGCAATGTGGCAGCAAAGCATCACTGACAAAGAAACACCAAAAATAGTGTGTAAATGTATATATAATATATATATATATATATTCTCCTCTATCCCATTTAGATGATGTGAAACTTCAATGCAAGCTCTTCCCATCCGACAGATCTGAAATGGTGAAGATGTTAGGTGAGCGCAAGACACTGAGATTCCCCAATTAGCTCCAATAACAGGCATGTTCTCCACTGCGTAGTCAAACTAAACAGACCGTGAATGTTGCGTCCAGAACCTGGGTTGAGTCCCATTCTGCTGAAGGGTCATGAGGACTCGAAACGTCAACTCTTTTCTTCTCCGCCGATGCTGCCAGACCTGCTGAGTTTTTCCTGGTAATTCTGTTTTTGTTTTGAGTCCCATGCTGTCGGCTGAGAGCCACTGCTGCTGTTTTTAGCAGCTTGTCTACCTGAAGTGCTGTGAACTGCACAACTGTGGGCCTAGTACAGGAAGCTGGCCTTAGGCAGGGCAGCTTTCTTCGTGGGCCAATGGGCTATAGGGGCCTCCTGCTAGGTTGTATATTTGCTATGGCTTTCAGAATTTCTCCTGGTTAGATACAGGGAAATGAATCAGGCAGAATTCCTGCTTCTGATTGCCAAGTGATCTATAGGAAGGTTGGAGCATGTAGTGTCTGGGTAACAACGTGGCAGAGCTTGATGTGATTCTCCCCGTGACCTTCCCGCCTCTGCTGACACTGGGCGGAGCACATGCAGTCCACCCAATGCTGCCCTAATACGGCAATCGAGATCCTGTGTTCGCCAAAGGATCCCGATTTGCATATTTAAAGTTACATTACAGAAAAGAGAGACAATCACAACAATATGTACTACAGGAGCAAAGGGTGCTGATTGGTCGGCAAGTCGACTATGACTGGCCAAGGCATAGCCATGGAGAAAGCAACAGGGAACTACAGGCTCCCACAACTCCTGGGTAATTCAGAAAAGGTGCAAGACTTGAAAATATTCCTTTTGTTTGCAGAGAACGGGTCCCTGTGTCGAACTGTCAACCAATCAAAACCCTTTCTGCCTGTTGTATAAATTGCCGTGATTCATTCTTGCATTCGTCCTGATGAGTACAAGGTGAAAAGCTTCCACAGCATGTTTCTCTTTTCAACCATATTCAATTTCCATACTACCAAATGAATATTGAAAGGGTTTATTCCCTGATTCAGGCAGGTGATCTTACTGCCCAGTGAGCACTTACTCTCAGGGAGATAGGGCCAACGGTGTTTCTACTGCCCTGGAGGTCTCAGTCTTCCCTCCCCCTGGATGAGTCTATGGCCTTGTCACAGATTTACTAACCAGTGAAGATGATGTTCCTTTAAATCTTTTGCTTGATCTCTATGAAATTCTTCCTTAATTTTCTCTGCCCCAGCAAAAATATTTGATATGGTACCATAGAGAAAATTTTTCCACTTGCAGAGAGGCAGGAACTGGAAATCATATAATAAGATGGTGGTGGGCTCCAGTTCACTCAGAAAGTCTGTGTTGCTATGGCAACAAGCACTTTGTAGCCTGGAGCTATGGTGGAGGCTCTATTCCTGATCAGGAATCTCTCCCTCTCTAACCGCCTGCCATTGGCAAGTGTAGGAGGGATTTGTAGGTTGACACTCAACCTGTTTGGCTGTGTTGTGAAGGCACCTTCCTCGGTCATCAAGGCCTGGTGTGGGACCAAGAGCTCCTGAGTCAGAGTCAAGGACACTTCCCACTGAGCCACAAGATCTCCTCGAATATAAGATAGTCACTAATAAAGGAGAAATCTCTTTCCCCAAAGAGTGATCAGTGTGGAACTTGCTGGGAGTGGTTGAGGTGAATTACATAGATGGATTTAAGGGAAAGTTAGATAAACACCTTCTAAAGAAAGGAGTAGAAGGGTGTATTGATGGGGTTAGATGAAACATAGAAACATAGAAACTAGGGGCAGGAGTAGGCCATTCGGCCCTTCGAGCCTGCTCCGCCATTCATCATGATCATGGTTGATCATCCAACTCAATAGCTTGCTCCCGCTTTCTCCCCATATCCTTTGATCCCTTTCGCCCCAAGAGCTATATCTAACTCCTTCTTGAAAACATACAATGTTTTGGCCTCAACTACTTTCTGTGGTAGCGAATTCCACAGGCTCACCACTCTCTGGGTGAAGAAATTTCTCCTCATTCTCAGTCCTAAATGGTCTACCCTGTATCCTCAGACTGTGACCCCTGGTTCTGGACTCCCCCACCATCACGAACATCCTTCCTGCATCTACCTTGTCTAGTCCTGTTAGAATTTTATAGGTTTCTATGAGATCCCCCCTCATTCTTTTGAACTCCAGCGAATATAATCCTAACCGAATCAATCTCGCCTCATATGTCAGTCCCGCCATCCCAGGAATCAGTCTGGCCAACCTTCGCTGCACTCCCTCAATAGCAAGAACATCCTTCCTCAGATAAGGAGACCAAAACTGCACACAATATTCCAGGTGTGGTCTCACCAAGGCCCTGTACAATTGCAGCAAGACATCTCTGTTCCTGTACTCGAATCCTCTGGCTATGAAGGCCAGCATACCATTTGTCTTCTTTACCGCCTGCTGCACCTGCATGCTTACCTTCAGCGACTGGTGTACGAGGACACCCAGGTCTCGTTGCACATTCCCCTCTCTCAATTTATAGCCATTCAGATAATAATCTACCTTCCTGTTTTTGCTACCAAAGTGGATTTATCCACATTATACTGCATCTGCCATGCATTTGCCCACTCACTCAGCTTGTCCAAATCACACTCTGCATCCTCCTCACAGCTCACCCTCCCACCCAGCTTTGTGTCATCTGCAAATTTGGAAATATTACACGTAGTTCCCCCATCTAAATCATTAATATATATTGTGAATAGCTGGGGTCCCAGCACCGATCCCTGCGGTACCCCACTAGTCACTGCCTGCTATTCGGAAAAAGACCCATTTATTCCTACTCTTTGTTTCCTGTCTGCCAACCAGTTTTCTATCCATCTCAATACACTACCCCCGATCCCATGTGCTTTAATTTTATACGCTAATCTCTTATGTGGGACTTTGTCGAAAGCCTTCTGAAAGTCCAAATAAACCACATCCACTGGCTCCCCCTCATCAACTCTACTAGTTACATCCTCAAAAAATTCCAGTAGATTTGTCAAGCATGATTTCCCTTTCGTAAATCCATGCTGACTCTGTCCGATTCTGCCACTGTTTTCCAAGTGCTCAGCTATTAAATCTTTTATAATGGACTCTAGAATTCTCCCCACTACCTACGTCAGGCTGACTGGTCTATAATTCCCTGTTTTCTCTCTACCTCCCTTTTTAAATAGTGGGGTTACATTAGCTACCCTCCAATCTGTAGGAACTGTTCCAGAGTCTATAGAATCCCAGAAGATGACCACCAATGCATCCACTATTTCTAGGGCCACTTCCTTAAGTACTCTGGGATGTAGATTATCAGGCCCTGGGGATTTATCGGCCTTCAATCCCATCAATTTCCCCAGCATCACTTCCCTACTAATACTGATTTCTCTCAGTTCCTCCCTCTCACTAAACCCTGTGTTCCCCAACATTTCTGGTATGTTATTTGTGTCCTCCTTTGTGAAGACAGAACCAAAGTATGTATTTAGTAGGTCAGCCATTTCTTTGTTCCCCATTATAAATTCCCCTGTTTCTGACTGTAAGGGACCTACATTTGTCTTCACCCATCTTATTTTCTTCACGTACCTTTTTGCTCTTCACATACCACAAAGAAGGCAGGGAGGGGGTGCTTTTGAACACCAGTATGGATTTGTTGGGTTGAATTGCCTGTTTCTGCGCTGTATATGCTATGGCCAGGGTTTTATGGTCCCGCCATGGCAACGAGCCATTTAAATCTCATTCAATTCGGCGAGACCATAATGTCCCGCCGGGCAGGAGGGTTCATAAAATCCTGGCCTATGTTTATTTTTATTAAACAAGGTCTAATTTTTTAAGCATTTCTTCATAGCTAAGAATGTTCGCATATTTGAGGAATTGTGTGTAGGGGGTACGGTACCTTCGTATATGGAGAAAGACAAATCATGGACCAGGTTTCTGTACAGGAAAGGTATGCAGGTAACAGAGGGATACTTAACAGCTCACACGTTATACATTTTATCCGATAAATTTCTGCTCTTTCAAGGTTTTTTTTTTATGTAGAGAGAGCTGAATCTGTGTGAAAGAACTATGAAACCAGCCAGATTGAAATAAAACCAATATGCAGTCACAGGACTGCAGAATTGCTAGCCGCCTGACCCATTACCAGTCCTGCTGTTCAATAACCTCAGGATGACCTTCGCACCAGTTGAGATCTAAAGATGTTTTCACCTGGCAAGGTAGCCTTCTTTTTCCAAGCCGTGTGCAGTAATTAATTGTTACTGCTGCAGAAGCAACAGCTCAGGAAGCTGAGGACACCAGCTTCACAGGAACGGAGTCCTGACAGCTGCCGACATTTCATGCCTCATTTTATCTCTCAATCATTACGTGTTTGCTGTGCCCATGTCCGGGGCCAGTGTGAGCATGTTTTAATTCACACGTCACGCCCTGCAGCAGGAGTTTCAGTGAAATCTCGGATTTTTCTGACCTTTTCTTTCTCCCTTTAGCTAAGCTCGGCGCTCAAAGGCTCCAATTTGGTTGAATGAGTCTGCGCGCCGAGAGGCAGCATTTTTAAATTCCACTCTCCCAGGTTGGCTGACCCACTCCTTTTTCCAAGAAGGCGGCTTCGTCACATTGGGTCTTGTTACAGCACAGAATATAGAAGCTTAGAATGATAGAGCGCAGAAGGAGCTTGTTGTGCTGGCTCTTTGAGGGAGACGCCCTCCTAGTCCCATTATTCCTACTCTGTCCGTATAGCCCAGCAAGTTATTTCCCTCTTTAACTATTTACCAAATTCCTTTTTTGAAAGTGGCTGTTGAATCTGCTTCCACTACCCTTTCAGGTATTGCATTCCGGATCAGAAAAGCTGGCTGAATAAATCTCCTTTCCCTCTTGCCGCTGCTCTATTTGCCAATTATCTGATTCCCAACCCATCTACCCTCTTGTGGAACAGTTGCTTTGGACACAGAGGGCAGAATTTGTCGCTCAGTGGTTGGGCGGGCATGTGCCCGACCCGCTCGAGCATAAAATAACACGCGGTGACATCGGCCGAGCCTGCCAACAGGTGAGCTGGGTGCCTTTGTCAATGGGAAGGGCTTCCACTCCATGGACGTGCAGATAGTGTGTGATCACAGGATGCTGATTCTACAAGTCTGTGCAAGGTACCCAGGTAGCTCCCACGGCGCTTACATCCTCAGACACTCCCAGGTGCCGAGGCTCTTCAGTGCTCCAGCCTGACTGGATGGATGGCTGCTGGGTGACAAGGGCCCTGAAAAGATAGCTCATGACGTCTCTCCGCCACCCAAGAACAGAGACCGAGCAGCGGTACTACAGGAGCCACACCTCCACAAGGGCAGTGGTAGAGAGAACCGTTGGTCTTCTCAAGATGCGCTTCCGATATTTCGCTAGGCGGGTGCGTGAAGGAGACAGAGGCGCGCCCGCCATTAATTAAGAGGCCAGTCAAGGCTCTCGACACACCAATTGTCTCCAAGTTTACATAACGCCTCTCCACCACTCAAGGACAGAAGCCGAGCAGCGGTACAACAGGAGCCGTGGCTCCACAAGGGCAGTGGTAGAGAGAAGCATAGGTTTCCTCAAGATTCGCTTCCAATGCCTGGACCGTTCAGGGGGAGCACTACAACACCCCCAGAGCGCGTGTCACTGATAGTGGTTACATGCTGCACTCTCTACAATCTGGCACTGGCAAAGGGGGACCCACTGGTAGAAGAGGATGTTGACTCAGCTGAACAGGCCCCAGATGATGAGTCCAGTATTGAGTCCCAAGACGAGCATGGTGAGGAGAATGCTGAGGGCATGGATGCTGACCTGGGTAACCTCCAGGGAGGCAGGGACACCCGGAATGCTTTGGTCCAACGTTCCTTCAGCTAGACTACCAAATAAGAACCACCACCACATGCCAGGGCTGCAGGCTCCATTTTCGATCCCTGACAGGACCATTTCCTTGGTGAACAATATACACTCTGTGCCTACGCAATAAAGTTTCAGGACACACATATCCTTCATTATATAATGGCCTTCCCTGCACCTACAGAACAAATGAAGCATACAGAGGCCAATAGCACAAAATAAAATCTCATTTAATTGTGCATGTGAAACATAGCTGAAATGAACATTAACTGGTGTTGTTTAGCATTAAAAAAGTTAATGCAAAATGGGGGAACAAAATATCACCTGTGATAAGGCCATCTTGTGCTTAAGGTACTTTATATTTACATTTGTGGGTGCTGCCCCCTCGCTGGCACCGGCATTGGAGGCAGCTGCTGACTCTGCTGTCCTGTTGGCCTTGATGACCTTGGCTGTTGTCCTCTGGCCTGTGGAGCCTGTGTAGGCCCCGCCTGGGAGGGTGTGGCCAATGCCATGGCTGGCATCTTCCCAGTTGCCGCAGCCTCATTGGATGCCACGGTCACTGGCAGAGGGGCGGAGGAGCTGCTGGCATCATCCTGAGAGGGGCCCCAGGGACAACTAACAGCTTGTATGCCAACATGAAGTCGCTTTGGACCTCCCTGCTCACCATTGGTGGACGGGCATCTAGCTGGGATACTGGGTGCCCAATCCATCTCCCACACGGACACTCATCAGCTAAGGTCATTGCAGATGTGAGGGGCATGCAGGTCCGAGTGCGACCCCGGGGACCCCTGATTGTGTCCCTGGAGTATCCGTTCCATGAGAGTTCCACTCTCTCCGTGGAGGAGGTATTGCGCTCGGTCATGAGGGTCAACGCATTGGTCATACTCTGCAGGTTCTCCTCTCAAACGGACACCATGCCACGCATTCCCTCATGTATCTCCGCCAGATCCTCCCGCTTCCAGCATCTGCTGCCTAAAGGATGAGTCCAGAGGCTCATCATCAGCCATTGAATGAGCATCATCCTGGTCTCCAGCAGCACCCCCACTGCCGGCGCCCAGCGCAATCTCTACTTCCGCCTGCACCTCAAGCAAGCGTGAAGTGCCCTCACCAATGTGTACCGAGATACTAGACGGTGATCTTATGCCTACCGAGGCGCTGGTATCTGTGCTGGTGCCTGCTTGACAGAGAGGGTGTGACGCAGGTGCGTGCTGAGCATGGTGGTCCTCTGGGGTCAGGTGTGGGCCTTCAGGGTCCTGAGTGCGAGCGCCCGCTGGTGAGCCTAAAAGGGAGAAGTAGGACATGTCATTAGTTTAAGTCATGACACTGTCACTGTGTATGCCAGGCAACCTGATGAGACAGAGATCTGCATCATGGTGCCATCGTCTTTCGAATATCAATGGGGACTCCAGTTTCGAGGCTCATTTCAATATAGAGACTGCACTAGAGTGGTTGCAATAACCGACATTCTCACCTCAGTGCACTGCACTCTCACGTTCGCTTGGCATCCCAACCTCACCGCAGCCAGCTGACCGAGGCGCATGCCCCCTCTTGAGCTCCAGTGCCTCCTGCTCATGGCGTGTGAGGATTAGGAGATGTGAGGGTCCCCCACCAGTCCGCGACCTCTCCATATTGTTATGGGATGTCTTCTCCTGAAAGGATAGAGGAGCATGGATTAGTCCACTGAGGGACACCTCGCAGGGCTCAGCCGATTCATAGCCCTGGAGCCGCAAGGTGCTCAGTCCAAGCAGCCGGGGTTCACCCACTTGGCCCGGCATCATTGACAGCTGCCACTTACAGTCTAGCACCCCTGAGCTCCATGGGGGGATGGCAGACCCTTAACTGTTCTGCACATTGACCCATGCCAACACGGTGCTCACCCTTTCCCGATCGCAGCAGATCGTTGAAGCGCTTCCGGCACTGTGCCCACGTGTGCCTCACCCTGGATGCCACCTCCCCCCCCCAGGCCTTTTTGGTGAGCTGCAGGGGTGGGGGCTTTCTCCCGTCTCTGGGGACAAGGATTTCCCCCTTCCGGGGGTGGGGCTGCGAGGCACTCATCCCCAGCTGCCCCGCTGAGCTGCCCTCCCGCCTGCCGTGTCTAACCGCGCTGGAATCCATCGAGACTTCAGCGTCCTTCCGCGCCAGCCTTCCCGGGGCTGTGCCGGGGCCGCTTTTGAATCGGCCATTGGCCCGGGAGGGACATCATGCCCCCCGCCCCCCCACTCGGAGCTACTCCAGCCGCCTTTCACGCTGGGCGGGCCATAATTCTCCCTCCAGTGCGAAACCGCTGCCAGTCCCCGATCGCGGACAGTGACCGGGGCTTCACCCGCCCCCACTGAGCCCCCCCCGCCAAAGGGCAAAATTCTGCCCCGTGTCTGGGTGGCATCCCCTGTGCAACAAGGCAGCTGGCGCTCACATTAAATTTTCTTCAGTAGAGACAAGCATTAGTCAGGAGACTCAGGTTTTCCTTTGTGTTGCTGAGCCGCTCCCCTTCACGTCTTCCTCGACAGACTTTGCCAAATTCCAGTGGCTTGTTGTTCGTCTGCTGAGTCAAATTCTCCGAAAATGTCAAAAAAAAACCACTACGTGATCCGTGGGCGTGAAGGGTCATATGTTCCAGGAAAAGCAGGAGGACTGGCTGGTGTCCCACTTTTCCAAACCCGTCTCCAAACGCCAGCCAGGCCCGATGAGACGATTGTTTTTTTTTGTTGCCTGTACAGGTTCAATGTAAATTGAGTTCTGAAAGTCTCAGCCCAGTTCCCAGTAAGTGGGGGAACTGCTACGCAACAGGTCCTGAGCACAACAATGAAAATGTCACGCTCCAGTGCAGTGCAGGGAGTGCTGCACTCTGAGACGAGTCATTAAACCGAAGCCTCCTCTGCCCTCACAAGTGTAAAATGTCCCAGGGCACCCAAAAGGTGAGCAGAGGAATTCTCCCCGCTGTCCTGACCAGCATTTATCCCTGGCTCTCAACGTCACAAAATGCACTGACCTGGCCACTGTCACATTGCCGCTTGTGGGACAGGGTTGCCAACCCTCCAGGATCGCCCTGGAGTCTCCAGGAATTGAAAATCAATCTCCATAGCACTGCCGTGTGCCACCCTGGTGAGAAACCATCAGGGCGTTAAAAAAGATTGTGTTTTTTGTGTCATTTTCTTTGAACATTTCTCTTTTACTAGATAGATATGTTGGAAAAAAGGCTGTCTCGCTGACAGTGAAGCATCATCCGATTGGGTAACGCGTCGCTTTGCTTTCCAGGAGGCCGTGCGCCAAAAGGGTGGATGTGTTGGCTGACTAGCGGGGACAAGTCATGTGATGAAACCTCCAGGAACACACTTAATTACAGTTGGCAACCCTGTTGTGAGAGCTTGCTGTGTGCAAATTGGCTGCCACGTTTCTAACATTGCTACAGTGACAACCCGTCAAAAGTATTTCATCGGCTGAGATGCACTTTGGAACATTCTAGGGCCGTGACCGGTGCTGGATAAACGCAAGATTTTCTTTATATTTATGAAACTGTCCCTTAATTTGGCACCAAATCCCCCCTCAGACAAATCACAGGGTTGGCTGCTGTAGGGGATGGACAAAAAAAAATTGTCACCCAGCCACATTATTCTGAGGCTGGAGCTGAGGTTTCATATTGAGGTAAAAAGGAAGGAGCCTTTATTCTGGATCTAACCATGGTGGACTTACCCCTTGGCTGGTGACTGAGGTGAGGAGTATCGGACCCATCCATCATACTATCATTCGTAACTTGAGCAAAAGGATCTCAAGCAAATATGTAAATATTTGTAAGATGTAAATATGTAAAAGCAAGAATTTCTGTGAATGATAACATCAGTACTGAAGAGGCAGAAACCCCTGTTTATTTCATTATCATTGAAACTTGCTCCAGTAATATTTTACCTTTGCCATGACATGTGTTCCATCAGTTTGCCACTCTGCTCACTGGAATATAAATTACGATCCAGACGCTAACCAGAATAAGTGGCTGGTGGCACAGGCTGCTCTTTGATGAATGTGTGAGAAGTACACGTATGTTCTGTAGTGAGCCTGCACCTGGACACCATTAACAGTACCCTCCCTGTGTCTTCCCCTCGATGCAGTTCCACTGAGAGATGCTCAGCAAACAGATGTCGAGGCATTTTCTTCTGCTCCCAGTGACAGAGTGCTGAAACAGCACAATCTTGAAAGTTCCTGAGCTCGAAACCAGACCAGGAGGAAAAAAATGACTGAACTGCGAAAAATTCAGGATGATTTGAGCCTCAAACAATTCATTAGAGTCCAACTAGCGGGTAGCGATGTGAAGGTTATTTCGAGGAGTTAACAATATGCTGATGCCATTTACGTTTTTGACTTGATGCAGTACGTGGGGGCCTTGTGGTGCAGTGGGTAGTGTCCCTACCTCTGGGCCAGAGGCTGCAGGTTCAAGTCCCACACCAGGACTTGTTGGCCATGGAAGGAACATTAATGGTGAGGTTCAATGGGCTGACAATCAGTCAGGAATCTTTCTGTCACCTCTCCACTGTAGCCTAAAGGGGGGAAAAAACATGCATGAAGGTATGTTTAAAAAGAAGCACAGCTACATCAATCACTTTGGATAGGATTTTCTGGCCCGGATGTCGCAAGCCAGCTAAAAGTCCATTAACGTTGATGTTATTGGTAAATCCTGCTGGTGAGTGGGACCAGAAGATCCCTCTATTCGACTCTCTTATTGGATCCTTCAAACAAAATAAGAACTTAAGAAATAGGAGTAAGAGGAGGCCATTTTATCCCTCGAGCCTGCTCCACCATTCAATAAGATTGTGGCTCATCTTCTACCTCAACTCCACCTTCCTGCCTTACCTCCCTTGCTTCCCTTTGTACCTAAAACTAGCAACCTCTGACTTGAATATATTCACTGGCTGAGAATCGACAGCTCTCTAGGGTAGAGAATGCCAATGATTCACAGCCCTCTGAGTGAAGAAATTTCTCCTCATCTCAGTCCTAAATGGTCGGTCCCTTATGTACCCTTGGTGGCTTTCCTAGCCAGCCTGTCAAAATTTTAAAACTTCAAGCAAATTCTACCCCATACGATTATAAAATATTAGCACTGTAGATGGCCATTCAGCCCATCTAACGTGTTCCAAATCGGAGATAATGGACTCGATGTTCTTTGCGGGTTCCACTAGGCTTCTCGCTATGCCATTGCTGTTACTGTGCATTTTAGACTAGTCTTGTAAGGTGCAGAAATCCTTTCTGCCCTATAGAAAGCAAATTCCTTCAAGGGAAGCAGCTGGAAACCAAATAAATAATACATATTTTTTTAAAAGAAGGTTTGGCCAATCAGCACAGAGTTCCATGGAGGATATAGAACCATAGAACCATAGAACACTACAGCACAGAAAAACAGGCCATTCGGCCCTTCTAGTCTGTACCGAAATATTATTCCGCTAGTCCCATTGACCTGCACCCAGTCCATAACCCTCCAGACCTCTCCCATCCATGTATCTATCCAATTTATTCTTAAAACTTAAGAGTGAGCCCGCATTTACCACGTCAGATGTTAGCTCGTTCCACACTCTCACCACTCTCTGAGTGAAGAAGTTCCCCCTAATGTTCCCCCTAAACCTTTCCCCTTTCACCCTAAAGCCATGTCCTCTCGTGTTTATCTCTCCTAATCTAAGTGGAAAGACCTACTTGCATTTTCTCTGACTATAGCCCTCATAATTTTGTAAACTTCTATCAAATCTCCCCTCATTCTTCTACACTGCAAAGAATAAAGTCCTAACCAGTTTAATCTTTCCCTGTGATCTGGGTCCTTCGGATGCCTGGGTAATCCACACTCCAGCGGCAAGTGGGTGTCCAATTTTCCAGCTACATAGGGCATGGTGGGAGCTGAAGATGTTCCCAAGGTAACACTTGTGCTCCCCGCCTCATGAAAATTAGGCTCCCGCTCTCTGAACATAAGAAAGTGGAGCAGGCCATTTGGCCCCTCAAGCCTGCTCCGCCATTCAATCAGATCTTGGTCACAATCAGTTCAGCCCTAACTCCACTTTCCTGCCTGTCTCCCATAACCCTTGACTCCCTTTTGTCAATCAAAAACCTGTGCAACTCAGACTTGAACACATTCAACGATCCAGCCTCCACTGGTCTCTGGGGAAGAGAATTCCAGACACTAATGGCCATCTGAGTTAAGAAATTCCCACTCAGGTCCATCTTAATTGAGAGACCCCTTATTTTGAAATTGTGCCCCTTAGTTCTAGATTCCCCCACACAAGGGGAAATATCTTATCAGCATCTACTCGGTCAAATCCCCTCAGAATCGTATATGTTTCAATAAGATCGCCTCTCATCCTTCTAATCTTTGATGCTGTAAATTTCCAATGACAAAACCTAGGCATTGAAATGAATTTCACACTCTGAGTGTTTACCTAATTCCCTCTTAAATACTGTGATTTAACAATGCTTTGATATCCGCTTGTGGATAATGCATTCCAATACCTCTTTTTGTCTGAAAATAATTTCTAATCTCCTTTTAGTACTCACACTTAATTTATGCCCCCTTGTTACTGATTAAATGATCAGCGCAAATCATCCCCTAGTGTGAGTAGGAATTCATGAGATGAGAGGAAGAGAAGGAATTTGGAAGAAAATGCTTTGTACAGACATTGAAGCAGTTAAATACTTTTCATTCTTCTCCCTAATTACACTACTGAGATGAAGATCCCATCTTGATTATCTAGGTGTAAGAGACCTGCCCAAGAGCGAGCAGAATACACTCCGTGCGCATATTTGCAGAGCGTAAAGTAAGATAAGCATTGCTGTATTAAAAATAACATACATCAGCATGTAGCCACATCAGCTCTTTTCAACTCGAACCCACTGATCCTGGTAAAATGTACAGTAATACTGTAGTAATCTACTGCAGGTGTACTTTGCTAGTCAGGGTGAGTGTCTTCAATACGACGGCCTGCCTGTATGTGCACAGGAGTTACTTAATAAAAGTCCCTGATCAATTATTCTCACTGCTCAGTGTTGGTTTTCCTATATGGTTCTGCCTCTGCCACTAACAAACCACACACAATGTCCCAGCAAATACCCAGGAAGAGTCTTCGCCGATTGTCCCAGTGCATCCAGCTGAGGTGTCTTCCGAAATTTGGGAATATTCCCCCTCTGGGTGCTGTAGGACAGAATTTATCTATCTGTATATCTATCCAAGACAACTATAGTAACAGCAACCCCTACCCACAAAATGAGGGTCGGAGGGGTGGGGGAAGGTACCTTTAACCTCTGGACATGGACTGCTCTGGATTGGGTGGAAGGTTAAAGTGTTTAAAACCCCAATCCGGACCCAAACCTCCCCCTCCAACCCACCATTTCCAGAGGCTGGATAGTGGATGGCTGTCACTTTAAATATTATCGTGAGACTGCGAGTCTCATTTTTATTCAACATTTGAAATTTAACTGTTGATGGTTTGGGTTTCTCAAGCCTCAGGAAAACCAACAACTAAACTCAGGCGAGGACTGTCACATCCAGGAGCCACACACCATCCTGACTTGGAACTATATTTTTTTAATTCATTCACAGGATGTGGGTGTCACTGGCTAGGCCAGCATTTATTGCCCATCCCTAATTGCCCTTGAGAAGGTGGTGGTTGTGGGATCGCTTAGCTCTGCCTATTGTATGCTGCTTATGCTGTTTGGCACGCTAGAAGCCCTAAGTTATAGCTTCACCAGGTTGACACCTCATTTTTAGGTATGTCTGGTGTTGCTCCTGGCATGCCCTCCTGCAAGGAAAAACACACTTGATATTTATCGCCGTTCCCTCACTGTCGCTGGGTCAAAATCCTGGAACTCCCTCCCTAACAGCACTGTGGGTGTACCTACACCACATGGACTGCAGCGGTTCAAGAAAGCAGCTCCTCAAGCCAGCAATGTCCACGTACCATGAAAGAATAATTAAACAAAATCATAGGCCAGGATTTTACAGCCCCTCCCGCCCGGCAGGGTATTATGGTCCCGCCGAACTGAATGGAGGTTTAGATGGCTCGTCGCGTCCGCTGGCGGGAGAGACACACCCACGGCGGGGGCCGTAAAATCCTAGCCAAAGTGATAGTGGTTATTGTAAAAAGTGGACTCAACCTATTGAGGTCTCATCGTAGACAAGAGCTGAGAAGGTTTTCAACAGCAGAAGCTTCAAATTAGTTTTTTCAGCTTGAGCATTAATGGAGTCGTTATGGGGATCAGTTGTAAAACTGTTTTTTTTGGTCATATCACTGATCTTTGCTCTGTTCAAGTTTCTGTTTGGAAGCTAAAGAGCAGGTTAACTGAACCTCACAATCCTTAAAAGTAGTCTCGCCCAGGATAAAGGGAGAGATTTTGCTATCTTGCTATAAATGGTACAGCAACTTCAGACGAAGGTACCTGCTTAAAAGCGAAATCCTAAAGTTCGTATCCAAGTTACGGCCTTCCATGGTAGGCTTTGTGAAAACGGCAACTTGCTGCCTGTCTCACCATTGAACATTGTGAAGCTACCGTATTTGTGCAGTAAATACAAACTAAATGTGTCACATATATTTAGATATGTCAGTATTCTTTTAATGATGTAGTAAGTGTTAATTACTGCCCATCAATCTCTCTAGCTCGGATAATTAACCATTACAAAGTTGGTGCCTCATTCCCTCAGGTTTTGAACTTTTCAGAAAAATGTTAAATTGCATTTTTTCTTTTCCCTTTCTGTCTCTTTGATATCTCTTTCTTAAAGCATTTTTTTTCTTTCCCTCTGTTTTTTTAACTTTCTGCACCTGATTTGACATTGAATTCATGCCCTTTAATTCACTTTCCTTCTCAGTCCTTCTGTTGCTTATTTCCCAATCCTACAATCTGGTTGCTTAGGAAGATATCCTATTGGTTACTTTCTTTACTGTGCCCTGGATGCCCTGTTTTCTTTGCTGTGCCCTTATGAGCTTGATTTTCCAGCCACTCTGTGCTGAAAAGCATAGGGGCAAGTGTAATGACCAACAGATGCTGTAAAATCCCCTAATACATCAAAATCTAGCCCAAAGTTTTTCTTTTTGAAGGGCCATGGCTCATAGACTGAAAAGAGGAGAGGAGATGAGAAAAATTAGGAATTAATTTTATTGAATTTGAATTTATAAAACCCTATAGTTTGTAAGCAAAAGGTAAGGGCTCCATAGTTTTGAGTTCCTAACAGGTTACAGTGTTAGAATGCTTAATGAGGCGGTGATTATATATTGATTATATAAAGATATAACACATTGTTTTGCTATGTGGTCACACTAAGTTTTTCTATACATTTCAGCGAGTGGGATGTTCCTGTGTGAGTAATTGTACACAGCTCAGACATTCCATAAACCAGTTGGAGCTCTAGTGGAAAAGTCGGCATTGAATATCAGTGGAAATTATCGCAGAAAATTGCTTGAGGTTAAATTAGACACCTTTGCATTCGCTCGTTAGTATCTATATTGACTCATCATCACATTCCAATTCAAATTGCTTCTGAGTAACATCTAAAAACTCAGTTTCGCTTTATCACTCACATATTGCTAGGTTTTCTCACTCATGGAATAAGTTCTGGATGTAACCGTTTACTACTGACAGCCCATAATATTCCAATTAACTATATGTTCTGGATAATTGGAAGTTTCTTTTAAGTGAACCCCACCCATCCCCAATTTAAATTACGTTGTAATTCATTTCCACGCAAATTTTCATTTGCAAATTTGAGATACAGTCAAGAAATAATGGATGACATTCTAGAAAATGTCCCTTCCTATGTTTGCCGGTTGTTTTCAATGCGATCTGATCGGGAATGCATACGCTGCCTGAAAAGTAAAAGTAAAAAAAAGTTGCAGAATTAGCAACCTGGCATGAATGAAATACGCACATAAACCGAAAGAGGTTCATCAAAAACAATCTGCCCTCAGGGAATGATCTATAGCTGACAATCAGCAATGCTTCTGCTTTTTGTGGATTCCAGCAAAGGGCTGCTTTTAAACAGAGCAGCACAATTTAACCAGCTCATATGCAAATAAAAATAAATACAGGTCTTGTACATTTGCATGTTGTATTTTAGGTAACACAACAATATTACATCCCAGTAACAAACAAGCAGCCTCTCAGAGCAAACTTGGTAATAGGCAGGCAGGCAAAGTGCACGGGGAAGTTGTCACGGTGCCATGGACCAAGTAAACAGTACGCCCTGAATTTAACAACCTGGAGATATGTCCGCTTCAGTAGACAATGGCCTGGAACTTGCGGTCAGCGGCAAAGCAGAGGCGTATGTCACTGGCTCCATTTAAAACTACGTTCCTAGCTTTTTTGCAGGCTGCAATGGGAACTTGTCCCCCTAGCTGCAGGGTACACCATCGGCGAGATAAGAGGGGCAGCTGAGTGAGGAGGTACAATTCCAGTGAAGCAACTCCCCCTTTGACCTCACGAGCTGAAGACCAGCGCCTTGAGGTCTGCCATTGTCTCAATGACAGGTAAGGAGTGTTTTTAATCATTTTAAGTGTTTTCTTTATTCAGATTTTGGTCTTAGCCCCCTCCCCCCTCCCAACCCCCCCCCCCCCCGCCCCCCCACCCCCACCCCCACAGCACTCCCAACTCCCCCCCAACCCTAGCACTCCTGGCCCTGCTCACTACCTCTCCCCCTGTCGGACACCCTTGGCTCCAAACACTCCCTGGCCCTGCCTCTGCCCATCTCCCTGTCACCACTTGCACCACCCCCCAACCCAGCTCCGCCCCTCCCCCGTCACCCCTTGTTCTGCTCCCTATACCAGACTCTGCCCCTCCCCCGTCACCCCTGTTTCGCTCCCCAACCCCAGCACCGCCCCTCCCCCCGTCACCCAGGCTCTTCCCCAAAATCAGCAGGGTTGCGGAGCTGGGTGTGCAAGGTGGTGAGAGAGAGAATTGGAAGCAGAGCCAGGTGCTGGTGGGGTGAGGTGAGGTGAGGCTGGGTGGGAGGGTTGGGTTTCTACTCCTGCTAAGAGCAGCCCTAAATAAATCAGCGTAGGCAGCAGTGTGAATACAGGGCAATCAGCCCAGGTTCACACACTGACCGGTCCCAGCAAGACCGCCAGTGTGGGCTCCCCCAGAGCCATTTACTGCAGCTTGTGCGTTCCAGTCTAAGTCGGTCTGGCAGAAGTTGTGGTGCCATTGCAGCGCTCAATAGCGATAAACATCTCAGCTTTCATCACAATTGGGATGACATTCTCCTCAATTCATTATTGGATTTATTGGCAACCATTTATGCTTATGACCCCTAGTTCTCCCAAACCCAGGGCTCCCAAACAAGTGGAAAGAACATTTCTCCACCCAGCCTATCAAATATCTTAAAGACCTCGATCAGGTTTTCTCTTTTCTAGAGAAAAGAGTCCCAGCCTGTTCAACCTTTCCTAAACTCTCAGTTCCGGTATCACCCGAGTGACTATTTTTTGCACCTTATCCAGTGCCTCATTGGCCTGGACTTTACAGTCACCAGCGGTGAAACAATGGTGCTGGACACTGACCTCCAAGAAAACTGCCCACAAAGACCTGTGGCATGGTTTTCCTCTTTCCAGACAGCAGTTTCTGTCTGGTGTCAAATCAAAGGGATATCTTAATAAAAACAAAAAGCTAAAAGCTACTGCGGATGCTGGAAATCCAAAACAAAAACAGAATTACCTAGAAAAACTCAGCAGGTCTGGCAGCATTCGGTGGAGAAGAAAGGAGTTGACGTTTCGAGTCCTCATGACCCTTCGGCAGAACTGAAGTATAGTTAGGAGAGAGGTGAAATATAAGCTGGTTTAAGGTGGGGGGGTGGGGGGAGAGAAGTTGAGGGTGGGGTGGTTGTAGGGACAAGCAAGCAGTGATAGGAGCAGATAATCAAAAGATGTCACAGACAAAAGGATCAAAGAGGTGTTGAAGGTGGTGATATTATCTAAGAAAAGTGCTAATTAAGAATGGATGGCAGAATACTCAAGGTACAGCTCTAGTGGGGGTGGGGTGGAAAGACTGACAAGGTATTAGTTGTAGATTTAAAAATAATGGAAATAGGTGGGTAAAGAAGAATCTATATAAATTATTGAAAAAAAAGGGGGGGGAAGAAACGGGGTGGGGATGGGGGGAGGGGGAGTTTAAGATCTAAAGTTGTTGAATTCAATATTCAGCCCGGAAGGCTGTAAAGTGCCTAGTCGGAAGATGAGGT
This sequence comes from Cetorhinus maximus, assembly GCF_964194155.1. Taxonomy (NCBI): domain Eukaryota; kingdom Metazoa; phylum Chordata; class Chondrichthyes; order Lamniformes; family Cetorhinidae; genus Cetorhinus; species Cetorhinus maximus. Next base: position 7,846,178 of record NC_135890.1, read on the forward strand.
GCTGTTCCTCCAGTTTGCGTTGGGCTTCACTGGAACAATGCAGCAAGCCAAGGACAGACATGTGGGCAAGAGAACAGGGTGGAGTGTTAAAATGGCAAGCGACAGGGAGGTTTGGGTCTTTCTTGCGGACAGACCGCAGGTGTTCTGCAAAGCGGTCGCCCAGTTTGCGTTTGGTCTCTCCAATGTAGAGGAGACCGCATTGGGAGCAACGAATGCAGTAGACTAAGTTAGGGGAAATACAAGTGAAATGCTGCTTCACTTGATATCTTGGCGTGCAGCAGCAGTGATGTCAGCAAGCAGGCAAATAACCAATCGCATTGAAGTGTTCACACACAGCAAGCCAGAAAGTCAATTTAAATTTTCGATGGCAATATAAGTGATTATGATTGGATTAAGATAGAAGCTAAAATAAAAATAAACTTTTCTAAAGAAAGATTATGGAGAAATTTGACATTCCACAAATATATTAGCTTATCAGGCCCAGTAGGGAGTTTAACAGTAATTATGAAGTCAGTGCACTGTTAAAAGCAAAGTTATACCCCATTTAATAATGTGTTTTATACAAGACTTATTCTTTCATCGGATGTGGGAGGTCACTGGCTAGGCCAGCATTTTCACCGCCCACCCCTAATTGCCCTTGAGAAGGTGGTGGTGAGCCGCATTCTTGAACCGCTGCAATCCACGTGGTGTAGGTACACCCACAGTGCTGCCTGGGATGGCGTTCCAGGATTTTCACCTAGCGACTGTGAAGATGGTGATCAGTTCCAAGTCAGGGTGGTATGTGGCTTGGAGTGGAATTTGCAGATGATGGTGTTCCCATACATCTGCTGCCCTTGTCCTCCCAGGTGGTAGAGCTTGCAGGTTTGGAAGGTGCTGTCGAAGAAACCTTGGTGAGTTGCTGTGTTGCACCTTGTAGATGGTACACACTGCTGCCACTGTGCACCAGTGGTGGAGGGAGTAAATGTTGATGATGGTGGATGGGGTGCTGATCAGGCAGGCTGCTTTGTCCTGGATGGTGTTGAGCTTTTTGGTGTTGATCGAGTTGAACTCATCCAGGAGAGTATTCCATCACACTCCTGACTTGTGCCTTGTAGATGGTAGACAGGCTTTGGGGAGTCTGGAGGTGACTTACTTGTTGCAGAAGTTCCACCCTCTGACCTGCTCTTGTAGCCACAGTGTTTAAATAGCTGGTCCAGTTCTGTTTTTCATCAATGGTAACCCCAGGATGTTGATTGAGGGGGATTCAGCGATGGTAAAGCCATTGAATGTCATGGGGAGATGGTTAGATTCTGTCTTGAAGGAGATGGTCATTGCCTGGCACTTGTGTGACATGAACATTACTTGCCACTTACCAGTCCAAAATAGAATATTGTCCAGGTCTTGCTGCATCTGGACACAGACTGCTTCAGTTGCAAATGATGATGAACATTGTGCAATCATCAGCGAATATTCCCACTTCTGACCTTATGATGGAGGGAAGGTCATTGATGAAACAGCTGAAACAGTTGGGCCTAGGACACTAACAGCATAAGTGTGGAAGTCTACCACCTCCTCTTGACATTCAACAGCATTAACCATGTTTGAATCCTTACCATTTGGAGATTGAATCCCTACCATTGAATGGAAGCTTAACTGGATGAGCCACGATTATAATGTGACTACAAAAGTAGGTCAGAGGCTTGGAATTCTGCGGGGAGTAACTCACTTCCTGACTCCGCAAAGCCTGTTCGCTATCTACAAGGCACAATTGGAGCGTAATGGAATACTCCCCACTTGCCTGGATGGGTGCAGCTCCACCAACACTCAAGAAACTCATCCAAGACAAAGCAGCCCCGCTTGATTGGCACCCCATCCACCACCTTAAACGTTCACTCCCTCCACCACTTGTGCACAGTGGCAGCAGTGTGTACCACCTGTAAGAAACACTGAAGCAACTTGCCAAGGCTCCTTCAACAGCACTTTCCAGCCCTGTGACCTAGATCGCCTAGGAGAAAAAGGTGGTAGAAACACCAAGGCCTGCAAGTTTGCCTCCAAATTACACACCATCCTTATGTGGAAATATATCAGCTGTTTATCACTGCCACTGGGTCAAATCCTGGAACTGCCCCCCCCTTAATGGCACTGTGAGTATATCTACACCACATGGTCTGGTCAAGAATTCAGCTCACATCTTCGTAAGGGCAATTAGGCATGAACAATAAATGCTGGCCTTGCCAACGATGCCCACATCCCATGAGCGAATAAAAAGAAATTCAAATTTTGGAAAGCACATCTCATCACAGCTCAGACAGCTGTCTTGCAGTTTTACAAATTGGAAAAAACAACTATTGTTATTGTTAGGAAAACTGTGATTCTAAATGACAACGGTGTAATGTTCACTACAAAGAATGTCACATCCTGTAACTGTGTAATGTGTCTCCGACAGCCATTTAATATCACCTAAACTACAATTATATTACAGCCTAACTCACTATCTGCTATTCTTATGCATGCAAAATACACTAAATAGCTTTTAACTAACACAAATCTAAAAATTATTAGTTACAAGATTTAAATTTATATGGCATTCCTTAGCCTGCTACTTTAATCAAGGCAGTCATCCAAATGAAATAGAGTTAACAACTTGTGTTAAATAGCAGGTAGAGAAATGTTGCTTGAACATGGTAAGCACTTGCACACAAATAGAACAAACAGCAGCTTCTACTTTTAACCCATTTTTGTCATGAAAGGTAAAATGGATAGGGGGAGTTGTTGGCATAGTTGTAATGTTACGGGAACTGTAATCCAAAGGCCCAAAGTAATGCTCCGGGGACATGGGTTCAAATCGCACCATGGTAGCTGGTGAAATTTAAATTCAATTAATAACCTGGGAATATAAAACTAGTTTCAGTATTGGTGACCATGAAGCTACTATTGATTGTCATAAAAACCCATCTGGTTCACTAATGTCCTTTAGGGATGGAAATCTGCTGTCCTTACCTGGTCTGGCCTACGTGTGACTCCAGACCCAAAGCAAGGTGGGTGACTCTTAACTGCCCTCTGAAATATCCTTGCCAGCCACTCAGTTCAAGGGCAATTAGGGATGGGCAACATTAGCTGGCCTGTTAGGGGTGCCCACGCCCCATGAGAGAATAAAAAAAGGTCAAGGTGGGAGTTGTTTTCTATCAGATTACATTATTACATCCAGTTTAGGAATTCTAGACAGAGAGTTGAAGACTCTCCCCAGATATGGGATGATAATGAATCTCGCAAGGATGGTGAATTAAGACCGCAATACCAACAGCAGCGAGGTTGGGAGAGCATTGAGTAGGGATAAGATTATAAAGATTACAGTGCCAGCAATAGATGTTGGACCAGTGTATTAGAGCAGATTGTAATACAGGGCGGAATTGTCCCGGATTGCACCAAGTGCATTAGCTGGCGTGAAAAGGACGTTTTATCCGTCAGCCACAATGGAGGATTTTCGTGCCGTGTTGTCCACTTCCTGTCTCATTAATTATGCAGCCACAAGAAACACCCCATCTCGCTGGTGGGCGGCCTCTGAATCGTCCGCCACTCCATAACCTCATTGTTTCCTCACTCCGGGTGCCATATCTAAACTGCAGCCGCACACACAGTTCTCAATGTTTGCAGCCCAGGGCTGCTCCAGTGAAGACATGGCCCTGAAAGTCAAGAAGGGTTCAGTGACCCATCAATGGAATGCCTTTTGGAAGGCCGCAGAGATGTCCTCCAGCCCCGCTCTGGCCACAGGATGTCCAGCAATCTCACCACTCCGGCTTAGTAGGCGATGGCAGTGGTGGTCAGTGCCAATCCTGCACAGAAGAGGTTGGCCATCCAATGCAGATCGAGGATGAATGATCTCATCCGTGCTGCAAGGATAAGGCAACCATCTCATCTCTCTAAACTCACACACTCACAAGCCCATCACACATTCACTGGCATCTCACTCACTGCCAGCTCAAGGGACATCACCAGCCATTCTCACACATATACCCTCACGTCTCCTCAGTTCTCACCATCTCGCAGCCACTTGCACAGGTCAACATGTGCCCCCACACACACCCTGGGATACCCTCCTTCCCCAGTACAGCCCTCACCCTGCAGCCTCTTCCCTTGCCTGAGGCCACATCTCCCCCTTCCCCAAGCAAGCCCCAGCCCTGCAGCCTTACGATTGGTCTGGTGGGTAGAGAACTGCCCCATGAGCCCCCCCGAAGAGTGATGTAGTGCGAAGCCTGGCGCTGATGACTGCGAGTGCTGCCCGAAGCAAGGTAGGCAAACAAACCTCGAAGTCCCGAGTGAAGTGCAGCTCACCAGGTGCACATCACTTACGTAGAGCTGTAATTATGCCAACGTACCCAGATGATCCAGCGTGGGGGACTGATTCCGGTGGGCAGGGCTTATAATGAGATGTTAAAGTATTGAAATTAAGTTCCCGACATGCGGTAGCGGGAAACGCGGCCTGTCACTGACGGGTGGAGCAGATGATCGCAAACTGGTTTCACAACAGCATAAAAGTGATTTTTGGCCTTCTCACCATATTGTCTGCTCACGCCATTAAACACGCCCACCACCAACGGGAGTGAAAATTCCTCCCATAAAATCTCAAGAATCTTAAGGTGTACAGGATTATGTGACAGGACTGCTTTGTTGGTGCAGAAGTCTTGCAATAGGCATAGGGTACACAAGGGTAAGAATGTGTTAACCGTAGTAGCACAAGGAGCTCAGATTACCTCAAGGGCAGAGAGAGAAAAGCTCTATTCTTTCACTAACGTTTTCTGAATGTGAGCTGTGTTCATGCTTTGAAATCTACTCTTATCCACCTAAATATTAACACAAAGTTTTTAACTGTGAATGACAGAAGTTAGCATTCAGAACATGAATTGATTTGAAAATAGTCTTATGTTGTTCCCGGTATTTACCAATGGCATGACATTAATAACATTTAGCCCACAGTCATATCCTGTATGATGTGATGCATGGCTTCTATATTTTCAATAACCAACTCAACTACAGTACCTTCAATGTAATTTTTCCATCTTTTTCCCTTATGTTTTTGTGAAGCAGCTTGTGACATGTTACTATATTTAGCATAGACAATGACTACATTTCAAATGTACTCCATTGGCTGAAAATTGCTTTGGGATATTCTGAAGCTCTGAAGCTAGTACAACAACATTACATTGGGGGGGGGGGAGATGGTGGTGTAGTGGTAATGTCACTGAACTAGTAACCCAGAGAACTAGGCTAATGATCTGGGGGTATGGGTTCAAATCTCACCATAGCAGCTGCTGGGATTTGAATTCAATTAATAGAGATCTGGAATCATTGATTGTTGTGGCACTAATGCCCTTTAGGGAAGGAAATTTGCAGCACTAATGATGTCCTTTAGGGAAGGAAATTTGTCATCCTTACTGGTTTAGCCTACATGTGACTCCAGACCCACAGCAATGTAGCTGACTCTTAACAGCACTCTGAAATGGCCTAGCAAGCAATTAAGATGGGCAATGAATGCTGACCCTGCCAGTGACACCCACATTCCATGGAAGAATTTACTGCATTGATGGCTCAAGTATGTATGTCATAACCTCTGCTAAATTTAACGTTTGCTCATTATGTGCCCTCACACAATCTCATTGCTTTTTTCTGGCTTATTACATTCTAACAGACTCAGGCTGTAGCTTACAACTGAAAGCCCCACTTGCTTGGTACATGGTAGAAGCCCATTGCAACAGGTTCACTCTGAGCCAGGAGCTCACTCTGAATTCTTCAGCCAACATTGGGGAATTGGGCAAGGTCAGTGGCCCACAATTTGGAAAAATGTAAAGTTCACCACATTTCGATCCTGCCGCTACATCACTAAAAGCAAGGAACTTACTCTAGTGTCCGATTATCAGATATTCTGGTCTATTGAACAGCTTGATTCACAACGCATAGATAGGAACTCAAGGGGCATTGGCACTCTCTTCACATACCGTGTAAATTGTTGCTTTCCCTTGGCAATCTTGCAAAATGTCCTGATGAGTGCAAGACAAAAAGCTTAGACATGTCTCTTTTTTCAGCAATACTTAAGGAAAGTTGTTATGCTTTTGCTTTTGTTGTTCTGAGAGCTACTTTAGTTGCAGCTAATTAAGGCACAGTGTTCAGGGGAATTGAGAAAGGTTTACTCTGTATCTGCCTATATTACGATGGTGACTGCACTTCAGAATTACTTAATTGGCTGAGGAGCATTTGGCAGATTCTCAAGTCATGAAAGGCACCAGATAAACACAATTTTTTTGTTCTTCTGCCCAATATCTAAGCCTGATTGCTCAATGGAAATGTTGGATTGCCCTAAAAAGAAATGCTTCACTCGACAACTGTGCCCTTAACACAGTAAAAAAATGCCTCGAGGTGCTTCAGAGAAGCAAAAGGAAAAGTGGATGCTGTGCCAAAGGAAGGGTTAGGAGAAGTGACTAAAATCTCGGTCAAATATCTGCATTTCAATGAAGGAGGAGAGGAAGGTAGAGTTGTAGAAGGGTTTGAGGAGGAAATTCCAGAACGTGGAATTTGGGTGGTTGAAGGTACGTCTGCCAATAGATGGGATGAAGGGAGGGGAGACGAACAAGGAATTGAAGTCAGAACAATGGCGTCACAGAGTTTAGTGGTGGGATAATGTAGCACTGGAGAAGAGATGGGTGAGGCTATGGAATGATTTAACCACAAGATTTATGAACACAAGATGCACATTTTCTGAATTAGAATTTTTAACTTTGTGCAGTGGGGTTTCATATTGGGAACTCAGGTTCAGTCATCAATTAGCTCCGCCCAATTTTCCATCCATTAAAATGGAGGATCATAATGCTTGAACCTCCTTGACTGGAACCCCCAATATGAACAACCTTTAGGGATACTCAAAACATGTAAAATCTATCCAGATTTGGGAAGAAATATTTTGTTTCAAGTGGAAAGGCAAAACCAAGAAATATACAACCTATTTCCTTGAATTCCTAACAAATTTCTCAGCAGTCCACGATAAAGGAGTAGACTGCAATTTTGTTCGGTAACACTTGCTGCTATGGCGACAGGAAACTGTGACTGAATGTGAGCTGCCTACAAATTCACCAGCTAACCACAGACATGCTGAACTGTTTAAAGAAGACCTATTTAAAAAAAATATTAAAAAAGGCACTGATCAAAAAATGGCTACCATGAGTCACCTGATGGCTGATACTGTAAAGTTGATCACATCTCTGGAAAGTCTATAGGAATTTCATTGCAGACCAGTTACATGGAATTTCACACCTGGATGGGGTGTCAAAGTACACTTCAAACAACGTCGCTCTTGAAAGGAAGGCATTAAAGATGCAAAGTGCTAGACTTTGATCAGCTACTCATCAGACATTCAAAACCCCTGTGGAGGACCAAATAACTCCTATGTCCTTTTGATTTACATCTTGAAAGGTGTCAAATGTTTCAGAGATGAAAAGATCATAAATGGGGTTACCTGGTCTTCAATAATGAATGCCAAGATGCCAATCAAACTCCCATCAGGAATATACAGAGAGGAGTTTTAAAAACTGGTTCTGCCAAGCAGAATCAGGAAAGAAAAAGCAGGAAGAGAAAAAACATGATAGTCATCTAAACACTGCTGGAAAAGAGCAAGGAAGATCTTATTCTCTCTCTCTCTCTCTCTGAAGCTAAAAGAGAAACTTCAACAAAGTGCAAATCTGAACAAAGTCAACACCAAAATTCTACAGGAAACCACACAACTTCAAATAGCCACAACATTCAATAGCCTCAAAATTAAGCAAAGGACATAATTGTATACTGTTTTAACCTTTTATTGGGCTCTAACTTCTTTACTTCTGATATCTGGGTGTGTCATTAGGTCTTTATTGTTCTTTCTCAGGTTTAGTAACTAATAAACTTCCTCTTTCCCTGACTCAGGGAAATGTGGTTTGATTGGCTCTTTATTAACAAATAAATACATTTGGATTGGGAAAGGCATTTACAGGGAAAATACATTTTAAAACCTTTGTTGCAACCAACCAAGGGGACTGAATAAAAGGGAAGCCAGCTTATTCCTCCTCATCCGTTTGATTTTCCATCCATTAAAATGGAAAATCGCAATGATTGAGACTCCTTGGCTGAAACCTCCAAATATTTAGGGATGCCCAAAACCTGTAAAATCTATCCAGATTTGGGAATAAGTAGATTATTTCAAGTAGAAAGGCAAAACCAAGAAACACATGATGCTGCTGTGACTAAAGACTGGATTTTCCTGCAGTCTTTGGAACCCCCGACGTCAGGACCAAATGGTGCCCCAAATGGCAGCAAGACAGGTGGTGAAATCTTCCTGGACACAGCCTCCTAATCGGCTGCCTCCACACTTGCCATCCTATTAAGGACGGCGGGCAGGCCCCTGATGCTGTTGGCCCAATCAGAGGGCCAGTAGCTCTGGGGCCGCAGCAGCCTCACCACACAAAATGGCAAATGAGGCCACAAAATCACCCCTAATTGGGGGTCTTAAAAACGTTAATTGGCTGCTAATTCAGTGGAGTTGGCAGCTGATCTTCTTCGCAGCCCACCAATGGGAAAGGTCGCCGGCAGTGGGGATGTGTCAGGGAGCTGACCTGACATGGATGCCCCTTATTTTCCTGGCCTCCTCGCCTCCAAGCCAGCCATCACTGGGCTAGGAAAATTCAGCCCACGCTTAGAGGCCAGGGCATTTTCATGCAAATGGACAGATTGTGAGAAAAATTGTCCTGCTACAATATCCATCTCCGGCAACTGGATGGCTAACATTGGACTTTTTAAGCAATCAGAGTTTATGGGGGGGTTTTATGGAGCCTACAAGGGTGGGAAACATGGCGTGCAGGGTGGCTTAGGGAGGCAGGAAGTGAAATTTCAATTTCAGGGTGATGCGTTGAGATGCAACGTTATTTCTTCCACAATAAAGGAAATGTCCCTAACTCCATTGCAACCAGCAATGCGTGCTAATGGTTGAAACTGGCCAGTACATTTAGCTCTCTGACTAAGCTCGTTTCAACAAATGATGATGATGCACACGTGAATGAAGTGAAACCAATGTAACATGACATATTGACAAGTGAAATTTAATTCTGAAAATAACACCTGTGCCACCTTTGTGCTCTCAAGTCTTATGTTAATGGCTCCCTGTGTGAGCAGGAGGCTCTTTAATAGGTCCCCCTTTGCCCCCCGATAGATTGTCAGCTGACAGTAGGTTTAACCAATCAAAATCTTCCCCACCGCTAAATCGAATGTGCACATCGCTTACACTTAGAATTTTAATTATAATTATGCGGGGAAAGGCAAAAAGAGAGGAAGCAGGAGGGGCAATCAGTTTCAATTATGACATTGTTAACAAAATCTAGCTTAATGTTAACTGGTCAGCAGAACTGATGAGCAACTCGATCCACCCCTCAAACGGTGATTTCTAACATTAACAAGTCATCATTTGAAAGCAAAGTTAACTAAAATAGGGCAAACAGATAGGGCTGGCAGGCCAAGCAGTAATTTTGCCCCATTGATTTTCATGTCACTCATGTCTCCAATGGTAAACCCATGGACTCAGGACAACAGAGTGTGGTTTCCCTTTAAACCACATGGTTTTCCCTTCAGCTCTTCGACTAGCTCCAGCATCCTTGGCAAAGCCTGTCCCCGTTAATATTCCGGGTATAAGCTTTCATCACAACTCCAGAATTTCTCTTTCAGTCTCTCATTGATTGCCGAACCTTCCCAGCAATTTTGATTTCATATTTCCAGCATTTTCACTCTCTTTTATCAATACCTCGCTTCCAGTTTCATTCAGTCAGTTATAATGATCTTTTCTTTCAGGCTGATATATTGTTCTGGAATTGTTCCTTCTTTAAATGGTGTCTGTGGGAGCGAGCTGAAAATTACGAGGAGGCTTTGATTGCTTCCGTTCATCAAGCCAGGCGAATAATAATAATGGGTCTATACTCGATGGAGTTTAGAAGGATGAGGGGGGATCTGATTGAAACTTACAGAATACTGAAAGGCCTGGATAGACTGGGCGTGGGGAAGATGTTTCCATTAGTAGGAGAGACTAGGACCCGAGGGCACAGCCTCAGAGTAAAGGGAAGATCTTTTAGAGCAGAGATGAGGAGAAACTTCTTTAGCCAGAGAGTGGTGAATCTGTGGAATTCATTGCCACAGAAGGCTGTGGAGGCCAGGTCATTGAGTGTATTTAAGACCGAGATAGATAGGTTCTTGATTGGTAAGGGGATCAAAGGTTACGGGGAGAAGGTGGGAGAATGGGGTTGAGAAACTTATCAGCCATGATTGAATGGCGGAGCAGACTCGATGGGCCGAATGGCCTAATTTCTGCTCCTATGTCTTATAATATTTGTTCCTCACAGCCTGTGTTGCTTTCGAACATTCGGACAAGGCTTTTGCTTTTTCTCTTGCATGAGATGTGGGCATCACTGGCAAGGCCAGCATTTGTTACCCATCCCTCCCTTGAACTGGGTGGTTCACTAGGCCATTTCAGAGAGGCAGTTAAGAGTCAACTACATTGCTGCAGATCTGAAGTCACATTGGCCAGACCACATACAGAGGCAGATTTCATTCCCTGAAGGGTATTAGTAAAGCAGATGTGTTTTTTAAATTGATGATGGTTGTCACCATTACCAAGACTAGCTTTATAATTTATTAATTTGAATTTAAATTCCACCAGCTGCCATGGTGGGATTTGAACCTATGGACCGCAGAGTTACTAGGCTGGTGACATTACCACTACATCACCATCTCCCCCTATTTCTGCTGAAGTGCCCTTAACATACATCAGGAAAACATATCACAAAGTCTCCCAGTCTCAGTATTAGACTCTTTTACTCCACTACAGATGAGTGGGTGGAAATTGTGGGCAGGATTTTCTGCCTGTCGGGCGGGCGGAGTGGGCGCGGACCTGATCGCTGCCCGTGATCGGGTCCACGCCGCCATTTTACGCGGGCTGGCCAATTAAGGCCCACCCGGTGTGAATCACGGCTCCCGAGGGCAGCGGGAGTGGGCGGGCGGTGGTGGGACTGCAATGACCCCGCAGCCTGTTCTAAAAAACTGGTGCAGCCTTTCAAAGGCGAGTGGGACGGGCTCCCCCAGGGCGCTGCTGGTGAGCGGGCCAGACAGGAGGGGAGGGTAGGGGGGGCCACTCTGCCCCTAGTTTTTTGACTGATTGCCTTGCTCCCCTTCTCGAGGAGGTGGAAGCACGGGGGGAGGTCCTGGTGGCCCAGGATGGGGGGAGGTGGCGGAGGTGGTGAGCTCCCGCGATGTGGTGTGGCGCACCTGGGTCCAGTGCCACAAGTGTTTCAACGACCTGTTGCACTCGGGAAGGGTGAGGACCATGTTGGCACTGGTCACTTAACCCAGCAGGTCAGCTTTCCCCCCTGGTGCCCCCACCACCAAGTCTGAGTGTAGTTGCTGCATTGAATCATTGATGGGCATGCGTCCTTCGCTGGGTGGGCCAGCAGATATTGCCCATGCCGAGGTTACTCTGAGAGGGTGGTGATGAGATGGGTTCTGCCCCCGCAGCATGTGGTACACTGAGACCCACATGACTGTTTTGGGGACAACCTGGAGGAGCTGCACCCAGGACCAGTTCTGGAACTCCAGGACATGTCAAAGTCAGGGTGATGACAAGCTGGGAGGGGAGCTTCAAGGTGGCGCTGGCACCGATCGATCTGCTGTCCTCTGCGCTCCACGTGCTTGCACCATCTCGCTATGGAAGGTTAGACCGTGTGGTGCTTAATGTGATGTAGGCAGCATTTGGCCAAGGGGGTGGGGGTGGAGGGGGACAGGCCTGGCATCTTTGTGTGAGTGTTCGGCAGCAGCGGGGTGAGGAGGCACTGGAGCCCTGCAATGTCCCACTCTGGTCGGGGTGGACCGTCCACGAAGAGAATCCAGCTACAAGTAGCACTAATCAATGCTCTTCTCTCCTTTTCAGGAGAAGAATGTACATAATGCCGCCGAGCGGGTGAGGACTGGCATGGGACAGGCCCAAGTGGCGATGTTTACCTGGTTCGAGCAGGCGGCCCTAGATTTGGAGAGGTGCCATGTGTCAGTGAGGCTGGGGTGCCACGGGCAGGTATGTTTGCCCAGCAGTGAGGTCACCATTGTTCTCCCATTGTTCAGCCATGGCAGTGCTGAATGTTCAGTGATTGAAGTTTGTAACATGGCTTGACCATTGTTTATGGAAGGATGAGCGCTTAATGATCCGGGGGACAGGGATGTACATTGACATTGTCTCCACGTTAACTCATCCAATGTCCTTGTTCTTCCTTTCGGCATCAGTGGAGCAGGGCCGGGAGGAGGAGGCACAGGGTCCCCCTCTCACACCTGAGGGCCCAGGAGTCTCGGATCACCAGCGTCACACCATCTCTGCCAGGCAGGCGCCAGTGCAGATACTGGCACCTCGGTGGGAATTAGAACATTGGCTAGTGTCCCGGGGCACAGCGGTGAGGGCACTTCACAGTCGCTGGAGGAGCTGGCAGAGACAGAGAGTGCCCATAGCGCCAGCAGTCGGAGGACTGCAGGGGACCAGGCACATGCTCAGTCGGTGGCTGATGATGTGCCTCTGGAGTCGTCCGCGATGCAGCAGCTGCAGGGAATGCGGACGGGTGTGTGGGAGCATCTGGGGGAGATACATGAGGCTATGTTTGGCTTGGTGTCCGTGGTGGAGGAGTCCACGCAGACTATCGCCGAAACAATGAGCCTCATGTCTGAGCGCCATGCGTCCTCCATGGAGAGAGTGGTGACTCTCGTGGAGAGGCTCCTCCAGGAGACCCGCCAGGGCTTCCTGGGGATGCGCTCGGACCAGCAAACCCTCACACCGGCAATGACCTCAGCTGGTCAGTGCCAGTGTGGGGGATGGTCTAGGCACCAACTTTCCCAGCTTGGTGCCCATCCATCCACTGTGAGCAGGGAGGTCCGAACTGACCCCACGTCGGCACAGCAGCTGCCGACCATCTCTGCGGGCACCTTTCAGGGCACTCCGGATGAGGGCGGCAGCTCCTCTGCCAGTGACCGTTGCATCCGGTGATGCTGCGACGACTGGGGAGGTGCCAGCTGTGGAACTGGCAGCTCCCTCCCAGGCGGGGCCAGCACAGGCTCCACGGGCCAGAGAACGGCCGCCAAGGTCATCGAGGCCAACAGGACAGCAGAGTCAGCCGGCTGTCTCAGATACCACTCCCCAGCGAGGGGGCAGCACCTAGACATAGCACCCAAAAACATAAACATAAGGCACCTTAGGCACACCATGGGTTAATCGCTGGTGCTTTTGTGTTGGCCCACAATGAGGTCTTTACGAGTTGGTGTGATTTTTAACACCTTTGTCAGTTTGTTTTCTTGAGTTCCTTTTGTTAGACCATTAAATTCAGACATGTCACCGTGGCTGAGGGTGCCTCTTTTCTTCTGCAGGTGGATGGTCTCCAATAATGTGAGTGATTTGTGAGACATTCAGATTTATTGACAAGGCTGTTAGTTACTGTTCCTAACCAGGCAGATTTTGAACTCAGGTATCGAGTATGGAGCCTGCAGCCCAGGCTTGTCCTGGAGGTCCACCTGTGTTGTGCGAGCTGAAGGTTCTTTGGATTAAAGCCTCCCGGGTCTCCCTGCCTCCCTGGAGTATGCCTGAGTCAGTGTCTACCCCCTCAGCATTTCCCTGTGCATGCTCATCCTCGGACTCACTGCTGGAGTCATCGTGTGCAGCCACAGACGCTGCGACGATGTCTTCATCATCCACAGCAACCCCATTTTCCAGTGCCAGATTGTGGAGAGTGCAGCATGCAACCACTATCACCGAGACACGATCTGGGGGGTACTGGAGTGCGCCCCCTGAGCGGTCCAGGCATTGGAAGCGCATCTTGTGAAGACCGATGGTTCTCTCCACCACAGCCCTTGTGGAGCCGTGGCTCCTATTGTACCGCTGCTCAGCTTCTGTTCTTGGATGACGGAGAGGTGTCATGAGCCACCTTCTGAGGGGATAACCCTTGTCACCCAGCAGCCAACCATCCAGCCGGGCTGGAGCACTGAAGAGCCCCGGCACCTAGGAGTGTCTGCACAGACTTGTAGAATCAGCATCCTGTGGTCACACACTATCTGCACGTTCATGGAGTGGAAGCCCTTCCTGTTGACGAAGGCACCGGGTTCACCTGCTGGCGCCTTGATGGCCACATGTGTACAGTCTATAGCACCCTGGACACGGGGGAAGCCAGCAATGGCTGCGAAGCCTCTGGCTCACTGTGTTTGGCTGGCCTGGTCCCAACGGAAGTGGATGAAGGTGGATACCCATCTGAACAGAGCATCTGTAACCTGCTTGACACAAGTGTGGACAGCTGATGGGAGACACCACAAAGATCACCCACCGAGCCCTGGGAGGAGCCAGAGGCTTAGAAGTTGAGGGCAGCTGTGACCTTTACAGCCACTGGCATGGGGTGTCCGCCCACACAGTTCACGGAGATCTCAGGGCCAATCATCTGACAGATATAGCTGACTGTCTCCCTTGAGACGGAGCCTCCTTGGGCGCTGCACCTCTGACATATTGAGGTAGCTGATTCACTGCCTGTAAACCCTGGCAGCAGGATAGTGGCATCTTCTGCGGCCCCTTCCACCTTGGACTACCTCTTGGCCCTGCACCCCTTGTGCATGTGCCTGTCCTCCCAAAGGTGGCTCCCCTGGAGGCTGAATGTGCACTCCTGGCCTCCTCCCCCTTCTAACTCTCCCTTCCTGCTCAGAGGACATGCCTCCAGGGGAGAGCATAACTCCCATTCCCAGGCTAAGGGAAGGCTTCCTGAAACCTGCAGGCCCAGAAAAGGGATCTTCACTGTCGAGTGCTGACCTGAAGGTTGTGAGTCCAGACCAAGCAGCTGGTATGAGTTTTGAAGTATTTCTGCTCACACAGGCAAGTATCAGTAACTTTCCAAATTAAATATCTGACAGATCACATTCGCGACCCCGTTGACCCCTCTTATCCTGCCCGTGAATGAGGGTTTATACAAATGTGTCCTACCCACCTGCCCGTTGTGCCCGTGCGACGACCTGAAGATCGCATGGGCCCTGAAAAATCGCCGTCAATTGGTGCCTCCAGGGCCTTAAGTGGCCGGTTAATTAATGGCGGACACACATCGGAGATCATCGCGCGCCAGCCCACCGAAATATCGCCAATGGGAAAACTCTGCCCTATGGGTTGGAAGTGCACAATTTTGCATTCTGTATTCCTGGTGCACCAAACTTTTACAACACAAACACCAACAACTTGTATTTATATAGCGCCTTCAATGTAGTAACTTCCAAAAGCGTTTCACAGAAACATTAGGCAGAATCATCCCAGATTTGCACTCGGTGTGGCAGCGGGCGGGATAAGCGACATTTTACCCACTGGCCACAATGGCGTGTTTTTGCTCCATATCATCCCAATCCTGCCTCATTAATCATGCATTCCTGGCAAACACACCATTTCTCAGGTGCTCAACCTCTGATTATCACGCCATGCCGTCACCTCCCCGCTTCCTCACACCAGGTGCCATATTTAAAGTGCAGCCGCGCGCACACCTCTCAGTGCTCCCAGCCCAGGGCTGCTTCACAGAGGACATGGCCCCGAAAGGCAAGAAGACTACAGCTCCCCGATTCAGCGACGCATTCCTGGGAAGCCTTCTGGACACAGTTGGAGCCTACCCCTGCTCTGACCGCAGGAGGCCCATCAATGTCACTGCTCCGGCTTGGGAGGCAGTGGCAGTGGTGGTCAGTGCCAACGCTGCACAGAAGAGGTCGGCCATCCAGTGCAGAAAGAGGATGAATGATCTCATCTCTGCCGTCAGGGTAATGCAACCATCTCATCGTACACTCATAAGCCCATCACCATTCACTGGCATTTCATTCATTGCCAGCTCACGGGACATCATCACTCACTCTCACACACCCTCACATCTCCGTCTGGCCTCATCTCTGGAGACTGCCTCCTCAGCCTTCACCCTCTTGAGGCCACTTGCACAGATCAACATATGTCCCCCCACCGTTCCCCAGTAATGCCATCGCCCTGCAGCCTCATCCCTTGCCTGAGACCACTACTCCCCCTTCCCCAAACTAGCCATAGCCCTGTAGCTGTTGAAAAGTTACCCCTGTGTTATGGCTGGTCTGGTAGATAGAGACCTGCCCGTGACCCCCCTAAAAGTGATGTGGTGCTGTCTGTGAAGCCTGGCGCTGATGACTGCGAGTGCTGCCCGAAGCAAGGTGGGCAAACAAACCTCGAAGTCCTGAGTGAAGTGCAGCTGA
The DNA here is from genome assembly GCF_964194155.1 of Cetorhinus maximus. NCBI lineage: Eukaryota > Metazoa > Chordata > Chondrichthyes > Lamniformes > Cetorhinidae > Cetorhinus > Cetorhinus maximus. The sequence continues at coordinate 7,862,465 of NC_135890.1, forward strand.
CCAGGTGCACATTGCTTATGTTCAGTTGTGAAGCCACACCAACATGCCCAGATGATCCAGCACAAGGGAGGGGGGATGATTCCGGCGACCTGGGCTTGTAATAAGATGCAGATGAAATGCCCGACTTGCGACAGCAGGAACCACAGCCCGCCATAGACCAGCTGGAGTGGATGATTGCAAACTAATTTTTGGCCTTCCCATCATATTGTCCGCTCACACCGGCCATGACGCCCGAAGCTAATGGGCACGGACACATTCCGCCCATTATCAAAAAGGTGGCACTGAGCCACATAAGGCGATATCAGGACAGACGAGCAAAGGTGTGGTAGGAGAGAAAGGAAAGTGTCTTAAAGGAGGAGAGAGAGGTGGAAGGGTTGAGGGAGGGAGTTCCGAATCTTGGGAAACCCCAGTGTGGGTGAATTCAGTGAGCCAGGCATTTGGGTTCACAGTTGCATCATTAAACTGAGTCAGCAAAAAGCCGATGGAAAGGCTGGTGAGAGCCCTGAAGGAACTGTTCACATTTATTTATTTTGTATATCTTTAAAGATAATCACTTGTGTTGCATAGAATATGCCCGATGATTTTACTTTAGTGCATTATTTAGCATTGCGACATTCAGCATGGATTTAATGTAAACCTGGGTTGATTATTAGACATGGGCTGTGGTAGTTTTGGAGAGCTGAAAGGCAACAGTGCAAATTCAAGAGCCCATGTGACAGAATCAACACCCTCGTGGCAGGAGAGCAGAAATTAGCAGGAAGACAACCTCTCCTCCCCGAAAATGTATCAGGGCGTGGAGCAAGTAGATTTTACAGATATTACGAAGTGGGAGTGTAGACAGCTGGTAGTGAGGGAAACAAGTGACATTGATGTGGGAAGCAGGAAGTGCGGGAGGCTAACATTGCGAACATGGCAAGTGTAAGCAACAGGTGGTGGAGGGAGGCCTGAGAATGGAAAGCAAGTAGTGTCACAAGCAAGCATTAGATTTATGGGAACCAGTTAATGTAGGCTGCAAGTATTACGGTTACATTACAGGCAGTGAGTGTGATACACGTATTGTGGGAAATAAGGGTCAGGAGCTGTGTTCATAACAAAACACAGGCCTTATAGTAATGTGGAGTACTTCCATTAGAAATGATTCCATTTAAGGATGAATTGCAGCAGGAACCTCCATTTTTACATCAAAAAGGCTTGGATGAAAATAATGTTTAATGGAATAATTCTGACTCTGGACACTATAGGATTAGTCCCTCATGATAGCCTCTGCTCATTTTGTATTCCATTGATGAGAATGGAAATTAAAATCAAAAGATAAGTAAAATGAGCTGTCAATTCACTGTTACCTGTCTTACCTCCTTGCACAAAATCAAAATATCCCCATTGTGTGCAACGCAGTTCAAATTTCTGTTGCAAACAGCAGCTGTGTGATGTCAAAGATCGCCACCAAATATAAGGGTTGAAAGCAGAACTTTCAATCCACTGAGGGAATATGGGCCCACAATTTCTGTTCCCCAGGGGGTCATACGCGGGGGGTACCCCAGAAGATCCCCCCCACCAGAAGTCCCCATGCAAGGACGGCACGGAAGTTGCCCATGAAGTTCAAACTCCCGACGTGCAATTACTCTGCGCTGGGAGCCATCCGATACTCCAATTTAAAGCAGAAACTTTGGATACTTCCGACTGTCGTACAGAAATAGCTACCTAGGAAAAGTTAGAAGAATTAAAGCCACTTATAACTCCTGGGTAACTATAGTACTGACGCCCCTCCCACACAACACCACCCCCACCCCGACCCCCAGACTGCCACCCAACCCCCGACTACCCCCCACCTCCTGACTATCCTCGCGACCCCCAGAGAGCCTCCATCCCAACCCCTCACCACCGACTACTCTCCAAACCTCCCCTCCAACTGCACCTCACCCCTCCGGACTAATCCCCGACTCCCTGACTGACAACCCGGTTCCCCCCCTCACTGACCACCCGATCCATTCCCATCGACCACTTAACCTTCCCCACTGACCATCCAACCCCCACCAACCCATCCTAAGCCCCCACCCCACTGAGCACCCAGGCCCCACTCCCGACCCATCCTGCCTCCCAATAGTGACTATCCGACCCACCAGCCACCCATCCCACTGACCTTACACACTCCAATGGAGGGCGCTGGTGAGATGTGACTGAAACATTCTGGGAGAAGTCACCGCAGCCACCGCGAGTCAGGAGGGAATCGAGGAGAAGGACTCTTGCACTCAACAGGAGGAAGAGCATCCAACAGAGGGTGCTGGTGAGAAGTGACTGAAGCATTCTGGGAGAAGTCACCGTAGCCACCGCTACTCAGGAGGGAATCGAGGAGGACCCACTGTCAAAGAACGGAATAGCTCCAAACATTACATTGCTGTAGTGTTTCCATCCCTCCCTCCTCCTCAAACCTAAAAAAAAAGAGAGAGAGGAAGAGGCAGTGCCTTCAGGAGTGCACCAGACCTGTGAGGGACACTCTTCTGAAAGTGGATTTTAAAGATAAAGCAGCTGATTGGTGAGTAAATCCTGGGAGCAGACTTGGAGGGAGGAGCATCGGAGCGGTGAGCATAAATCTAGCTTACCTCGGGGATTCGCGGCCTTGTCTCCAGGGAGCAGACTTGGAAGGAGGAGCACCAGAGTGGTGACATCGGGGCACAGAGTAACTGAAGCCAAAACTGAAAAAGTGACATCACAGGGAAGCTGTGACCTGGTCGGTTGGTAGGAAATCTGCACCAAATTTGAAAAAAAAACACTGCAAAGCTAATTAATTAATTATCTAAGTATAGATGGCTGGGCAGGTGATGTGCTGTAGCTGTATGATGTGGGAGCTGGCAGATCCCATTGCGAGCCGCAGTGACCACATCTGCAGCAAGTGTTGGTTGCTGGAGGAACTCCGGCTCAGAATTGATGAGCTGGAGTCCGAGCTCCGGACGCGGCGGCACATCCGGGAGGGGGAGAGTTACCTGGACGCTTTGTTTCAAGAGGCAGTCACACCCGGTAGATTAAGTACCTCAAGTTCAGTCAGTGGTCAGGGTCAGCAGGGTGTGACTGCAAGTGAGGCAGGTAGAGGGATCCTGTGTTCAGGAACAGAGGAGCCTCAGCTCTTGACCTTGTCCAACAGGTACGAGGTACTTGCTCCCTGTGTGGATGAGGAACAGGGCTGTAGGGAGGATGAGCCAGCTGACCACGGCACCGTGGCACAGGAGGCCATTCAAGAGGGGGGAGCAAAAAGACAAGTGGTAGTTGTAGGGGATTCTATAATTAGGGGAATTGATAGCATCCTTTGTAAGCAGGATCGAGAGTCCCGCATGGTATGTTGCCTGCCCGGTGCCAGGGTGAGGGACATCTCTGACCGGCTTGAAAGGATATTGGAGAGGGAGGGGGAGGATCCAGTTGTTGTGGTTAATGTCAGGACAAATAACATAGGTAAGACTAGGAAAGAGGACCTGTTTGGAGATTATCAGGAACTAGGAACCAAATTAAAGAACAGGTCCTCAAGGGTTATAATCTCCGGATTACTACCCGAGCCACGTGCAAATTGGCATAGGGTCGCGAGAATAAGGGAAGTAAACACGTGGCTAAAGGAGTGGTGCGGGAAAGAGGGGTTCCATTTCGTGAGGCACTGGCATCAGTATTGGAACAGGAGGGATCTGTACCGTTGGGACGGTCTCCACCTGAACTGATCTGGGACCAATGTTCTAGCGAAAAGGGTAAATAGGGTGGTCAACAGGACTTTAAACTAGAAAGTGGGGGGGGGAGGGAAGGGTAAAACTCCAAGAATTATGGCTAATGGGAAACAAAGCAGCAGGTTAGCATGTGGGGGGGTGGATTCAACTTCATGGAAAATTATGAAAAAACTGAAAAGAAAGGAGAGGCTATTAAAGTCTCCAGAACACAAAATAGGGCAGAGTGTTTGGAAAGGGCTAGGAATCTATACAGGACTGAAGGTGTTGTATCTGAATGCACGCAGTATACGAAATAAGGTAAATGAGCTTGTGGCACAGATTGAAATTGGCAGGTATGATGTGGTGGGCATCACGGAGACATGGCTGCAAGGGGATCAGGACTGGGAGCTAATTATCCAAGGATATACATCCTATCGAAAAGATAGGCAGGTTGGCAGAGGGGGTGGGATTGCTTTGTTAGTAAGAAATGAAATTAAATCGATAGCAAGAAATGACGTAGGGTCAGATGATGTAGAATCTGTGTGAGTAGAGTTAAGGAACTGCAAAGGTAAAAAAAACCATAATGGGAGTTATGTACAGGCCTCCGAACAGTAGTCAAAATGTGGGGCACAAGATACACCAGGAGATAAAAAAGGCGTGTAAGAAAGGCCAGGTTACAGTGATCATGGGGGATTTCAATATGCAGGTAGACTGGGAAAATCAGGTTGGTAGTGGATCCCAAGAAAAGGAATTTATGGAATGTCTATGAGATGGCTTTTTGGAGCAGCTTGTGGTGGAGTCCACTAGGGAACAGGCAATTCTAGATTTAGTGATGTATAATGAGGCAGATTTGAAAAGGGAGCTTAAGGTGAAGGAACCCTTAGGAGGAAGTGACCATAATATGATAGAATACCCTGCAATTTGAGAGGAAAAAGCTGGAATCAGATGTAACGGTATTACAGTTGAATAAAGGCAACTACAGAGGCATGAGGGAGGAGCTGGCCAGAATTGACTGGGAGATGAGCCTAGCAGGAAAGACAGTGGAACAGCAATGGCAGGAGTTTCTGGGAGTAATTTGGGAGACACAGCGAAAATTCATCCCTAGGAAGAAGAGGCATACTAAAGGGAGGGCGAGGCAACCATGGCTGACAAGGGAAGTCAGGGACAGCATAAAAGCTAAAGAGAAAGCATACAATGTGGCAAAGAGCAGTGGGAAACCAGGGCATTGGGAAGCCTACAAAGACCAACAGAGGACAACTAAAAAAGAAATAAGGAGGGAGAAGATTAAATATGAGGGTAAACTAGCCAGTAATATAAAAGAAGATTGCAAGAGTTTTTTTAGATATATAAAGGGTAAGAGAGAGGCAAAAGTGGACATTGGGCCGCTGGAAAATGACGCTGGAGAAGTAGTAGTGGGGAACAAAGAAATGGGGGATGAACTGAATAGGTACTTTGCGTCAGTCTTCACGGTGGAAGACATGAGTAACATCCCCAAAGTTCAAGAGAGTCGGGGGGCAGAGGTGAGTATGGTGGCCATTACCAAGGAGAAGGTGCTAGGAAAACTGAAAGGTCTGAAGGTGGATAAATCACCTGGACTAGATGGATTACACCCCAGAGTTCTGAAGGAGATAGCTGAAGAGATAGTGGAGGCGTTAGTGGTGATCTTTCAGGAATCACTGGAGTCAGGGAGGGTCCCAGAGGACTGGAAAATCGCTAACGTAATCCCCCTGTTTAAGAAGGGAGTGAGGCAAAAGACGGGAAATTACAGGCCGATTAGCCTGACCTTGGTTGTTGGTAAGATTTTAGAGTCCATTATTAAGGATGAGATTTCAGAATACTTGGAAGTGCATGGTAAAATAGGGCAAAGTCAGCATGGTTTCATCAAGGGGAGGTCATGCCTGACAAATCTGTTAGAATTTTTTGAGGAGGTAACGAGTAGGTTAGACAAAGGAGAGCCAATGGATGTTATCTACTTAGACTTCCAGAAGGCCTTTGACAAGGTGCCGCACAGGAGGCTGCTCAGTAAGATAAGAGACCATGGTGTTAGAGGCAAGGTACTAGCATGGATAGAAGATTGGCTGTCTGGCAGGAGGCAGGGAGTGGGGATATGGGGGTCCTTCTCAGAATGGCCGCCGGTGACTAGTGGAGTTCCGCAGGGGTCAGTGTTGGGACCACAACTTTTCACTTTATACATTAATGATCTAGATGAAGGAACTGAGGGCACCTTGGCTAAGTTTGCAGATGATACAAAGATAGGTGGAGGGACAGGTAGTATTGAGGAGGCGGGGAGGCTGCAGAAGGATTTGGACAGGTTAGGAAGATGGGCAAAGAAGTGGCAGATGGAATACAACGTGGGGAAGTGTGAGGTCATGCCCTTTGGTAGGGAGAATAGAGGCATAAACTATTTTCTAAATGGGGAGAGAATTCAGAAATCTGGAGTGCAAAGGGACTTGGGAGTCCTAGTCCATGATTCTCTTGAGGTTAACTTGCAGATTGAGTCGGTAGTTAGGAAGGCAAATGCAAAGTTGGCATTTATTTCAAGAGGACTAGAATATAAAAGCAGGGATGTGCTGCTGAGGCTTTATAAGGCTCTGGTCAGACCACATTTAGAATATTGTGAGCAATTTTGGGCCCCGTATCTCAGGAAGGATGTTCTGGCCCTGGAGACGGTCCAGAGGAGGTTCACGAAAGGCTTAACATATGAGAAACGTTTGAGGACTCTGGGTCTATACTCGATGGAGTTTAGAAGGATGAGGGGGGATCTGATTGAAACTTACAGAATACTGAAAGGCTTGGATAGAGTGAACGTGGGGAAGATGTTTCCATTAGTAGGAGAGACTAGGACCCGAGGGCACAGCCTCAGAGTAAAGGGAAGACCTTTTAGAACAGAGATGAGGGGAAACTTCTTTAGCCAGAGAGTGGTGAAGCTATGGAATTCATTGCCACAGAAGGCTGTGGAGGCCAGGTCATTGAGTGTATTTAAGACCGAGATAGATAGGTTCTTGATTGGTAAGGGGATCAAAGGTTACGGGGAGAAGGCGAGAGAATGGGGTTGAGAAACTTATCAGCCATGATTGAATGGCTCGATGGGCTGAATGGCCTAATTTCTGCTCCTATGTCTCATGGTCTTATGGTCTTACCTTCTCCCTGGCTTCTCAAAGTGGCTGGTACCTTTAAACTTACCCGCTTTACCGCAGCTAGTGCCATAAAAGGGGACGTGGCTTCCTTTCCCCCGACTCTGCTGCACTGGACACAAGGCCTCAGGAACCTGCTTCACTGCCCAGCCCGAGTTGGGAGGTCGATTGAAAGGTGCAACTCCATTCCAGTGTAAGTATAAAGGAGCAGAGTGGGCAATCCGACCGTGATTGTCAATAGTGGGAAGTCCTGACCCATGGGCAGTAAGGAATTGATAAGGAAGGCAAACTAATATTTATTTGGCATCTTTCTTCACGATCTCAGTTTCCTCCAAAGTACCAATGGAATACTTTTGAAATGCAGTCACTGTTGTAAAGTGGGAGTTATGGGAGCCAACTTGTGCACCACAAGTTCCTACAAATAGCAATGGAATAGTGACAAGATGGTCAGTTTTTGTGATGTTGAGTGAAGGATAAATATTGGCCAGGAGACTTGGGATAACTCCCCCTGCTCCGCTTCAAAACTCTGCCACAGGATCTTTGGCGTCCGCGATCGAGAGCCTACGCAGCCTTAGGCCGGGATTTCCCGACCCCGTCATGGTGGGACCCACCGCGGGAGATTTGGCAGCCCAGCCAAACGTCCATTGACTTTCGGCAGGACCGGATGATCCCGGCAGCGGGCGGGGTCAGAAAACCCTGCCTTCAGTTTAACATCTGATCTGAAAGAGAACACCTCTGGCAATGCAGCACTCCCTCAGTACTGCACTGGGAGCGTCATCCTAGATTTTTGAGTTCAAGTCTTTATTTTCTTTCTTCAGGAAAGAATTACAGCTGGCTACTTTTAAAGGACTGTCCTACTGCATAAGATGAACAGCTGATAGGGTGAAAGTAATAGTTTTGTCATGGGATGCATGATTGAACTGACAAAAAGATTTGGTCAGGACATGTAGTATGTGAAGCTTTTTATGTTAATGCCTCAACTCCCCTTTTCTATATGCTGATTTGATGAAAGACCCACACTAATGTCCATATTTCAAAGCAGGAGTGCAATAAACCAACTTGAATGGGCCTGGATGACACAAATAACTATAAAATTCTCATCCTGATTTTCAAATCCCTCCTTGGTCTCACCCTACTCTATTAATGCAACCACCTCCAGCTCTAAAAACCTTCAAGGTCTCCGCACGCCTCTAATCCTGGCCACTTGCATATCCCTTTTTGCTCCATTGACTATTGTGTCTTCAGCTGCCTGGGTCCTAAGTTCTGGAATTCCCTCCCTAAACCTCTCCGCCTCTCTCAACATCTCTGTCCTCCTTTAAGATTCCCCTTATAACCTACCTCTTTGTCTATCTTTTTGGTCAGTTGTCCTGCTCCCTTGTGTACCTCGGTGCCCAAATTTCCTTTGACATTACCTCAGTGTGGTGCCTCGGGACGTTTCTCAATGCTAAATGCCAGTCATTGTTGTGATTGTCTTTCCTGAACCCAACCCAGGCTGAAGAGATGAAAGGTTCCTCGTCAGTCATTCCCACAAATAGCTCAGTCCCTGGGTGCGACTCCGCAGTGCAATAAACACCCAGTAATTCTGCCGGCTTTGTTCAGAGACCTCAGATAATGTGGAAAACAGAAGTGTCATACATCTCGATGAACTTTCACCCATTCAGGGAGAAATCACTCTAGGCCAGGGAATGGTTCCTGCACCTAAACTGCCCGGATTGAGTACTTGCAGGTTAGGTACACCACGGGTGTGTATATATTTACAACTAGTGTCACTTATAATGTGTCATACCCAACCATCGAAAGCAGACAATAACAAAAGTCCACGACTTCTTGTCTGTAAGCTATGTGAAAATACAAAGCATTTGACAGCCTATATCATGAGGCGGCGTCTGATGCACAAGTTGATTTATTTCGAGACTGACAATACAAACACAAAGTGTGGCGATGCCTCCCACCGGGAAAGCACAACGTGTGCTGCAAGCTAAAGAATAAACTGGGGAGAGAACTGATTGATGTCGGTGGTGTTTTACACATTATCCACAAAGCTGTTATTGGTGTTCCTGACAGTCTGAAAATAGATGTGAAAGTAATTTATGTTTTTATTCGCTCACGGGATGTGGGCGTCGATGGCAAGGCCAGGAATTATTGCCCATCCCTAACTGCCCTTGAGGAGGCGGTGGTGAGCTGCCTTCGGGTACCCCTGCAGTCCATGTGGCGTAGGTACACCTGCAGCGCTATTAGGGACGGAGCTTCAGGGTTTTGACCCAGTGACAATGAAGGGAGAGTGATATATTTCCATGTCAAGATGCCATGTGACTTGGAGGGTAACTTGCAGGTGGTGGTGTCCCCATGCGTCTGCTGCAGGCAAGCTGCTTCTTCTGTACACCATGCAGCATGACAGACTAACTTACAGAAATTCTGTGAAATTTTTAATTGCAAGATGAACATGTGGCACACATGAACACTGCCCACAATGCCTGAAAGTTCTCTTTGCCAGACACAAACTGACCCGTAATTTTTACGAACAGTTTGTGCTGAAATCTAGTTTTGACTATTATGGCTTGTTTCATCAGGTCTGAGCGCAGAGAAATCGAATTCTTCAACAAAACTCTACAAAAAGGAGGATTGAACTGCGGTGAATGTTCATTTAGTTTGAAGTGCAGGCTGTGCAATGTTGGCTTTGTGATTTCCAAATTCAGGGGAATACTCCTGGTTTGATGTTTAATAGTCTGATCCTATTCCAAAACAAATCTTCTGTTCTTATGTTTTACTTCTGAAAGATCCAATATGTAACCTTGATTTTTAAAAATTCGTTTGTGGGTTTTGGGCATCTCCAGCTAGGCCAGCATTTATTGTTCATCCTTAATTGCCTTTGAGAAGGTGGTGGTGAGCCACATTCTTGTACCCCGTGTGGTGTAGGTACACCCATAATGCTGTTAGGGAGGGAGTTTCAAGATTTTGAACCAGCGACAGTGAAGGAATGTTGATGTAGTTCCAAGTGAGAATAGCATTTTACTTGGAAGGGAACTTGGAAGTGATGGTGTCCCCAGCAACTACTGTCCTTGTTCTTATAGGCGATAGAGGCTGTGGATTTGGAAGGTGAGGTTGAAGGAAGCTTGGCAAGTTCTTGTAGATGGTACACACAGCTGCGATGTTGTGTCAATGGTGGAGAGAGTGAATGCGTCAGGTCGTGGATGGGGTGTAAAGCAAACGGGCTGCTTTGTCCTGGATTGTGTCAAACCTCTTGAGTGTCATTGGAGCCACACTCATCTAGGCAAGTGGAGGGTATTCCATCACACTTTTGACTTGTGCCTTGTAGATGGTGAAAAGACTTTGAGGGGTGAGGAGATGAGTTACTCATCGCAGAATTCCCAGCCTCTGATCTGCCTTTGTAGTCACAATATTTATCAATATTTATATGGCTGGTCCAATTAAGTTTCTAGTCAAGAGTAAACACCCCTTCTCTCCATCCCCCTAAAATAATGATAGTGGGGGATTCAGCAATGGTAATGGTTATGAATATCAAGGGGAGATGATCATGTTGGAGAAGTTGGAGATGATCATGGCCTGGAATTTGTGTAGCGCAAAACTTATTTGGGATGGATGGGGTAGTGGGGGGAGGGGCAACCCTTTGAGAGACTCAATAACTTTTCATCGGCTTTTTTTAAAAAATTGATAAACAACCCAACGTGACAAAAGACCTGTGTGGAGTTCTTCAAATCTCAGGATGTCTGGGAGTGTGATGTCCTTGACAACAGCCTGTTGGTCAGACACTGTGGTTGCTGAGTAGAGGCTCTTGTCCCTGCCAAGTGAGTGTGAATTCTCATTCACAGTATTCATTTAATAAAGACTGCAGTCCTTGCCGAGTGCTTGCTTGTAAGAGCAGGAAAATTATACAAGTGTCACACTTGTGAGAGTGTGTTTTTAGGGATGAAGAATGTTTGGACTGAGGGTGAGAACATGCCGTGCCAATGAACAGCATAAGATTGATGGCAGTGTCGAAAACACTTCAATGCAGTTTGACTTGGCAGGAGAAATCTGGGCATTTTAGATGTTTTAAATGTCGGAAATGAATTCAGAAATTATATAGTGCTCTTCATGCAAAAATGAACTTGGAACTCTCTACAAAGGGAACTAAAGAGTCTTAAGGGGATAAGATGCGAGGACCTAAGGCATGATCAAAGGGTTAGGTTCTTTAAATGTTTTTTGAAGGCAAAGAGTAAGATGGCAAGCAAAAATAATTTGGGGAGAGAGTTCCAGAGGGCAGGGGATGTAATGAGTGAAAGATCAGCCCCTGGTGAAGAACCTCGGAGCATCATCCAGCAACAGGATGGACATTTAAACCTATAAAAGTCTCTTGATTCCCTTCCAAAAATGCTCCTGTTTACTTTGAAAGACCCAGAAATATTTTGCACTGGCACAGTGTCACCTTAAAATAATCTACTACAGTTTTGACTTTGAAGAGAAATACTGGAACTGCAAAGTCTTTGAGAACGGACACATTCAACAAGATGGAATCTGAATTTAGATACTAAATGATGAGCAACTGGATTTTCATTCAGTTGCAGTCATCAATAAAATGTTTAACTTGAAGAAATACAGGATGCATTAGAATCTGCCCAGCAATTCCCATGAGTTTCAAGATGATGTATTTCCGTAGAATCCATGTAAAGAGTGTATTAAAATTCAGCTTATTTTAGCAAATTTTTTTTTTTTGAAATCTGCTGTGATATCAGTCAAACGTCTAAAAGGGTTATTGCTGGCTATTTTATACTGGCTAGGTTCCAGCATATATATTAAATAAAAACCAATTTGCATTTGCAATGTGCAGAATGAGGGTTATGGACTGTGAAAGAAGACGTTTAGGAGAACATTTTCCTGATTAAAAAAGCTTCACATTTCCTTAGAAATGAACAAGGGACATGTTCAATGTTTAATTGGGTGATCCATGTAAACAGGCTTTTTACATACTGAGTTCGCCTGGCCCCAGTGTGAGCTCACTGTTCTGTGGCTGTCACAGTCCTGTTTGGTGTGCCAGTAAATTCAAATTTCATGGTCGTTTAAGACATGCTGTAGAAACCTCCCCTAAAATGTAAAATCAACTCGCTTGAAAAAGTTACATTTACGCATTCAGCTCTGACCCAGATTTTCTTTTTCATTCGTGAAAAGCCTGGTGCATTGAAGCACGTGTGTTAATGTATGACAGACAAATGAGATACATTACCAAAATGGAATGTACAAGACTGCAATAACTCAGTAAAAAGATTGCGGCCTAGACATTTGATGATGACGGGATCCAGAGTGGCTGAGGGGATGGGGAAAATCCTGACATAAATATCGGGATGTGCCCATCCAAACCTCTCTCACTGATCCCACCAAAGTTTGCCAAAGGGTCAGGAGGGATGAAGAAAAAAATAAAGACTTGTATTCATGTAGCTTTCGTTGAGGACCATCAGATGTCCCGAAGTACTTTGCAGCTGGTGAAATACTTTTTGAAGTGTAGTCACTGTTGTACCATAGGAAATTCTGCAGCTAAATTGTGCGCAGCAAACAGCAAAGTGTTAAGGACCAGATCATTTGTTTTTTTTTGGTGATGTTGATTGAAGGATAAATAATGACCAGGACACCAGGGATAATTCCCCTGCTCTTCTACAAGATAGTACCATGGGATCTGTTATATCCACCTGAGCAGGCAGAAGAGACCTCAGTTTGACATCTCATCTGAAAGATGGCACTTCTGACAGTGCAGTGTCAACCTTGATTTGTACGCTTAAGCTCTGGAGTGGGACTTGAACCCAGAACTTTGTGACTCAGAGGTGAAAGTGCTGCTAATCGCAGTCGCAGGATACGGGGTAGGCCATTTTGGACTGAGATGAGGAGAAACTTCTTCGCTCAGAGGGTGGTGAAGCTGTGGAATTCTCTACCATAGGAGGCTGTGGTCACTGAATATATTTAAGAAGGAAATAGATAGATTTCCAGACCCTAAAGGCGTCAAAGGGTATGGGCAGAGTGCAGGGGTGTGATGCTGAGATAAAGGATCAGCCATGATCAAATTGAATGGTGGAGCAGGCTCGAAGGGCCGGGTGACCTACTCCTACTCCCATTTTTTATGTTTCTATGTTTCTAACAGCCCTCGATTACCTTGGCCTCTCAACCACACCATGCAACTGCAGCATTTAAAGTGCAATACAGGAACCAACCACGGTTGAAAGGCAGGGAGGAGGGAGAGTAACTAAAATTGTTCTGACTCTTTCGGAATCTGGGCTCCTCTGATTACTGGAAATGTGGAAACTCTCAGTGAATGGGTTCCCCACCTCCTCCAATTGTCAACGGCCATGGGATTGATTTTACACACCCAGTGATAACTAGATATGGTTAGAAGGCTCTAGCCCTCACCATTTCCAATTTTACCTGGTTGCGTTTGAGAATAGCAGGCAGTAACCTTATACATTCCTGAAAAGCGGGATCCAATTATAATTTTCCTATACTCATTCTCGGGCGTTGCTGACATTTACCTCTGGTTGACATAAGAAAGTGGTGATGTTCCTACTTCAGTAGCACCCCTGTTATAATTATTACCATGACCTTACAAAAGAATCCATGGTAATTCTCCCAAGAGGCAGAAGCAGGGTTGAGGACAGAGCTCACAAACAAAGCCTGGTCGTCCACAACAAACCATTCTAGGAAGTGCCCAGGAAAGGCATAACCAAGTCTGGGCTTAACCTGTGACCCCCTCCAATGCACTTCTGCCAGAGTTACCATCCCTCCTGGATTGTCTGGCTGTCTCCTGGAGTGGAGGATTGATCTCCTGGTCACTGGTGCTCGCAACCCAGGTTGACAAGTAATCTGCATTCATGCTTCGCCAGGCCTGCTCAGTTTTCACAGCGTTTTCCGTTTTTGTTTCAGATCTCCAGCATCGGCAGCATTTTGCTCTTATATTAATGTCATCGACTCCTGCTGCAGCCACTTACACGTTGAGGGGTATAGTAGCAGAGTGGTAATGTTACGGGATTAGTCATCCAGGAGCCTGGACTAAGGGCGAGATTTTGCAGCCATGCCAGCCACTGGGATCATCCGGAACGTTTTTGGCTGAGCTGCTGAATCTCCCGCGGTGGTTCCCGTCACGATGGAAAATCCCGGCCTAATAATCCAGAGACGTGAGTTCAAATCCCACCATGGCAGCTGGGGTGGGAGGGGGCGGGGGTAGTTAAATTCAATTAATTAAATAAATCTGGAATGTAGAAAAGTGAGAATCAATGATGGTGACCACAAAACGACTGTGTTGTCAAAAACCCAGCTGTTTCACAAATGGAAATTTGCCATCCTTACCCAGTCCGGCACATACACGGTTTCAAACCCACAGCAATGTGGTTGACTCTGAATTGCCCTCCGAAATGTCCCAGCAAGCCACTAAATTCTGCTCAAGAAGGTGGCTCAAGGGTAATTAGGGACGGGGCAATTAAAGTTGAAGTAAATTGCGAAAAGCTAACCACTGGCAGGGGGGTCAGTTACCAGAGCGCACAGATTTAAAGTAATGGGCAAAAGAATTAGGGGGGGAGGAGGTGAGAATATTTTGTGTTTTTAATCCTACAATTCTAAACATTTTCTATATTCCATCAACGAAAGGACAAAGATCATTTTATTACAATAAAACGTTCCCTTTGGCAATCTCTACTCTTGTCTTTGTTTTGTGTAATATATGGGCCTGTCACTTTAGGACTGCTGGCAGGAACATAGAATCAAAGCTCTGTTGATGACAATAATGAAAAGGTAGGCCTGAAAATATGAATATAAAATGAGATTTGTATTTACACCAATTATTTGGTAAAATTATTGACCCCCCCCCCAAAGGGGTTCTTTGTGTGCCAGGTGGTAAATTTAGTAACTCACTCTAAATTTTCCTATTTGGAGTCATAAAGAACTGTGCTGAGGTTTGATGTTCAGGCTTAATTTTCAACCTCGAGGCCGATAGCGGGAGTTGGGAAAATTCCCAGATTGGCCCGCCTGCCTCGGGAGAAAGTGTCTGCAACAATGAGATTTTCATTGTGGGATTGGGGGGGGTGGTGGGTGGCGCAGTGGGTGGGGGACGGGTGTCAGGCTGCAGTCAAGCCAGCCGGCCCGAGCAAAGTTCGGAGGCAATCACAGATCGCCAAGGCGGCCTGTTTAAAAGGCCCGACTCGATGCTGTGGGAATTCACCCTGGTTAAAATAAAAACAGAAAGGATCCCCCCCAGCCCTCACCCCTCACACCCCTTTTCAGCTCCCACACACTCCCCAAGCTGCATCCATACCACTTCATACCACGCAGCCCACCCCCTATTAGTGCTCCAATTCATATCTGGGCCCAGGGATCCATTAGTCTGTTGAAACACCTGAGTCCCAGAGATAACATTTCTTGATTGACAGGTCTGCCTCTCCGAGCTCTGCTGTCAATTGCACAATGTATATTTGCACAAAATTAAGAGGTTTCAAGTGCTTGCAGTTTAAGCTATTTGAACTTTAAAGGGTCTGGGTGATTGACAATTTTAGTGCCCTGTAGTAAAAGTACTTTTTACTAACAAACTGAAAAGTTATGAATGCATAACTATGTTTTTTTTTAAGCTTCTTTTATACATCCTATTGCCACTATCGGGTTAATTGGTTCTACACAGTGTATCCTGGGTCAATGGGCATGGACATGCCACAGCTTGGCATAGTGGGCATGAGGGGCAATGGGAGGGTGGGTGGAGAGGCATAGCTTGGCATAGGGGGCATGAGGGAGCATAGGGGTTGTTTGGAGGGCATACCTTGGAATGAGGGCATGAGGAAGACCTTTTGAATCTAATTTTTAAAAGGTCCCTCCTACAGACTATGGTTCACGACACTCCTGAGATGCCATGAACCACGACTCATTGAAGACCTGATCCGACTCCATAAAATTGTGAGGAACTGGGACATGCCAATCTCTACGATTGAGCTCACCAGGTTGGTGAGTGCCTGGTGCTGGCTTGTGACCAAAGCCAGACCACAGCCTTAAAAAGCAATCCAAAAATCGGAAACCCCGGGAATGGGATTGGGAACCCCAGAATCGGGTCCCGGCCGCCATTCTTAAAGGGCTCCTGAGTCATCCCGACTCCGTGGAGATCCAACCCTAACACATCTTGCTGTCAAAATTCAAATTTACAGCATGGAAAATGAATAGGAAATTTGTACCCTGGAAACAATGGGGATGATAAGCTCCTCTGAAAGTTTGAACTAACTTCTAGAAGTAAAGAAGGACAGCAAAGATGCTGACCTACCTAATTTAATCACACCCTGCTGAAATTAGACCCTTGCTCATTCCTGGAACAGGTCTCCAATGGGTTGTTTCCAGAAATTCAGCTATTATTCTTTATGTGCAGAATTAGACACAGCTGCTGCTTAATTACAAAACAAAAATTGTCCAGGGTAAAACAAGATATGTTAACTTGCTAACAGAGAAAAAAAAAACGAGGGAAAACCTCTGTTCACTTCCACTATACACAGTTGCAGATCCACCATATATCCTTTAATCAAAAACTATTTATTTCCTGGAATAAATATCCACCCTCAAATTTCACCCTCTTTGGGGAGTCTTGCTGAGCTACAGTTGCCTAGGCTCTGGCAATCTTCTCATAACCCACACCAGCATAGTCAGGAGTGAGCTGTGACAATGGACTTTGAGAACTCAGCTGTGTGGAATATTATAAACTAAATCCAATCGCACCCTGACCCAGGAGAACAACACACTTTCAGGTAGAAATGATCGGATAACGATCAGGAGTGGAGGCACTGATGAAATTTTTCACTGTCCAACCCTAATGCTGCTAAGGCAAATAGCGATATTCCAGTCAGCCCCCTCACCCAGATGAAGTCTAACACTCTTCCTCGCTGCGAGGTATTTTTCCCAACACAAGGGCAAAATACTGCGGATGCTGGAAATCTGAAATAAAAACAGAAAAGTGCTGTAAACACTCAATGGGTCTGACAGCATCTGTGGAGAGAGAGAAACAGGGAGCACAATCTTATTGAGGCATCGGGGGGCTTTGCCTGCCGGCTGGAGAGCCTGCGAGAGACCCATGCTGCCGCTTTTCGGGAAGGCCCTGCTGAACCGCTCGTCAATCCGGCAGCGGTAAGGCCTTCCCCGCGAATCAAGACCCCGGGGGCGGAAGTCTCCCCTACCAAGTGAGGTGCGGGGGTTCAGCTGCAAGGTGGGGGTGGCTTTCAGTGAGCAACCTCCCCCATCACCCACCCCCCATCAAACCCCCCCCCCCCCCCCCCCCACCCCTCCTCCCTTCCCCCTCCCCGGAGGTGACAAGCTGGTAGTACGGTTTTAGCTGCTTGTGCATGCCGCATGGCAACAGGCCTGCCTGCAGCTGGATTAACACCTGCGGCACTGGGATGAGGTCCTTAATTGGCTACTTAAGAGCCTCAGCTGGTGGCGGGATGGGAAGGTCGACCATGGGCCCTCCTGCCCAGAACTTAATCCTGATGGAGGGGGAAAGGTGGTGGTGTTCCAGCCCTTAGTAATGCCCCACCTGCCTCCAAGCTCACTACCGGTGAGAGCACATGATTCCACAAAACGTTTCAGGTCGATGACTTTTCATCAGAACTTACTCAGTGATGTAAGTTTTTAAGCCAGAGGGAGGGGAGGAAAGTGCAGACGGGCAGATCTGAGATAGGCCAGGAAGCAGGAGACAAGTAATGGGACAAGTAAATGAACAAAGGATAAGTCTAGAGTGGGTGTAAATTGGAACAAAATGCCATTTCCCATGTAAACATCAATAACACCAAAAATTTCCATTAAAAATGTAGAGGTTATGATCTGAAATTGCCTGACGAAGTGTCAACGACCTGACACATTAACTCCGCTTCTCTCCACAGATGTTGCCAGACCTGCTGAGTATTTCCAGCATTTTCTGTTAACAATTTTTCCTAACAGAAATGCAACACACTTAATTATCAAGCACATCAGTGCATCAGTTGTAAGAATCTTGCTTGCTATTTCAGCACGCTGAGCCTATTTTTAAGCTTTCTTAGTACCACTAAACCAGGCCTCTGGCCTGCAAACCTCGGAGAATTTATGTTCCTTCCAATCTGCATGAACGCACTTATTTTCTGTGATTGTTGTACTTTAGTTATCTAACAGAGGGTGCTGTTACATTACAGAACAGACATTTACATTCTAATTAATACTTTCTGCTACAGTCATTAAAAAACATAATGCTCATCAAAAACCTAAAGGTTCATTGTTTTGTAGTGAATTTCTTCAACATCCAATGTAAACAGCATATCATCAAATCTGTTCTACACTCTGAGTATAAAGGAGTGACAAAAAGACAGAGCTAAAAATAGGGGAGTAACCCCTGCACAAATTTTCTCTTGTTCCTCTTAGTCACTGAATAAATTATCTTACAGATGTTTCCTCCTCTTTACTTCCTCACTGTTTTGACAACAAGACTCATTGCCTTGCCTCCTACTCTAACTCACTCTTTTACAGGACCTGAAGAGTGTGAGGATTGTTACCACCCTCCTTCTACAATTTACACCAGACAATCCGAGCTGAGACTTAAGTATGGTGGTGACAGTGGCGCCTTTTTCACAAGGCATTAAAAGCCTCATCCGTTTGTTCAGGTGGATTTAGAACCTGTGGCTGTATTTAATGAAGAGCTGGGGAGCTCTCTCAGCATCCTGGGTAACATTTATCCTTCAACCAACCAGAATGGAATAGTTACTTATCTCGTTGTCTGTTTGTGGAGCCTTGTAGAATGCCGATTGGCTGCCGCATTCACCTACATAACAGTGACTGTACTTTAAAAAGATTGTCAGGTGCTCTTTGGGGCATTCATGATGTGAAAGATCCTATATAAATGGTTTTAATACTATTGTCAAAATGCAACTCCTAACAGCTTTGGTGGTGTCCATGTGCTGGGCCTCTGAGCTTCTCAACAATAATAATGATTTTTAAAAATAATAACAAGGGCAGCGGCATGAAAGCTTAATATGTACAGCAGCTGATAGCATTTTTTTTTAACTTACAGAAAGGGATGATGTGCATAGATTTGTGTCAAGCCCAATATAGTGACCTTTCTAACAAGCCGAACCTGTGTTACTAAATATTTAGTGTGGGATTAAATTTCCCACACTATGTTTATAAAACCAGAAGCAGAAATGTCTTCAAAAGGCTTAATTTCAATGATTCTCAGTTTGAAAAGGCAAACCAACAAAATATCCTTCTCACCAAGTTTTTAGGCCAGTAATTAGTTGACAACAACAGGTGATGAATACTTGATGCCTTTAATTTAAATATGTCACTGCTTCAATTAAAGTAGCAGAGTAACAGATGCAAGAATTAAGCATTCAGTTCCTATTAAACCCAATAATACTTGCTTTATACGTATAAAATAGTTCAGTCAGTGCTGTAGATTTTTATATTTGTGCTATTTGTTCTACATATATTATTTATAATGATCCAAATTACAGTGCAAATTATTGGCAAAAATTAAGCTACAGTCTAAAGGACAGGTCTAATGAACTCCCAGAAAACCGTATCCAAAGCTACCTGTCTGCATCAGCCATCTGAGACCATTCCCCTGGGCAAATATTAAAGGCATGGTGATATGATTCTATTGCAAATAGTGTTCTACTGAAATCTGCTCAGGCAAGCGACTAACCATCTATCTGCACATGTTATGATCTTAAAACAATTATTTGGTAAAGTGAGAGATTTTTATTGTCTTTTTGTCTTTTGTTTTCTTTCCCTTTCCTTCCCTTTCTTGCTCTCTCTCTCTCTGTCTCTCTCTCTCTCTTATTCACTATTTTACTGATGAAGCCTCATAACTGAATTGAGCAAATACTCAGCTTCTGAACCCCAGCTTGCGTCGGGGCTCCATGTGATTCCAACGTAAAGGCCTGGGTTGAGTCTGTTTCGCCTGTTCTTGGTTTGGCTGTTCATTAGGACATTGCCCGAAGGAGAAGTGTTATGTTACAGCAATCAGAGAGAGTGGAGTGAGAAAACCTGGCATCTTGCTGAGTCTGCTTGAAATAAGGTGATCACTGTCAAGGTGAGAAGGCATTACTTCATCCTTTTCAACCCTTCTTTATGTGATTTGTATTGTCCCACCTCACCTTCTGACCAGAAGCTGATACATTACAATAAATCCTCCTGCTCAGTGTAAGTATAGGACTGGTGGTGTCACCCTCTTGAAGACAAAAAAAATGCAAAGCATCAAACTCTTTACCTTCCTGGATGGAATGAAGCAAAAGCAGTGTGAGGCACCACCTCGATGTTGTAAGTGACTTCCATTCATGCTTGGGGTACATGGAAGTTGAGAGAAAGATGTAACTAAGGAGACCAGCCTTAGAGCAACCTGTGATACAAGCTGAAGATAGCCAGCAATATAGGGCAGAATTTTCCCCTCGTTGGGGGAGGGGATGTTCAGGAGCAGGTGTGTGGAGGCGCGCCTCCGATTGGTGCCCCCAATTGGGGGCGCGCCGCCATTTTACGCGGGCAGGCCAATTAAGGCCCGCCCAGCGTGACGTCCGCCAGGAAGCGCTATGCGCTCCCTGTGTGGGCGGAGAGGGATTCCCTGAGCGGAGAGCGCACTCTGTCACACGCATGCACGCGAAAGAGCGCACTCATCTCCCTGAGGCTAAGTACTGCCTCAGGGATACAGGCTGCAAATGTAAAAATGCTAAAAATAGAAAAATAAAATTTCCCTGTCGTGTCCCCTCATGTGACACTGTCACATGAGTTGGGACATGTCCATCACTTTTTGTTAAACTTTTATTAAATTTTTAAAAACCTACATGAAACCTCATCCCGCCCGTGGATGTGGTTTGATGCTTTCTCTGAAGCCCGCCAGGGCTCCCGGCCTGCCCGCCAACCTTAAGGTTGGACGGGCAGGTCCATTAACGATGTTAATGGGTTTGTCAATGGCCTCAATTGGCCATTGACAGGTCGGCGGGCGCACAGCTAATTCGGCTGAACACCCGGCGACCTGAGAATTGGAACGACGCGGGGCGACAACGGGAGTTCCAACCGATGTCATCCCGCGTCGGCGATCAGGACCTGCCCCCCGCTCGCCAATCGGGAAATCCCGCCCCATAATGTCAGTCACTGTTAGACCCTGGCCATTTGATGTTTATTGAAGTCCTCGAAAAGCGAAGTGCCCGTTCTGGATAGCCTGTCTCCATAGGGAAAATAATAGTGTTGTTTTCACATTCTGACACAATAGGCTACTTGGACATTTAGCAAATCCCATATTCTATCATAATTATTAAAAATTTATAGCTAGCATCATTACTTCACTAACCTTTTCTCAATACTAACTTCTTTGAAACCCCTGTTGGACAAATGGGAACATGAGACATCTGTTCCCCATGTATCATGAATATGATAAAATGACAACAGCTTGCATTATGCATATCATACCACTAATGTAGCGAAATGCCCCAAGGCACTTCATAGAGGCAGAATCAAAAAAATGGATACTTGGGCAAAGCGAGCAATTTTAGCTAAAAATGGGGAGGGACAGGGACAGGGACAGGGTTGTTCTTAAGGAGGGTCTTAAAGGAAGAGACAGAGGTGGAGAAATTTAAGGAAACAATCCCGAGTATCCTAGGCACATAAAGCCACAGCTGTCAATGGTTGGACAACTGTGGGCGGAGGGGGCCAGAGTCAGAGGAACAGAGAGATTGGGGTAATTATAGGGCTGCAGTATGTTGCGAAGATAGGGAAGGATGGGACCATGAAGGGATTTAAATATGAATATAAGAATTTTAAACTTAAGGCATGGTGCCTGGGACCAATTGTAGGCTAACAACAGCATGCACAACGTAAATGGTACTTTATGCAGAAAAGGAGTTGGGTTGTGGAGTTTTGGATGAACTGAAATTTACTGAGGCTGGAGAGTAAGAAGAGTCATATAGATTCGTAACGTTGACTTTGTTTCTCCCTCCACAGATGCTGCTAGACCTGCTGAGCTTTTCCAGCATTTTCTGTTTTTACGCCTGGAAGTTATTGTATGAGATATGGGTGGATGAGCACCTAAAACATTCATGCAGCATTGTCTTGTCTAGTGTGGAAGGCCCCATTACAGTAAGAACAGTAGAGCCACAGAGAATATAGAGTATGTTCACCAGGGCGATAGGAGGAATGGGAAACAACAACGTCATGAAGATGAGGCTTAAGATACTGGGACTATTTCCACTTCAACCAAGAACAGGTGATTTAGTAGAGATAGCTATTCTATATTATAAATAAGGGTCAATCTATTCTCCTAAAAGGGCCGGACAGGAACTTTCCAGATTTTTCCCTCTAATTAGCCTGGGTTTTTAACTTGTATTTATTGTCCCTCCCAGGAGATGCGCAGGGCTCTAAGGGAGTATCTGCACTATGATGCATAAAGCATCACAACTAAATAGGACAGGCCAGATGGACCATTTTCTTATGTTTGTATCTACATATTTAAAATAATAAAGAGTTTGAATTGGGTTAATAGGCGAGGTTATTTTGTCGAGCTGAGGAATCTGTCATCAATGCAAAATTATGGTGGAGAGCGTTAGAGTAATTAACTTTATGTACAAGACTGTTAGAGCATGGAATTCTTTGACATGGGGAATGGTTAAGGAAAAGACCATTGTATCTTTTAAGGGAAGAGCAGAGGAAAATACAGGGCTGTGTGAAGAGAGCAGCATAATTTTGCTTCATTCTAGCAAAGAATCCCCACACGATGGATCGAATGGACCCCTTCTATGTTGGAAACCCCAGTGACTGTAGGTGGGTCTCCTTTTGAATCTAAAAAATTGAAATAGGGAAAAGCAGTCAACCCATTTAAAAAAAAAAGCTCTACAGCAACGAGGAATCTAGTATTATAGCCTTCAGGAAACCCAGAAGGCACCTTCTTGCATCACCCATTTTATATGAGTATATCCTCCTGAGGCCATCAGGAAGTGACATGGAGCCTCACTTCAATATGATTAACTTATATTAGGCTTTTTAAATAAATCTTTTATACAGAATGTGCATGATCATTGTAGGCCAGACTAACCGGAAGATTAAGCAGTTAGAATGGGACGCAGGTATAAATGTTCAATTGTCCTGTGCTTGATTATGTGAGTCTGTTTACAATTGGTGCCCACTGTGCTTATTTGGTTAAGCCTGGATATGGACTCAGAGAAAAGTAAGCAAACTGTAGAGAGAGCTGGATGTCAGAGCTCGAAGCATGGAGCAGACATTTTAAAACACTGAATAAAATTTGTTGCATACATAGAAACTAGTGTAACCTCTGCATAGACCTGAGGTATAAAATAAACAACCGGCAGCAGGGATCTGCTTCTAATTTCGATGGTTCTTGCTTCCTTATTCTTCACATTCCACATAATAAATCTGTGTGTTTTTGTAGATATATTGATTTTTGATTGTTAAACGTAAGGGCAAGGGTTTATGAAAACCAGCAGGTTAGGCTTCCATTCTTAGGGTTCATATTGGCTTTGAACACCTGATCCTTTGAAAGCTAAACCTGGGCTACTAGTCATGATAATGCAGGGCTCTTTATCTCTGGAGATACTGTTCAAAGAGTCTAAAAATGTGCTGTGGAATCTTATTGTGACAGAGGTCAAACATTGTATTCTACTACTTCCTACAGACCTAATACAATCTTACAGGGTGATATCAGCAAACCTTTTGTGGCCAGAAGGCACTTAAAATAAATATGACTGTGGTCACAGCTTTTGTTTTGTTTTGTTTCTAATTAGCTTTAAGCGCAAGAGAAATATGAAAGGCGGCAAAATTTACACAGAAATTATGTAATCTAGAGAGTGACGTATGGCTTCTGTGTGGATATTTCTAAACAGTAAGAATAAGCTGCAGGCACAAATATCATATGGACATCTGACAACAGCTGTCAGATGTGATCTGCCTAAATCCCCACTGAATGCAATTACATGTAGAGGAAAGCTTGGCTGGACAAATGGAGATCACTGAACGCAGTAAAGCCTGGAATCCAAAAAAAAAAACCATTCAGATTATCTTGTCACATTCTTTAATGTATGTTATACAAGCCATCAAGAAAGTTATATGGCCTTTAACTACTGGTGGAGAGGGAGCCTTAGGGTTGGTAAAAGAACGCAAGCTAGATCTTGTCTTGCTTTTTAATAAGCACAGCCCCACTGAACATTAAACTTCCCAAGACTATAAGGTCTAATCAAGCAGCAAGTAATAGCTGCATGAAATCAAGTCCTGGGAGGTGAAGCTGTGTCCTACTATTCACAGGAACACAGGACTTAGGAGCAGGCTCGAGGCCATTCAGCCCTTCAAGCCTGCTCTGTCATTCAATAAGACCATGGCTGATCTGGTTGTGTCTTAACTCTACTTTACTGTCTGCCGCCCCCCCCCCCCACCCCCCTGCCCAATAACCCTTGACCCCCTTGTCTGTCAACAATCTGTCTAACTCTGCCTTAAATAAATTCAATGTAAGTGAGATTTTCATGGCTGCACGATTCTTGCACTAAATGTGTTGCATTCTACAGAAATTTCTCAGTCAGTACTTTAATCTAATTTAACCATTTAAAGAGAGTGGAGTATGGAATGTTGAATAGTCTAGAGAGAGGAATACCATATTTGTTATGTAAATAGTTGCATCAGCTGTGGCTTAGTAAGTAATGTTCTTGATTCTGAGTCAGCAGGTTGTAAGTTCAGAGATAAAAACAAAAAGCTAAAAGCTACTGCGGATGCTGGAAATCCAAAACAAAAACAGAATTACCTGGAAAAACCCAGCAGGTCCGACAGCATCGGCGGAGAAGAAATCAGTTAACGTTTCGAGTCCTCATGACCCTTCATGAGGACTCGAAACGTTAACTGATTTCTTCTCCGCCGATGCTGCCGGACCTGCTGGGTTTTTCCAGGTAATTCTGTTTTTGTGTAAGTTCAGATCCTGATTCAGAGACTTGAGTACAAAAATCTAGGCTGACACTGCAGCGCAGTACTGAGGGAGGGTGGCATTGTCTGAGATACTGGCTTCCAGCGAGACCTCAGGCTGATGGTGTTATTTTGAAGAAGAGCTCAGGAGTTACTTCCTCTATTCTCAGCAATATTTATCCGTCAAACAATCTCACTAAAACAGATTATCTGATCATTATCACATTGCTGTTTATCGCATCTTGCTGTGTGCATACTGGCTGCAGTATTTCCTGCATTATGATAGTGACTATACATCAAAAGTGCTTCATTTGCTGTAAAGTTTTTTGGGATGCTCTGAGATCCATGAAAACCACTGGGTAAATGTAAGTCTTTCTTTTTCTCACATATGGCTGAGAGTGGGTTTTGCCTCAAAAGAATACAAAGCAGCTGACTAGTTAGCACACTTCTGCTAGGAGGTACATTGTAGTCACATAGAATTGACTCAGCCTTCAACCTTTCATTCTTAAAATGTGTGGCTCAACAATCTGACCAACGCAGGTACTGGGCAAGTGTGGAATAGACACCATATTTCATCCAGTGACATACAACAGTCGCAGTTATTCTGTGCTTTCCTCCGTTATTTATTTACCTCGTGAATGTTTCCAAAGCAATGCCTGAGCATGGTAATATTCCCCCATAACTCAGCTGTGTCAAGTTGATCCAGCTCTAGAAAGAGGCAGTCATGATCACATTCAGTCACTAGCTTGTACAATATTATCCCTAACTTATTTTAGCAGTACTAAAGATTTACATTTATATAGCACTTTTCACTGTCTTATGGCATCCCAAAGATGCATTACAGTCAATGATGCACCTTTCGAAGTTTAGACTCTGTTTTAATGTAGGAAACTTGGCTTGCTTGAAGGCTTCCGCGGGGAGCTTCCTCCTTCGAAGGCACTCAGTACCTGATTGAGGGACCCAACATCATGAAGGAGGAGCCCACTGAAAGCCACCACCCATGCCCTTGCTGCCAACCCAGTATCCCCTCTCTCCCATGATTCCCACCCCGTGACTCCCCATCCCCTCCACCATCATTCACCTGTCACCTGGGAACCAGTGATGATTCAAGGGCTCGGGTGGGTTTCATATCATCAGCAGCCCCTGATTGGCCAACAGCTTTCGGTGGGGGGGGCTTCCATCCCCAGGGTCCTTGATCCCGGGGAAGGCCCGCTGCTGCCCAATTAAGTGCCTGAGTGGCATATGTTGCAGTGGGCTTTCCCAGAAAGAAGAGATGTGGGGCTATTGCCAGCTCTCCAGCGGGTATAAGCCTCCACTAAATACTTCCTATAACTGTAAGGTTTGCAGTTGGTTGTCCCATGTGGTTTGTTTGCGTCTTCCACACCATTTGGAAACACGTTTTAATTTTGTGGCTGATTTGGGGGCTGTTATTGAGCATCAGCAAATTGCGCCCTAAATCATGCGTGGTGGAGAGGAGGAAGAGATTACGAATGTGTCAGAAAACTCGGGCAAATTGTGGAGGATTTGAACTGCCTCCAATTAGGGAGACTTCTTGCAGAATGTGTTTTGACAACTTCACTCCTTACTTATCATGCCCTGTTTGATAACGATGAGAGACAGGCATCTGGTTCTGGACCGGTGTCAACAACCCAATATAATTTACCAATTACCAGAAATTAAGAAAACACTGTTGAGTGCTTTATGTATGTGGTAATTTCTCTGGTCTATAAATACCCATTGAATGGGGTCATTTAGTATGATAATGACTCTGACAGAAAAGTTGATGTTGGTGACAAGTAATAAATCTGCTTTAACAGGCAACATTTCATTTGGCAGTTAAGCAGGTAGCATCTGATTTCTCATTGTACTGTTTATACAAGGGCTGTTTCTTCCTGACTCTCGAGGAAAGAATGCTGAACTTTGACTATAGCATCTAATCCTCATTGGGCAAGATGTACTACTCCCTTTTAAAATTGTTGCTGTGTATCCTCACACGGCCAGCACCAGCCTTGCGTTTGATGTAATTGAAATATCTATTTGTTAATTGATATGGGGATTAAACCTTGCTTTGGAGTTGTTGGGAAGAAAGTGTATCATATTGATGCTTGATTTAATTTATTTTTCTTTGGGTAATAAGATTTTTAAAAAGGTAAACAAGTTTTAAGCTAGGTAATTTTCTTTTAGAAGATGTGAATTTGAATGTGAAACTTTGGAGCAGCTAGTAATTATCCCTAAACCAACATACTATTATTTAACTTAAAAGATATTAATATAATGTTCATCCTGTTTTTGTGTTTATTTCATCCTGTATATTGCATTTCCAACACAGCAGAAATGTATTGTCTCTTGAAGCACAAAGAAAATGCCGATATTGCCAATTAAGGGCGAATTGAGTGGAATTATGTTTAAAAGGTTTGCTTATGAGGGACAAATAAGATTTGAAATGCACATATGTCCCAGGATTCCATCTGTATTCCTACTGGTCTTATTGAGAACTTCATTACATTTCCTCCCTCACCCACCCTACACGACCAGCAGAACAATCTTCATGATTGATCCTTTTAATTCCTCATGCATCACCACAGTTCTTCCATTGATACTCCCCAGCAGCAGAACGTTTATTGCCCTCATGTGCTAACATAGCTGCTCTTTTTCATTCGCTCAAGGGATGTGAGTGTCAACGTTTATTGCCCATCCCTAGTTGCCCTTGAGAAGGTGGTGGTGAGCCGCCTTATTGAACCGCTGCAGTCCGTCTATTGTAGGTACACCCACAGTGCTGTTAGGGAGAGAGTTTCAGGATGTTGACCTAGCAACGGTGAAGGAACGGCGATAAAGTTCCAAGTCTAGATGACCTATGGCTTGGAGGGGATGTTGCAGATGGCAGTATTCCCACGTGTCTGCTGTCCTGTCCTTTTAGGTGGTAGAGATCACGGGTTTAGAAGGTGCTGTCAAAGAAGGCTTGATGAGTTGCTGCAATACATATTGTAGATTATGCATAGTGCTGCCACTGTGCATCAGTGGTGGAGAAGTTGATTTTTATTGTGGTGGATGGGGTGCCGATGAAATCGGCTGCTTTGTCCTGAATGGTGTCAAGCCTCTTGAGTGTGGTTGGGGCTGCAGTCACCCAGGCAAATGGAGAGTATGCCATCACCCTCCTGACTTGTTCCTTGTAAAACGATGGACAGGCTTTGGGGAGATAAAAAGTGAGTTACTTGCTGCAGAATTCCTTGTCTAGGACCTGCTTTTGTAGCCACAGTATTTATATAGATGATCCAGTTCAGTTTCTGGTCAATGGTAACCCTCAGGATGTGGATGGCAGGGGATTCAGCAATGGTAATGCCGTTGAATGTCAAGAGGAGATTGGTGATCCAGGGACATGTATTGTAGCAACATGCTTTCCAAGATGAGCAATATTTCATGTTCGTTCTTATATGCGAATATGTTCTACAAAACTGAGAAGAAAACTAGGCAAAAAAACATCAATGACTAAATAATATTTTCTGTAGTTGTTCCTGACACTTGTATCAAATAGCTGCAGGTGTTCTTGTCACTGAACAAGAAGTGCCGACAATTCTAATCACTGTAAAAGAGATAACAAGAGTAAAGTAAAACGGACAACTTACATATCATGCGTAGCTTCTCTGTTTTAATGAACGATTGAGCATTTACTTTCATCAACTTTGAAGGTTTCACTGAATATTCAGCAGGCTACACTTATTATATTGTTATACTCGATCAAACAAAGGAGACATTTGTTGGAAGCTTCAAGACCAAAAGAAGACATGTTGCAGGTTCCAACTTGATTGCTTTAGTCTTCGAATTCCACATTTGCTTCTGATGCTGCAGATAAATTCCATGTGTGCTCTGTAAGTTTCTCTAATGGAGCAAAAAAAGAGAATTCTGCAACAAACTATTATTATTCTGAGTTGTCAGCCTGATGATTAAAACAACTTTGATGTGAGCTCTCTTTTTCCATGAGCCCTATCCCATCTGTACTTGACAGCAACACGGTACATGTTCCAGATTGAATCTCCAACAGCAAATGGAAATGTTCTGTTTAAAAATTAGCAGATCCATGCATGACTAAATTATCTCCGATACACACATCTATCCTTGACTTTAATAGCATGAAGTTAACTGAGAGAGAAAAGATGGCAAAACAAGAAGTCTTTAAACAGGCACCAGGATAGTGTTAATTTAAAATAAATGATATTTCCTGTCATAGAAGTTCTGGAGTGAAAGGCAAGCATCATAACTATTGAGATTGGATACACTAACAAATCAATAAACACATTTGAGCTATCTCATCTGTGAAACCATATGCACCTTTGATCTAACTTTTCATCTCTTTCCTTGCAGACCTGTTTGAGAGAAACAAACATCCTTTGAATGAAAAATGGTGTGTATGTTCAGTTAATAGCTGTGATAAGGTTTATTCATCACAGTTTTCAATCAAAGATCATTGAGCTGTAAAGATAAATTATGGAAGTTTAACCTAGTTTCCTGGGGAAAAAAAGGGCAACTGGGTTTGGCCATAATCCAAGTTTTTAAAACCATAAAATGAATCATTAGAACACATGTAGAGGCTTTCCTTTTGCAGAATCTGAAGAGAAATCAGTAAACCACATGCTGACCATTAAAAGCAATAAAACCATTACACTTGGTGGAAGCTTAGTCACTAATAGGATGTCATGTGGTGCATTAGATAGCATCCCTGCTTCTAAACCAGAAGCTCCAGTTTCAAAACCCACTTCAGGACTTGATAACCAAGGATGGTGTGTTCATAATGTGGCCAAACAGGTTAAGTATTCAAAAACAGAAAATGCTGGAAAAACTCAGCAGGTCCAGCAGCATCTGTGGAGAGGGAAACAGAGTCAATGTTTCGAGTCTGTATGGCCCTTCTTCAGAGCTCTAACGTTAACTCTGTTTCTCTCTCCACAGATGCTGTCAGACTTGCTGAATTTTTCCCCAGCGTTTTCTGGTTTTGTTTCAGATTTCCAGCATCCGTAGCATTTTGTTTTTATCTTAGTCTGGGTATTCAGCCTGTTCCAACACACACCCATGGCAGGTGATCAGAGTGGGAGAGATTCCTGGCCAACCATGAGATGGAAAGAACTTTGGAGCCTCTGCCATCATTATCCAAAGCTCCAGACTACAACATGTGTGTGAAAGTGCATGTTGCCACAGCAACTCCGACTCCCTGAGTGAACTGTAACACACCAACACCCACTTGACTTGACACTCAAAAATTGTTGTCAGGATTTCAGTAAAATCTAATGAAACAGAAGTTTCTAAGGGCTACATTTGACCCACGGGTCGAAATAATGAGAACCATTGGCTTAAAGTTAAGAACAGAAGAAAGCATGGGATGTGGAAAGCCCAATTTGTCTGTCAAATGCTTTACTCCCACAAATGCCTTATCTACTTCACCTGCCAATCTACTTAACTTACTGAAAAGTAGAAAATCTCTTGCAAACAAAATGAGGCAAACTCCTCAAATCTATCAACCTTGCAAGCTGGATTCCAACATATTGTCCATGATCTCACCACAGGAAACCATTGTGTTATATGGTGCACTTGATCATTGCTATCTATGTTTATCGCTCTAACCTTCTATTCCGTCCCTAAATACATAATTTATCCAGCTCGTTTTAAAAGATGGATTGACAGAGCATTATTTCTTTTTCTTGGTAATCTGTTCCCATTGCACTGTAGGAATAAAAGAAATCCCTCTAATCCAAAGTTGGGCATGGGCAGTAATGGGCAAATAACAAATTGGCAGATGGATTTATCACCCAGTTTGCGACAGACTACCACTCCCAATCAATTTCATGCCCATTAACTTGTGCTGAGGCCCTCTAGCTCTCTTCTCATAGCACTAGTTAAACCATCTGCTCGTATCTTTTGGTTGCAACATTAAACCAAAGTCCCATCTGCCCACTAAGGTAGATGCAAAAGATCCCATGGCACCGTTTTGGAGAAGGGCAGGGGAGTTATTTCCAGTGTCCTGGACAATATTTATTCCTCAATCAACATCATTAAAAACAGATTATCTGTTCATCATCACATTGAAGTTTATGGGAGTTTGCTGCATGTAAATTGGCTACTGCATTTTCTACATTACAACAGTGACTACACTTCAAAAGTATTTCAAGTGCTTTGGCATGTATTGAGGTTGTGAAAGGCACTATATGAATGCAAGTCGTTCTTTTCAATCTACATATCTATTGCTAAACATTGAAAAGATTCTGAATCATGCCCCCTTCTCAATCTTCTTTTCCTGTGGTAGGTTATAGTGCCCTCAGGAAGTCCAAGTTGCTGTGGCAACATGTACTTTTACACACATGTTGTAACCTGGAGTTATGGATAGTGATGGTAGAGGGTCCAACATTCTTCCCATCACATGGCTGACCAGGAATCTGTCCTGCTCTTACAATCTGCCACGAGAATATGTTGGAAAGATTTGACAGTCAACCTGTTTGGCCACATTACACATCCTTCCTTGGATGGGACGACCCCAGAATGTCTGGTTCAGAAGCACAGATGCTACCCACTGCACCACAAGATCTTTGCCTTTTGTTCTCAAATTGGAAACAAAATCATCTCTGGGAGTCCGTCTTCATGACTTAAGTTCCAGAATCTCAAGGTAAAAGAATGAAATCAAATGATTTTGAGCTATGTTTCAGCTTTTGTTCAGCTTTGATAATAAAATCTTCACACTGACTAGATACTTTCAGTCAATATTCACCCCCTCTGTTTTGGTTCTCATTCTTCCTTCGTGTTTTTTGTTTCAGTATGGATTACTTTTACCTTTATCCAGGTAAAAACCCAACTGTCCATTTAACAGTACCATCGTGGAGTCTTACATAAATACATTGAGCGTTTGTTCTCTGAAGTCCTTCCATATCATCTTAGGCTAAGGTGTCATCCCAAAAGTAAATGGAGAGAAAAGAAAACTGACAAAATTGATCCATGTTCTGGTGGGCATGACTAATGGGATTGAGGTAAAGGCTTATGATCTCTGCAGCAGAATAGATAGAGGATATCTGATGGGTACGGGGTGATTATACAAGTGAAGCTGGGCTCATAACTCATAGTGGCAAGTTGTGAATGAGTTATGTAAGCGTACCTCACAAACCTAATAAATAGTGTGCCTCTGCTTTTCCTGTCAAGTATTAGCTTAGCTTTCTCCCTTTTTTGTGGTAGCATGTCTTTTATTTACACCTTTCTGCATTTAGTAGTTTCAGACAGGTTTCATTATGGTGAACAACCTGCATACCCTATAACTGTGAAAGTGTGTGGATTGGATGCCCACAATGGCTATTTATAGTGAAACTTGATGTAGGTGGCATGTGTAAGATTAGGGGATCATATGGCCTCCGGATGAAAGCAAACTCAGAATTTTTGTTTCCACCTTTTTAGATAAAGAGCATTTGGCTTCCATTTTAAAAACCATGTTAGAGATTTCTGGGACAAAAGTGGTGATTTTAAATGGTTGGATACCTGAATTATCATTATGCAGTTCAGCCAAAGCAAGGTTCAATACCAGCAACATGACGTTAGGAAAATTACACTTTGGAACATCAGAGATGGGAAAAAAAAAAAAGTTGCCCTGAATTGAAATGTTAATTTGTAGTATCACCGTGGCATGTTTTGTTGAGTGTGTTGTGTGACTCGAGAGGAGTTGTTGTTAGTCGGGGGATGCTTGAGGCTGTAGCGTGACACTGGGGAGACTGAAACAGCTGTAAGTGCAGCAGCAGGGCTGGGATGCTGTCACAGCGCATTGTACAGCAGAAAAACCATGTAATTAACTGCCTATTACACTGGTGTATGCAACGTAATTTTATCTTCATTTATCTTAGAGTCAGTCATCTAAGTAAGGGGAGAAATCTAATTGGAATGGTTCTTTATCAAGCTGGAAGATAAATCAATGGTAAGAATCTTTGCAGGAAGAAGACTAGAGGAGGTGGTAAATTAAAAATGCCATTGTAATCACAGTGGAAAACAAAGGCAGCACCAATCAGCAATAAATACTTCAATGCACTTCACTGGAGAATGGATTAAAGAAGGAAGAGATTATCTGGTCATTATGACGGTACAGTTTATGGCAGCTTGCTGTGCCCAATATTTGGCTGTGGTATTCCCTATGTCACAACGATGATTACACTTCAGAAGCTCTGCATTGGCTGTGAAACGTTTTGGGGTATCCTGGAGTTGTGAAATGCGCTGTGGAAATGAAGCCCTTTCTTTCTCTTTTTAGATTAATTGTCAAGTGCAGAATAAAATTAAAAAGTGCTTGCACTTACCGGGAATAAAAACGGAAAGTGCTGGAAAACTCTCAGTGGGCCAGGCAGCAGCAGTGAAGAGAGAAGCGGAGTTAATGGCCTGGATCTTATCAGGCGCAGGTTAAGTAGGCGGCTGAGTCGGGGTGGTGGGGGTGTGTGTGTGGGGTGTGGGGGGGGTGGGAGGGCGGGGTGGGGGGTGGGTGGGGGGGTGGGTGGCAGGATGGCTGAAGTTTCAGACGGGAAAACAGCAAGCGTGGGTGAATTCAATTGGAGTTATAACTCCACGATTTGTGATTGTACATCAGGAAACCGTCTGCTTCAATGGGAAGAATTTTCCCATCGGTGAGCAGGGGCCTGCTCACAGCCGACTTGGCTGCGCGCCCGCCAAACTGTGGCCAAAAAGGCCATTAAGAAAGTAATTAAAGTTAAGAATGCTGCCCGTCCAACCTTAAGGTTGGCGGGGGGGGCAGGCGAAGAGCCCAGGCGGCCTTCACATTTTTCATGAAACCTCATCCACGGGCGGGATGAGGTTTCATGAAGGGTTTATTAATTAAAATTTTTTGAACATGTCCCAGCTCATGTGACAGTTTCACATGAGGGGACATGTCCTTAAAAAATTTTTTCGCCTTTATTAAATTTTTCAAAACTTGAACTGGATCTCCCTGAGGCATCTCCGTGCCTCAGGGCGATTTCTGCGCTCTTTCGCGTGCATGCACGAAAGAGCGCAGGCCCCGGCACAGGGAATCCGCCCCCCCCGCCCGCACAGGGAGCGTACAGCACTTCCGGGTCTGCATCACGCTGGGCAAGCCTTAATTGGCCCGCCCACATAAAATGGCGGCGCGGACCCGATCTGGGGCGCCGATCAGGTTCGCGCTCGCTCCTGCCCGCCCCCGCACAATACCACCGAAGGAGGGAGAATTCAGCCCAATAAGATCATAGACAGTTAGCAACACCCTGGACAATTCTATCTTAGCACAAGCCACTGACATCAAGTGTAAGAGGTAAATCGTTTACATTTGATCTTTTAAAAATAATCATTATTTGCATTTAAACCCAGTCAGAACAAAGACCAACAGACTCCAAGTATTGTAACAAAATTCATCAGATGTTAGTGGATGGATGCCTGGAGCTGATTAGTCGGGTGCAATGCTCTGTAACTTGTACAATGCCACCACCACCATAAACAGCAATACAAATAAAAACATACCGCCACACCCACACGCAAAACTGTCACCTCATCTGTGTTACTCTCTCCGCAGTATGTCCTTGATCATCACACATCAGCTTCCAGAGGTGTCACCACAGAAACTCTGAGCTCACTTAGATAAGCAGCCATCGTCATGGTTTCAGGAACATCCTCCCTGCATCTTTTGGCTAAAACCTTAACTCTGTGTTCCCCTAGGCCAGGATTTTACATTGGTCGGGTGGGCTCGGCGTGAATGGGCGGAGCCAAGCGCCGTCCACGATCAGCTCCACACCACCATTTCACACGGGCTGGCCAATTAAGGCCTGCCCTGCGTGGATCGCGAATGACAGTGCTGAGCGCTACCTGCGCGGGCAGCGAAGGAGGGGGAGTCAGGTCCAGCGCTCTTTCACACACGCGCGCAAAAGAGCGTTTCAATCTCCCTGAGGCACGGAGCTGCCTCAGGAGAGATTGAAGCGCTCTTTAATAAAATAAATAAATACATTAAAAATTTAATGAAACATGTCCCACCTCAAGTGACTGTGTCACACGAGATGGGACATGTTTTTATTTTTCAAAGAAAGCTTTTATTTAATTTGTAATAGCTTTTGGAAATCTCATCCCGCTCGTGGATGAGGTTTCCTAAAAAAATGTAAAGGCCATCTTGGCCTTTTCGCCTGTCCGCCGACCATAAGGTTGGACGGGCAGTGTATAATTCAGCTTAATTACCTCGTTAATGGCCTTAATAGGCTTTTCAATTATCGGTGGGTGCGCAGCCAACTCCGGCATACGCCTGAATGAAATATCGCGCGGCTTCGCGATGACGTTGGGACACACGCCTGACGCTATCATGCGTCATTTTACATTCTGGCATGTCGGGCGCGCACCCACACGCCAAACATAAAGTTCTGCCCGTAGTCCTTGTATGAACATCTTTTCATTGTCTACCTTACTAACTGGTCATAACTTGCACATCTCTATGAAGAGGTGGTTTTGTGGCTCAGTGGTGCCTGTGCCTCTGAGCCAGAAGTTCAATGTTCAAGTCCCACTCAAGGACTTGATGGCCATGAGAAGGTATGTTTGTGATACTGTTTAACAGGTTGATTATCAGCCTGATAATCTTCCAGCCCTTCCCTACAATTCAAAAACAGAATTACCTGGAAAAACTCAGCAGGTCTGGCAGCATCTACAATTCCCTGAAGTGAAAAAAAAGTGTGTGGAGATATGAAACAAACAATCCTTCTCCAATCTAACCTTGTAGCTAAAATCCCTCATCCCTGGAACCATCTGGTAAATGAACAGAACATTTTTCTACATGAACTCTATTTTTTTTCTCTCCAAAGATATTGCCTGGCCTGCTGAGTATTTCCAGCATTTTCCATTTATCTTTCAGACTTCCATCAATCACAGTATTTTGCCTTTGCTTTAGGATTATGTGAAGTACAATGCTCAGTGATATCTCACCAATTTCTTCCAGGTTTTATGTGCGACCAATACTCACCAGGAACAATTCCTGCAGATACCTATCTCTGCTACAGATGCTTTTGGTTGCATCTTGTTGTTGCCAGCTCACCTAGGAAGGACTAAGCCTGCCATGTGCCTTGCATTGAGAACATTGCATCAGCAATTACAGTCAGCTATTTTTTTTGGGAGCGTTGTTGAGGGGGAAGCGACCAATTAAAAGAGACCATTATAAACTACTGAAGGGAAAAAATAAAGAGAGGAAAAGCAAGATTACCCTTCAACAAATCATCCAGGAGGGATAACAAATGACAAAAACGATTGTTTGGGCAATCCATCAAGAGTTTTATGACATGAATGGAAGCCTGGGCCAACTGGTGATGACAAGTTACGTTGTACATGTGACAACAGGAAAGGTACATATTTTGTGTGTGAAAGATTTCTACCATTTTTATTTGATTAACATATCCCAGTCACTCAAATATATTTGAAGTGTATAGGTTCCAGCAATTGCTATTTGGCTTTCAATTTTTTAAAATAATATTGTGAGCACAGTTTTTGCTACATTATGGGTGCTTTATAAGTGCAAGTTATTGTTTCAATGCATCAAACATTTTGGAACAAAACCTATGTAGATAAAGATTATTTATAAGTGCTGTATAATGGTTACTAGGAGATTGTTTAAGCAAACAACAATTGAGGAGTAGCTGTATATTAATGGGTTTATTCAAAGAAAAGCCATTTGCAAACCTGACAGGAATGACTTAATTAGGAAAATTTTTCCAACAAACAAATTAAGCTCAGAAACATATTGTTATTGGTTTGATCCCCAGCTTCTTGTCATCTGTTAGTGTAGAAAGACATGTTCCAAAATTGCAATTTTTAAAATTGAATTCCATGTGCAGTAGAGGATTGGCAGTCCCCATGTCACAGGATCTTAGCTGACCCTAATGCTGCCGCTTTATTCTTGTGAGGATGGTACAAAGAAGGATATTCAGCTTTGCCAAGCTGTAATCGCAGGATGCCTTTAACAGCTGGACCACACTATATGGGGCGGGGGGAGGCACAGCATGTGGCAAACTGTTAAGGATAGAAATTTCTCTGCGCTGTTTTAAAACAATTTGGTTAAGGGGCTCAGAGGAAATCCTTTATTTGCTGCTGTAACAAGGTCACTAACCTGTTCATTTTGCATAGTTTAACGACTTTGCTAAGCTATCAAATGGATAAATTTCATTCAAGTGCACGAATCAGTCTTTAAAAACAGCACACAAAGATTATTCCTGTTATTTTCACTCATGTATATTTATTTTCACAAGTGAGTAGCAGCAACTATGAAAATAACCTTTGACAGACATGGAACACAAACATGCTACCGATAGACTTTCCTTGTCCAATTTTCCCCTTCTTCGATTCATAGATAGCTCCATGGATACTAATGACCTTCACCCCTCGCTGGTAACTTGCCTCATGGCCGTTCTTCATCCACAGCCCAGGCAGTTGCTGTCAGCAGGCGATTAGGCCATGAATTGTCACATAGCTAGTCCTTATGGTGCCCTTGCTTGATAGTTATAAATGTACGCTTTCCAGCTGCACACACTAAATGGTGAGAAGGAACAAAAACACTTGCCGATTTTTGCATTTGCTCAGGGATACTGAGTACAGGTGTACCACTGCACCAGCTGAGAACAGTTAAGTCTCCTTTAGCTGCTAAAGGAAGATCGGACTTTTGGTGATCTCTTTGCCTGATAAATCATGCCAAGTAACGCCCTTGACGATTGAACCTATTAAGGGTGAGTGAGACGTAGGTATAGTGGGACAGGAGCAGGCCATTCACCATCTCGAGCCTGCCCCAACAGTCAATGGGATCATAGAATTAAAATACAGATCAGCTATCTGTCCACTTTGGTTCCATACCCTCTACTGCCCTTGTGTAACACAAGTTGTTAAATTTTTTTTTAATGAAATTGACCAAACCTCCAGCATTTCAGGGGAGAGAGCAAGTTCTTCAATGTGAATTCTTCAATTGTCCTATCCTCCCTTACGAAATTTGTACACACGTCTCAGCCTCCCGATCTTATGCGAAACTCAAGAATGAATTACAAGCCCTGACGTTACACCTCTGTGCATGGCATCGCCAAAGTATGAGTTTTCATTGTGCTCTGCATGCAATTTCTGCAGAAATGCACTCAGCCAATTGCCAGAAAGGTACAAATGGAGCATAACCTAGTCTGTGACTCATATAAAGACTCAGTGTTTAAGTCAGTGCTGTGCATTGTGTATTGTGAGCTACCTTATGAAAGACAGGGCTAAAAAAAAACCCTGTACAAAACCACATTACTGTTTATAGAACTCGAGTGTGAACATGGAAACGTTTCTTGTAATCTTGCAAAGCAAATAATCTTCTCTGTGTCAGGAAGAAATAGAATCTGATATATAACCATTAGTACTGACTCAGTGAAGCCACAGGATTCGAAAAAGTACAAATTATAAGTAGAGTCAGCCGATCATACAGATTTATTTTTCTACCAGAAATTGGAACCTAAAAAGATCAGATGAAATTAGTCGCCAGCAAATAAGTGACATTTTCAGGTCAACCACCCCCCCAACCCCAAGTTCCCCCCCATTGCTCCCCACACCACCACCCCCTGCCACTGCACCCCCACCTCACTTAGAGAGTGTTTGCAGGTTCTTTATTGGAGAATCCAATTGTTTCTTCATGACATCCAGATCTTTGGCTTTCACTGCTCTACTTGGAAGGCAATTCCATGCAAACACTAAAACATGGAAACAAGCCACTCAGCTCAATCATCCCCTTGTGACTCTTTACCTTCTGCATAAACAAATAATCTTAATCACTTTTACCCATCCTGTTTCCATGTCCCTTTATACACTTTTGCTTCATTTACCTAACTAATCTAAACTTGAATATTAATGTTAGTGTCTCCACCCCTGACCCCGGAAGTGAATTCTAAAGCATGTAAAGAGTTGCACTTGCTCCCTTTTCTAAATTTGTACACGTAATCTTTGGTACGTCATTCAGGATCCCTAGACTAATGGAAACAATCTGCTTCTACCTTTCAGAAATTTAAACACTTGTATCTTGCTTCCCCTCCCATCTTTGTAATTTAATATTTAAGTAATGTCCTGGATTGAACTTTTCTATCTTACATCTCTCTAAGGAATAGGAGTCGGAATGAGCCTGCTACTTTGAGCCTGCTCCATTATTCAATAACATCATGGCTTATCTTCAAACTTAACTCCACATCTTTACGCTATCCCCATGTCCCTTGATTCACTTAGTGAAAAACATAAGAAATAGAATTTTCTTTCAGACGCTGCCCTTTTTTGGATGAAATGCCCAGGTATCTCCGGCCTTTCATCATAACTCAAACCCTTGAAATTAGTGATCGGCCTCGTGCCTCTCTCCTGCACCGCCTCCAATGTCTCTCTTGTGTCTTGGCAATCAGAATGGGCTGCATCATTCAACAGATGATAAGTTCATAGATTTGGGTTCAACACTGTCAGGGTTGACAACTTCCTTCAGAAAAACTCAGCAGGCCTGGCAGCATCGGCGGAGAAGAAAAGAGTTGACGTTTCGAGTCCTCATGACCCTTCCGCAGAACTGAGTAAAGTTAGGAGAGGGGTGAAATATAAACTGGTTTAAGGTGGGTGGGGGGTGAGGGGGGGGAGAAGAGAATTTGGTGGGGGGGTGGTTGTAGGGACAAGCAAGCAGTGATAGGAGCAGAATAATCAAAAGATGTCACAGACAAAAGGAACAAAGACGTGTAAAACAATGAAGGTGAACAAGGCAGAAGAGACAGACGGAAATCCTGTCGTAGAGCAGAGCAATACTTCTTCAAGGTAGGCATTTCTTGAAGAGGAGTGGCAGTCAATTAAACACGGAGATAAAAACAAAAAACTACTGCCCACCTTAAACCAGCTTATATTTCACCCCTCTCCTAACTTTACTCAGTTCTGCGGAAGGGTCATGAGGACTCGAAACGTCAACTCTTTTCTTCTCCACCGATGCTGCCAGACCTGCTGAGTTTTTCCAGGTAATTCTGTTTTTGTTTTGGATTTCCAGCATCCGCAGTAGTTTTTTGTTTTTAACTTCCTTTAGAGGCCATCCTGGGGAGTTCAGGCCAGGATCAAGATCAATGATTTGGGACGTGATTGTTTCCTTACAAACGATATGCGTATTATTAGTTTTGGCAAGGGCTTGCACTTGCCACTTATGAACAGTGCCTCCTTTGTTAGTGTTGGAGACTTGAGCATATTGCAAAGGGGAGTTGAGACATTAGCATAAAAAGCTTCACATAATACATGTCCTGACCAAATCTTTTTGTCAATTCAATCATGCATCCCACGAACAAAAGTATTACCTTCATCTTATCATCTGTTCTTCTTATACAACAGACAGTCCTTTAAAAGTAGCCAGCTGTAACTCTTCCCTATAGATAAAAAAAATAAAGAGAAGAAAGACTTAATAAAGGAAGAAACACAAAGCCCTCGGCCAACAGTCCCAGCGCTGTATTATAGGAATGCTGCACTGTCTGAAGTGCTGTCTTTTGGAGGAGATGAAGAACCAGCTCTCTAAAGTGGACATAATACGGAGTTTCACAAATACTAAAACTGCTGTCAGAGGGAAGCTTGGGGCAGGATTTTCCGCTTGGCGTGCGCCTGACACGCCCAAGCGGGAAATAGCGCACGATGACATCGGGCGAGCGCCCCGATGTCATTGCGCACTCGCTCGATATTTCGCTCGGCGGGTGTGCGCAAGAGTCAGCAGCGCGCTCGCCGACAATTACAAGGCCTATTAAGACCATTAATCGATTAATTAACCAGTATTTTTTTGCTGCCCGTCCAACGTTACATTTGGCGGGCGGACAAATCTGCCAGGCGGCCTTTGGATTTTTGAAGAAACCACATCCATGGGCAGGATGAGGCTTCTGAAATTAAATTTTAAAAAAAAGGTTTTTAGGCAGAGTTTTCCAAATCTGCATGTTAAGGTGAGTAAGTCTGCTGTGTGGACATTTATTTCCTGCATTTCCAAATCTTTATTTCATGGTTTAAAATAC
This sequence comes from Cetorhinus maximus, assembly GCF_964194155.1. Lineage (NCBI taxonomy): Eukaryota > Metazoa > Chordata > Chondrichthyes > Lamniformes > Cetorhinidae > Cetorhinus > Cetorhinus maximus. Next base: position 7,903,202 of record NC_135890.1, read on the forward strand.
TTTAGCTCCGAGGCGACTGTCTGCCTTCAGGGGGCTTTCACTGAGCGCTTCCCCCGCCCCCCCACCGAAATCAGCGCTCGCCCTCCTCCCACCCCCACCCCAGCAGCGCTGAGCTTTTTAGCACACCTTTCATGCTGGCTGGACGTTAATTGGCTAGCCAGCGTGAAATCACAATCGGGGGCTTATCACGGGCACCAGGCCATTTCCCGGCCACTCCTGGACCGCCCATCGCGCCCGCCCGAAGACCCGAAAAGCCTGCCCTTGGAGACTAAGCACTAAGATACTTCAGATGTAAGCTACGCTGGTGAAGCTTGTTACTACTGGCAGAATGTTTTGTTAACAGTCGAGTGCACTCGTGTTCCAAAGCTAACACGTGTTGCACATGCAATACTTTGTTAGCTCTGAGGTTAAACCAACATTGCTGCAGAGGCTACAGTGGGTAACCTGGGGTTTGCACTAAAAAGTGCTCTGCTGCAGATTTTAATAGAAATTCATGGCTTTTGCATTCCACACATGCACTGATCTTGGCAAAGCTGAATGTGAAACAGCAGGGAAAATGCAATGTTAGATGACATACAGGATACCTCATAGCACTGGGTCCACTGTACTGGGCACAGCTACCTGGGAATGACAGAAGAAACATGTGTAAGGCAATGGAGATTAATCAGGGAGGCTGTGGCCAAATTGTACCATCACATTAAGAAGATCGCTACATAACATTTTGAGCCCAATTTTAACCCATTCAAAGCCTGCTCACCTGCATAGTGGAGAGATGTAGATATTGTCACATCAAACCTGCTTCACGTGTCAAATCATAGCCAGAAACATAAGATATGAAATACCCCAGATTAAGGGCATAAGAAATGTGACCTACTCCAGTCCCTACAGCCCCTCAAGTCTGCTCCAGAATTCTATAAGATCATGGTGGATCTTCGACCTCATCTCCACTTTCCCGCCTGATCCCCTTATCCTTATTCCTTAATTCTCCTAGAGTCCAAGTGCCGGATTTTCCCCACCTCCGAGTCGCAAAGCCTACATTGCCAGCCTGTCGGCAAGCGGGATTTTCCGGGGTGGGGGTGGCGGGGGGTGGGGTGGGGGGGGGGGTGGGGGGTGGAGGTGGGGGTGGGGAGAGAGGTTGGGATCTTCATTGGTCTAGAGACAGGTCTGCTGCCCGATTAGGTGGGGCCGAGGTGGGAACAGAGGTGACTCCAAAGCTGGCAGGTTAAAAGGCATGGCTCCATGCACACTCATTGCCACAGAAGGCTGTGGAGGCCAGGTCATTGAGTGTATTTAAGACCGAGATAGATAGGTTCTTGATTAGTAAGGGGATCAAAGGTTACGGGGAGAAGGCGGGAGAATGGGGTTGAGAAACTTATCAGCCATGATTGAATGGCGGAGCAGACTCGATGGGCCGAATGGCCTAATTTCTGCTCCTATGTCTTATGGTCTTATGGTCTCCATTCTGTCCCGATCTGAGACAGGGGAATCCAGCCTAATATATCCGTTGCTCAAAAATGCTAGGTATCAAAAAGCCAAAAAAAAAAGGTGGAATTTTATGGTCCCACTGCGGTGTGGTTGGGGCTGGAAAATGCAATGGAAAAAGTCCATTGACTTCAGTGGGATTGGAAGAACCCACCAACTGGAGGAGCCATAAAATTCCGCCCATAGTCATTGATTTTTATTGAATGGCGGAGCAGGCTCGAAGGGCTGAATGACCTACTCCTATTTTCTATGTTTCTAATGTTCTGAGAACAGAAAACACTAGGGATTGGTGTATGCTAGGAAGAAGACAGTATGTTATTCAATCAGTTAAATATACAAAGAAATTAAGCAAGGAGAAATTGATAGTGCTTTCTGATTCAAAGGATGGGATATCTATTTTTTTTTTACTTGAAGTGAAAATAAATGGCTGAAGGCTATATAGATTGCAGAACTGCAAATGGAAACCATTTATTTCTTTGAGAACTAGTTACAGGGAGAATAAATTTAACACTGCCCAGTTATCAAAGCCCAAGTGCAATAGGGGAAGAATGTGAATGTGTTACATTTCGAGAGGTTGTTTTTTTCCAAGGGCTGAGACACAGTCTTAACTCTGCTTAACTCAGAGCTGTATAGAAATACTCCTTATGAGAACTGTAAGTAGGGAGAATCAAAAATTGAGGCTATTAATTGTTTAAGGCCTATAAACAATTAGTCAAAAGCCGTGGTTGTTTCTGTGAATACCAGCATGTGGCTGGATTCTGGAGTGTCAGAAACAAAGGGCCCAGATTTTCTGGGACTGGAAATTCCCGCCTGAAGTCAAAGGGCCTTTGCCTGGTCTGTCAAATTTTCCATCCTGCCCATGATGATTCCTGCTGTTAAAGATCCAATAGTTGTTTGGCAATAAAGACTGAGACCAAGACTGGCTTCTTCAAACAGGGGGTTTTACTTTTAGTGCATAAAACTCTACCAACCAACTTGTCTCACCCATTATCCAACCAAATGGGTACTTAGTTGTTAACTAATAATTAGCAATTGAACTCTTAACTGTTTCCTTCCCCAACAGTTTCTCCTCTTAAAAAGAAAATAATCCTTAAGTTTATCTAATCACACAAAAAATATCAATATATATTTTTCATTCAATAAATTCATCTTATTCCCCTCCTTTAAAAAAAAGGAACACATGTATAGATATGTTCACACTAAAGGATTCTTCTTTTTTTCTTCTTAAAGAAAAAGATGTCCCTCTTTGAGGATCCCTAATAACTTCTTGGAGCTCGCTCCTCTTTTGGGGAAGCAGTCAGATAATGGGTAGCTGCTATCAATCCATTTGATCTTGGCAATCTCCTTATTCTCACGCACCTGTTTTAAGCTTGCAATGTCAGTTCTCAATCTCTTCTCATTAACACACTTCGTAGAGTGAACATTTTCCCCAAAGTGACTTATTATCTGTCAGACATTCGATGGGTACCATTCCCGAATACCCTTTCCCATTTAAAATTTCTGCCAGTATCTTTGATATAAAGAATACCATATCTACCACCTCAACAAGGGCGAGAGTCTCCGCAGCCAAAGTACTTTTTATAACTCTTCGTATCTTTTTAGATTCCCATGCCAAAGGGCAGAATTTGCCTTCCCCACCGCCCCCCCCATGAGAAATATTATAAATCCTCCTGCACTTGAAAATCCATCATATAGATTTGCATAAGATGCACCATTAAACACAAACAGTTTCATTTCTCTAAGATCACCCAAAGATGGAAATTTCAAAACACACTGCTCCATTTTTAATGATGCCAATGTTTTGATTGCCTGAATGATTTCTTCACCCTTGGGATCGTTCATTTTGGTGCCCAATTCCAAAATGTCAAAACTGACATCTGGCCTTGTTTATTTGCCTGGCCAATTGAGTTGCCCAATTAGACTTCAGTGTTTCTCTTTTTCCATTTCAGAAGCCACTGTATCTTTCTGGGAGGCCCTACCACGATTAATTGCAATGGGATTGACGTTCTCTAAGTAGGATTGCTGATGTAAAAGGACGTGTGATCCACTCTGCCCGATTTCCAATCCAATGTACTTAAATGCACCAAAAGCCTGACTTTCAACTTTAAACTCCATTTGGAGCCCATTAATGACACTTGTTTCAAATTCGCTACTACCACGCTACAAAATAATCATCTACATGCAGCAAAGATGCCTGCAAGTTTCCCTCAATAAAACATTGCCAGGTCTGCTTCCAACTGAAGACAGCCTAACTTTAACAAAACTGGCCTCATTGAGAACTACCAAACTCTAGAGGCATCATTTAAACTGTATACGCATTTATTTAGCTTCCAGAGTTTCCCTTCTGCATTTGATGACTCTTTCGGTGGTCGGAGAAAAACTTCCCTTTGAAGTTGATGTCCCTGCAAAAAGGCAGCTTTAACACCAATGAAGTAACAGTCCCAGGCACTTGTAGTGAATAGAGCCAAAAAGATCTTCAGCATAACTTTTCCTGCCATAGGTGAATCTACTCGTATCCCAGTCACCCAGTTTTTCTTCAAACCCTCGTTCCACCAGCCTGGTTTTAGCTTTATAAATCCCATCAAGAACCAACTTTTCTGTGCATATCCATCTATGAGACAGAGCTGGTTTTCCCCTATCTGTCACCCTCTGTGTATACACCAAATTCTTTCCAATTATGTAGTTCTTGCTGTTTGGCATCCTTCATTAATTGATCATCTAATTTGTTTGAAGCTACTAAAACTTCTTGATCACATGGGTTTTGCTCCTTGTAGTGTTACCAGTCTGTGCCATATTCCTTGAACTGGTTAAGCTACGCCTTCTATCCTGCCTTCTATCACGCTCCAGACTGTTACAGTTTGATCTCCCTCTCTCATTTGTAGATGTTCTTTCAACAGTTTGCAATCTTTTCCTAGAGGCAAGTTCACTCCCAGACCCACTGACTGAACTGATAGTGTGTTTCTGTGCCTTCCATTTTTGTACTTCGTGTTCCCAATCCATAGGCCTAACCTCCTGTCCTTTATCTCATACATTTAACCAGTTCTTATATTTTCCAGTGGCCTTCCCTGCTCTACCTACAACTGTCGCATCCCGCCTGTAGATGTGCATCCGCTATCTAGCGCCGCACAGTTGAAGGACTCTGCCACCAAGACATTCACCACTGAGCTGAAATTTCTTGTCACTAATACAATGCCCTCTCTTTGGTCAATATCTCCATCTTCTTCTTCTGAAGCTTCTGTCTCATGTTTAATTTCAAACACATTACAGTTCATTGCATAATGGTATTTTGAATCACATCTAAAACATCAATTGACCACACCCTGGGCATTTTTGGGATGTATTTTATTTTGTTGTGATTCCCTAATTCTTTTCTCCTGCTATAATTATCAAAGGTGTTTCTGTCCTCATTGTTTCTAGTTACAAATCTCCTTTCATACTGACACCTGCGTCCTGTTTCTAAACGATCTTGCCATCCCGTTAACATTGTATCCTCCATTTTCTGTCTTACCACCGAATGACTCATTTGGACCATGAACGCTGCCAGAAAGGAATGTTTTCTGAGGAACTTTTTTTAAGAGCTGCTGACATCTGCTCTAGCAGAGTGTGTCTTTCCGCAAATTTAACTCCCGTTAGAACCAGAAGCCTGCCCATATTCAATACCGTGGCACAGTCTAGTAACTTAAATGCCGGCACTGATAGGGGAATTTGTAGATGGAACTTTTGCAATCTTGCATATTGGCCTCCATTATGTAACCTTCTATGGAACTATCCTCCAATTTTCTAAATTTGTCAAAATCTGTGCGCGCTTTGTAAGCACTTAATAAATCATCCTTCTGGTAGATCTTATCCACAAAATCTAGTTATGTTTCCAAACCATCATCCATGTTCAAATGCTCAGCCTCCAACCCTGAAAATACTTTGCATCTTATTCTGCTTTTGTATGGTAACGAAAGTGCCAAGGCCATTCCTTGTTTTTTCTTGTGCAAGGGCATAATCAGTGTCCACATAGTTACTTCATTCTTCCATTAATCATAGGGTTCACTATCAGAAAACACTGGTGGGTAATCATACCCCAAAACTCCAAATTTTGATTCAGCCATTCTCCAAGTTACTCCAAACCACTCTTCTCAAGGTTAACTCCGAACATAATCTTTTGTCTGAAGAAAGCTTAGCTTCCAACCTTTTACTTACAAACAGCAACTATCCTCTGCTACCACTGTTAAGGTCCAATACATAGTAATAAAGACTGAGAACAAGACTGGCTTCTTCAAACAGAGTTTTACTTTTAGCGCATAAAACTCTTCCAACCAACTTGTCTCACCTGTTACCCTTTTATACAATCAAATGGGTACTTGGGCTGTTAATTAATAATTAGCCATTGAACTCCTTTAAACTGCTTCCTTCCCCAACACCCGCCACAGGTGGACAGGATAATCTCGGCCCATAACTCTTAGGGATCCATGAGTGGTGGAAGTAAGAAGTCGAGGATATTCTTATATCAAGAGTGATCAGAGATTTGGCTTCTTTAAGATGGTGAACTTAATCCAAAAAAAAAATCTGTCCTCAGTGTTGAGATATAAATTTATAGAACATGGTCCTCCATAACATTTCATTGGAAAGAAATCTCATCATCTTCAATTCAATTCAACTCAAATTTTATTGTCCGTTCAGAAATTCATTGCAGGTGCATTAGTTGTTCATTATATGACATCTCCCCAAAATTGAAAATGTACATTTTAGTGCTGAATTTTACAAAAATTAACATATGTGGAAGTTGAGAGTTTGACTGTTCTCAGGAAATAGACATTTTTCAAACTTCCCCAGCACCATGCGGCTGCTCTGCTGCCAGGTATCAGCTGGACTTGGGGCCCCCACGCTGGAAATTGGAAAAGTTACTGGGAACGGGCTCTTAACAAGCCCACAATGATCTAAATTACCTCATTAATAGGAGCAGGCAGGTTCCAAGGTGCACTGCCTCCTCACCCTCAGGAAAATGGTGGAGGCGTGAGTTTTCCCTGTTCCGCTCAGCAGCCATTTTGTTTGCCCTCCCACCTCCCTTCCTGTCCAATTGGGGAGGGGAGAATTCCAGCCCAAAACTCTACCAACCTCAATCTTGAACATACTCAACAACTGGTACAGCATTACATACAGGTTAGTCAGATAATAACCATCAGCAGTTAAGGCCAGTCTTGCATCTGGAGATATTTATCATCGTATTGCTCCTTACATGATTGTCTAACACTGCAAATCTATTTATTAATCTATACGTACATTTCCTTTCACTGGTTACTGTTCTCTACTGGTGACCTCTCCGGAGTATGCCGAAGAATTCCTACCCTCATACCATCATTGCACACGACAGGTTGTCACACGTATAGGCCATCTGCTATCCAGTAGCCTGCACACAACATCTGGATCAGGGGAGGTCCTTCTAACAGTGGTGAAGCTTACCGCTGCTTTAAGCTGCCATGGTAACACAAGAAATAGGAGGAGGAGAATACCATAGAGCTCATTGTATTCTTACTGACCATTCTGGGAAACATCTGACACATCACCCAGTCTGAATCAGGGGACTGACAACCACAATGTTTGCAAGGGACAACATCACCATCATTACTCCTGTGAAAAAGAGACATCAACTGGACAAAATACATAGCTTTTACTGGATGGCAGGATTCCAATTGCAAATAATTGTTCCTTGAACACATGAAGGTAGTAGAGGTCTTCAGATGAACTCCATGACAGTCCTGAATGAAAAGCGTTCACGCTCAATTAAAGTTCAGGTAGTCAGAAAGCAGATTAGGCTTATATTGTTCTGATGAAATGTGACCGACCTGAAACATGAACTCTTTCTCTCTGCCTGACCTGCTGAGAAATTCCAGCATTTTTTGTTTTTACTTCACATTTCCAGCATCCGCTTTATTTGCTGTTATCTTAGGCTTGGCTTATATTAATACCTGGCATTTTTGAAGTTCACAGTGTCTGCATTAAACAAAGGATGAGAAATGTTTGCTGGGTGGCTGTTAGCAGAATCAGTTTATCACCTGCATCTGTGGCTGCTGATCTCACTGAGAAATGCCCGAATATGCGCAAGGGAAGGTCTTGGCTGGAAATCTGAACATCTGTTTAGAATTTCGCCTCGAAGAACAGCACGCCATCAAGCTTGGCACACAATGAAAGATTGGGCAATGGTGGGAGAAATGTTCCCAACTTAGGGCTTTGCCAAGGTTGACAGGTCCAAACAAAGCATGAGGAAATTGAGAAACGCAGTCAGCTTTAGCTTCCTGCTGACACGACCAAATGTCTCCCTCATTTGCAGCCAGGTTCAAGGGACCTAGGTGGTTGTATTGAATTCTTCCCCTCCATGGAGATGGAGCTGGTACCTGTACCTTTGCTGGAGACTGACTAAGGCTTCAGCCTCAGATAAGACCGCATCAGCGCAACTCCTGCAACAAATCTAGGAGCTGCACACATTTTTCCCCTGTGAAGAGTGTGGTGAGTTTTTCTGTCCTTAAAACAGCCCTTTTCATGTCAAGCTGCAGCCCTTTAAACGCTGCTCCCACAGCAGACTTTGACGTCACTAGCCAAGAGGGCAGGAAGGTGAGCTTTCTGGGCAAATGGTTTCTTTGCCTGTGGCCCATTCAAAAAAGAAGGCAAAACTTGTATTGCAGAGTTAGATGCACACTGCCCTGTTGTGCAGACACAGGTGCATCAAAGCTCTGGGTCCGGAACAATTGCATTAATGCAGGGTCAGAATCGGGGCTTATCTATTTTCCCCGCAATCCTTCTAGTTTTCCAGTAACCTAGTGTAAGCAAAGAGCGTGATTCCAACAATGAATTAAAGATGAAATTGTCAACGGTTATAATATGCAAAATTCTCAGCCTTTTTATATTCTCTTGACGAACATGTCACGACTGACTATCCCTAGAAGTGATGTTACAACAGAGGTTCTTCAATAGCACCAACAGTTAGTCTGAGTCAAACTAAAATACTCACTTTTCAACTTGGCTCTGGAGCAGTGAGGGGATATCTTCAGCTGCATTTTACAGGGGCACAGGTGGCTCACACACCATCCCCACCCCCAGCAAACCATCCCCCCCCCACCCCCCCACCTCCCCTCCACCACCGCAGAAAGGAAAGTTAGCTGGAAGCCGACCCGCTCCATGTAAGCCCACCCCACAGCCATAGTACGCGACAGGTGGATTAAGCTGGCTCACTGTGGGACTTCTGCCCCTCGCTGGGGAGGAAGTCCCACCCTCGGGAGCTGCCGGCCAGCAGCAACCAGCAGTCCCAGCGGCGTCAAGAGCTCAGTAGCGGGCGGCGCTGGGACTGCAACCAGCCCCAAGGGGAAGGCCCAACGAATCCCGGACTGAGGTAAGTTCGGAGTATTGGCAGGGAGGACTTGGCCACGCTAGGGAGGGGTGGGGTGGGGGGGGTGTTTGGGAGTGGGTTTTGGAGAACACGTGGGAAGGGTATGGAGTTACTATCTTAGGGGGGTTGCCCCCAATGTGTAAAGGGCACGCCCCAAAGATAGTCCCTGCTCCCCACTTTCCTTCCTACTCTTTTAAAAAAACGGGCTGCCCGCTGCTGCCTGTCTGCCCACGCCAACGTATTTTGGTGTGGGCAGCATTTTATCAGGGTCAATCGGCTTGTTAACAAGATCAATTGACCCTTAATTATTTATTTACATATGGCGGGCGGACTGTCACTTTCGGCGCCCACCCACTTACTGTGTTATGGGGGTGAGCTCGGGGTTAGGTGGGAAGGTGGTCGACTGGGAACCCACCCTATTTTACGTGCCCCCCCCCCCACCTCCAAAAACACACCCAGCAGGGGCACATAAAATCCAACCCATTAGTTCAGAACCAGTGGCACTCAGAAAAGGCAAACAATTGTCCCGTGATGCATTTGCTTGGAGAGATCAGATTCCTCATAACGCGAATACAGCTTGGTATAATAAATATCCAGTCATGCGTAACTGCTTTGGTTGCGTCAGCTGTGGCTCCATTGCAGCCTTTTTGCCTCTGAGTCAGAAGATTGTGGGTTCAAGCCCCACCCCAGAGACTGAGCAATCTAAGCAGATTGTGCAGCACTGTGGGAGTGCCACACTGTCAGAAAGGCTGAAGGTAAGAGCTTAAACCAAAGTTGAGCCTGCCCTTTCTGGTGGACATAGAGGATCCCACAGCAATATTTTGAAGGAGAGCAGGGGTATTCTCCCCAGCATCTTGCCGAATAGTTGCCCTCAATCAATATCACAAAAAAAACCACATTATCTGGTCATTATCACATTGTTGTTGGTGGGAGCTTGCTGTGCACAGTTATTGCTGTATTTCACCATTGCACCAGTGACTACACTTCAAATGTACATTGTTGACGGTAAAGCACTTTGGGATGTCCTGAGGTTGTGAAAGGCACTATGCAAATGCAAATCATTCTTTAAGTAATACTGCAGGGTGTAGTATTTTCAAATCTTCCTAATGTTATGCTTAAATCTGAATTTTCTCACTTGAATCTTTGTTGTTTAAAGTACTGCATACTCTACCAAGCATAGGCTATATCAAATCGCATAACGTTTGAAGCCATTAAATTAAAATAAACCAAACTGTAACTCAAATAAAGTCTAAATTAAACAACCGGAAATGTTGGCAACATGAATCTTAGTTTATACTATAGGGGGATGAAAAATCACTTCTTATGAAATGGGTTTCAAAGTTATTTTCAATGTGGAACAGCACTGGCATAAAGGACCAAACAGCCTCATTCTGTGTGAAATTGCTTTGATTCTAAGAGTTAAGCCTAAAGTGGAGAGGAAAAGGATTCCAGAGCAATCGTGAAACTAGGTCAAATATTTTTGAACAAAGAGCAGTCTGCAATTTCAGGCTGGGGCATTTAATCAGTTCAGAATGAAGATACGAGACCAATTCTGTGGTAAAAGCATTATTGAAGCACTGAATCAACATCAGACTATTGGTTTTTACAGATAAACCATGACAAACCACTACAAGTCCTTTTGGGCCGAATCGCTAATGCTATAAATAGACCAACTTTATGATTTATAACCTAATTTTGTGCTACTTTCTGGATTTCATCTCCTCCTGTTTCATTGTCCTCTTTTTGCCTTTCCACTACTGTCTTTGGAAAGCACCAAACAGGAAACCTAGCTGAGACAGGACAGTGCAATGGTTTCAAACACATATTGACGCCATCACAAATATTGCCCATTTTCACCCTTGTAACATTGCCCAACTTCACTCCTGTCTCAGCTCATATGCTGCTGAAACCCTCATTCATTTCTTTGTTACCTCTAGACCAGATTAATTCAATGCTCTCCTAGCTGGTCTTCCACCTTCTACCCTGCATAAACTTGAGATAATTTAAAATTCTGCTGCCCATGTCCTTATAAATCCCGTTCCACCTTTCACCCTTGTGCTCCCTGACCTACATTGGCTCCCAATCAAGCAACATTTTGATTTAAAAATTCTCATCCTTGTTTTCAAGCCCCTCCATGGTCTCATCCCTCCCTATCTCTTTAATCTCCTGAGCTATCTATGCCCATTTAATTCTCAGGTCTGATTTTACTCGCTCCACCAATGGCAGTCATGCCTTCAGCTGCCTTGGGCCCGAGGCTTTGGAATTCCATCCTTAAACCTCTCTGCCCCTCTACTTCACTTTCCTCTTTTAAAACACTCCCAACCTACTTCTTTGGCAAAAGCTTTGGTCATTTGACCTAATATCTCCTCAAGTGGTTCGGTGTCATATTTTGCTTCCTGAGGTCCTTGTGAAGTGACTTGGGACATTTCATTGCAATAAAGGTGCTACATAAATATCAGTTGTTGTTGCTGGACTCTGTAGCATGAGGGGAAAGTTTCCCCTGATTTACCTGTGTTTGTGATGTTCCAAGCAGAGCTAAAAAACCTCCCCTTTCATACTTTCAGTGAAATATGGCCCCGTGCTCTTTTGGAAAGTATTTCTGATTAAAAAGTTCGTATTGTCACTAACGCAAAGTGACCAAAGGAAATCTGCTTTCATGGACTGAAACCTCCTGAACTGAATGTCAGGTAGCTGACAAAGCTGATTCAATCTAATTATTCAATAATCGTTTAAAATTCAAAAATTGCAAATTCACATTTGTACAAAGTGAGCAGACATGGGTCCGAAAAGCAATCATTCTAGAGAAAGAGAGACGGCGAGGTTTTCTGAAGAGAAAACTAGAGTCGTCACCAAATCTACAAGAAAGGACCTAATGGCCTTTTCTGGCTCTTATGCTTTTAATGGGAGAGCTGTAAATGTGTAACAAATCATCAGCTAAATCTGCACAGAAGTTAAAAATATGTTTTCAGATAGAGACAGAAAAATCAATTGTGTGACAGTAAATGGAAATGATTAACACAAAGCATACTAGTTATTGAGGCTAGCAGCATGGCACTCAAAGTGGATGGTTAGGGAAATACAAAACAAGATGAGTTATAAGCTAACAGCTAGTGGCAGAAATGGAGAGGAGGAGATAGTTACTACAGTTGCAATCAACCATGCCCAACTGTTCTTATACTGAGGCCTTTAAATTACATGGCATATATATACTAACATACAAAAGCTTAATGCAATCATCCCTTTATTTTTATTTTAATAGATGCATTAACTATTGAAAAACATATTTATTTTAAATGGGTTAACATGCTTTAGAATAGTAGATATCATTTTATATGAAAACATTAAACACTTGGATAATACTCATAAAGTGTAATTTTAAGACATGGGAATCTTAGAAAGAAACCAGATTAGGTATTGATGTTCTTTCTTCAAACCCTTACAGTTAAAGTTCATTGATTGCAGTCAGCTTTGAAAGGTAACCAGCTTCTATTGCTTTGATTTGCATGAAAAATAATCCCCATATATTTTAATCTCCTTAAATCATTCATTTTTAATAGAATATTGAACTGAAATGTTCCATATAATACCATGTGGCACACCATGGGAAAAATCCATACATCTGTATCCATTGCATGCTAGTTTTATCCATTAGTTGTGGAATAATCTTTAAAATTCGCTGAATTCTGTGGGATGACTTATTTATGGAAGAGTTTTCCGGAATTGGTGGAGCGGTGGGATATCTCATTTACATTGGCCACTTTGGGTTCATTTTCAATGTCTGCCTTGTTAGCCCTGGCAACAAGAGACTATTGCTGGGGTTTCCCTGCCCCCTCTGAGTCTGTCTGTCATTTCCCCACTCCATGACCGAGGAAGTCAACCTGTAAAAAGATGCTAGTCTTCATGGGTCCAAATTATTCGCTTGGCTGGGGTCCACAATGGCATTTTTGGAGGCTACTCTGCCTCTACTCATTCAGTGTTGCCATCTCCACCTGATACATCAGGTTCCTCTTGTACCTGAGGATTTGAAACTCCCAGGTTAGGGAGGCCCCTATCCAGGGCTCCAACCTCAGATGTCAATTTCCCTCTAAGAGGAGAAGGGAAATTCCATCCCTTACAAAGGAGCCAAGAAACTCCCTGAGTTACAATGGGGGAACCGGTGGAGTCCTCCAAAGAATTTCAGACTCAGGTCTGTTCTGATGTGAGGTTAGTGATGTAGTATAATGGGGAGAATCAGGGACTTGGGGGAAGTTTTGGTACAAGAAGTTAATTCTAACTATAGATATGCTAATGAGACACAGTATACATCATCACAGGAAGCCAAGCAATGTCTCATGATCTTGCTCTTTTTTGTAGACCTCATGGCAAGATGAAGCCACGGTAAGATGTTTCTCAATACAATTAACATTTTCCTCACCTCAGCAGACTCTGTAAATATTCTGTATTGGCACAGTGAGACCAAAAATGCTATATGGTGGCAGCGAGTGAAAGGAAAAGTATGGAAAAGCTTCTGCCATCGCCAGAAAGCTTTGAGCAGGTGGCAGGTCTCAACCAAGCAGAAGTGTGACTGCACTGGCATCGAAGATTTACCAGATATCACACTGCACTGGCCTGGCAGTGAGCAGGTCAGTACACTACTATATTTGATGGATGGCTGTGCAGGTCATATCCTAGTCAGGCAAGAAAAAGCTACTTACGAGGAAGTGATAAAAATACTTGATGCCTACTTCAATGTGCAAAAGAATGCCATTGCCTAGCGGGCTAAATTTAACAAACATAAGCATTGACAAGGGGAAAGTATTGATACATTTATCAATGACTTGTATAGACTTTCAGGGAACTGTGAATATGGCAGCTTAAGAGGTGAACTAATCAGGGACAGAAATGCTTTCAGAATCTCTGATGAAGTATTATCTGACCACTTGTAGTTGAGAGATGATTTGACCTTAACAAAGGCAATTCAATTGAGCAGACAGGCTGAGGTCAGGAAGCAAAATTGATCGGTGATTAGGACTGACAGGGAAGAACCATATCCAAAAAAAATGACTGACTCAGTAAGTATGTTACATTTAAAAACAGAGAGGTGGCTGTTCAAAAGCAGAGGAGGCGAGAAGAGCGTCCATCAACCACCCCAGCTAACTGTAATCCCGGTGTGACGGGGGAAAAAAAAAACAGGCCGAAAATTGCCCCACAAAAGAGGCCGAATGTTATATTTTCAGAATGAAGAGTCACTTCCGGGCTGTGTGTCTCAGCAAGAAGCTTATACAAAATAAGCAAAAAGAGAAGCTTTCGAAAGGTGGCAAGATCCATGAAGTAGGCAATATCAGCAATATTAAGATGGCTTTTCTTGGAGAGAACCAAGCAGAAGATTCTGGAGTGCTGATATCCGAGTAGAGCGAGAAAAGACATTCTTTAAGTTGGACACAGTGTAGCAGTTTTGGTTCTTTCTGATGCTGAACCATAGCTGGAGAAAAGTTCTCTTCAGCAAACGTGCAAAATACGACAGGGGTCAGGAGGTATAGAACTCAAGGTCATAGGACAGCTGAATGCAACCCTTCAGTATAAAGAGAGAAAAATCACTGAAACCTTATATGTGATCCTGAACCAGAGTTGTTCACTCTTAAACAGAGGAGCCTGTATTGACTTATATCTGATTTGCAGAGTAGAGGAACTGGAAAGCTGAGAAGATCAACCTAAAAACTGTAGGGCTGAATTTCCAGACCTGTTATAGGAAAGCTGAAGACAGTGTACCACATCACCCTGTGTCCTGAAGCGAAGCTAGTGTGGCTGTTTACATCCAGAAAAGTTCCTCATCCACTCTTGCCAAAGCAAAAGAAATAAATTGGCTCTATGTTGAAGCCAGGGGTTATTTCACCTGTGACAAAACCAACAAGCTGGTGCTCGGGGATGGTCCCAGTGCCAAAACCCAACGGATCTATCAGAATTTGTGCAGACTTTACCCAGCTGAACAAAGAAGTTGAATGCAAAGTTCATTCTATGGTGTCTGTGGAAGAGAGCTCAGTAAGATTGGGAAAAAATTCAATCTTCATGAAGATGGTGCAAATTGTTGTTTTTGGCAACTACCCCTCGATGAAGAGTCTAAGTTTCTCACAAACTTCATTGCACATTTTTTGGGAGGTTTTGTTTCAACAGATTACCCTTCGGTATCACATCAGCACCAGAAATCTTCCAGAGGACAACGTCAAGTATCCTAAAAGGACTGGATGGAGTGGTACATTGCACGGATGATAGCCTGATCCACGGATCCACTCAGGCAGAACATGACACCAGAGTACGAGTTGTTCTACAACGCCTACAGGAAGCAGGACAGGACTTTTAGGCAACAGCAAATGCAAATTCTCACAGCCAGCGGTCAGGTTAGTTGAACATATTATGGATGCATCTAGTGTCAGGGCTGATCCACAGAAGATGAGAACAATCAAGGAGTTTCCAGCTCCTCACAAAGTGTCTGAGCCCCAGAGATTCATGGGTATGGTAAACCAAGTCGGAAAGTTCCTGTCCATCCTGGCTGTCGTCAATGAGCCATCATGTTGGCTGTTATGACAAGACAATACATAGTGCTGGGAGGAAGCACAACAGAGGTCTTTTGAGAAAATCAAAGAGATGCTGATTTCACCTGATATTTTAGCCCACCATGACCCAGAACTACCCACTACCATTGCTGTAGATGCTCCACAGGATTGGGAGCTGCACTCGTTCAGATACAGGTGGATGGAAAGCGTAGACCAGTTTACTACACATCCCATTCATTGACAGGAACTGAGGAGAGGTATGCAATGATAGAGAAATATTAGCTGCTACATGGCTTGTGAAAAGTTCGCAGATTACATTCTTGGTTTCCACTTCAAGATAGAGACAGTCCACAAATCCTTAGTGACACTTTTAAATTCTAAGGAGTTAGGAACTCACCAAGGCTCCTTAGACAGCACCTTTCAAACCCACAACCATTATCATCTAGAAGGACAAGCCAGCAGATTGATGGGAACACTGTCACCTGGAAGTTCCCCTCCAAGCAACACACCATCCTGACTTGGAAATAAATCGCCGTTCCTTCACTATCGCTGGGTCAAAATCCTTGAATTCTCTCCCAAACAGCACTGTGGGTGTATACCTACACCATATGGACTGTAGCGGTCCAAGAAGGCCAGCTCACCACCACCTTCTCAAGGGCAATTAGGGATGGGCAATAAATGCTGGCCTAGCCAGCAATGCCCACATCCCATGAACGAATTAAAAAAATGTTAGCAAAAATACCTCCACGAGTACAGTTTTGGTCCCCATATTTAAGTAAGGATATACTAGCATTGGAGGCAGTTCAAAAGAGATTCACTAGGCTTGTTCCTGGGATGAAGGGGTTGACTTATCAAGAACAGCTAAACAGGCTAGGCCTTTATTCATTAGAGTTTAGAAGAATGAAGGGTGATCTTATTGAAATGTACTAGACTCTGAGGGGGCTTGACAGGGTAGATGTTGAGATGATATTTCCACTAGTGGGGGAATCTCGAACTAGGGGACATAGTTGTAGAATAAGGAGTCACTCATTTAAAACTGAGATGCGAAGGAATTTCTTCTCTCAGAGGGTAAAGAATGTCTGGAATTCTCTACCCCCGAGAGTTGTGGAGGCTAGATCACTGAAAGTATCTAAAGAGGAGGTAGATAGATTTTTGAAATATCGGGGAGTTGAGGGCTATGAGGAGCTGGCACAAAAGAGGAGTTGAGGTTTGGGGCAGATCAGCCATGATCTTATTGAATGGCGGGGCAGGCTTGAGGGGCCGAATGGCCTACTCCTGCTCCTATTTCTTATGTTCTTATGTTCTTACAACACTTCAGACTGAGGATGATAATGGTTGATACAAAGACAGAGTATGTTCTGGGAAATATCCCATATCCCAGTGGCAAGACCTGAACAAGATGATGTAATTCTCTGAAGAAGAGTAATATGGACCCAAAACGTTAACTCTGTTTCTTGCTCCGCAGACACTGCCAGAGCTGCTGAGTTTTTCCAGCATTTTCCGTCTTAATTTCAGATTTCCAACATCTGCAGTATTTTGTTTTTATATTATGATGTAATCCTTGTTGAAGGGGTGGAAACCACAACTCTACCACCAACAACTCAGTGACTGAATGAAATCAGAGATGCAGAGAAATTGGATGAGGAATGTGCTCCAGTCATAGAGTAGTGTCAAAGGATGACCAGCAAACATGGGCAGGATCTTCCTGTCAGCGAGCGGGGTCGGGGCCCACTCACCAGTGTGTAAAATGACGCGGGATGTTGTCGGGCGGAACTCCCAACGTCAGCCCGCATCATTTCCACTTTCAGGTTGGCGGGGTTGCAGCCGGGTCAGCTGCACGCCCGCCGACCTGTCAACGGCCTATTGAGGCCATTGAAAAAGTCATTAACATCATTAATGGGGACCTGCCCGTCCAACCTTAAGGTTGGCGGGTGGGCCGGGAGCCCTGGCGGGCTTCAGAAAAAGCATCAAACCTCATCCACGGGTAGGATGAGATTTCATGAGGGTATTTAAATTTTTATCAAATCTTTCAATAAAAGTTATAGACATGTCCCAACCCATGTGACAGTGTCACATGAGGGAACATGTCAGGAAAATTTTCTTATCATTTCTATTAAAAATTTTAATTCCGAGCCGATCTCCCTGAGGCAGCACTTAGCCTGAGGGAGATCTGTGCGCTCTTTCACACGTGGCCCGCCCAAGTAAAATGGCGGCGCGCACTCCGATTGGGGGCACTGATCGGAGGCACGCCCGCCCACGCCCACTCCCGTACTTCCCCCCAACAGGGGGAAAATGTTTCCCCATGTCACACAATCCTATTCTCAGACAGCACTATGAACAGAGAGGATGCCTCAGGGTATTGATGATTTACTGAACTATGACGAGAAAGTGATCATTCTGAGAGTCCTGAGACTCCATACACTGCAACGATTGCACCAAAGCCATTTGGGCAGCACAAAATGTCAAGCCAGACCAACGTTTGGTGCCTACATCCCTCAGCATCATTGGAAGAGATAATATCAAACTGTATTACTTGTGCTATTCATTGTCAGGGGATAAGAGAACCATTGATGTCATCTTCCTTTCCATCAAGACCATGGGAATGCCTTGCCATGGATCTCTTAGAACCCAAAGGTAAAATGCGCTTGATCATAGTAGACTACTACTCAAGATGGACAGAAGTCAAGCAACTGCAGGGTCACACTTCTGAAGCAGTGATGACATCGTTGAAGGAAATTTTCACCACACATGGAATCCCAGACCTTGTAATCTCAGACAATGGACCACAGTTCGCCAACAAATACTTTAAAAAGTTCATGACAACATATGGGTCAGTCCATACTACCAGCTCACCAAAATACCCTCACGCCAATGGTGAAGCTGAAAGATGAATGCGTTCAGTGAAAGCATTGTTGAAGAAGAATGATGAGATCCAACTTGCACTTCAGAGTTATCATTCAACTCCACCCGAAAATGGTTTAGAGCCATGGGAACACCTAATGGGAAGAAGACTGAGAACTCAACTCCCTATCTATCCCACACACACTCGTGCCATGTGTACAAGCTGATGACTTGGTCAAATGAGGCAGAAAGAGGATGAGTATTGTTCCAGCCAGATGTGGAAATATGACAAACAACACAAAAGTACACAACTTACCCGACTTCCAACCTGGAATCGGTTCGTATTTCAGATCAAGCTCACTATGGACAAGCAGTTGAACAGACACCGCAATCATGGTCCTACCTCATCCAAACTGAAAATGATATGGTGAGATGGAACAGGTGTGCATTAGTTGCCACACAGCAGCAACCTTCTACACAGTTAAAGCGGTCATTTATACTAAATTGAACAGGCCAGAGATGCTGCATTCATCCACCAATCCAGATGGCTACCAAACCGGTGAACCTGATTCATCCATTAAGTCTCCTTCTGCCCGGCAGAGTCTGAGAGATCACCCACAGGACTCAAATCCCCAATCCCCTCCAAAGGAGCAGAGGACCCACTCGGGTAGACTACTGACATCACCACAGCTGTTGTCCCTATAAAATAGAAATTAAAGGCAGAGACTTGGGGGGAGATGTAGTATAAGGGATTAATTGTGGATGTGGTAATGAAACACAGTATACATCAACACAGGAACTAATGTAATGTCTCATGATCTTATTCTCTCTTGTAGACTTCATGGCAAGATACCACTGTAAGATGTTTCTCATTAGAGTTAATGTTTTCCTTACCTCAGCAGACTCTGTAAACGTTCTGTTATTAGCAAAACGAGACCAAGATTATTATAATTGACCTGAAACGTTAACCCCTGTTCCTCTTTTCACATGTGCTGCCAGACTTGCTGAATATTTCCAGCAGTTCCTATTGTTATTTTGGATTGCAGTGTTTTGCTTTTGCATTCAGTCAGTATATCCATTTAACGGCCGGGCTGTGCCAGCCAGAGGGATCCCAGGTCCAATCGCTGGTTCGCTGATTTCAGCCAGGAGAGTGGTAGAGGTATCAGATTTGGGTTTCAGTGCTGCTTGGTTGGTGAAAGGGAGATCAATTTAGGTTCCTCCCGCTGATCACTCTCCACGGAGTGATTACTAACTTATATATTTGGACATCAGGTCAGAAGTTGATTAGGTTTGGCAGAGATACATCCCGCAGCCGAACATAAAACTGAACAGTTTGCTAGGCAATTTCAGATGGTATTTTGAAGTTCCATGTAGACCAGGCTATGTAAGCGTGGCAGATATCCTTCCCTAAAGGAGCAGTAATGAACCAGAATGGTTTTCTTTACACTAATCCAATCATTTCATGGCCACCTATTAACATTACTCACTTTTTATTCCCAATTTATTTAATTAACTGGATTTAAGTTCCCCAGTTGCTGCGGTGGGATTTGAACTCATATCTCCAGGTCATTGGTTCAGGCCTCTGAGTTACTATCCCAGTGACATAACCACTCCTCCTCTTTCAGGTACCATGCCCTAAGAGGGCATTGGCGACCATGGACTTCCATTGGATTGGTCCATGATTATGCTTGGCAAAGTGCTGCAGTGCTATACCATTACCTTCTGCAGTATGGCTGACCAGGAAACCCTCCTGCTTTTACCAGCCGCCATCAGGTATATTGGAAGGATTCACAGGTGGATAATCAACATGTTTGGCAACATGCTATGAACATACCTTTCATGGCCATGGGACTTGAACCTGGAGCTTCTGGACCAGAGGTAGGGTACTACCCACTGTGCCACAATACCTCCACATGACATAACCACTATGCTACAGTTTCTTTCCTATCTATTCTGTCCAGACCTCTCATGATTTTGAACACCTCGATCAAATCTCTTCTCAACCTTCTCTTCTCCAAGGAAAACAGTCCCAACTTCTCCAATCTATCTACTTAACTGAAGTTCCTCAGCCCTGGAACCATTCTCATGAATCTTTTCTGCACTGTCTCTAATGCTTTCACATCCTTCCTAAAGTGCATCCCCCAGAACTGGAGGCAACACTCCAGTTGAGGTCAAACCAGTTTTTAATACAGGGTTAACATAAGTTCCTTGCTTTTATACTCTATGCCCCTGTTAATAAAGCCTTGGATACTGTGTGCTTTATTAACTGTGCTCTGGACCTGCCCTGCACCTTCAATGATTTATGCACATGTGCACTTAGGTACCTCTGTTCCTGTACCCCCTTTAGAATTGTACCTACTTGGCTTGCTTTTTTAATTCAATGTCCTCCTCATATTCAACTTTATCGCCTTGTCAGTTGTAAAACATAGAAAACACAACAGTGAAGCCAGCGTATAGAAATTCTCCAAATTAACAACTCTGGTTTAACAACTTCAAGAAATAATCAAGTATTTTTTTTCAAGAATAGAGAAGCAAAGTAAAAGGCACCACCACTTTGGTGTTATAAAAACAGAAAATGCTGGGAAAACTCAGCAGGCCTGGCAACATCTGTGGAGAGAGAAGCAGAGTTAACATTTCGCATCCGTATGACTCTTCATCAGAGCTAAAGAGAAGTAGAAATGTGATGGATTTTATACTGTTTAAGAGGAGGTGCAGCACGTGGGTCAAAATAGAAGGTCAGGAATAGGTGGGAGTTCAGAAGAGATTGACCAAGATGTCATGGGGCAGCATTTTCCTGGTGGCAAGCGGGGGACGGGGCCCACTCGCCGACACGTAAAATGATGTGCAGTGATGTCGGGCAGGCGTACAACATCACCGCATGTCCCAACGTCACCGCACGTCACAACGTCACCGCACGTCCCTATGTCACCACACGTCCCTATGTCACCACACGTCCCTATGTCACCGCACGTCCCTATGTCACCGCACGTCCCATCGTCACCGCACGTCCCTATGTCACCGCACGTCCCTATGTCACCGCACGTCCCTATGTCACCACACGTCCCTATGTCACCGCACGTCCCATCGTCACCGCACGTCCCTATGTCACCGCACGTCCCTATGTCACCGCACGTCCCTATGTCACCGCACGTCCCATCGTCACCGCACGTCCCTATGTCACCACACGTCACAACGTCACCGCACGTCCCTATGTCACCACACGTCACAACGTCACCGCACGTCCCTACGTCACCACACGTCACAACGTCACCGCACGTCCCTATGTCACCACACGTCCCTACGTCACCGCACGTCCCTACGTCACCGCACGTCCCTATGTCACCGCACGTCCCTATGTCACCGCACGTCACAACGTCACCGCACGTCCCTATGTCACCACACGTCACAACGTCACCGCACGTCCCTACGTCACCACACGTCACAACGTCACCGCACGTCCCTATGTCACCACACGTCCCTATGTCACCGCACGTCCCTATGTCACCGCACGCCCCATCGTCACCGCACGTCCCTATGTCACCACACGTCACAACGTCACCGCACGTCCCTATGTCACCGCACGTCCCTACGTCACCGCACGTCCCTACGTCACCACACGTCACAACGTCACCGCACGTCCCTATGTCACCACACGTCACAACGTCACCGCACGTCCCTATGTCACCACACGTCCCTATGTCACCACACGTCCCTATGTCACCACACGTCCCTATGTCACCGCACGTCCCATCGTCACCGCACGTCCCTATGTCACCACACGTCCCTATGTCACCGCACGTCCCTATGTCACCGCACGTCACAACGTCACCGCACGTCCCTATGTCACCACACGTCACAACGTCACCGCACGTCCCTATGTCACCACACGTCACAACGTCACCGCACGTCCCTACGTCACCGCACGTCCCTACGTCACCGCACGTCCCTATGTCACCGCACGTCCCTATGTCACCGCACGTCCCATCGTCACCGCACGTCCCTATGTCACCGCACGTCACAACGTCACCGCACGTCCCTATGTCACCACACGTCACAACGTCACCGCACGTCCCTACGTCACCACACGTCACAACGTCACCGCACGTCCCTATGTCACCACACGTCCCTATGTCACCGCACGTCCCTATGTCACCGCACGCCCCATCGTCACCGCACGTCCCTACGTCACCACACGTCACAACGTCACCGCACGTCCCTATGTCACCACACGTCACAACGTCACCGCACGTCCCTATGTCACCGCACGTCCCTATGTCACCACACGTCCCTATGTCACCGCACGTCACAACGTCACCGCACGTCCCTATGTCACCACACGTCCCTATGTCACCGCACGTCACAACGTCACCGCACGTCACAACGTCACCGCACGTCCCTATGTCACCGCACGTCCCTACGTCACCGCACGTCCCATCGTCACCGCACGTCCCATCGTCACCGCACGTCCTTACGTCACCGCACGTCCCTACGTCACCGCACGTCCCTACATCACCGCACGTCCCATCGTCACCGCGCGTCCCATCGTCACCGCGCGTCACAACGTCACCGCACGTCACAACGTCACCGCACGTCACAACGTCACCGCACGTCCCTACATCACCACACGTCACAACGTCACCGCGCGTCCCATCGTCACCGCACGTCACAACGTCACCGCGCGTCCCAACGTCACCGCGCGTCCCATCGTCACTGCGCGTCCCATCGTCACCGCGCGTCCCATCGTCACCGCGCGTCACAACGTCACCGCACGTCCCTACATCACCACACGTCACAACGTCACCGCGCATCCCATCGTCACCGCGCGTCACAACGTCACCGCGCGTCCCAACGTCACCGCGCGTCCCATCGTCACCGCGCGTCCCATCGTCACCGCACGTCCCAACGTCACCGCACGTCACAACGTCACCGCACGTCCCTACGTCACCGCACGTCCCTACGTCACCGCACGTCACAACGTCACCGCACGTTCCTACGTCACCGCACGTCCCAACGTCACCGCACGTCCCTACGTCACCGCACGTCCCGACGTCACCGCAGGTCCCTACGTCACCGCACGTCCCTACGTCACCACACGTCCCTACGTCACCTCACGTCCCTACGTCACCGCAAGTCACAACGTCACCGCACGTCCCTACGTCACCGCACGTCCCTACGTCATCGCACGTCACAACGTCACAGCACGTCCCTACGTCACCGCACGTCACAACGTCACCGCACGTCCCTACGTCACCGCACGTCACAACGTCACCGCACGTCCCTACGTCACCGCAGGTCACAACGTCACCGCACGTCCCTACGTCACCGCAGGTCACAACGTCACCGCACGTCCCTACGTCACCGCAGGTCCCTACGTCACCGCACGTCCCAACGTCACCGCACGTCCCTACGTCACCGCAAGTCACAAAGTCACCGCACGTCCCAACGTCACCGCACGTCCCAACGTCACTGCACGTCCCTATGTCACCGCACGTCCCTACGTCACCGCACGTCACAACGTTACCGCACGTCCCTACGTCACCGCACGTCCCTACGTCACCGCACGTCACAACGCCACCGCACATCCCAACGTCACCGCACGTCCCTACGTCACCGCACATCCCGACGTCACCGCACGTCCCTACGTCACCGCACATCATTCAGGTATTCAATTCAATTCAGTAGGTGCGCAGCCGACTTGGCTGTGCGCCTGCCAAACTGTCAAAATCCTATTAAGGCTTGTTAAAAAGTAATTAAAATAATTAACTGAGCTGTCTGTCCAACCTTAAGGTTGGCGGGGGGTCAGGCGAAGAGCCCAGGCGTCCTTCGCATTTTTCATGAAACCTCATCCATGGGCGGGATGAGGTTTCATGAAGGGTTTATTACTTAAAATAAAAAATTTTGAAATAAATAATGGACATGATCCCAGCTCATGTGACAGTTTCACATGAGGGGACATGTCCTTAAATTTTTTTCCCACCTTTATTCAGATTTTCATAACTTAAACAAATCTCCTTGAGGCACGGAGATCCCTGTGCTCTTCTGCGCGCGCCACGATGGGCCAGCCTTAATTGGCCCGCCCACATAAAATGGCAGCATGGGCCCAATCGGAGACACCGATTGGGTTCGCACCCGTCCCTGCCCGTCCCCGCACAATCCCCCGCTAATGGGGGGAAATTTCTGGCCATGAACACAAGACAATGGGAACGGCACCTTTTTGGTGTTAGACTGTGTAGTTACTGAAAATACAAATAATGTCTTTCAGCTCACTCATAAAAACACTATCAGGGTACAATTATACAAAAAAAATGGGTACGTAGATAGATCTTAGCTATGAATCTAAATCTCTCTGCCACACACACACACACACGCACACGCACACACCAATTATATTTGTAATACATATAGTGGAAGCCACAGCAAATCTTGGTATTATTCCAATATCTCAATTCACTTACCTTGCAAATTAACAGCACAACACAATATTTATGCCATAAATAAATTATGACCTACTTATACTGAGAGAAACACTAACATTTCATTGCTCAGCCAATATAACACAGATGAGCTGGCTTCATCAATCAATGAAAATTGGTGTTTCCATTCTTAAAACAATTCAACTCTCTGGATACTGATAACATTTCTTAATTACACATTTATAGACACTAATTCCAGTTTAGCTGAAATAATTGCTAAACCTCTAGGACTAAATGTTCATTATTTACAAAATAATTTGAACAAACTCTCGGACAGGTTCGTGGTCTAATAAAACAAAATCTGCGGATGCCTGGCAATCTGAAACGAAATGCTCCAAACACTCAGCGGCTCAGGCAGCCAGTGTGGAGAGAAAAACAGAGTTTACGTTTCATGTCATGACCTCTTCTTCAAAACTGCAAAAGAAAATGTGTGGAAAGGCATATTAATGCAATCAAGAAATGTTGTTGAGGCGAGGAGTGGGACTGGGTAATATACATTTAAACAGACAAACCGCAGGAAGGAGTCATGAGTGGAATTTTATAGCAGATCATCCCATTCAATTAATGGGTGACAGCATTTAAACCTTCAACAACTTTTGTGTAAAGGAAGTGGGAGTCCCAAAGAAATGCGAGAAAATGGGGTGAATAGAAAATATGAGATCAGGTTGCATGTTATCATGATTGTGGGTCTTAGCTTAGGTTGTCCTTGGTCAGGAACAATAGAGACTGCTGGAGGCAGGGCTGGTGGTAAGCCTTTTTATTAAACATTCTTCTAACTATGTACAGTACAAGGCTTAACACAAGGCTTCACATAGAACTATCTCTCAGCATGCTCTATTGTCATGTGATCCGACATCACTGGTGATGTAGACTGTCTACACATTTTACACATTTTATTTATGTGTTATTTTACACATTTAACCATTACCTTTACACTACAGGTAGGAAATGAATAGATTCATAAATGAGAATATAGCTGAAGTCTGAAGTTGCTTTCAGACTGAGGGCTACAGGATACTTCAACAACAATAATATGTATTTATATAGTGCCTTTAATATAGTATAATGACACAAGGTGCTTCCCAGAAGCATTATCAACCAAATTTGACACTAAGCTACATAAGGAGGTATTAGGACAGGTGACCAAAAGTTTGGTCAAAGTAGCAGGACCGTCCAAATGGGGAAGGGAGTTAGAGAAGTGGAGAGGTTTAGGGAGGAAATTCCAGGGCTTAGGGGCTTGGCAGTTAAAAACATGGCCAATGGTGGAGTGAAGGAAACCAGGGATGCAGAAGGGCCATGTTGACCATGGCCTGGGGGAAACTAAGGTAAAAGGAGGTAAAATTACAGAAGATCTGACCTTGAAGTCAGTAGAGTAGATTTGATGGAGGCTGTATTATTATGTCCACTGCATATCTTTCAGGTCTGAAGAAGGCTCCTCACTGGAAATGTTTCCTTTTTAAGTCGAATGTTAGCTTAAAATGTTCTACATTTTTGTCTAATTTAAACAAATTAATGTTAAAATAATTTGCTGTAAAAGTGAGCATGTCCTGCGGTGATGCAGTCCTCATGTTCTCTCCCGCCCTAATACCAGAAAATGAGTAAAAAGCAGAAGTTAATTTTGAAAATATTTTAATTGATCAAATATTAATTTTGTGACCTGGCTGATAATTATAATGCTTTTTAAAATTCACTTTAAGGGATGTGGGCATTGCTGGCTAGGCCAGCATTTATTGCCTATCCCTAGTTGTCCTTGAGAAGGTGGTGGTGAGCTGTCTTCTTGAACCACTGCAGTCCATGTGGTGTAGGTACACCCACAGTGCTGTTGGAGAGGGAGTTCCAGGATTTTGACCCAGCGACAGTGAAGGAACGGCGATATATTTCCAAGTCAGGATGGTGAGCGGCTTGGAGGGGAATTTCCAGGTGGTGCTGTTCCCATCTGTCTGCTGCCCTTGTCCTTCTACGTGCTAGTGGTCGTGGGTTTGGAAGGTGCTGTCTAAGGAGCCTTGGTGAGTTTCTGCAGTGCATCTTGTACATGGCACATACTGGTGCCACTGGGCATTAGTGTTGGAGGGGAGTGAATGTTTGTGGAAGGGGTGTCAATCAAGTGGGCTGCTTTGTCCTGGATAGGGTCAAGCTTCTTGAGTGTTGTGGGAGCTGCATTCATCCAGGCTAGTGGAGAGCACCCCATCACACTCCTGACTTGTGCCTTGTAGATGATGGACAGGCTTTGTGAGTCAGGAGGTGAGTTACTCGCCACAGGATTCCTAGCTTCTGATTGGCTCTTGTAGCTATTTGTGGCTCAGTTGCTCAAGTCTGGCCTGTTTGTTAGTGCTCAACTGTGCTGAAATATTATGCATTGCTGCACATAACCATGTGGTTACAATCAAGGGAAGAGGGGTCAAACAGCTCCTCTTTTTCCCCACTCCTCGTTTGACTGCAGCAGGCTTTTTTAAAAAAACGAATGTGTTTTCCAATCCAATGAGTGTTTAACTGCTTATGTGCTGTGACTGTAAAAGTTACACACAGACAGGTTTCCTTGAGTTTTTAAAAAGAAACGAAAATAGTATATATTGCACTTAACCCAGCCTAAGTAAAATAATAAAAATGCTCCAAATTTTTTCTCACACACACACACATTACAGGGTGGGAAGGTAGATTAAGCAACTTAAAACCTAGTAAAGTTAGAGGGTAGACAGCTGTTGAAGGTTGGTGACTTGGCTGGTGTCAGGCTGAACTCTGATCCTTCTGGGTTCAGCTTCAAGGCAGAGAAGGTGTCAATGGTCAATTTATCTCTTATGGAGACAGCAGCTGCTGGGTTGATTCTTTACCCTCTTCCTACAGGGCATAGATAGGCAAACAGCAGACAGGAATGAAAACTTGCAAATTGGATGGGGACAGAGAGAAATGAGGGGGAACCCACTCAGAGTCCTGCTTCTTCAGCATCTCATTTGTTTGTCCTGAGACCTGCAATAACAAAAACAGTTGCTTGAACACAAAATGGGTTGGCTGACTTGTCACTTGATCCTCTTTCTCAAACTGTCCAGTGACACAAATATGGTAATGGCCAGTGGATTCCTGTTGCCTGGCTTAGATGATTAGATTACGTCTGGACACATTCTTTTCATAGCCAGAGTCCCATTGCCCAAGTGATTACGTCTAATCGTTTGTCTCCTCCCAGTTGAGTATCCAGTTGATTGTTGGAATGCTTTGCTAATGGGGTAGGACATGGCCCCCATTCATACTGCTTTAAGGTAACTGTACCAGGTGAGGCTTCGCAGACAGGTTTTTCCAATTCAATGGCTTTGGAATGTGGAAGGTCCTGTGATGCAAATGTTCAGCCATCTTTGATACTGCGATTTCAAATCATTGGAATGTGGCCACAGTTTTTTAAATTCAGTTGGGGGTTTCCAGCCAGAAAATTTAAAAAAAAATCATTTTTGATATAAAGCGTGGTTTCACAACAATGTGGAAAATTTCAGTAGTGAACCTCAGTGCAGCGCTGTCAATCTACAGCCTGACTGTATCAGACTACATATAACTCTTCTTCATCAATTATTCTCGCTCCGTATCCAGGGGGTTTCTCGCCTTCTCCCTTGAAGGTGTTAGTAAACATGGAGGTCGTGGTTAACAGCCCAAACGGTGGTAATGGAACAGCCTCAGAGTTGGGCTCCTTGCATGGTCTCACTTGGTAGGCTTCTGATCTCCTTTGTAATTAAATATAAAGGCAGCTATAGATATGGCTAGATATGGGGAGGCAAATCAAATTAAAACGCCTTTGTGAGTAAATTGCAAAATGTTCTCAGATCATCGTGAAATGGAAGCTCAAGCACATCATGGAAAGAATAATACCTGCTGTTAAAACACCAGTTTATTTTATTCCTTCTGAAAGCTGGTCTTTGACCCTTCATAGGCCATGAAATCAATCTTACAGGCTTGTTAAAAATATTTATTTGGGATTATTTTGTATCCATTGATTAACAAAAACCTTTTAAATGAATTAAACTCCTGACTCCGACAGACAGCAGCTTCCAAGTGTGACTACAAGCGTACCTGTGCTACATTGGTTAAACAATAACTTTATTTAATAAATTATACACTCGGAATATTGTTTATAGGGTGTCGTGTGTTCAAGCACGGTGTTTAAGGGTTTTTGACGAGGGAAGAGTGTGTTGAAATACAAATCACCAGCAGAGGTCACTCTGATAACTAAAGGCAATCTGTAGCAAGCCAGTTATCCAAACTTTGCACTTTTGCAATGCACAGTGTCATTCTCACAGCCTTGCATTAATATTAGTTCAATAGATAGAGTGGAAAATATTTTCCATTCCTTGATTAACACTAAACTTCTGAGGCAACTTCCATATACACAGGACAACTGTAACGCAAAGTCAAAGATTAGATTAGAATTGCAGCAATACATTTCATGGACCAGTAATCCATCTGTACATCATATGCAAATCTTTCAGTGTCCGGCATTTTATTGCTTCGAATTGTTTATATTTACAGACTCATGTCCAGTAAAATCTTCACAAAGCTACAATGCAAATAAAATGTTAAAATAAAGCACTTCTTGTAATCTTGGGGGTTCTAGAGCCAGGGGGTACAGTCTTAGGGCAAGTAGGCTATTTAGGATTGAGATGAGGAGGAATTTCTTCACTCAGAGGGTGGCGAATCTTTGGAATGGTCTACCCCAGAGGGCTGTGGAGCCTCAGCCATTGAGCATGTGCAAGACAGAGGTGAATCGATTTCTAATAATTAAAGGTGTCAGGGGCTATGGGGATAATACAGGAAAATGGCATTGAGGTAGATGATCAGCCATGATTCTAATTGGATGGCGGAGCAGGCTCGAGGGGCCGAATGGCCTGCTCCTGCTCCTATTTCCTTTATTCCTATGTTCCTAACTCGAGTGCAAACTTTCGTTTAGTTTTCAGGCTTAAAACTGATACGGTGTTTATAATATAGAGAAGGCATGGTATTTCTCAGTATCCAGATAATGACAGTAGACGGCTGATTATAATATATGTTTTGTGCTATTGTGAGCTCATGCACAGCACAGCAGGTACATGAAAAAGCATTTGACCAGGAAATTCACCAAACAAAATCTGAAAATCCCCAATTTCACCCTGGCCAGGTTGGAAAAAAAAAGGAATTTGCATTTACATAGTATCTTTCATGACCTCAGGATGTCCCAAAATGCTTTACAGCAATGGAAGTGTTTTTGAAGTGTGGGGCTGGATTTAATACAGCCCGTTGCCATGGGAACCATGCCGGCTGGTTGGGAGAGGCCCCACATCAGTCGAACAGCGGCAACAAGTTAAATGGGAGGGTGGGAAGGGCTGATGTACAATTTCCGGCCACCAGTGGCAGAATGCCAGTTAGACTCACTAGTGGCCCATTAATGGGACAGCCATTATTCCCGAGTCCACCACAAGTTAGTGATAGCTCAAGGGATTAATTAGGGGCTGCAAGGCATTCCTGGACCCTCAGACGGCCATCCAGCACACCCTGTGGGGTTTTTGTCAGTGGCCCGCTGGGGAGGGGTTACCTCGTGGTCAGGCACTCTGTACCCGATCAAGGGATCCAGCATCAGGAAAGGAGGGGGTCACTGAAAGCCGCCCCTCTACTCTTGCCTCAACCCCCCCAATACCCTGCCCTCTCCTCCTGAGACCCCCCCCCCCCACCACCACCTTGTGATCCCCATCACACCTTCACACACCTTTGGTCTGGGGTCCCACCACATTCCTCAACCTCCGGTGGATGCATGCGTTATCGACCAGCAGTCACTGCTGCCGCCGGCAAAAAATCAGCAGCTGCCCGCCTTGGCAGATGTGGCTTCCGCTGCCGGGGACCTCAGTCACTGGGGGAGGCCCGACAGTGGTTAGTTAAGTGTCCGAAGGGCACTCGATTCCATTGGGCCTCTCCCACGGAACTGACAGGGGTTCACCTCCAGCCCACCAGCCTGTGGGTGAGACACCCGTTGGGCCAATTCCATTGTCCCTGTATCACAGCAGCCAAGCTCTCACAAACAGCAGCATGATAATGACCAGATTCATATTTTTTTTTTAGCGTTGATGATAAATATTGGTCAGGATAACTCTTCTGCACTTCTTCAAAATAGGGCCACGGGATCTTTAAATGTCCACCTGAGAGGGCAGACAGGGCCTCAGTTTACTATCTCAATCGACAGGTGGCATGTCCGACAGTACAGCACTCCCTCAGCACTGTAGTGGAGGGTCAGCCCAGATTTCGCAGTCAATCCAGGCTTCCGTTATTTTTTCACATGAAAAACGTGAAAAACATGCTATCCCTGTAGAGGGCCACTGAGGTTTAAATGGTGAAAGAATTGTTGTATGCAATTCTGTCCATTAAATTCTATTTAAGTAAAAGCACAGGTAGAGCTTGCTCCTAACTCATGGTGGCAATACAACGTGGTTGTCCTTCCCTCCAGTTAAACATGCTTTAGCCGAATCCATGTGCATATCTATCTGCAAATGTATATGAACCACGTCAATCGGATTTACTTGTTGCAAACAGGACTGCTTTTTCCTGGCTTTAACGTGGCCAAGACAAAGATAATCCTGGTGTTGGTATCCAACTTGAATAAAGAGATAAGACATGTTTCACACAGTCAGGCAACTACTTTCTGAAATCTTTCTGTAATGTGTGCATTCTGACACATTTATTACAGTACCTCATTATCAGTAATCATAAACCTTACATCATTACACAACTAAACATAGTCAGGAGTGAACAACAAGACTATAATTTAGTCAATGATTATGGATGACATTATAACTCACAGACATGGATGTCACCCTACTTAAATTAACCTATTACTCACTCCTTGCCACTGCTATCGTTTATAATATAAAATGCTGCTTTAATAAACCATAAATAGGAGCATTGACAATAAATAGAATTAGAATTGTGTTGATTGAGGACTGAAAGATGCAAGTGTAATAATGCCCCTGCAGAATATTATCAACTGAATTACAGCCTGGCATAATAAAGGAATTATCATATTCACAATATTAGTTGGAGGATAATCATTGATTTACACAAGTACAACAACCAATAGTTGCAGATGAAACGATAAACTAGAGGTGTGAAGCTTAAACAGGGGATCTCAATCCTAAAGATGGATCGTTACCTCAAATTCACTTTGCAAATAATTAAAATTGACAACTTTGCCTGCAAGCAGGCTTAATTCCATTGACTTCAGGATCTCGCCACCAAAGCGGAAACAAACATTCTAGGCTTGTAATCCAAGGGAGTATGAAAGGAGCAATGAATCATGAGTGGTGCCATACTTATAAAAGGGTTCTATTTGCCCATTCAAGTGCCCGCTAATGATCCACTGTTCAAAGAAGAGCATGGAGCCCCCCCGCCGGTGTCCTGGCCAACATTTCACTCTCAACCAAAATTAAACAAAAAAAATTCAGGTTGACTTATGATTCACCTTGTGGTTGTTTATCAGATGTCATTGGACCCATGGCTGTTGCATTTACCTGCCTCGCAACAACCCCTACACTTCAATAGGTAATTCAAATTCAAATGTGAATGGAGTTGTATAAATCCAAGTTATATATTATTGAGGGCAGAGTTTCCAAAGTGCAGGATGTAGTTGAGAAGAGTGAGAAAGAAGGCAAAGGGAATCAAAAGGCAATACAAAGGAGCTGTCAAACTTGGGTTTGGAAACCTGTAAATTGTTGGAGGAATTGTTGCAGGAGATAAGTTTAAAACATTCCAAGAGATGATAAGAACCTTCATTTCAACACACTGAGGATTCTTGAGGAGCAAGTGTAGGGAGGGCAGAAAATTAGAAATGTCTTTGTGGCATGATATTTTCCTTGCAATCTGAATATGTCTGTTATTATATCCTTAAAACTGGTCAATTTGTTTTTCCGTTTCACTCTGATTCTGTTTGAGGATTGGAAGTGATGTTGCATTAGAGTGGGCCGTGCCAATTTTGAATATATTTCACATGACAAGACCTGCAGCAGTACATTGCTATTTTATTAACAGATTACAGGAAAATACCACACAATGGTCCTTACATCACTTCTGCCTGAGTGCGAGACTTCGGCAACCTACCAGCATCACATAAAACAAGCCTTCCAATTTTGCTGCCTGAGACCTATTTGTAACATCAGGTGGCAGGACAAAATTCCCAATGCTGAGACTCATGCAAAGCGCTGCATGTTGGCATCAAGAGCTCAGAACTTATCAGAGCTCAGTTTCACTGTGTCAGTCATGAGGTTCGCATGGAAAATTCCCGCATAGCCAAGGCAGTCCTCCCACAGCCAGCTGAGCACAGGAAACCGCACACTAGGACATCCCAAACTTAGATATAAAGACAATCTGAAAGTCAATCTCGGAGCTTGCAACTGGATCCCAGCCTATGGAAAAAACAACCTTGGACAGACCCAAACGGAGAAGTCTCTGGGGGGACGAGTGCCTTCAGGGCAAGGGAGCACGGTGCAAAACCAATGCCTCCTCCCACCCCTCCAACGCTGACTTCATGTGGAGTATTTGAAATCGGCTATGCAAATCGAGACTTGGCCTAACTTGGCATGAGGCAACATCAGCCTAGACTGTAAACCGGCCTTTTTTTTTCACTTGCTGAACCCTCATCCATTGATGCAATGGGAGAATCTTTTTTCATTCGTTCATGGGATGTGGGTGTCGTTGGCTAGGCCAGCATTTATTGCCCATCCCTAATTGCCCTTGCGAAGATGGTGGTGAGCCGCCTTCTTGAACTGCTGCAGTCCAGGTGGTGTAGGTACACCCGCAGTGCTGTTAGGGTGGGAGTTCCAGTATTTTGATCCATTCATCATCACAGGAAAATTGGACTTTGCTGCATTATTAAAAGATCACTTTCTTGTTCAGTCAGAAAAAAATAAAGTCGTTTTTGACTAAGATTACTGCTAAAACAACAATACTAAGGATCGGCATGAATAATGAACAAGTGCATTTTAAAATCTTGCCTTTGTTCTACAACAGAAAAGCAAAATTCTTCTTTCTACTTTCAGAGGCCTTTGCAAATAAAGCAAAGAGTGCTTTGTGCAGTCTGGCGTGTAATGGACTCTTAGACCAGAATTTTACATCCTGCGGTCAGGCACCTGCCTGACCCAAACGAGTGCGAAATAGCACAAGGTGACGTTGGGAGAGCATCCCCAACGTCATCGCGCGGAATTTCGCTCGGCGGGCACGCGCAGCAGTCGGAAGCCCCACCCGCCAACCATCAACTGGGCAATTAAGCCCATGAACGATGCGTTCAACAGCAATTTCAGGTGGCCCGTCCACATTTACGGTTGGCGGACGGGTCGTTCTCCCAGGCGGCTTTCACATTTTCGCTCAAACCTCGACCCAGGGCGGGATGAAATCTCCGTGGGGGAATTGAAATAAAAAGAGACATCTGGGTGCTGGTTTTTTTTTTATGAGGTATGTTTTCAGGTGCTTGATTGTGCTGCATGGGCATATTTCTGCAGCGTTTTTGTGCTGGGGCACTTGCCTGCCTTCAGAGAGCTCTCTCTCGAAGAGCTCATCCGCACCCTTGCTTACCCTCTTCCCACTCCCTACCTCAGCAGCACTGAGCATTTCAGCGCAAGTTTTACGCTGACTGGCCGTTAATTGCCCAGCCAGCATGAAGTTGCGGTCGGGGGCCGATCGCAACCGGTGACCCATTTCCTGTCCGCTCCCCGGGCCCGCCGATCGCATGAGTCCAACGACTGAAAAATTCGGGCCTTAAGGTGACTGAACTGGAATTAGATGGAAAGTAACCATCGAGATCCACACATGTAACAATCAATAGTTTCAGTTGAGACCCCATAAACTGGAAAAGGGTCATTTAAAGAGTGTTTCAGAATCCTAAAATTGGATTCTTACCTCAAATCCACTTTGCAATTTTTTTCAAAAAATTGACAACCTCAGTGATCAGCCTATGTCTCAGCTTCATTCTGTTGACAGCTCTCTTACCACTGGGACATTTGATCATCACACCAGGGCTGAAACCTTGCAACTTAGGACAGTATCATTGATGTTGCGTATTTTACCGGGTAAGACGAACACATGCTCAGCTGCAGGCAGCCGTTATTTATTTACACCTCCCTAACAGAGAGGGCAGCAGAGAGGGCTCTTCACTACACTCCCTCCCCATTTAAAAAATGGTACGTGTACATAATTTCCCAGCATACAGAATGTCTAAACCAACATCAACTCTACCTGAAAATTAAATAGGTTTGATTGTTCATTTGTTTTTACTATAA
Source organism: Cetorhinus maximus (assembly GCF_964194155.1). Classification (NCBI taxonomy): domain Eukaryota; kingdom Metazoa; phylum Chordata; class Chondrichthyes; order Lamniformes; family Cetorhinidae; genus Cetorhinus; species Cetorhinus maximus. The sequence goes on from NC_135890.1 coordinate 7,938,168, forward strand.
TCACAACCAAAACACATGTGACCAATGTTAACAGAGTGATTTACATGTAAAAAAAATCCTTAACAACAGTAGCACTTTAACAAAAGTATCAACATTTGATAAGGAGTAATGAAAAGAGCAATTTATTTCTTCTTCCTTCTTACATACTTTCAATTAACCTATCTGGTTTCTTTCTCTTTCTGTCTGGTATCTACTTCCATTCCCATTAGCTTGACTCTGCTGTCTCAACATCTCTGAATGTGTCAAAGCTGAACTTTGATTTTGACTATCAATTCCACTTAATAGCTGGGACTGTGACATTGATTGATTTGTCTTAATCAAAGACCCTGGCTCACTTTGCTCTACTGGTGGATTCTGTGATTCTGTGGCAAATGTTGAGCTTCTTTGTGACTTTCACTTTGGATTATAGGCAGAATTTCCACTATAGGAGGTTTATCATGCTCTCCCTTTGTCAAATTTCCTCTTCCAAGCAAGTCATCTACATGACACTGACGGAGTCTTTTCCAATCTTCACTAGATATGAAAATGCACCTAGTCTCTTTACAACAACTCCAATGACATTCTTCTCCTTATCACTTTGGTGGTTTTTTACCATGACCCTCTGACCAGCATTGAACTCATGCCTCATGTATTATGACCGATCTTTACTTTGCTATTGATGTTAGGCTTAAGCAAACTGAACCTTTCTCCAGGAGCTGTGTTTAAACACTAGCTTGTAAGGTGAGCAACCTGCTGTAGACTCTGTCAGAGAACAAAATAATTGTCCAACTTGAGTCAAAGGGAAACATGGGGCAGGATTTTCAGGTCATCGGATGGGCGTGACGGGCAGGACCGGGAGTGGCTGTGAAACAGTCCGTCGCCCACAATCGGCCCCCCGGCCGCAATTTCACGCAGGCTGGCCAATTAACAGCCAGCCAGTGTCAATGGCGCGCTGAGAAGCTGAACGCTGCCAGGGTGGGGGGCGGGAGGAGTGTGAGCACAAAAGTCTGAGCATGCGTTGGAAACCTCATTACACCTGTGGTTGAGGTTTCCTAAAAAAAATCTAAAGGCAGCAGAGAAAAATAGGTTTAAGCTAATTGATTAATGGCCTTAATAGGCCTTTTAATTGGCGGGCGCGCTGCCAACTCTTGCATGCACCTGCTGACCGAAATATCGTGCAAATGCGTGATGACGTCAAGACGCTCGCTCGACGTCATCGCGCGCTATCTTACACCCGATCAGGCCGGGCGTGCACCACCCACGGGGTGTAAAATCCTGCCCGTGGAAATTACTGCCTAGCTTGTCACCTGGCTAATACGTTCGGAAAGACCTCTTCACAATCTGTACTCTTCCTCCTGCAGCACCATTCGCACTGGGTGTTAGGCCGGTATTAGAACCTGCTTGACTCCATTCTTGCTCAGGAATATTTCAAACTCTTCTGACGCAAACTGTGGACCATTATCTGACACCTACTCATCTGGCAACCCATAAATTGCAAACCAACTTCTCGAAACCTCAGCAGCTTTGGCACATGATATTGGACATAAACTCAACATTTATTCACTTGCAATAGCCATCCACTAAAACGAGGTGGTCTTCCATTCCACTTAAAAGAAATTAACATCGACTTGTTCCCATGCTTTTCTTGTGGTTTGACTATTGAATGAAAGTAAACTTTGTTGGATAATTTCTCACTCCAAGAGACACTTCACAACCTTTTACCAACTCTTCAATATCTTTGGATACCAAAAAAAGCTTCTTCCTACTGCTTTCATACAGATTATCCCTGTGTGCCCTTGATGAAGTTGCTCTAACAATCTCTCTCTAAAGCTTGGTGGAATAATGACTCTTAAACCCATAGGAGGCGGCCTTGATCTATGCTCAATTCATTATTACATGTGAAATATCCTTGCAATTTCTCATCATCACACTCTTTAAGCTAGCCATTCATGATATAACTGGGCGCTTTACTGGGCACCACATCCTTACGAGCTTCTTTGCTAATGTCTCTGGCAGACACTGGCATATCATTTGTGTACAAAATAATTTACAGGTAACTCAGTGGCTAAAAATGAATCAGTCTTTAGGGGAAATCTCAATGGAATATCCACATTTGTATGATCTGCTGACTTACAATGGTTAATATCATACTGATGGCTAATTTTATCATTTGGTCTCCCTTGCTTAAAGACCATCTTGTGCTTTCTTAGCAATTCCTCAATATCAGACTCTTACCGATCCCTACAGTTTAAATACTCAGCCCTGTTTAACCATGTCTCCTTCAGCCAATTTCTTCCCATTAGGGAAAGTCTGTTCCCTCCTACCACCACCAATGACAAGAGATAGGGTGCATCATCGCATTCCAACCTAACACTAATTTCACCTAACACCTAATACTGTTATTGGGAGAACTAGTTAATATCACATCAGATTTGTGAAAGGGACTGTGACTTAGAGACTTCTTGAGCTCTCCTTCCAAGATAGCAGATACTGCTGCAGCTGTATCAAAGGTGAAAGTAAGTTGTGAATCACCGACTTTCATTTCCACTGTGCATGCTGAAATTATATTTTCACCCCTTTTACTCTCTTCTTTTTTCCTGTTTTTCTCTGTTTTTCTTGCTCTCTGACTGAGTACAACTCCTGATCTTCCTGCTCGATAATGTCAATCTCTGTTTCCACGTCTATCATGTACACCTTGAAGGATTTCCAAACCCTTGAACCAGCTTTAGATCTACCACAACCTTGACCTGGTGCATGGCTGCGGCCTGGAGCATTTACTGTTTCCTCTCCTCCTACTCCTCCACCTGGATATAACTGACTTTCCCGTAGGCATCTCCCCTTGACCTGAGATGATTGGTGGCTACCATGGCAATGGTAACATCTACATTTCTGACTCTGAGACTGTGAACTTGGCTGACATGACTTAGATCTCGCTGAAGTTTGGTGGACCTCCTCTGCTGGCTCAAGAAGAGAAATCCCTTGCAATCTGCATCAGTCTCTTTCTTCAAATCTCATGGCTGTAACCTCATCGCAGATCCCCTTCCACATTAGCTCATTGCCTTTGATCAAAAGCTTGGCCTGGATTTTATTGTTCTTTAGGCCTCCTGCAAAAAAGCATCTCTAAGGTTCGTTTCTAAGTTCACCCCATGCCCACAGTGATGAGAGTTTCTTTTATTCAGGAATGGAATCTGCACCAATCTTACTTGGCAACTGCTTCCGCCCAGAATGAAACTCTCAGTGCAATCTCATCCTTAGTATTGCCTTAATTTGAGTTCAGAATTTCATTAATTTCAGCACATTCGATTGAACTTGGGTCTCTCAGGCAACATGGGTCAAAAACTATACCAACGGCATCTGGCCCCATCGTGGCAAACTTTATCCTCACCTGCTATTTTATTCGCTTTCAGCTGATTGTGAAACCTCTATTTGTATTTCCACCAGTCCTCTTTGTTAGCATTGGATTCCCCCCTTGTCCCCTTCAGTGCCATTTTTCTCAACTGTGTACCATGCTGACTAACCGTGTACCTGAATATGATGTGCTCGCGAAACTATCTTTCAGGTTGCTCAAGCCTCCTCAGAATCAACTTTAGAAGTTCCAAAAGTCTGTCACAATGTTCTCCACACCTTAATGTCTCAAATTAAATGTAAAAAAAATGAATTCTATCCCCGCCTCATTGTCAGCTTTCTGTTGTGCATTGCACTGAATAAGATGGACACACACTCAGCTGCAGGCAGCCATTATTGAACTAACTTAATTTACACCTGCCCGGTAGAGAGGGCTGCAGAGAGAGCGATAGAACACAACTGGAGTTCAGTGGGTAACTCAATTCATGCTTCAGTTACATTCTGGGTAACAATCATCTCTAAAATTAACAAATGTATATGTTCATAAATTGTTTTAGATGAGTACAATTTGACTGTATTTTGGCAGTACAATTTTCAGTTTTCTAGATGACAGGCATTTTGGTTGTAGATTATTAGCTAGAGGATCACGGAGGAGAGGGGCCTATAGCTGAGAAATGGAAACTAGAATTGGTGAAGCATGTGGTAATGGGGGAACCATCATGTGATACAGGTCTTGTACAGTGCTCCCGCAGAAAATCATTTGGATTTCTTGTGATATTAAATAGGGAATCCAGATTCTTGCACAAAATGACCGAACTTTACTATGATTTAAACCGAGGATAAATTTTAAAACTCAGCCCACACTTTTAAAGAACCTGCTGCAAAATACTGGTTAGGACCTGCATGACATAGAGCAAAGGGACACTGCTCTTTTATCTAGTGGTGTGAACACTTGGCAAATCTCATCCTCATCTTCAATCATTGGCCCCATACCAGTAACAACAACTTGCATTTATATAGCACCTTTAATGTAGTGAAATGGTCCAACAAGGTCATTCATGATCATCATCATCATGTGTGTTCTACCTGAAGGCAGCTCCTTGGCTCGCAGTCTTTCCATATCTCTCTATCCTGTGCCAGTCTTTTCATTTACCAGTGACTTCCTACAATTAAAGCCATCCAGCAATGATATTCTCTTCCTTCCTCTTCCTCCTTCCCCCCAGAACATTTCATGCTAGTCCATTTCCTCTTAAGATGTGCCCTGCTCAGTCTCTCAGCCTTTTCCGAATTATGTTCAGCAAATATCTTTGTTCGTTCACTCTCCTCAGCATTTTATCGTTTGTTACTTTCTTCTGTCCAGCTGATCCCTTCCATTCTCCTTCAAGCCCACATTTCAAAGCTATTTAACAAGTTGGTCTCCTCTTTCTGTAAGGTCCATGTCTCATATGCATGCAAAGCAACACTTCAAATCAAACTTGTTACAAGTCACTTCTTGAGCTGTCTATTCAGCTTTCTGGTTGGCAACCATCCATTCTTACCAAATATGGCCTTTCCCATTGCCATCCTTGTTCTTATTTCCTTACTGCATCTTCCATCTGTAAATGTTATGCTTCTGAAATACTTAAGTTCTTGCACCTGTTTTAGTTCTTTTCCCTTTATGAATATGCGAATGTTTCTTGGTGATTTTGAGATATGCATCACTTTGAGGGTTTTGCCAATGTTCACTTTCAACCCAAAGTCCATGCATCAGTACAGGAGGGTTATTGAATCACAAAGGAACAAAGGCACTTTTTACTCATTTGTTAATTTAGTCGTTCATTTAGATGAACTACTTCTCTTTTTTAACCACATTGGCATGTGAGTATTTTAGCTGGCAGCAGTGTTTAATGCAAAGCTCCAATTGCAGATCCTTTGACAACACCTTCCAAACTCGCGACCTCTATCACCAGGAAGGACAAGGGCAGCAGTTACATGGGTACACCACAACCTGCAAGTTCGCCTCCAAGCCATTCACCATCCTGACTTGGAACTATATCACCATTCCTTCAATGTCGCTTAGTCAAAATCCTGGAAATCCCTCCCAGACAGCACTGTAGGCATTCCTGCAATGCATGGATTGCAACAGTTGAAGAAGGCAGCTCACCACCACCTTCTCAAGGGCTATTACAGATGGGCAATAAATGCCAGCCCTGCCAGTGACGCCCACATCCCATGAATGAATATTAAAAAAGATCACCATTCATTTAAGACATCACACTTTAGTTCCCTCGATCAGCTCCTGGCGACAAATATATCGTCACCTCAGCTTTCACACTGGCGCTGAGTGCCACACTCACCATTACGCTCGCTGTGGGGTATTCTAATTGGAAAATCAGCACAACTGGGAGCAGGTTAGCAATGCCGAGGTTATCACTTTGGATAGCAAGGTTGAAGGCGTGGGTCATCAATCTCACTGTTGCAAGCAAATCAGAGCAGACATCATCTGAATCTTTCACATAAATTATAGCCTGATTGCCAATAAATTCGGCATGTAGGATTTTAAAATTTACGTTCATGATGTTCATGCTACCTTAAAGTACGCACAACCCATAAAAAGAGCACAGTAATGCTGATCCATCAAGGACAGAACCTGTTGTGTGAGACTCTTTTCTGACCATATCAAATCATGTTTGTTATTCTGTTTACCTGTCATCATCCTTGCTGCATATTTAATCTCTTTACATATATTGTCTCCTTAATCAGAACTGACATTGCCTTAATCGATAGGCATCAGTTTTGTATATTATCTGTCTGAATCTATGGGAATCTATTCTTACTGTCATTATTTTTGTTCTATATTACAGCATTTGATTTTGAATGCTACAATGTTGAGTTAAAGCTCACGGAGTTATTGCAGTGTCTCATGTGCAAGTCGTCCAAGAAAGGACATTCCAGTCATTCCAAGCCTGCGATGAATTAGTTAATACTTGTGAATTAGTTAATACCTGCAATTGGCCTGAGCATCCCTGGACTGGGGAAAGAATTAAAGTTACTATCTAGTGACCCATTCATTTTTATGGATATCAGGCATAGCTGTGCTATCGAGAGACTGTGAAGCCCTCATGCTATATTGGCATCCAGCACTCATTCTCTAGTGAGGAATAGGCATTTTGGTAAGGGCTGGATGAGGACTGTCCTGGTAGCGCTTCATGTATAAGGACAGGAGTCTTCATCAGTGTCTGTCACTGTGAGAGGCTTTATTGAACTGCTTTAAGATGTCTGCCTCCAGAGGCAGCTTCAAAGCATAGTCATGTGACTATGGAAAGCCAAATGTGACAATCAGACTGATTACATTCCAAAACCCAAACATTCCCTTTGCATATAGAATAAAAGATACAAACATCCCCCTTTTCCTAGAGAACAAAAGACACTTTTATATGCACTGTCCTGTGTGACTGTGAGTTACCCAAGTTACCCACTGTTCTCATGCATTAACCACTGTTTGTTCTATTAGCCAGTCACTGCATATGCATTGCACACACAGACCTGAATTTTTCGCTTATCGGGCGTGCACGATCAGGAGTGGGCAGGAAACGGGCTCCTGACTGTGATTGGCCCCTCGACCACGGTTACATGCTGACTGGCCAATTAACGGCATGAAACGGCCAGCACCTGAAAGCATAACCTCATAAAAAAACAGTACCCAGATATCCCTTCTTATTTTATTTCCCTACGGAGATTTCATCCCGCCCTGGATCGAGGTTTGAGCAAAAAGGTAAAGGCCGCCTGGCCGATTGGCCCGTCCGCCAACCGTAAAAGTGGACGGGCCACGAAAAAATCGCTTTCAATTGCCTCCTTAATGGGCTTAATTGCCCGCATAATTGTTGGCGGGTGCGCTTCCGATTGCCACGCATGCCCGCCAGACGAGATAACATGTGTGTGTGTGATTACATCGGGATGCTCGCCCAACGTAATTTCACGCTATTTCGTGGCCGGATGGGTCGGGTGCGTGCCCGCCCGCAGAACGTAAAATTCTGGCCATAGTCTTTAAATCGTGCAGGTATCTAAATGGCGCATGTGCGTTGACATTGGCTGTTTGTCTGGGTGATGTTCTTTGTCTGGACAGTGTTGTTCTCATGGCCCTTGTTGCCTTGGGGACTGTTGTTGTTCCATTGGGGTTGTTGTGGACACATGGACCTCTTGTATTGGTGGTAGTTCAGTACTCAGTACAGCTGGTGGGAACCCTGCTCCCTGACCGGCCAATGGCAGTGAAGGAACAGCTTCACTCCCAAGTTTACACATGGGTTGACTCCTGTTGAGAGCATTGAGGTTTTGTGCCCTGACTGGCTCCTCATGTTTTTCCACAGATTGATTCTTCAAGGAGTCTTTCAAGGTCGTAACTTCTTTGCATGTCTTTTCTGCCTGCTGTTTTGCCTGACTGCACATCTGGTTGAGTATTTTCAACTCCCGCTTTGAGTTGCGAGCTGTGGAATTGTGGGTAATTCTTTCCCCCTGGTACCTTAGTGTTGTCTCCGAAATTTGTTTGTTCTGATCTCACACAGCTCGATTCATTGAAGGCTTCAACTTATCGTGCGTTTTCAGCGGTATATATTCAGCTGGAATCTTGCCCTTCAAATCTTTCAGTTCAGCTCTGAGGTGTATGCTTCCCGGTAGAACTGCTTCCTTTACTTTCTGCTTGTGCATTTCCTTGCACTAAGATGGTTATCAGCCATCTTGTGGTTTACTGACATATTATCTCCCTCGCTGTAGAATCTTTTGTTTCCCTTTCTCTGTTGCCACATTTCGGGTTATCAGTCCAAGCTTTAGACCTGCTCCAACTGAGATGAGTGGCTGTTGCGACCCACCAATGATCTGGAACTCTAGATCTTCCTCCTTACCATTGCGCTGGGCTTTCGGGCTAACGTTTCTTCTTGGTATGAGCATTGTGCTATCATATAACCTCAATCTTATTTTCAAGGGCTTCATTTTCAGATCGCTATGTTGAGCCACTTCACACAGATCTGTGAAGGTCATTATGTTGCATGATGCACCAGTGTCTATCTGACATTTCTTGTTTGCCTGATGCTCTCCCTCTGTGGTCACCATGGTAACAGTCACAAACCATTATTCATCTCTGAACTTGACCGAAGCACCTGTTGTATTGTGTATAGTTCTCCATCCGTCTCATCTGCTGAGATTTCTCCAATGGCCACCTATACAGGCTTGTTTTGCTTTTTTCTGGCCAAGCACTTGTGTGCCAAATTATTTTGTTTCTTGCAGTTAAAACACTGCTTGCCCCACGCTGGACAATCCTTCTTTCCCTGTGCCTGCTGTCCTCCTGCAGCATTTGCACCCTGCCCTTTGTCTGCGATTGCTTCACTCTTTTGGCTTGGACTGTCTCTCAGCATAATGTGTCTCCTGGTCTGCTCTGCCATACATATACTCTAGCTGACGTTTCACAACCTCTGCATTTCAGCACATGCCTATCACTTTCTTTATCGTCAAGTTTCTCATCTTTTAGTAGACTTGCTCTCACCAAGGAATCTCTCATGCATAAGGACAACCTATCTGTAATCAGATCATCTTTTAGCTGTCTGAATTCACATGAATTCTGCTAGTTGCATTACTGCCATCATGTACCATTCAATGGTCTCATTTTTCACCCTGAGCTCTAATGTTGAATACATAACGTCCCTATGTAACATTCACTCGGGGGTTCAAAATGTGCGTTCAAGGTTTTCAAAATCTCTGTCGTCTTTTTCCTTTGCTCATTTGTTAGATTTAGAGTGGTATACACTTTGTAGCAGTCTTTCCCCAGCACTGTTATAAGTGTGGCTACTCTTATCGGTTCAGGCTTATTAATTAAGTCTGTTGCAACCTCATAGTTTTACCATTGTAAGTGGAAAAACTGCCAGTTTTGTCATGCATCACTTTTCAATTTGACTGGAGATGGGAGTGGAACATTTACTGCAGCCATTTTACTCACTCAGTAATTTACTTGCAGCCTTTGTGTGTGTTTCTTTTGTCCTTTTTCCGCAGCGCATTGCTTTTCCTTTGTCCTATTTTTAGTAGTTTTCTGCAGATTTGAGCCTTTGTTTGCTTTTCTTAGCTCTTTCTTCTCTTTAGCTAGTATTTTACTCGCAGCTTTTCCTTTTGTCCTTTTTTCAGCAGCGTTTTTTTTGCAGATTTGAATCTTTCTGTGTTCCTGGGTTCTCAGTGCCTTCTCTGCAAAATTTCCAGGGTTCAAACATCTATTTTCTCTTCACTTCCTGACACCATGTTTCATGTATAAAGACAGCAGCCTTCATCAGTGTCTGGCTCTGTAAGAGGCTTTATTGAACGGCTGTCAGGTGTCTGCCTCCAGAGGCAGCATCAAAGCAGTCACATGACTACGGAAAGCCAGATGTGACAACCAGACTGAGCACATTTCAAAACCCACACAGACAGCACATGAGTGAAAAGGGGAGAAAATTGGCAAAACACAATTTGTTAAGTGTTCTTTTAAAAACAATTTCTCAGGATGTGTTCACTGCTAAGGTTAGCATTTATTGCCCATCTTAGTTACCCTAGAAGGTGATGGGTGGGCCACATTCTTGAAGCACTGAAGTTTGATACAATGGAATGGTTTGTTAGGCCGCTTCGGAGGATGGATATATGACATTGATGCGGGTCACATATAGGCCAATTAGTGTAAGAACATGAGGCTTCCTTCCCTAAAGCGCAGTAGTGAAACAGTTAAAGTTTTACGATCATCCAACAATTTCATGGCCACTTTTCCTGAAAGCAGTTTTTTAATTATTAAACTGAATTCAACTTCTCTAACAGTCCAATTTCAGTCCAAATGTCAGGAATATTGGTCTAGTAATATAACCACGATACATCTGCCCATTACTATGTCACATTTCAGTTAATTGTCCATAACTTGCGCCATATTTGAGTGTTTTAAAGTGAATCAATCTCACTCTGCTTCTTTGTTAACTTGCATTTATCTAGGGACATGTTTTGAAAGCAGATTGAACTGCTTGCAGTAGAAAGGTAAATTCAAAGTGATTGCACTGTCATCTTTGGAAGTACAGACTTTGTGATGTGATCTTCAAATACATTTACGCGTAAACTGAACTGTCCTTTCATCGCTCACCTGCTTTCAATAACAAAGTCTAATGATTAGGTAGCATAAAATAACCAAGTGTGACATCTTGACTTCAGGCAATGCAGGGCACAAAATTATCCACACTTTTGGAATAAAAGTGCATGAGCTTGTTACAATGACTAATGAAAAGTGCAAATGGGAAAAACAGTTTTAGTTTTAAAAAAAATTTCAACATGGGGAAGGAACAGTTTCTAATCATGAAGAATTCTTCAAATTGATAATGTCAGCTTGTTTGCAGCTGCTGGAGAATCGGATAGAAGTGGCTGGGATAAACTAAGGATTGCATTGGCGTTTTACATATAATATGTAGCATTCGGGTTGAATAATTCCCATTCTTCTAATCACAGTGTTGGAATTTACTTTTCCTCTCCCACCTTTCCCCCACTTCCCATCTGCAACCACCCAATCCCGTCCCAGCCAACTCATCCCAGTTTCTTATTCTGTTTCCTCCCTTCCTCTTTCCCTTTCTGTGTCGCCATTGCTAAAGGGGCTGCAACTGTTGCAGTGCATGTGGTCAAACGTCCATCAACCATGTGGTCATCTGACTGATAGGGCCCTGAGCGATTAGAGCTTTAGGAAACTGCCCCATCAGGAGGTGAAAATAGCGACACTGCAGCACTGCCTGGACGTTTTATTTTTTTTCCCACATGACAATGGAGGATGCCATCGATGGCAGTGATACATTACATGACACATTTTGGGGCAGCACGCAGCACTCCCTCGCTTTACAGCAGTGACAGCTCCTGATCACCGATCTTCTCTACTTCCACCGACATCATGAGCAACATGAAGTTACAATACAGAAATCCATTTAACGCAAAAAAAAAAGTTTCTGCCTCATCCTCTGCTTCGTCTTCTCACTTTAACATGCACTTTTACCACATTCATGACATCTCTTCAAATTGGAATTATGTCCATTTTCATTTCCAATCATCCCCCCATCATCTTTGTAACCAATGCCTGTACAGTCAGTGATTCGCTGAACAGCTTCCTTCTAAGCTCCAAGTATGCCATTCTATTTCTTCCTACACCCTTCATGCTCATCATGTTGAAACCGAGGTTCCTTTGGGATGATCAGGTGACCCCACATTTTCATCAGGGAACAATCAGAGAATCTAATTTTGATTTCCTTTTGACCTCTGTGTAGTGGTCAATTGTTCTCAGCTAAATTATGTGAACTTGTTCAAGTATTTGCTAGCCTTCCACTCTGAGACAATGCTCAAGGATCACCTTCTTGCAAATCACTACTACATCCGGACTGTAACGAGCAAATTGGTCTTGAATCCTGAAAACCATTGATCCCATGGCAGGGGTGGATCTCCCAGCGAAGAAAGAAATGGTGCTGGCGGCAGCAAATTTAAATTTTTTGCCATCATCGTCATTGCCACTTTGTTGTGTGTTTTGTATCTTGGAGCTATGCAGAGATGGCTCCATTCCCATGTGTGTAACAGTTTTTATTCACAATGCTTTAAAATGTCTGCTCCATGCTTGCTGCTCTGGCTTCAAGCAACTTCTAATTTTGTTTACTTTTTTTCTGAATGCACACTCAGGCTTAATTGATCAAGCACAGTGAGCATGAATAGTACACAGAATCACAGAACCAAACATAGAAAAATTAAACAATTGAACACTCTACTCTGAAAGCATAGAATTGCAGGATTACCCCTGTTTTTCCATCTCCTACTCTAATGCTCTCTGAGGCCTGTAGAATTTTGTACCCCCCTCACGTTTTCATTCTTGCTACAATCTTTAGGCTTCTGAAACACAAGCTTGTATCATCTTCTTATTAACTCTGCTATATCTCTTCTACTGTTTTGAATCTTCGCTGTCCTGTGCTGTGAGTCTTTACCATGGTTTCCAAAAGTAAGAAAGGGTTTGAAGATTTCTGTAACATACAAATTGTTTGCAGCTTCAACCTATTTTTGGTGCAATGAAATGGCAAGTAGGCAGAAAAAGCCACTTTGTTATTTTGGTGAAGACCTTAAACTTATACAATCCAGTTGGTGATTCCTTATCCAGTAGGAATAGATCATCCCTATTTTCATTATAAAAATTCCTTATAATTTGAACGTCTTTACAAGATCTCTTATGCACTTCTTCTACTCCCAGGAAAAGAAGTCCCACTTTCTCTAGTCTTCTCTTCTAAGGAAAGTCTCCTGTTCCTGATAAAAACTCAATGAACCTTGTTTCTATCCTCTCCATTTTCTTGGCATCATTCCTGAGGTAGGGCACTTATAACCATGCAATGTTCTAACTGCAAGACTTTGATGCACTGGTTAACTGAAAAACACACTGAAATTATTCTAATGGTTAAGTGACCTTGGTGTTTTGTTATTTCTTTTTTTCTTTTTTAAGTGGGAAGAGATTACATGATGAACTAAAGTTTTTAGAGGAGCATTCTCTCAGACCTCTGCTGACTTGTGATTAGCATCAAGCAAACCACCAATGCTCTGTCAGCCAGAGCTGCCAACTTTATAAGGTTTTCAATTAGATGGAGCCCAACGAATGAACATTTGTACAGTTTCTACAAGAGTGGTGGGATTTCCCATGGTTCCCGGTGCTCTTGACCGCACTTTTTGGACAATATGTTCCCTGGCTGCCAACTCTCGACATGACAACAATAGAGAGAGATTGTAGTCCCTACTCGTTCAACCAGTTTGAGATTCCAGGCATCAGTTCTTTCATATGCATGCCATGAATATCGGCAGGCTGTCAGGATGCATTTGCACTCCAGTGCAGCACTCCTGCGATCATTCAAAATGAAGTTTTAATTTGACTCCTTGAAGGCAAAGGCCATCCTGCACTCTCATTAATGGTGCCCCTGCAAAGGCACAGCAGAAGCGAGGCATAATGAAGCTCACACATGAAGAAGGATTCTCTTTAAGTGTGCAGTAGGAAAGCTTATAACAAGATTCAAGTGTCTAGATCAGCCAAGAGGGCCAGAGGGTCATTCAGGTACGGTGACGGAGCAGTTATGTTACTGCAACGAGGATTCTAGAGGACATGAGTTCATATTCCCACGATGACTGTTTGAGAATTTGAATTCAGTTTAAGAAATCTGGAAATAAAAGTAAGAAGCTGGCATCAGCTGTTTTGCTTGACCATTTAAAGTGGCCAGGAAGCTGTCAGATTGTCACTAAAGTCTAAATGGGTCACTTTGCCCTTTAGAGAAGGAAACCTGCCACCCTGGCGGATATATGTCTCCCGTCCCACACCAAGTTGGTTTCCACCTTAACTACCCTGTGAAGTGGCCCGACATGCCGTCCAGTTTTATCACCCCCCACCTACTCAGCGCAACTAAGGATGGGCTGTAAATGTTGGTCTTACCAGGGAGGCCCACATGCAGAAAATGAAATTTTAAAAGTATGCTCTTAGTATGGTATCACAAATTATAACAGCCTGTTATGTGTTTACACAATTTTGTGACTCTGAAAGGCGCTCAGCTTGAGGGGGGAGGGGTGACACCATTGAGGCTGAATATCAGCCACAGGAAGAGGAAGCAGATGAACCAACAGTCACATCAGGTCCTGTGGTGAAATTGTGGCTTATTCAATTCTCCCTCACTGATGCAATAAAGCACTGCTTACCAATGAACATTTCCCTATATAGAATACTCCTGTGTTATGCCCAAACTGTCTTCACATCGACTCCATCCAGACGTCTTTGAATGTAGCAGCAAGTGGTGAGCAAAGAATGACCACCTGCGGAGCAGTACAAAGTGTATCGTTGTTTGGGAATCTCCTGCAATAGCAATAATGCCGACGGGCACGGCTGCTTAAACCGATTTGCGGCTTAATCCTGCAGTGGCTAAACGTCCTAGAGGTGCAAATTAGGAAAACATTTTTCATGCAGCAAGTTGTTATGACCTGGAGCGCATTGTCTAAAAGGGCGGGGGAAGCAGACTCAATAGTGGCTTTCATGAGATTATAAAATCATAAGCAATAGGAGCATGAGCAGGCCATTCAGCCTCTCGAACCTGCTCTACCATTCATTAAGATCATAGCGGATCTGATTATGTCCTTAATTCCACATTCCTGCCTGCCCCTCAAAACCTTTGACTCCCTCGTAGATCAAAAATCTGTCTAACACAACCGTGAGTATATTCAATGACCTGGCTTCTACTGCTCTCCATAGATCTAAATCTAACGACCTTCTGGGGGAAGAAATTCCTCCTCATCTCCCTATGGCATTCCACTAGTTACAGTTTGCCAATATGAAAGTGACCAGCCCATTTATTCCGAATCTCTGTTTCCTGATGGTCAACCAGTTCACTACCCAGGTATTACTGCTGACACTAGGAGCTCTTTTAAAAATTCATTCACAGGCTGGGCCTGCATTTATTGCCCATCCCTAGTTGCCCTTGAGAAGGTGGTGGTGAGTTGCCTTCTTGAACTGCTGCAGTCCATGTGGTGTAGGTACACCCATGCTTAGCTCTGTATATCACTTGCTGCTTATGCTGTTTGACATACAAGTAGTCCTTTTTTTTAATAGCTTCACAAGATTAATGCCTCTTTTTTAGGTATGCCTGGTGCTGCCCTCTCCATTGAATCAGGGTTGATCCCCTGACTTGATGGTAATGATAGAGTGGGGGATATGCCAGGCCATGAGGTTACAGATTGTGTTTGAGTACAATTCTGCTGCTGTTGATGCCTACAGCACCTTATGGATGCCCAGCCTTGAGTTGCTAGACTTGTTCAAAATCTATCCTATTTAGGACAGTGGTAGTGCCACACAACATGATGGAGGGTGTGAAGGCGGGACTTTGCCTCCACAATGACTGTGCAGTGGTCACTCCTACCCCTACCGATACTGTCATGGACAGATGTATGTGCAGCAGGCAGGTTGGTGATGATGAGGTCAAGTATGTTTTTCCCTCTTGTTGGTTCCCTCATCACCTACCGCAGACGCAGTCTAGCAGCTATGTCATTTAGGACTCGGTCAGTAGTAGTGCTACCGAGCCACTCTTAGTAATGGACATTGAAGTCCCCCACCCAGTGTACATTCTGTGCCCTTGCCACCCTTAGTGCTTCCACCAAGTGGTGTTCAATATGGAGGAGCACTGATTCATCAGCTGAGGGAGGGCGGTATGTGGTAATCAGCAGGAGGTTTCCTTACCCATATTTGACCTGATGCCATGAGACTCCATGGGGCCCAGAATCAATGTTGAGGACTCCAAGGGAAACTCCCTCCTGACTGTATACCACTGTGCTGGGTCTGTCCTGCCAGTGGGACAGGACATATCCAGGGATGGTGATGATGGAGCCTGGGACATTATCTGTAAGGTATGATTCCATGAGGATGACTATGTCAGGCTGTTACTTGACTAGTTTGTGAGACAGCTCTCCCAATTTTGGCACTAGCACCCAGGTGTTAGTGAGGAGGACTTTGCTGGGTTGACAGGGCTGCGATTGCCATTGTGGTTTCCAGTGCCGAGGTCAATGCTGGGTGGCTCATCTGATTTCATTACTTTTTTGTATCTTTGTAGTGGTTTATTACAACTGAGTGGCTTGCTAGGCCATTTCAGAATCAACTACATTGCTGTGGGTCTGGAGTCACATGTAGGCCAGACTAGGTAAGGACGGCAGATTTCCTTCCCTGAAGGGCATTATTGAAGCAGATGGGTTTTTACAACAATCTACAATGGTTTCATGGTCATTATTGGACTTCTTAATTTCAGATTTGTTTTTATTGAATTCAAATTCCATCATCTGCTGTGGCAGGATTCGAACCCAGGTCACCAAAGCATGGGGAAAGCTAGCAACAATACCACTACGCCATCGCCTCCCTCCTCTTATCTTGTGAAGTAACCTCTTATGTGGCACCTTATCAAATGCCTTTTGGAAATCCAAATACACTATATCTACTGGTTCCCCTTGATCCATCCTGCTTGTTACTTCCTCAAACAACTCTAATCAATTCGTCAAACACAATTTCCCTTTCACAAAAGCATGTTGACTCTGCCTGATTGTGTAATGATTTTTCTAAATATCCAACTACTCTACCTCCTTAATAATGGATTCTAGCATTTTCCCGATACCAAATGTTAGGCTAACTGGTCTATAGTTTCCTGCTTTCTGCCTCTCTCCTTTCTTGAATAGAAATGTTACATTTGCAGTTTTGCAAACTGCCGGGACTTTTCCAGAAACTAGGGAATTCTGGAAGATTACAACCAATGTATCCACTATCTCTGCAGTTTTTAAAACCCTAGGATGCAGTCCATCAGGTCCAGGGCACTTGTCAGCCTTTAGTCCTGGTAGTTTTCCCATAATTTTTCTCCAGTAGTAATGATTGTTTTAAGTTCCTCCCTCCCTTTTGCCCTTTGATTTTCTATTATTCTTGGGATGCTTTTCAGCTCTTTGACTGTGAAGACCAATACAAATGCTTATTCAAAGACTTTGCCATTTCCTTGTTTCCCATTATTAATTCCCAGTCTCAACCTCTAAGGGACCAATACTTACTTTAGCTACTCTTTTCCTTTTTATATACTTGTAGAAGCTTTTACTGTCCATTTTTATATTTCTTGTTATTTTTCTCTCGTGCTCCAATTTCTCCCTCTTTATTATTTTTTGGTCAAAGGGGAATTGGATAAATACTTGAAGGGGAAACATTTTCAGGGCTTTGCAGTAGAGTTGGACTAATTGGATTGCTCTTTCAAAGAGGCAGCACAGACATAATGGGCTGCGTGGCCAATTTCTGTCCTGTATCATTCTGTGTTTCTATGAATCACACCAATGTTTACTGGAGAAATTGTTAGACATTACAACAGTGACTACACTTCAAAAGTGTTGGCTATAAAGTGCTTTGAGGCGTCCAGTGGCTGAGAAAAGCACCATATAAATGCCCGTCATTCTTTTTTTCTAATACTGCAGTCAGCGGTTAATTTTGGGACAGTGGTGGCGACACAGAGATGGCCTCTCGTCATTCTTTGGCACTTCATGCTGATGTCCTGTAGGTGCAGACAGACTCTTTGGAACTGTAGACTGCATCACCATATGGAGAGCACACATCATTTACCATTAAATAGTTGAAGATTTCCTTTGTTTTGTTTTGCAAACTTCATGTGAATGTAAAAGCACATTATTGGAAATACACAATTTTACTTTTGGTTATTTTCCTTAAATTAACTTCAATATAGAATCATTTTGAACTTTATAGCACAGAATGAGGCTATTCAGCACCTTCTGCCTCTTTGAAAACTGGCCAATTGAGTCCAACAAGCCAGTGTTTTCCACCCCCCCCCCATAACCTTGTAAATTAGTCATCTTCAATTTCCTGTCCAATTGCATTCCTGTGGAATCTGATTCCACCATCATTTCAGGGAGCATGGGAGGTGTCAGCTGTGGCTCAGTTCATAGCACCCTCGCCTTTGAATCAGAGGGTTGTGGGTTCATGTCCCACTCCTGGAAACCAAGAACTGTGATTGTACTCGAAAGAGTTGCAATCTGTGACTGTTGATAACTGGAAAAAGAGTATCATTTCAGGGAGCATATTCCAGGTCTTAACAACTCTCAAAATGTAGAAAGTTCCCCTCGTTCTTTTGCTAATTATTTTCAATCTATGGCCTATGTTTACCGATTATCCATTTGCCAGAGGAAAAAGTTTCTCCCTTCTTGTTCTAACAGAACCCCTCATAATTTTGAATACTTCCAATAGTTCTCCCCTTAATCTTTTTCGCACTAAATGGAACAATCCACATTTCTCCATTCAGACCTAACTCATGATTTGCAACGGTTGATATGTTTTGTTTGCTTAAAAAATTCTACATGTCTCAGAAAGTCAGAAGGCCAGATAGAGACAGATAGAGCGATATGGTCATGGGTTCACTTTATAACACTAAAGCTGTCAAACTGTCTTTTGTATTACAAACTGACATTATTATTAGTGTCATTCACATCACCTGTCCAATCATTATTAAGCACCAATTGAAGTGGTAGTCTGGATCAGGCTTATGAACCAGCTTCTGCCCTCCATTTGGAATGGCATACTTAAACAGTGGAGATGAGTAGAGAGTCCATATTCACAAACCCTTAAAGGTAAAAGGGTAAGTTTGTTTTAAAAAGCCTATGGGTTACTTGGGTTTATAACTAGTGGAATAGAACATAAAAGCAGGGAGATCATGCTAGAACTTTATAAATCACTGGATAGGGCTCAGCCAGAGCATTATGGACAATTTTGGACACTGTTTTTCAGGAAAGATGTAAAGGCTTTAGAAAGGGTGCAGAGGAAGTTTACTGAGATGTTACCAGGGATGAGGGGGCTTCAATTATGAAAAGAGGTTGGAAATATCAGGGCAGAAACAGGCTGCCAAGCTTAACCAGTCAATGCAGCTGTTTATTCTCCACTTGAGCCTTCTCCCATCTAACCTTATCAGCATATCCCTCTGTTCTCTTCTCCCTCATGTGCTTATCTACCTGCCCCCCACCCTCCTAAATGCATCTGTACAATTCTCCTCAACTACTCCCTGTGAAAGTGAGTTCCACGTTCTCACTAAAATAGTGACTATTTTCTACTGATGGCCTCTAGTTTTGCCCAGTCAAAATGGCAGTGGTGGTGACAGTTGTGTTAATTCAGCAAATTTGCGATCGCTATTGATTTGAGTGGCGAATGAAGTGATTAAAATTAACTGTTCTAATGTTTCGGAAGGGAAACATTATAAATTATGTTTTATCTGTTAACGTCCTGAAAACAGTTAAGGATTGCCAGGCAGTATCATTTCCCTTCCGACCCTATGTTGGGTGTTTCTTATTAATGTAAGGTTCCCCTGTAGATTAACCCTTAGAGGAGCTTTCATTGTTTAAACCTGTTATTGATATTAGGCTATCAAATGTGATTTAAATTTATTACCTTCATAACTTCAAGTACTTCATAACAATAAATAATACCCCAAACATTTCCTCCTTTGTCTAGACCAACATGCCTATATATGTCACCCCTCTCAGACTTACTACCCTCAATTCCCTTTAACTTATCAGGTAATTGTCACACTGACTTCAAAAACATGCAGGATATTGAGGTGCTATTAAATTTAGTGCATGATCTCAGACACTCCACCCTCTCAACTTCTAAGACACCAGTGCTCTTATTTCCCAGTTTTTACTGGGTTTTTTTTCACCTTCTGCAGAGGCCTGTCACTGTAAATAGAGAAGCTCAGTGTTCACCCAAGTGAAAGTAGAACCACCAAACATGACTCGAGAATTATTTCCAAATCACAAGACAAGTCATTTTAATATTCGGAGCCCGTTTACAAAGGAAAAATGAACAGGCAAAAAAGAGAAAATGACCAGATAACCTATGTTAGCGATGTTGATTGAGGGATAAATATTGGCCAAGACACCAGTGAGAATTCCCCTGCCCTTCTTTGAAATAGTGGCCGTGAGATCTTTTACGTCCATCTGAGAAGAATGACAGGACTGCAGTTTAATGCCTCATTCGAAAGGCAGAGTCCGACAGTGCAGCAGCCCCTCAGCACTGCATTGGATTGTCAGCCTTAATGTTGTGCTCAAGTTCTGGAGTGGGATTGAACCCACAACCTTCTTTTTTTAACTCTTTAATGTCCCATTAAATGACATTTAAATTCCTTTAAAGGACAGCTCTTAATCTGAACAAATAGCATCATCTTTTACAGAGAGCTACACCTTGTCATTCTAAGATAAATGTATAAACCTGTGACTGTGCTCAGCATGTTGTTTAAACCCCATTATGTCTATGTGCTGTGCTGAGAGTAACAATAGCAATTTTAGTAATAGGTTTTGTGTTGCAGTCAGTCTATCTTGATAACCAGGTCCGCATTCATTCACTCATTATAATAATTGCAAAAAAAAATGCACCAAGCAATTTAACTGTGCGTTCTTAAAACAATACTATTTAATATAATATTGAAGATAATCGAATTGTGAAATGCTTTGCTTATGCAATGGGGAAATTCATTGTTTTGAAAACTAATTCCTGTAGGAGATGAACTAGCATTTTTTTTCCCTTGGACAGGAGCTGTCAGTTAAAAATAGCTTTGTTGGAAATTTAACTGCTACATTTGCCAAATATTGTACAATTTGTCACTGCTCCTGAATAGCCCCAGTTAGTCTGAAAAATAATGCCATCTCCATTTTCAATTTTATTCTCCATAAAAGCTAGTCCATACTTGTTTTCTTCTTTTTGGAACTGCCCAGAATTATTATCACGGTGAAAACCAGGCTGATTGCTACACCAGTGACATACGTCAGCAATAGCCCATAAAATCATGTCCATGGTCCAGACAGATGTCTCACAAAATGGCTGAGGTTTTATATTTGATGAGGGAAAAAGATTCACAAAATGGCTGCTCTCCACCGTCTCTACTTGCATATAATTCCTGCCTCTTGATTTGTGTTGGTCAACACTTCCCCTTTAAGCTGTACACGAAGTTGGCACAGTCTGATCCTGAAACCAGATAAGACTGCGTTCTTCTTCAGCAGAAAAGACACAGTTTATCTCTCCACAGCTGGTTTCTGTTACAATTGCTAACTCTCAGTTACCAATTATTGGTGTTGCATATCCATTTTTGAATCTGAGGCATGATCTGCCAAGGCGATGCTACGATTGTAAAATAGAGAATGGGAAAGGCTAAGAGAACTTTGCTTTCTGTTTGGAATGTAGTTATGATGTTTTATTTATTGCACTCAGAATAAGTTTATAGCAGAGATGGGTAGTTATAATGGAAAGGTAAGGATGTAGTGGGTGAGTGGTATAATTTTGGAGCATCATTATGGTATAGTCATAAGACATTGCCCTGAAAGTATACCTTATGGATACTAGTGTACACTCAGTGGGGGGATCTTACTAGGCCCTTGGAGGTGGGTTTGGAGGCCGGGGTGAAGAAACTTAGAGGAAAATGCATCAGGCCAGCTTGCTGGCATCTTCCTGCCTCTGACTGTATTTGCCGGAGGCGGACTGAGTTCAGTGTCGTCAACCTGCCCAGCAGTGGCAGGGAGCCAAATGAGGGGGATAATTAGAGAATTAACTGCAACCTTGCACCAACATTGCGTTTTTCCCAGTGTCGCACATGCCTCAGGAAGTGTCTGTACCTCGGCAACTCAGGGGAGGCGTCTGCCTGGTGGGAGGTTGGAGCAATGTGAGAGTCCAAGGCTTTTTAACCTTTACTGGCAAAAAATGGCTAGGCTGATATCTTCCGCTGGCAGAGGCTCACTATCAGATTTTGTGAGGAACTCCTGGTTTCTCTAATAGTCCTCGGGGTGGTGCATTGGTAGCCGCTTCCATTGGATTGATCAGACTTCCATTGCGTTCCTCCCGCTCCTGGTGTATTGCCCTTGGCAGTACTCTCTCTGCAGACACAGTGAAGGCCGTCAGTCAGCCTTTGCAATGGTGTGTGCTTTGAATCACGCTCCTGACTGCTCAGGCTGCCCACCATCCCTGATTGGACAGCAATCCCGTAGGTGGGTTTTTAATTGGCTGCCTTCAGGGAGATTGAAAGGCGCAGGGCTGCTGCCAACAGGCTCGGGATCCAAAAGTGATCACCGCAGCTAAAAGTGTCTTAAGTGTGGAAAATGCTGCCCAACGTATCAAGTCTCAAATTCCTCCCTTTTAATTTAGGTGTTAGCTGTTTAAAATAAAGCTGCAAAAATAGAATGGGAATATCAGATGGACAGTTCGTATATTAGCGCGATTTAAGGGCCATACTAAAGTAATATGACTGATGACTGACGCCCGGGTTTTTGTCACAGAGGAGACTCTTTCCAGCGCGGTGAAAATGGCAGAAGAGGCCAAATGTCACAGGGCAGGATACTGCCGTCGGCGTGCAGGGGCAGGCCTGACACACCGGCGCGTAAAATGACGCAAGATGATGTCAGGTGTGCGTCCCGACGTCATTGCGCATCACTTCGATATTTCGTTCGGCGGGCGGGTGAAGAGCCCAAGTGGCCTTCGCGTTTTTCAGGAAACCTCATCCACGGAAGGGGTGAGTTTTCCTGAAGGTTTTATAAAATAATTAAATAAATTTTGCAAACTTCACCAGTATGTCCCAGCTCATGTGACACTGTCACATGAGGGGACACGTTTAAATAATTTTTTTACTTTATTTTTTAATAAGTTTTATTAATCTACTTAATCTCCCTGAGGCAGCTCCTTGATTAGAATCCCATCCAACAGCTTAAACACTCACTCCCTCCATCACTGTACACAGTAGTAGCTGGGTGTACCGCATACAAGGTGCACTGCAGCAACTTGCCAAGCCTCCTTTGATAGCCCTTTCCAAACTCGCAACCTCTACCACCTAGAAGGACCAGAGCAACACATTCACCATCACCTGCAAGTTCCCCTCCAAGTCATACACCATTCTGACTTGACATAAGCCTGAGGATTTCCATTAGTGATACTGCTGCATGACTGATTTCATAACCATCCATTATCACAGCAGGGTGCCTCCCATTTCACAGTTTGATTGACAGCTACAAGTGGTTATAGACTCTTTGAAGTGGGTCTATGAGTTCCAATGCTTGCTGTTATAAGGGAGTGTGCACTTGAATTAAATGTTTGTTGTTATAGGGCTTTATGTAGTTGACGGAATGTAAATATAGTAATTGGGTTTCTATGAGTGAGTGTTTTTATCAATACAGGGAAGTCTGCAAAGACACTCAGTCTTGGATTTTCACCAAATTGGAATGATTCCTGAGCCCTTTAAAAATGGCAGGGATGTCCCTATTCCATGATTCCTGATCCCATTCCCCAGCTGGCTGATTTTCTGGGGTGCCTTTAAAGGGTACAGGCTAGCTCCTGTCAAAAGCCTGCATCCAGCACTCCTGGCTTGGCCGACTCCATTGCAGAGATAGGCATGGCCTACTCTGCTATTTTCATGGAGTTGGGCCAGATTTTTAGAGTCATGGTTCAGAGGAGCTGTGAACCTTAGTCTGCATGAGGGACCTTTTAAAATGTAAGTTCAAAAGGTCCTCCTTATGCCCTTATGCCAAACTCTGCCCTTCCACCCAGCCCCATGGCCCTTCATGCACCCAATTTCAAGCTCTGCCCTTCTGCATACCCCCTATGGTCTCTCATGCCCCCAATGCCGACCTTTTCCCTTCCATCCAAACCCTTCTGTAATCTCATGCCCCCAATGCCAACCTCTTCCCTTCCATCCAAACCGTTCTGTATTCTCATGCTTCATGCTAAGCTCTACCCTTCCACCCAACCCCTATTGCCCTTATGCCAAGCTCTTCCCTTCCACTTACCACCGTTGCCCCCTCATACCCCATATGCCAACCTCTGCCTTTCCACCCAGGGCCTTGGACCCTCATGTGCCCCCATGCCAAGCAATGGCACTTACATGCCAAGCAATGGCACTTACATGCCAATTGGTTCTAGAAAGTGTATAGTGGGCCAATGAACCTTGTAGTGACAGTAGGATGTGTAAAAAAAAACTTTAAGAAAAAGTGATTCATTCATAACTTTCTCTTAGGTTGAAAAAAAGTTATTTTACTACAAGCTAATAAAAGTGTCAGTCATCCAGACCCTTTAAAGCATCAATAACAAAAACCACAAACACTTGAAACCACTTAAAGTTGTGTAAACAAACATTGTGAAATTGACAGCAGAGATCAGGGAGCATGAGCTGTCAATCAAACAACGTTGTCGCTGGGGCGCAGGTATTTTAGTACTCTAATGGTTGTCCAGGAAACCATTTTCAGGAGCCGGGTTCTTGGAGCCAGGAATTCTGTCAACTTTGTGCACCCGACTCACGGATAAAATTCCCAAGCCTGAGTATTTGATCTGGACTGCATTTTTTGCCGATATCTCTGCACGGCGCATATCTTTTGTTCTTTTGTTTATCTTTTGTGGTGGACCTCTCCAATTTTGATTGGATTTGTTTCACTATGAGGAAAAAGAAAAGGTTAAAAAAGAACTAGCA
The DNA here is from genome assembly GCF_964194155.1 of Cetorhinus maximus. Classification (NCBI taxonomy): domain Eukaryota; kingdom Metazoa; phylum Chordata; class Chondrichthyes; order Lamniformes; family Cetorhinidae; genus Cetorhinus; species Cetorhinus maximus. The sequence goes on from NC_135890.1 coordinate 7,962,515, forward strand.
TTTTAAATTTATTGTTGCACAAGGAAATCATTAAAAAGTTTCTTACATATCAATGAGGTAAGTGGGCGGAGACGCAAACCTATGAATCAGATTAGATAATATCAGAGATCGAGATTGCAAAACAAAATAATAGCATATGTTAACATAACAATGAAGCTTAGCAAGGTGCAGCATTTAAAGTTATTCTGGAGTCCGTGAGCAGTTATGGTGCATAAGAATCTGAAAGTGAAGCCCAACGCAAACTGGAGGAACAGCACCTCATCTTCCGACTGGGCACTTTACAGCCTTCCGGACTGAATATTGAATTCAACAACTTTAGATCTTGAACTCCCTCCTCCATCCCCACCCCCTTTCCATTTCTTCCCCCTCCCTTTTGTTTTTTCCAATAATTTATATAGGTTTTTTCTTTTCCCACCTACTTCCATTATTTTTAAATCTATACCTGTAATGCCCTGTCAGTCTTTCCACCCCACCCCCACTAGAGCTGTACCTTGAGTGTCCTGCCATCCATTCTTAATTAGCACATTCTCTTAGATAATATCACCACCTTCAACACCTCTTTGTTCCTTTGTCTGTGACATCTTTTGATTATCTGCTCCTATCACTGCTTTCTTGTCCCTACAACCACCCGCCCCCCCAACCACAACTTCTCTCCCCCCGCCTCCCCCCCACACCTTAAACCAGCTTATATTTCACCCCTCTCCTAATATTACTCAGTTCTGTTGAAGGGTCATGAGGACTCGAAACGTTGACTCTTTTCTTCTCCGATGCTGCCAGACCTGCTGAGTTTTTCCAGGTAATTCTGTTTTTGTTCTGAATTCCTCAACTTGCAATGAGTAGAAAGTGTCAGTCAAAGCGACCTCTGTTTGCTTTTTCTAGTGTGCAAGCATAAACTTGTTCTAAGAGGATACATTTGCATTTGTGCTGGGAGAGCCAGAGGAATTGATGATGCCACCACAGATAGTGACTAAAGGAATTATTGAGCCGCCTGGGGATCACCAGGCTGGAGGGGTGTAATTTTAACCGCCTAGTTTTTATACCACATCAGAGGATGAGCCTTAGAATACTGATCACAACATAATCCTTTGCTACATTACATCACACGACAGGGAGAGCCAGAGCTACATGGGCAATTTTTACTGCTGGGGAAACTACACAGTTTTGATAGCCCAATTATTCTGTTCTGTCGTACTATCTGCCACCACCTTTACTGAAAAATATCACCAAATAGCTGATACAGAAGTGACAACAGACAGAATGTAAAATGGCACTGTGTCATTTACACAAGAGTATGATCAAGGATAATGGCAAGGATGAGGGAAGACCCATCAAAACTCACCACTTCACTGATAGACCATGGACACAATAAAACATTCTAACAATTTAGAAAGAAAGACAGACATGCATTGCTATAGTAATTTTCATGGCTACCAGATGTCCCAAAGCACTTTACAGTCAATGCAGTGTTTTTGAAGTGTGGAAGTGTAGGAAATGCAGCAGCTCAATTTGTGCACAACAGGCTCTCACAACCAGCAATGTGATAGTCAGCAGATATTTGTCTTTGTGATGTTGATTGAGGGTTAAATATTGACCAGGACATTAATTTATTATGGTAAATTCCGTTTATTAATTTATTAATAAAACATTCAGTGAGGGCCAAAAGTATGCGAGTGACAAATCAGAATAAATGCAAGAACGCAGAGTTGATTTTAACATAGCAAGATTAAACCTGCAACGTAAATATTAATTTGATGAATACTAAAATTATGTTACCCACATGGAAAAGTGATGGGGACACCACCTTCTTCTGAAGGGGAAGGCCAGAGAACCTGTGTATTGCCAATCATAGTCACATTACATGTAAATGAGATAGCATTGCATTCCAGCATGTCTTAAATTAATAAGCAGAATTTGCTATAATAAATTAATGTCCTAGTCAATATTTATCCCTCAATCAACATCACACTGATAAATATCTGCTGATTATCACATTGCTGTTTGTGAGAGCTTGCTGTACGCAAATTGGCTGCCCCACATCCAACACTTCCACACTTCAAAAACACGGCATTGACTGTAAAGTGCTTTGGGACATCAGGTAGCCACGAAAGCTGCTATAGAAATGCATGTCTGTCTTTCTTTCTAAACCGTTAAGTTTTTAAATACTTTTTAAAGATGAAAAGTGTTGCAAAATACATAACAATGAAGATGGTGCATTTATGGCTTGACACTTGACAAGCCTCAGTGTTCCAGCACACCACATAGATCTAGTTTGTAGTTTCACATCCTCAACTCCCCATCTGGGGAGCTCCCCTTGAACCGTTAAATGGTTTGGGTCAAAGAGTTGAACAATCTTCCCAAACTGGCACATGTTGCAGTGGGTACTTAAATAGCAAAGTTGGTAAAGGCGGGGCAACACATTATCTACCCACTTATCCTTTCACACTGGCAAATTGGGGTGAAAGAAAAATAAATTACAGAAAGGAAAGTGTAAAAATTGTTACAAAAATGCCAAAAAAAAAAATGTGGTCTGATAAAAATTATCATATTCAGTCGCCCTGATATTATGCTGTGAAATATCACACGAGAACAATTATTAGGGATGATTCTGTGAACCATTACTCCCAGTGGGGTGGGTATACACACACTGGGCGCAGATTGTCAGCAAAGTCTGTACCTCTTGTGGATTTGTATCCTTTGAACACCGAACTGGATTGTCTGATCATGGAATTATCCCTAAAATGCTCACAGACAGTACCTTTGTCCACTGGTCCATCTTGATGAGCTTGTATGAAATGTTTTCACCCACTGTTTTAACAGTTATTGACCATTTTAAATGGGAAAATGCTTCCTTTTAAATTAGTGAATAAAAGGCCCATGAACATGTAAAATGTTTGAGACACTAAATTAGAACATATAATTACTTATTAATTTACCTTGTTGTTGCTCTTTTGCATGTTATTTATTTTTTAAATCGAGCCATGATCTGCAACAACAGGCAACACTATGAACACAAGTTGCCATCAATTAGTTGCACTCCTGCGTCTAACTTGGAAGGTTCTTGGTTCAAGTCTCACTCCAGGTCTTGAGCGCAAAGGTCAAGGGCGACCCTTCAGTACACTAGTGAGGGTGTGCTGCACTGTCAGTGGTGCTGGGTTTTTTATGTGATATGTTAAACTGAGGCCCCATTTGCCTGCTTGGGTACATGTAAAAGGTCCCATGGTGTTTTTTTCACAGAGGAGCATATCCCTGGCATCCTGCCCAATATTTATCCCTCAAGCAACATCACAAAAAAACACAGATCACCTGGTCATTATCACATTGCTGTTTGTGGGAGCTTGCTGTGTGCAAATTGGGTGCTGCGCTTCCTCCAACAGTTACTACACTTCAAAAGTATCTTATCGGCTGTAAAATGCTTTGGGACGTTTGGTGCTTGTGAAAGACGCTATATAAATGCAAGTCTTTCTTTTTGCTTACCCATTCTAAATTTGAGGGTTTCCTGCAACTTCTTCCTTCATTAAGGTTGCAGAGTGCTTTTTTTTTAATGGTTGCTCTTTAACTCTGTTAAAGGGCAAAGCACCCCCATAGCTTGAGGCCATTCATTCTGGTTTCATGCCCTATGATAATGAACTATGTTGGCAAAGTAAAGCATGAAACTATAGATCAAAGACGCTATTCAGTCACACACCAAAGGATGAAATAAATTGTCATGGAACATATAAACCAGCTACAATCAGATTAATGCTTTTGTCTATTTAAAAGATTATGGCTTAGAAATGTTCAAAGTCATGCTCGATGCCTCGCATCTGGCAGGGTGGGGATTCTACCCCCTGTCTTCAGTCGACCTGATCCCATCCCAAATTTTAGGGCAATTTGCTTAAAATGGCAGGACCCTGTGCCATCTCACAGTGTCACTGAGTGTTATATATTGTTGTATTATCTGTAAATATCGGTAAAGTGCTATGGACTAATTAGCTAGGAACTAATTGTTATGTGTAAGTGTTCCAGGGATCCACATTTCATGGCTGCATTCGAGAATGTGGTGACGTGTAAGGGAACCAGTTCAAACCGGTCCTCCTTGTGTACAAGGCAGCATTGGCCGGTTAAAGATAAAAGTTCTGATCTTTCCAAGATTTAACTGTGATTATTACTGACATCCGGGAACCAAAAAAACAACAGGAAACACAGCACAGAGGGTCAACAGTCCCTATTGGGGTGCCGAATTGCAGAAGATTGCTTGCCACTCTGTCGGGCATTGGGAGGCGTGGGTGGGGGTTGGGGAAGTTGCTATGTGAGCCAGTCTTGTTCAAGTGCGGAAATGCCAAAGTGATACCTGACTCTTGCTGCCCTGCTGGTGCCCCAGCCTCCAAAGGGCAATTGGTCTTTTTGGTTCATGCAGGCGCACACAACACTGGGCGGAATGGGCAGTTTTTCCCAGGGTGCCCCCAGTACCCCGAAGGTACTGCCTCCAAAAGTGATCGTAGGTCAGGGAGGCACAAGTCGAAGAAGCACTCACATGACTCCATCATAAACTGAGGCCGGACAGAGGGCAAAAACCAGCAGAAACAGGCTCAGCCCCAAATTCCCCCTCACCTGCCAGGTTACATGTTATGCCAGCGATTCCGGGCATGTAGTTAGAAGATTATAAAATGTACAGTCATTAAATGACAGAAATATTTAAGTGAAGGTGGCATCATCAAATTGAAAACATTAATTTCCTGCTGAAAATCAATTTGAAGAGGATATTCAAAGTTCAAGGCATTCTTGGTGCACACCAGATGTCATGTGGCAGATAGATGGACTAACATTTTGCAATGTCTAACTAGACAGAAACAAATCAATTCATCTTCAGTGGGAACACAGTGTGCCTTTAACGACAACTACTGTTCCCCATTAACTAACTAACTTTCCACATATGGTACATACAATATATTAGGAAGGTCTCTGAAGTAGGAGAGGGTGAGGAGGAGAGAAATTCAACACAGCCAAAACTGGTGGCAAGTCAATGAAGCAATTGCTCCACTCACATTGCCAGCACTGAAGATGGCACGATATTCAGCTTCATTTAAATGGAGGCGGCCAGCATCAAACGGATGTCCCAACTTCTGGTCTGCTTCTGATTGACAAGTTAGCCCGTGGGTAGGTTCTGGGGAAGGGCCAAGGGAAGCCAAGCCAAGGTGGGGGAGAGGCCCAAACTGGCAGCAGCCCATTGTATCTTACAGAGCCCTCCTGCTCCTTGAGACTCCACGAGCATGTAACTCAGAAAAAGTTTTATGGCCATTTTCTGATGGCTTCCAGCAGTCCCTTTGGATGAGGCTTGCGGGATTCAGGTCTCTGGGCAGGTGTGGGTTACTTGACCCTGTCTCCTGTACCCTGAGCCACGCTTAGAGAAAGGGGACAGTAGCGTACACAACAAAGCCATCATCGTGATGACCTTGTAAACATAATTTGCAGCACAACAAGTCACATGGCATTGGACCTCTGCAGGTGCTATGATCAAAGTGAATGATTGGTCAAGTAGGATGAGTAGGAAGAGAGAAGGATAATACCAAACACAACAACACTGACCCGAAGCTGCAGGGTAATTCTCCGACTTTTTCAATTTCGTCTTCAGTCCTTTCATGCCCACTCAGCCAGTGATTTGGAAAGCGCCCTTCTCAAACTCACTCAATGCCCATAGACGAGAGGGCCCACATGCCATGTTGGTTTGCTCCCTCCCATAATGTTTAGCCTTCTCCGATAACAGAAACCGGAAAGGAGAAAATTTAATTGGCAAGAGGATTTAGACTGACAACCAAGTATCATTATGTAGCCCATTGTGGTGCGATGACATGTAATGCACCATGCAATGGCATTCAATGAAGGGATTGGTTTAGAATGAATACTTTTATGGATTACATAGAACATTTGAACATAGAACATAAACAATGAAAGAACATTTATAATTGAAAGATGCCTGCGTAAAATGCTTCTCATTCTATAATAGCCACACATGGTTATCATCCTAAAATAGTGTGAGGGAAAGGAAGCAGCATCGGGGTAATTTTCCAACTAAAATGGAAGCTCACGTCATGAGTTCAGATAAACACTTTCAGTCTCAAAGTTCCCACTAGAGGTGTCAGAAAATATCAGAAAAATACCCCACAAACTTTGGACAGCTAAATAATGGTGGGTGGTCCAGTCTTGGCTTGGCTTGTTAAGTCTGGAATCCTTCTCTGAATTGCAACCAACTCCTGTGACTGTAGTAATCCGACTGCACATACATGACCATTTCCTCACAAGCACTCTGCAATGCTCATTTGTGGAGATGGTGCCCTGCGATGCCAAATGGTGCCACCCTCCCCTTTGGTCCAACAGCTTGAACAGAACCATCATAAAGTCTTGGAGTTTGGAGATTTGCAGCCCTTCTGTATGCCATTGCTTTGCACTTTATATGAAGTGGCCCAGAATTCACTTCAAAGGCAATATTGGCGGCAATTCCTATCATTGAGCTCCTCTATCTTCCAGTCACAAATTCTCCCACAACTTGTCAGTATAACAGTGCATCATGAGTGGTGTGGCCAATGTCCGGTACACATCCCAGGTTTCAGGGCCTGGCATAGAATGGAACTGTTTAGTTAACAGGTTAGTCAGGTCAACTGCTGCTGAAACCCTCATTCATGTCTCTGTTACCTTCGCTCTGCTGCAGGCTGAGGCTGCTGCACGGGTGTAATCAGCCACGTCCTCTGCGGGTAGCCCTTGTTCCCGAGGATCCAACCCTGTAGCATCTGTGGACCCTTTGAAGAAGTCACTGATCTGTGGCCGACTGAGAATGTAGGAGTCAGGGACAGTCTGGGAAACCATGCACAGACCTGCAGGATGCATTTGTGGTTGTCCCACACCAGCTGCACATTTAGTGAATGGATGCCCTTGCAGTTGACATAGTTGACCCCTTGTTGCGATGGAGATCTGAGCGCCATGTGAGTGTAGTCGATCGCACCCTGCACCTGTGGGAAACCCGAGACCTGGGCAAATCCAATCACTCTTACATCCTGGCTCTCTTGGTTCCGGGTGAAATGCACTGTGTTGTGTGCCCTCGCAAAGATGTCATCCGTGACTTCATGGATGCATTTGTGGGTGGCGGATTGTGATATCCCACAGAGGTCACCTGTGGAGCCCTGAAAGGGGCCACTGGCATAGAAATTGAGCACCGCGGTCACTTTCACGACTACTGGCAGTGGATGCCATCCATGTCCCCTTGGCGTCAAATCCTGCCGTAGTTGGCAGACGTGACTGCCCAGTTCCCAAGACATGCGCAGTCTTCGGCGACACTGGTTCTCGGTCACCTGCAGGAACAAAAGGTGGCGTCTATGGACCCTGGGTCTAGCTAGGCGATGATCACTGTGGCTCTTCAGCAGCGTGTGTGGGAGCCCCAGCCACCCCTTCTTCCTGAGGGTGTTGCTCTGTGCAGCCAGGCGCCTCAGTCGTTCTCTTCTCCATCGTCCCTGCTCTCAGTACGAGGCATACAGCTAGTTCACCAGGCTCCGTGCTCCTGATGTACTCCTCCTGCAGGGTGAAAAAGAGAGACACATGAGTTAGCTTGGAGTGTACTAGGGACATCTCTTGGTTAAGTCTGAAGGCCCCTTGGCGCAACCCAGAGACTTCTGGCCACCACTTGGATGGCCAGAGTTTAGTGCGCTGTATGGCAGCCCCAAACCCCAACTACCTTCGCCCCACTCCACCTGACTGATCAGCTGCAGCTTTGCCCACTGGACTGCAGGCTGTGCTCTCAGCTCAGGCACAGACATTCTCCTAACCCGCGCTGCAAGGCTGCACTGTTAGCTTGAACCATGGGGGAGACTGGTCCAGGCCGGGTTAATGATATTGCAAGGGGCTGTGAGCGCCTCCACCAGTGACTGCCCCATGGCCAGCTTTAGCAAGGAGATTGTATAATATGCCCAGTTGTCCAACAGTTCTGCAGTCCACTAAAACGCTTATTAGTTTGCAGTCTGTGCCCGAGGGGTGAAAAGCTCTGGAGCACTTGGTGGCATTTTCATGTTTCTGCGTTGCTTGAGTGGGTGGGTAAGCTAGAGGCCCGACTCCACGCATATCAATGTGGCTGCATCTGAACTGTCTCAGCTGCAGAGGAATGGTCACTTTATACAAGATTTCCCTAATGTGTGGCCGCTTCCCACCCCCTACCCCGCTGACCCCGCTCGTGCTTGTGCGCTACCTTCAACCACAGGGCGGCGCTTGGCCCCCATCTCCAACGTGCCTCAAACTTGAAGTTCAACAGGTGACCTGGGGAAGTGCTCCATAACATTACTGTGCACTCACCTCCAAGTTCCCCTCAAAGTGCAGCCCGCCAAGTGCACGCTGTATATACGCTGTTGTGAAACACACCGGTGTGCAATCACGCCAATGTGGATGGCCGATCCAGCGCTGGGGGGATGATTCTGCCGGACTGGCCTTATAATGATATGCAGATATATTATAATGAGGTTCCTGACGTCCGATGGCGGGAAACGCGGCCTGCCGTCAACGGACGCAGCGGACAATTGCAAACTGGGTTTCATGACATCGTGAAACCAATTTTTGGCCTTCTCGCCATGTTGTCCGCTCACGCCACCGAGCATGCCCGACGCCAGCAGGCACAGATGATTCTGCCCCTAGCGCAAAAGCACCAGGTAAAAACACCATCAGTTGGGAGAAAATCAGAACATGCCTGGCAACCTACAGATATATTTTAGTTCTTAATTGAGGCTTAAGATTCCAATAAAGTTTTTAAGACAAGTCAGTGCCATTGTTCCCCTCAAGCAATCTGCAGAGTGATTGAATAATTAACTAATTCTAAGCCCTCCAGCATCTTACTGCAATGGCCAATGTGCTAATGATGGAGGGATTAATTCAGCAAACTTGTTCTCACCAATGATTTTAATGGGGGTGCTGGAGCTTTCAGCATTCACTGTTCATCTTTTTTGGCAAGGTTCTCTGTGGATTGCATGGTGTATGTAATGACATAAATCATTCGCCACACTCTCCTGGAATAGGACCGTACACTGTGGAGGCCCCATTGCCACAAAAAGCACATTTTTAGCAAGTTCAGGCGATTAAATGTGGTTGTAAATTGGCCAGAAGAAAATTCACCTCCCATTTAAGCAGCCTGCGTCAAACAGCAAGCTGCTGGTTTGCAGTTGTAATTCATACCAAGAGCCTCCAATTTTCCTGATAACTGTGGTACTCACCGGGCGCCCTGATGGAGTTGGCCTTCTTCCATTCCAACAGGTGCTCAGATCAACTAAGTTCACCTGCCCAGTCTGTCGTTTGGACCAGAAAAAAGAGTAGTTCTGACAAAAAAAAATTTACATCACATCTCTCCCCACCACTGGATATTTCAAAGCTCTTTGCAGCCAATGAATCATTTGTCAAAGTGTAGGAAACACGACAGCCGACTTGGGCACAGCAAGCTCCCACAAATAGCAATATGATAATAACCAGATCATCTGTTTTCACCATGTTGATTGATAGATAAATATTAGCCAGGACACCAGTTTCACGAGATCTTTTATGTCCATCTGTGAGGGCAGGCGGAACCTCAGTTTAACAGCTCGTCCAAAAGACAGCACTTCTGGCAGTGCAGCTCACCCTCAGTACTGCGCTGAAGTGTCAGCATTGATTTTTGGCTTCTGGCTCAGAGACAAGCATACTACCAACTGAACCATGTACTGACACTCCAAAGTCACCCACTTGTGATTTTGTCACTTGTGAGTTATTGACGTCCTCTTATTTCTGTCGCTATCCTTGCCTAAAGAAAGGATATACTTGCCGTAGAGGGAGTGCAGCAAAGGTTCACCAGACTGATTCCTGGGATGGCAGGATTGTTGTATGAGGAGAGATTGGGCCGACTAGGCCTGTATACACTGGAGTTTAGAAGAATGAGAGGAGATCTCATTGAAATGTATAAAATTCTGACAGGGCTGGACAGACTGGATGCAGGGATGATGTTTCTCTGGCAGTGGGGGTGTCTAGAACAAGGGGCCACAGTCTCCTTTATGGCATAGACCATTTAGAACTGACAGGGTGGTGAACCTATGGAATTCCCTACCACAGAAGGTTGTGGAGGCCAAGTCACTGAATATATTTAAGAAGGAAATAGGTAGATTTATAGACAGTAAAGGCATCAAGGGGTATGGGGAGAGTGTAGTAGTACAGTGTTGAGATAGAGGATCAGCCATGATCATATTGAATGGTGGAGCAGGCTTGAGGGGCCGAATGGCCTACTCCTGCTCCTATTTTCTATGTTTCTATGATATCAGTAGAGCTCTCCTCTATCAGCTCCATCTTGAACTTGGATACACCTCAGTGACTTTAGGTGGATTTGCCTATGAATTGAAAAGGAGGAGAAACTCTGCAGAACATTTCCTCAGGAAATCGAATGGTTCGGGTGGAGCAGACAATGCACAGGCTGTGGAAGGAATGGAAGTGATGGGGCAAATTGTCCATGTCCTCGCATCACTATCATGGCTGTGACTGTATCATTCTCAAAAACTGGAGGGATCCAAGGTAGTCACTATAAAGTTAAAGAAAGATTATTTTACTAAACGGCCATTAGCTTATAATGGCAAGAACTGCCTTTGAACCGAGAAAAATATATCCCAGAGACTGAAAAGAAAAATGATAAGGGCAACAATGAGTTGAAGGTTCTTCTATGATGATAATACTGCAGTTTCAGCTCATGATTCATCCTGATGTTCAGGCCCTCAGTACAGTGTTCATCTATATTCCCCCCTACATTGCACTGAGCCCTCAGAAACTATCTGCACTCCTCCTCAATTATTAAATAAAAATCCACTGTTTAATTCCCTAAATCTTCTATACATGTCTGTATATTTCTTTGTGCTTAACTTTTATTACACATAAGCACCTCGTTGCAAAACTCTCCTGCTATCTAACCTTTGGCTAAGTTAACTTATGCCCTTTTGAGGCCCAGCAGGGATTTTTACCATTTAGTACAGAGATATGGATCCTGTAAAAACATTAATAAATAAATAATCACAAGCATCCATTTTCTTTGTAACTGAAAATCAATGTTTCCGTGAAATTATGTTTCTCTTTTGTGCAGTGTAAATGGGATTCATTACAAAAAAGCATTACAATCTCCTTATCTTCCTGAAGTCAACTTACTTAGATACAGCCATTACACAATTATGCAAAGTGAAGGTTTAAAAAGGGGTTGCTTAGCAACAGCAGGGTCTCTGATGAATTGGCCTTGTTTTGCATGTATCTTTAAATTTTCTTCCTGAATAGTCTCACATGAATATAAAAGAGATACAAAAAATGTCTCTGTATTCCCAGACTACACTCAAACTACTAACTAAACAAATCTGATGGAAGTACAGAATGTAATTGAAAAACACGCTGCAACTTTCTTTTGCATTGTCAAATGTCGTTTGTAACCAGCTCCATTAATTTCACTTGTGCAAAAGCAGTTGGAGAAAACTAAAGATTATTTAACGTCTAATATGATGGCTGCCTGACAAACAGTTTTCATTTCAGAATCTACATTCTGTTCACAACGTTCTTCCACCTTGATACTTACAAAGGATTGCTGAAAATTTGTAAAAGCCACCGCCCCCCACCAAAATTTGAACACCACATAATTAAATGTACTTGTGAAACTATTTTATGTAGGAGGCAGCATTTTGAGTAAATGTTTAGCTGTTTCCCTAGTGACACCCATTACAATGACCTCCTCTTATGCACTTTGTAATCAGCACAGTATACGCAAATAAAATCCAGTTAAGTGGTACTTTGAATAACAAAGATCTACCACTGGTTAGCAAACTGGGCAGAGGGAGTCTGGCCAGGCAGATCAATGCGATATTTCCTCGTAACAAACCCGCTATTGACTCAATTTTCACTTGCATTGAGTCTCAATCTGATTTCCTCACTGCTTTAAACTGCTGCAGTTAATTTGGAAGAATTTGAGTGCTCGTCTATTTTTTTTTCTAAAAATGATGTGTCATTTCAATTGTTATACAAACTGTAAACACATACTGGGATTCATTTTGACCTTCATTGTTCAAATGCAAAACAATTTCAACCAAATGGATCCATTTTGTTTTCCCTTCCTCTCCTGATATCTGTGCTGCCAGTATCTCCTCAACTGTCTGTGTTTGATCTGGCTACACAGGCACTTTCTCCAGGAATCATTGGATAGCAACCTAGTGGCGTGACCATGACTGGTGTGTTTTCTATTGGTCAGAGACGCAAGGTCAAGTGTAGGCCCCTGACACCACTTTCCTGGCTGTGACCAGTTAAGACAGCACAGTCCACAGCCCCACACTCAAATCTTCCCAATCTTCACAATTCAGTTCCATTCTTCACAATGTCTTTGCTAAATATGTCATCAACTGATGTATTTGAACACCAGGCTGATTTTATTTTTTTCAAATCTTTTGCTTATTATTCTTCAGATGCCAAATCGCAATGACATCACCAGGGATGGTCAATGTTTTTTTTATTCGTTCATGCAATGTGGATGTCACTGCCAAGACCACCATTTGTTACCCATCTCTAATAGCCCTTTAAAAGTGGTAGTGAGCCATCTTCTTGAACTGCTGCAGTCTGTGTGGTGACAGTACACCCACAGTTTCAGAATGCAAGGGGCATCCAAGATTTTAACCCAGCCACAGTGAAGGAACGCTGATATAGTTCCAAGTCACAATGGTATGTGGCTTGGAGGGGACTTTGGATATGGTGGTGGTCTCATGCATCTGCCGTCCTTGTTCTTCTAGGTGGTAGTGTTCGCAGGTTTGAAACGTGCTGTCAAAGGAGGCTTGACAAGTTGCTGTAGTACATAAGGAAAGCGATACACACTGCTGCCACACTGCACTAGTGGTGGAGGGAGTAATTGTTCAAAGCGGTGGATAGGGTGCTGAGCAATGGGGTTGCTTTGTCCAGGATGGTGTTGAGCTTCTTGAGTGTTGTTGGAGCTGCACTCATCCAAGCAAGTGGGGAGTATTCCATTATTCTCCTGACTTGTGCCTTGTAACGAAGTTGAGTTAATGCCACAATTGATTGTTTAATTTTCTATCTATTAAAAATTCTAATCAATTTACTAATTAGTTCAGTCAGTCAGCACAGCTGTACTTATGTCCAGATGAAATGGTTACATCAGACATACTTAAATGTTTTAAAGATCTACTATATTGTATAAATTGTCATGGAATTATTATGCCCAAAGCCAATGCCTTTTGAACATCGTATCAGTTAGGTTAGTGTACCTAGATTAAATTTTATACCGTGCACATCGTAAACCAAGTCTACAATATCCCATGTTTGTACATCCTGGCCTTTGAAATAAATTTCACACAGCGCTTTTCAGAGTGTAGTTGAGTAAGAACAGTGCAATGTTTTTTTTTTAAACAGATCAATACTAACAAGAGCTGGCTGTTTCCAGCACAGCGGAGATTTTCCAAGATTCAACGTTTCTGACAGATGTCAAGTCAAAGGAGGAATCAAAGCACTTTTTAATGAACAGATTACTTTGAAAATATGAAAGGTTAAAACAATTTTTACCCGCACAATTATCTTTCATGATTCCATAATATCTAAAATGTCAAAGGTCAAGATCACTCCCATCACTTTATTTCTATGATATTTGGCCACATCGTCTGAGGAGTGGCAATCGCCACTCCGCTATTTTCTTGCACTAAGGTGGAGCTCCACAGTTCTGGTCCGGACTTCCAAACCAGGCCTCTTTAGAAATGTGGAGTGTAGCTGTTCTGGAAATCCATCCTCGTAGCGCAGGATTCTCAAGGGAAGCCACACCCTCCTTTTACTGCACTAGCTGCCGTATTCTGGTAAGTCTTCATTCATTAACACAGTGAAAAGCTTTGGGATATTCAAATAACTTTTCAGTGTGTTAGTGAATGAGTGTGAGTGAGGTAAATGGGTAAGTGGACAGGGTGGGTAAGGGTTGTAGGGTGGTAGGTAGCAGTGCGTTACGATGGAAAGGTGGTAGGGTGGTAGGCGGCACGGTGGGTAGGGTGGAGAGGTTGGGTCAGGTCGAGTGGAGGGGGAGGCACAAGGTTGGGGGACTCAGAGTTATGGGAGCAGTGCGAGGGTCGGGGAAGTTGGAGGGTCGGGGGGGAGGCGGAGGGTTGGAGAGGTCGGAGAGTCAAGGGATGGAGTCATAGGGGTCAGTGGGGAGTCTGTGGGGAGGGTCAGTTGTATAGTTACACGTGGTTTTTATCTGCTTAATATTTCCTAGGTAACTATCCAGGTAAGCAAGTCAGAACCTCCAAGGTCTCCAGCTCTAACTCAGAGTTGGGAACTTTCTGGAGGGTCTGAGGGAGCAGGGGAATTGCCCATTGGAAGTTGAAAGTTCCTAGCCAATTTACACGGAGTCCTTGCATTGAGACTTCCAAGGGATTCCGTAGCACATCCTTCAGGGTACGTCCACTTTCTGTCCATCCGAAGGCCAGAAGATTTGGGCCACTGTTAGTGGTTTTTTTTACATTGGATCAGATTACGTTAGATGAAGAGAGACAGAGCTGGTGCATGTGGAACCAGCAGGGACAAGTTGGTTTGAAAGGCCTGTTTTTGTGCTTCACATTCTATGTAATTCTATGCATTAGACAACTGGCTGGCACAGTGGGTTAAAGTTTGTAAGTTTCATCCCTGATACCTGGGCTGAATTTATATGAAGAGAAAGGTGACAAATTACAAATTAGGCCCATCAAACCGACCTATAGTCATCAGTTCTACGATAGGCCTCTGCACCAGTGCAGGCAACTGCAAACATTCTATTTTTTTGCTCATGCATAGGATGTGGGCATCACTGGCAAGGCCAGCATTTATTGCCCATCCCTAACTGAGCTTGAGAAGGTGCTGGTGAGCCACTTCCTTAACTACACCTGTATGGCCTCTTCAGAGGGCAGTTAGGAGCCAATCGCATTGCTGTGGATCTGGAGTCACATATAGGCCAAACCGGATAAGGGCAGTAAATTTCCTTCCCTGAAGGACATTAATGAACCAAGCCGGTGGATAAAACGCTGTGGTATCATTACTAATACTAACATCTTATTCTGGAGTTTATTTAATTCATTGATAATTGCTGAAGAAAGAGACTTGCCGAAGCTTACCGTCTTCCACTCATCAGGACTCTCCGCAAGAATATCAATATTATATCAAAGGGGAAAACAACAATTTATACTGTATGAGAAAGTGTGCGCCGATTGGTTGACAAGCGGACTCTGATTGGTAGAGGCATTGCCAATTGAGAATATACCAATTGATGGTGACTGACAGTTAACTGCTAAGCATTGTTAGAAATTTAAGCAAGGTAGCTTGACTCTGATTGGTCAAGGCATTGCCCTAGGAAAAGAGTCAGCGAATGGCTGTCACTTATTTTGTTTAGCTGAAACAGGCGCAAAGTGTGTACATGTTCTTTTCATCTGCAAATAACAGGGCCCTTGTGTATTAAACAAAATAAGTGACAGCCATTCGCTATCTTTTTTCAGCAAAACTCGAGCTTGCACTCCCAAACAACTATTAATTCATTGAATTTAAATCCCTCAGCTGCCATGGTGGGGTTCTAGCTCATGTCTCAGGATCATTACTACAGCCCTCTATATCACTAGCCCAGTCACATTACCACAATGCTATGGTATCCTGTATCCCAGGCGTTTACCCTTGCTAATATTACTTAACTGGGTTAAATCATTAGGCCCATGCACATCCTGGCAGAAACTTACCTCTGCTTCAGCTGAAATCTGCGGAATGACCACAAACTCAGCAGAGACTTCAGCACACTAAATCCTGGTTGTGAAGCAAGACTTTTGATCAGCCTTGTAGGGGGGTGGAACCTTCATCCACTCTTTAGAAGCCCAGTGACATGGACAGGTTGGGGGCCAAGGCTGGGACAACAGCTCTAATGATCAGAGCTCCCAAGCTAAAGGAGCTAGCATTGAGTCAGCACGGATAGGTTCTATGTGACCAGATGTACCAAGGAACATGTGGAGACCACCTGGGGTGCGCACAAGTAACCCCAAAGGCCCAATTTGATGTTTTGAAGTAGCCACCTTGGCAAGAAGGTCATGGCAGCAGCCAAATTGTTCCAAGTTATATCCCACACTGATAACATTCCTCTCGTTGGTCCTTGGCGATGAGGGGGGAACACTGGACATGATGCCCCCACATTACTAAAGACTCAGTTCTTCTTGCCCAACCCCCAAGCAGCCCAGTATCCCCCAGCTGAATGTTAGTAGGGTTAGTGGTGGAATTAAGTAGCAGCTTCGGTTGCAGCGTACCAGCCAGGGTCTCACACAAGCATTGACCGGGCCTGTTGCAATACAGGCCCCAGTATTAATCTGAAGGTGTCTTCCATTCAAGGGTGGGGTGGAGTTCCATGGGGTATTTAACTGCATCCTGTGCTTTAAACCCAACCCCGCCCCCCCAATTCAACTTTCAGCAATATCCAGCCTTTATGGTGTTTCCGTTTCTTCATTGCCCCATTTATTCATCCACCGTTAACAATCATCCCAATCCTGGTGCATGTGTCTCATAGTGATCTACTCCGAATGTACTGCATCCATCACTCAGGCACCAGTCTATTTTTTCACTGCTTGTAGAAGAGGATAGTGCAATAGAGAGGCAGAGGACTGGGGCTGGTCTGGCACAAATGGTAAAGCTCACATGCAAGCAGATCCTGGATCCGAGTTCCTCTAAGTCAGAGATGGGGAGATGGGAGCTCACAGCTCGCTGATGACAGGAAAGCACTTATCTCTGACACACATAAGTTGCACGCACATGGTACTGCATGCTTACACAAATGGAACTGCAACCCAGCATAAGGAATTGCCAGTCAAAGTGGTTTGGAACTGCTCTGACTTTGGCCAGGGAGTCATGGTACCCAGCCTCATTATTTAAACCCATGTTGGTGCTGGTGGTGGGAGTGGATTCTGGTTGGTTTATTTGCTGTTTATCATTGTGGATGACCCTTTGTTATATTGGCCCATCCCTGACTCCAATGTAAGTGGCTTGTCTGACAATGAGTTCCCCACCTTCATCATCCTGCTCCTCCTCCTCTATGTTCTCCTCATCTGAAGATGAGACTTGAGCCCCTTTGTCTTCTTCCTGTTGTCCTCTCTCTTGTGAACATGCTGATCCCACCACAACACATTGACGCTACTATGGATGGCGGACATCAATCTCTTCTGATGTTCTGTAAATTACACTCCCTTTTGTGAACTCCCTAACAGTGCTGTGGGTGTACCTACACCACATGGACTGCAGCGGTTCAAGAAGGCAGCTCACCACCACCTTCTCAAGGGCAACTAGGGATGGGCAATAAATGCTGGCCCAGCCAGCGACGCCCACATCCCATGAATTAATTTTTAAAAACTCAAGGGGTCCTCCCATCCTGGTCTTGCCAATTTAAATCCCTCAATGGTTGAAAAAAGCCACATCAACACAAACAGTCTCTTCCAGACATTTGCCAGAGGGAACTGAGAGAGCAGCTGCAGTGAGTAAGGTTTAATTCCAATGGGACAATGACAGGTTTAAATACCCACCTGAACAGTTGCTCAAACTCACCTCTGTTTCCCTTACCAGTTCCCCAAGCCCCATCTTGCTCAAGGAGCATTTGAGGCCGAATTAAAGTCAATGTAAAAACACCTCATTAATGTCTCCTAACGACATTAATTACACCAATAATATCCACCCACACCCAGTTAGGAAATCCCTGACTCTGGTGAGTTGGCATCTCAGTGGTATCCAAACACCCCTCTGTTAATCCTAGAAGCGGGCACATTGGAGCCAGGTTATGTTCCCATTCCAAAAATCAATCATTTTTACATTTCCCTCTGCCACCCTCTCTCACCCACCTGTTCTAGGGAGCTCCAATTCCCCCGACATTTTTTTTTTCACTCTTTAAAAGATGTAGAAAGTCAAAATATTTCCATAAATAACATGATATTCGGTGGCATCTGGTTCTATTGAAACATTTACATCAATAGGAAAGTGATTGCCACTGAATTTATAAATTGAATGCACTTGTTAATTGTGAAAATGCTTAATAAGCACCTGCAATCTCACACATCCTTCTGCACTCCCCAGTGGTGCTGTCTCCTGGGAGAGGCAAACTAAACAGGGGAAAATAATTACAGACAATTCAAGGAAATCTGTAGCAAATTGCTTTTTTTAACTCAAGGCAATCGAGCAAGAGCTGCAAGATTGCATCCTATGACTCATCAAAAGCGCAACCAACCAGCAACTGGAAATGTCCTTTTCTCTCAGGGGGTTTGCCACTTTCCCTTGAAAAGGACTGTAGCAACTCCAAGTTCTGAGCAATTTGTTCCAGAGGCTGATGGTGCTCTGTAAAATAAAATACTACCTGGCATCTAACGCAATTCTTTCCCTACAGCTCTTTCTGTTAGGGATTCCTTCTCTTCCTTCTATTCTTAACCATCTCAAATAACCCTTCTGTACCCAATCCCTTCAATATTTGAAAAGCTTTCCATTGCATCCCCTCTTCTCCAAATGACTGAGCCTCTTGCATAAGTAAGAGCTGCAAAATTTGCCATCCTGCCCACTTCCTCTGCACCATCCCCAGACCCTACATATTTGTCACCATGTGCAGGTATCAAAAATCAAAAATCAAAAAGGTAAGGTAATCAAAGCTTTATGTAGCCTAAGTACAGTACAATTCATTGCAATATAATCTAAAACCCTATTGGGTTGATCTAGACAGTGTGCCATTGTATAAAATGGGGGATAGTGACCTGGATTTTCACCAAGTCGGAATGACTCAGGAGCCTTTCAAAATGGGAGCCTGGACCCAATTCCAGGAGTCATGACCCCATTCCTGGAGTTTCCAATTTTCAACAGGGCCTTTTAAGGGTGTAGGCTAGTTCAGGTGAAAAGCCCGCACCCTGCACCCCCAACATGACCGGCTCCATTACTAGAGGCATACTCTAGTCCTCCTCCATTTTCAAGGAGGTGGGCCAGATTTTCAGTAAGTTGTGGTTCACAGCACCTCAGAGGTGTTGTGAACCATAGTCTGCATGAGGGGACCTTCCAAAAGCAAAGTTTAAAAGATCCTCCTTATGCCCCCCAAACCTAGGTAAGGCCCCTCCAAACAACTCCTATGGCCCCTCATGACAAGGTGTAGCCCCACAAACAACCCCTATGGCCCCTCATGCCCCAATGCCAAGGTATGCCCCCTGAAACAACCCCTATGACCTGTCATGCCCCAATGCCAAGCTATGGCACTTCCATGTTCATTCACCCACTAAACTCTGTATAGAAGCAATTAACCCTATAGTGACGGTATGTTCTGGAAAAAAATGTCTTTAAAGAAAAGTCATTTACTAATAACCTTTCACTTTCTTAAAAAAAAACTCCTTTTTACTACAGGGCAATAAGATTGTCAATCATCCAGGCCCTTTAGAATGTTAATAGCTGAAACTACAGGCACTTAATCTTGTGTAGATAAACATTGTGAAATTGACAGCAGAGATCAAAGAACCAGAGCTGTCAAACATGCAATGTTTTTTCCTGGGGCTCAGGTATTTTTATACTCTAAAGGATGTCTAGGCTCTCAGCCAAGAATACATAATGAGGCTTGGTTGACAGCCCAGAAATCCATTAGTCCTTTGAAAGGCTTTGTCATATCTGGGTCCTGCTGCCCTTTGTGGATGTTTTAGGAGTGTCACCCAGTGAAAACATTGCTTGATTAACAGCCCTGGCTCTCTGATATCTGCTGTTAATTGTACAATGTTTATTTACACAATATTAAGATGTTTCAAATGCTTGCAGTTTCAGCTATGAAAACTTTAAAGTGTCCGAATGATTGATACCTTTATTGGGCTGTAGTAAAAATGAGGTTTTTTTTTAAGAAAGTGGAAAGTTATCGATGTATGATTGTTTCTTTTTAAAGCTTTTTTTTGCACATCCTACTGTCGCTATAGGGTCCATTCCTTTTATACAGAATACAGTGGGTGAATGGGCATCAAAATGCCATAGTTTAGCATGGGGGCATGAGGGGCCATTGGGGTCATTTAGGAAGCCTTATTCAGAATGGGGGCCATGGAGTCATAGAGGTTGTTTGGGGGCCATACCTTGGCATGAAGGGCCATAGGGTGTGGGTGGGTGGCATGGATGGTGCATGGGGAGTGTGTGGAGGTTGAGGGAGTTTGAAGGGTGAAGGCTGGATGGCCTTTTGGTTTTATTTTAACTGGGGTAAAGTCCCACAGCACTGAGACAGGCCTTTTAACAGCTCACCTTGGCAACCAGCTTCCAAACTTTTTCCCAGGTCAGCTGGCCCAACTGCAGCCTGCACCTGCCCCTACCCCCCTCCTCCCACCACCCACCCACAATGAAAACCCTGCCTTTATGGTCACTTTCTCCCCGGGTGGGCGGGCCAGGGCTGGAATTCTCCTGTCTCCCACATGCAGCCTCAAGGGTGAAAATCCAGGCCAGCGAGTGGGCACCTCTCACTCTTTCACAACCTTTCACTTGTTTTCCTCCCACTGAATTCAGAGAGGTTGTGCCTGTTACATATTCACAGCAAGTTTCTGGGGCTCAGACAGATTCTGACACTGGGAGTTTGATGACATCAGGAGTAGGAAGTAGCACCTGCTTATAACTCTTAAAATCTGCTAGTTAAGGATCCCTTTTTTGCTGGGCACAATAAAAAGTTAAGCCACGGCAAAAAGCAGGTCATAGGCTTGTGTATTTGGTCATTGAGCGGTCCAAATGCCAAAAGAACTACATAGGATTACATAGGGTATTAGGCACAGAAACAGGCGATTCAGCCCAGCCAGTCTATGCCAGTATTTATGCTCCACTTAAGCCTCCTCCCATCTTCCCTCATCTAAAGCTATCATTGTAATCCTCCATTTCCTTCTCTCCCATATGCTTCTCTAGCTTCCCCTTAAATGTATCTATATTAATCGTTTCAACCACCCCCAGTGGTCGCGATTTCCACGTTCTCACTGCTCTCTGGGTAAAGAGGCTTCTTCTGAATTCCCTATTGGATTTCTTGGTGACTATCTTATAATGATGGCCTTTAGTTATGTTCTTCCCCACAAGAGGAAACGTTCTCCCTGATGCACTGGGAAAATGAGACCCTTAGGTACTGGTCTTGTCTACGAAAGTCTGCCACCTGGCTCTAAGCTGCCTGCAAAGGTACTTCAGCAAGAATAACTTTTGGCTCCTCATCTTCCTTTTGCTATGAATGCTCCATACATATATTTCTTTGGATGGTGCAGTTGTAGAGCATGCAGCACAGTAGAATGATCTTGGCAGAGAAGTGTACAAGACTCTCTTGATCAGTCCAGACTTCTGAACTGAAGCTACAAGATACCTTTAATCACTTTGATGATGTTTCCTGTGGCTGCACAAGCTTTGTCATACCTGGGTTCTGCTGCCATTGGTGGCTGTTTAAGAAGTTCCATTAGCCGGGGCTTGCGGTTAACCCAAGGCTTTTAGGAGTCAACATTATCCTCTTCCTTGTGACTGGATTCTGGTGACATAGATTAAACTGACAACTTCACGATGACTCCATACCCAAGTGGGAATTCATTTGCACAAATCCTGTTTTTAATGGCAGCAAATGATCTATGTCATGAAAATATAATAATTTTCCTTATACTATTGTGATTTATTGTAAAAGTAGATTACTAGTGGAGTTTGGATAGTTTCCCTGTGTGTGTGTGTGTGTGTGTGTGTCTGTCTGTCTGTCTGGGTGTGTGATTTAATTGAATTGGAGACAGTTGGTCTGGAGGTTTTGAGTCATCAACAAGAAGCAAGAAATGCTAAATACGTAAACATGGATGAAGTTTTAGAATGTGAGGTGTAAGGAAAATTTGCGTTTTTAGATAAATTAGGTTAGTTTAAGTTTCAAAGAGATGGTAAGATGTTACACCTAGCCAGAAGAAGCTAAGCCAAACAGCGTGTTTATTTTTCCCAAAGATTACTGGTAAAATTAGTACCATGAAAATATTAATATTATGAGAAAGGTAAAGTTCCAAAGGCATATCGGAATAATGGAATTTGCATTAAAAAGGGAGAAACATGTATAAAGGAGATGAGGCCATGTGTCAGAGGAGAAGGTTTCTAAGATCTAACAAGTGTGAAAAGCCCCCAACCTCTGCATCAAGTTGCTGTCTATAGGAACCAAAGCTGAGAAAACTCATGTTGAATTCTCCCACCCAGTGTATTGTGTTGCTTTGCCTGGGTCTATTTAAATCTATTTGTTTTTACTGTTGCCTTAACTGGGAGCCAGATTAATTAGGGGTTTTAGGAATTATTATAGTGGTAATTTGTAGACCTAAGTGTGTACTTCAAATCTTTTCTTTTGTTAATAATTGTTTAATTTAGTTTTTTTAAAAACCTCTGAAGTCGTGGTAGTCTTATTACTTCTGACTTCAAGGCACGCATCTCGAAATAAAATACAAATTGCAAAACAGTTGGACTGTGTGATTAAGTTTCCCTCGTGGATTTGATCTGCCTGCCATACGTCATCTGCCACGTCACAATATCTGCAAATTGACGGAATAGAAGCTCTTGTCATTCATGTAGGTGATGGGATTGGGTGCAGGTGACCCATGACCAACATGGCTGTCAAAGTAGACACTTTGGTACTTGGGATATCTGGCCACCCACAAGTATTGCAATGCCTGCTCGCTTCTGCTGCCAGATGTCCTTGGCCACGTTGTTTGCCCAACCTGATTGATGCATCTGTAAACAGACATTGTTAGCATCCAGTGTGACAGTTTGGAATGAGCCTGAGGCATTGGAGTCCATGACTCTGGTGAACATAGCAGCCCTCTGCATTGCCAAACCTGTGATAGAAGTTAAGTTACAGGAGATGGCCGAATTCGTCACTGCCTGTTGAATGAAATGCAGCCTGCAAAGTTTGATTTCTCTGATATGTCAAGGTCTTTTTTGTATTGATGGATAATGGCAGGGAAAGCAGTTGCTCCGTATGCAGCCTGACCTGCCTTGCATTCGTCCTTTCATCCTCTGAATAACAAAACGTTTCTGAGCCCTCTAACATATTGAACAGTTTTGTCTGAATTAGCTTCATATTTCCCTTCAATGTCCCTGACAGCATGAGGTATAAGGCCTTTACTCTTCTGGAGGTGGTGGTAGGAGTTTGTGGGGGTGGGTGTGGATTGGGGGATACTTGCAGTTTTTGTCATGCGTTGTCAACTAGTGAAATTCACCATGGTGAAACCACCAAGTGCTCAGAAAATTACCTCCCGTATTATGTTAAATTCTCAAGCTCTGGAATCTTCCTTAACTATTAAGTTTTGATTTCCAGTAGAATATTTTTTGTCTAATGAGCAATAATTATTTTACCTTTCCAAATAACAACTTCCCATGAGTTCCCCTTACCTTCTATCTAAATCAAGCCACCCACAACATCTTTAAGCACAGGTTGTTATGTCACGATCAATCCATTTTTATTTTAGTTTCTCCAATTTTCCGGTTCTAGATTCTCAGCTGTTGCTTATCAACAACAACAAACACAGCAGCAACTTGTATTTACCAGTATATGGCACCCATAATTTGATATAACATCGCAAAACACTTCAGTTATGGAGCAAAATTTGAGATTCAACCGCATAAGGTAATATTAGGGCAGGTGGGCAAATACTAAAGGGCCTGAATTTCGGCATGCACGCAAAGTTAGCGGGTCCAGAAACAGATGTAGAATCCACGCCCGCCCAATGCCGCCATTTCAACACGATTTCACGCTGGGTGGCTAATTACAGCCCGCCCAGCTTGAAACGTGTCTTTTCGCTGGTCGGAAGGGCCAGACAGGGGCGGGAGCCTGTCGGACGCCGGGTCCAATGGGCAACCCGGCGGGGGATTCAAAAGCAGCAGAGGCAGCTCCCTGAAGGCTGCCAGGGGACACAGAGGGAGCTGTCGAGATGGAGGAAGAAACATTTGCGTGGCGTAGCAATGGTATCTGCACCTGCTTGGCACGCTAGGTGGGAGGGCAAGCGCTGTCGGCACTCCTCCCCCCCCCCCCCACCCCAGTTCTCGGATGAGTGCCTGGGAATCCTTGTGGAGGTGGTCAGTGCCAGGCGGGACATCTTGATACCCAGGGATGGCAAGAGGAGGCCACTGCACCTCACCAAGAAGGTATGAGCAGCGGTGACAGCCCAGGTCAGCGATCCTAACTTTGTGTGGGTGCAGTGCCATGCAGTTCAATGATCTGCTATGCTCGGCAAGGGTGAGTACCGAGTTGGCATGGATCTGTGTGGAGAAATGTTAACAGCTGGCCATCCCCTACCAAGGTGCTCAGGGGTGTAAGAGTCTGGGTGCCAACTGTCACTGACATTGGCGCCGGCCAAGGCGGTGCACTCTGGCTGCTTGGCCTGATTGCTTTGCTGGGTTGAGGGCCACGACTCGGATGTGCCCTGCAAGGTGTTCCTCAAGTGAGGTTGGCCGGGCTGCAACGGCGCTGCAAGTGGGGAGTGGACTAATCAATGCTGCTCTGTCCTTTCAGGAGGAGAGAAACCATGACAACATCGAGAAGTCAAGGACAGGCGGAGGCCCCTCAAGCATGATGATTCTGACAAGGTACGAGATGGATGCCCTGATGATGGAGTGCTGATGCCCAGCTCAGTCCACCAGTCATGGAGAGGCAGGGGTCTTTGATGAAGCTAAGAGTGCAGTGCACGGATGGGAGAGCGTCGGAGTGTGTAAACATTGTTATGTTGTCTCATCTGAAATCTCAAAACTAGAGTCCAGATTTGTTCATGGAAAGACTGTGGCGTCATGATGCAGATCTCCATTGTCTCACCAGCCTGCCTAGCATGCACAGTGACAGTGTGATGACTAATACGAATGACATTTCATTTTTCTCCCCTAGAATTGCCATCCAGCAAATGATTGCAGGACCCCCGAGGACACCAGAGGACCAGTGCCCATCAGATGCACCTGCGTTACACCCCCTCTCTGCGCCAGGCACCAGCGCAGATACAAGCCCCTCTGTAGTCATTAGATCATCAGCTACAATGTCAGTGCACAGTGGGGAGGGCATGGCACAGGAGCTGGTGGAAGCAGAGAGTGCCCAGGGCTCCGGTTGTCAGGGGACCGCTGGAGACCAGCACCATGCTGAGTCCGAGGCAGATGACCAGCCTCTGGAGTCAGCCATCAGGCAGCAGATGCTGGATGTCCAGCGGGATGCACAGGATGACCTGGCGGAGATTCATGCGGGTTTGTGTGCCATGGTCTCTGTCATTGAGGAGTCCATGCGGACCATGAGTACTGCATTGACCCTGAGCACCGAGCGCACTGCCTTCTCCATTGAGAGAACAGCGACTCGCATGAAGAGGCAGCTCCAGAGTCTGGGGTCTCGGGGGTTGCACTCGGCCCTGCAAGCCCGCACACTGGCAGTGACCTCCTGAGGCAAGCCCCTCCTGAGGTCACTGCCAGTGTGAGAGACAGATGAGGCACCTAGTATTTCTGCTAGGTGCCCATCCATCAATGGCGAGCAGGGAGATCCAGAGCGACCTCAGGCTGGTGGATGAACATTGTGCCATCTCTGCGGGCTCCCCTTAGGGTGCTCTGGATGGCAGCAGCAGCTCCTCCACCCGCTGATAGTGACTGTGCCAACTGATGGGGTCACGACGACTAAGGAATGCCCATCCTTGGCGCTGGACACACCCTCACAGGCAATGGCCACGCAGGCTCTGCCAACCAGAGGATGACTGCCAAAGTCATCAGGGCTGACACAATACCCGAGTCAGCATGCTGCCCCCAATGCCACTCTCAGCGAGGGGTGGGGTGGGCACCAAGATACAGCACTCGCAAACGTTTGTTTAAATCACTGTGAGCACAAGAGGGACTTTTCATGTGTGATCTTCCGTTCTGCCATTAATTGTTAAGTTGTTTACTGGTGTGACTATTAAAGCCTTATAATATTCTGCCGAAGGGTCATGAAGACTCGAAACGTTAACTGATTTCTTCTCCACCGATGCTGCCAGACCTGCTGAGTTTTTCCAGGTAATTCTGTTTTTGTTTTGGATTTCCAGCATCCGCAGTAGCTTTTAGCTTTTTGTTTTTACCTTATAATATTATGTTTATTGTCTGTAAGTGCCAAGAGCACATAAATTTTGCTTTTGTGTTAACGGCCTAAGAATGCTTCACTTGTTTTGTAGGTGCAGGACATGCCAGTATCTCAGGCTGGCCATGAGAGGCTCTAAACTTTATTGTACAGGCACCGAATGGACTTTGGGTTCAATAGAACGGGTCATTGCAAACATCGGGTAAGGAGGCGGCACCCTTGGCATGAGGTGGAAGCAGTGCCTGGGCAGCCTAGCTGAAGGAGCGTTGAATCAAGGTCTTCCTGGTGTCCCTGCCTCCCTGAAGGATTCAGAGGTCGGCCTCCACTTCCTCACCGTGTTCTTCCCTGGGCTCCTCTTCTGACCCACCATCTGTGTCCTATTGAGCTGCCTCAAAACCCTCTTTCTCCAGTGGGTCCCCCCTTGACAGAGCCAGAGTGTGGAGAGTGCAGAATGCAATGACTTTAAGAGACACCCGTTCTGGGGGGTATTGTAGCGACTCCCCTGAATGGTCCAGGCATCTGAATCTCATCTTCAGCAGACCTATGGTCTTCTCTATCACCGCCCTTGTGAAGGAATGATTCCTATTATACCTCTACTCTGCCTCTGTCCTTGGGTGCCGGAGAGGCATCATAGCTACCTTTTCAACAGATAGCCCTTGTCACCCAACAGCCATCCATCCAGCTGAGCTGGGGGAATGAACAGCCTCAGCACCTGTGAATGTCTGAAGATGTAAGCATCACGGGAGCTGCCTGGGTACCTTGCGCAGACTTGCAGAATCTGCCTCTTCTGATCACACACTGTCTGTACATTCACAGAGTGGAAGCCCTTCCTGTTGACGAAGGCACCCAGCTCACCCGCTGTCAACTTGATGGCCACATGTTTACAGTCGATGGCACCCTGGACGTGGGGGAAACCCAGCAATCACTGCAAACCCTCTGGCTCAGCCTGGCTGGCGTCGTCCATCCAGAAATGAATAGATGTCATGACCCGCCTGAACAACGTGTCTGTGACCAGCTTCATGCTGAAGTGAAATGGCAGTCGGAGGTCGATCGCAGTTGACAGTCCGTTTCCCAACTGCTCCCAGGCCTGTCAATTGCGCCCGCCTGCACAGATCCCCCACGCCTGCACAGATCCCCCACTGACCCCTGGAAAGAGCAGGAGGCATAGAGGTTAAGGGCCATTGTGATCTTTACAGCCACTGGCATGGGGTGGCCATCCGTACAGTTGGAGATGATCTCAGGTCCAATCATCTGACCTATGAAGATCACAGTATCCCTAGAGAGGCGGAGCCTCCTTTGGCACTGTGCCTCTGACAATGTTGAGGTAGCTGCATTGCTGCCTGTGGACAGGCAGGATAGTGGCGTCTTCTGCAGCCCCTTCCACCTTGGACTCCCCGCTGTGCCTGTACCTCTCCTCCCTTGGACTCTGCCTGTGGACACGAGGCCCTCTCTCCCTTCTGCCCCTCTCTTCCTCCTTCAGAGAAGGTACCACCAGTGGAGTAGACAATCCCCATTACCAGAGAAACAGAAAGCTGTCTGGTGACCAGAAGGGTCCACACAGTATAAATCCTCCAAGG
This sequence comes from Cetorhinus maximus, assembly GCF_964194155.1. Classification (NCBI taxonomy): domain Eukaryota; kingdom Metazoa; phylum Chordata; class Chondrichthyes; order Lamniformes; family Cetorhinidae; genus Cetorhinus; species Cetorhinus maximus. Next base: position 7,990,160 of record NC_135890.1, read on the forward strand.
GGCCTTGGACAAACCAATGAGTTCTGAAGTGAAGGCCAAAAATGCAAAGAATGAAGCTAAAAACAGAGATACATTTGTCAAGATTCACTAAGCATCCAGCAGCAAACTATCTCCTAAACTCCTCACTACTCACAGTGGCAATGCTCCAGGCCAATCTTATCCCACCTTGGATGACATTTTGATAAACATGTGCTGCCCGCCTACCCGTTTTGCCCGTGTGACGAGCGCAAAGTCACGCTGGCAACATAAAACCTCGGTCAATAGGCTTTTTAATGGCCTTAATTGGCCCTTTAATTGTCAGCAAGAGAGGCTTCGACTCCTGTGCACGCCCGCTGACCTCGATATTGCACACGTTTGTGACGATGTCGGGATGCATGCCCCACGTCATTTTGCTCAATCTCACGTGCATTCAGGTAGGGCGCACGCCTGACTTCAGAACGCAAAATTCAGACCAAGAGGTGGGTTCTAAAGAGCATCTTAAAGAAGGAAAGTGACGTAGATAGTCAGAGGTTTAAAAGGAGGGAATTCCAGAGCCCGGAGGGTTGTGGGGCTGGGGGGAGATTACAAAGATAGGGAGACACAAAGCCATGGAGGGATTTGAAAGCAAGGATGAGAATCTCATAATGAAGGCATGATGATGCTCACCAGGCAGCCAACGTAGGTGGGTGAGGACACGGGTGATGGGTGAATGGCATTTGGTGTGAGTAAGGACGCAAGATGTAGTTTGGAGTTAGGAGAACGGGACCAGGAACTGATCTAGTGCGACAACCAACTGGCAGGAGCCTTACTCCAAAAGACAGACATTGCTGACCTCCCTCTTTCTTCCCAATAGGGAAAGGGAAAATAAGTCATCTTCCTTTACAGGATGTGGATATTGTTGACGAGGCCAGCGTGTATTACCTCTCATTAAATGCCCTTGAGAAATGGTGAGCCACCTTCTTCAATACAACTGAATGGCTTGTAAGACCATTTCAGGTAAGTGACAACCACATTGCTGTGGGTTTGGAGTTACATGTAGGCCAGGCTGGGTAAGCATGGCAAATTTCCTCCCCCAAAGGACATTAATGAATCAGATGGATTTTTACAACACTCCACTCGTTTCAAGGTCATCATTACTGAAACGAGCATTTTAATTAATTAATTGAATTTAAATTCCCCAGTTGCTGCCGTGGGATTTGAATCATGTCTTTGGATTAGTAGGCCACTAACATAACTCCGATGCTACTGTACCCCAGAGCGGCAAGTCTTTGAACTTGGAGCCCTTTTGTTTAGGAGTCTATTACTGGAACTATTGAACCATCCAATTTTAATTCATTTCCTTCAGTGCTAGAACAATCATTTTCTCTTGGCTTGTAGTCAGTGAGTATTTTACAGTAACTTTCCTTTTTTAAAAATTTCTTTCCCACAAGCCTTTGTTGCATTTTGGATTATATTTCTGTGTCATTTGTCACTACTTTGAGGTTCTGGCCAAACATACAAAAGCAGTAAAATCTGGTGGCCCATTAACACTTGACAGATGGTCTGTATGAGCGAGTGATGTAGTTGTGCTGGTGTGCAAGAAATATTTTGGTCTCAAACTTGCCATACCTGGGATGTAAGTACTGGGTCTGACACCCAGGGTCGTTTGGGTAAAACACAAAGACGTTGGAGGCAATTCAAAGGGTGGTTGGAGGGGTATTTAAGAACGACAAATGGTGGAACTGATGCACTGTACCATCAGTAAGGGTGGAATTGTCCCAGATTTACACTAAGTGCGGTAGCGGACAGGAAAAAAAACGTTTCTCCTACCGGCCGCAATGGCGTGTTTTCGTGCCATACCATCCCTATCCCACCTCGTTAATCACGCATTCCCGGGAAATGCAACATTTCGATGGCAGGCGGGCTCTCATTCGCCTGCCACGTCATCACCTCACCGCTTCATCACGCCAGGCTCCATATTTAAAATGCAGCTGCGCGTGCACCTCTCAGTGCTTCCAGCCCACGACTGCTGCACAGAAGACATGGCCCCAAAAGGCAAGAAGACTGCAGCCCTCCGGTTTAACGATGCAGCTTTTGGATGCAGTGGAGGCACACCGTGATGTCCTGTACCCCCGCTCTGGCTGCAGAAGGGGCAGCAACATCACTAATCTGGTGTGGGAGATGGTGGCAGTGGTGGTCTGTGCCAATGCCCTGCAAAAGAGGTCAGTCACCCAGTGCCACTACAGGATGAATTATCTCTTCCATTCTGACAGGGTAAGTCACTCTGCTCATCACTCTCAACTCACATACTCAGAAACCCATCACATAGCCACAGGGATCTCACACCTTAAGGGACAACACCACTAACTCTCACACACACCCTCACACCTCCATCAGGCTCATATCTTCTCGAGTCCGCGTCCTCATCCCGTCCATGGCTCCGCTCACCACACAAACATTCCCCTCAGTGCCATGTGTCTTACTCACACTCTCTCCATCTGTTTTCATGCAGGAGAAGCCTGCTCACATCGACAGGGAGAGGTCCCAGACTGTAGGTGGAGTGGCCCACATTAGTCCCCTCACTCACTTTGAAGAGTGTGCCATCGTGCTGGCTGGTGAGGATGTGGACCCTGCCTGTGGCAACAGTGAGGTCAGCGGCAAACACACTCGTGAGGGTCCTGCACCACATCATCCCTCCCTCAACGCAACTGTGAGTGTCTCTCTCCTGCTTTTGACTCTGCTGCCATGCACTAATTATCTCTACTTTGGTTCACAGGGAGCTCCGCCAAGCGACCGATACCCTCAGCCAGCCAGTCCCTCAGCTCCATCCATATCCTTAACTCCAGCCAAGAGGACACCTCCTCCATTGAAGAGCTGGAAATAAGCAGCCTGGAAGACCCGTCACAGCGCTTACCCACACCCTCCACCAGTGCAGAGAGACACACCTTGGTGGAACCTAGATCTAGAGCTGGCTCAGGTTCACAATCTGGTGGTCACCGCAAGGACATGTGTCTGCAGCAGGAAGAGGCAGGTTCAGCTGAGCTCCCCGGCACTCAGAGGACTCCTGGGGAAGAGGCATCTGTGAGGTCCGAGTCAGATGACAAGCCTCTGGATTCAGCCTTCCAACTCATCCTGGAGAGTAGGCAGAAGGTGGGTGAACATCACGCAGAGCTGTTGGAAGCCCTCAACAAAGCGGCATGTGAATTGGAGGAGTGTGTCCACCTGCTCTCTGATGAATTGGTGCCCCTGTGTGTGTATATGGAGGTCTCCATGGAGAGGATGGCAGATGCCATGGAGATCCTGGTCCAGCAGAACTCAGAGGTGTGTCCAGACCTGTACTCTATCACGGGAGCCATGGGTGAGTTCCTGCAGTGGTGACACGAGAAGGAAATGGGGCACCTCAATGTCCCCCTAGGTGCTCCTTCCACTCAAGGAGTCAGGCTGGGGCCCCCAGGCATCCGAAGGGAGGAGGAGAGGCAGCAGCTGGACACCCCTGGGTCACCCACTCAGGAATCTCAGAGGCTGTCCGCTCCCTCCAAGTTCCCTTTGCCTGTGACCCCCTCAACCTCACCCTCTGTCACCACAGAGGGAGCAGCTGGCCCACAGGAGGACAGCCAAAGCCAGCAGGGGCCCCAAGGCCTTGGCTCTCCAGAGGATCCACACCAATGGCATCAGAGGCAACACGGCCAACAGCTGCACAGACTGTCTCCACCCCTGCTGCATGTGTCAGGGCAGCAACTAGAAGTTTAAGGCTTTCAAAAGTAAAGAAACTCTGATCACAGTTGGTTACATGGCTGAACACACTTTACAATCTGGAAACATATTCACTTTCACTGAATAATGTGTAATGGTGTCTTTCAGCTTCATTGACAGACTTCGCAAGTCCTCCCCCTGCATTCCCCCCTCCACCCCGCTCCCCCCCACTAGCAGTTCAGTTGCACACAGCTGACCCACGAGTGATTCTGGAGGGAAAGGTCTATGTGTGGCAGGGCCTCTCAGAGCCTTGTGCAAGCACTCTCTCCCACGCACGCAGATCCTTCCTGTATCACACTCGCCTCACTGTCCTGAGCATTTTCAATGCTGCCTGCTGGGGTTCACTTTCAGGTGACCATCTGAGCCGACCTACATCTCACAGCTGACCTACAGCCCACCCACTGATCACACTCCCATGCAGCGCCTGATCTCACCCACCACGATGCTCATTTCACTTTTGATTTGGCAAGCATGGTGCTTCTAACATTTTTCTGCAGGTCCTCTATCCTTTCCCCTCCCACCGTCACCTGTTTCTTTTCCCCCATCACTGTCGACCCCCCGGCATCACCTTCCACCTCCCCTCCTTGACCTATCAGCCACAACTGTATTATTTCGGGGATGTCCAGGTGAACATGCACGTTCTCTTCATTCCCGAAAATCCCATCCCCAGCCACATTAACCTCCCCAACCTCCTGCTTTCCAACCCCGAGGGTCTGTGTCTGTCTCCAAATCCCCACCAACCACCCTCACTGTCCCTGCTACCAATACCGTCGTACTCTCTCCCTCCCACCCTACCACCTCACTCTGTCCCCGGTCATTCTCACCATTCCTTTGTACTACACCCATCCTCAGTTCGCTCATTAGGAGGGAGTCATAGACTCATCAGAGCCCTCCCTTGCACTTTCACCTGGACATTGCCCCCCCCTCTGGACTCCTTCCCCCTTTGGAACTCCTTTCCCCCCCCACTTAATCCTTCCCCCTTCCTGACTCCTTCCTCCCCCCGGACCCCTTCCCTTCTCCACACTCCTTCCTCCCCCCGGAGTCCTTCCTCCCATGGACTCCTTCCCCTCCCTGGACTCCTTCCCCTCCCTGGACTCCTTCCCCTCCCTGGACTCCTTCCCTTACACCTTCCACACCTCCCTTACACATACCTCCCCAGTTGCCATCTTCTCCCCTTTTACCCCCTCCTCCCTCCGTAGTTTCTCTCCTGCAGCCTCCCCGCCCTGACACCTTTGTCGCCCCCCCCAACAATTTCACCATCCTGACATATTCGTTCTCCCCTCCCAACCTCACCCCACTAACCCCTTCGTTCTTCCCTCCTGACCTCACTGGCCCGACATCTTCGTTCTCCCCCTACCTACCCCACCCCAGGCACCTTTGTTCCCCCCTCCCAACCTCAACGCGCCCCCCTACACCTTCATTCTCCCCTCCCTACCTCAATCCCTCTGACATCTCTTCCTCTCCCAGCCAATCCTAGATCTTCCTCCCCCACCCCCCGGTACATCTTCCTCTCCACCCCCTTCAACAATCATCCGTTGTGAGCAGACCCTCAACGGTGACTTTCCAACTTCCATGAGCTGCTTTGCGGTGGATCCACGTCCATGAGAATCCACCCAGCACACCATGGACATTCCTCCAGGGTCCCATTGCTGCTGGGCTCCAGCATCTTCTGCTCCTCGGATGTCCGCAATGTGAGCAAGGCCCTGACGGTTAAATCCCAACTTTTGCGCGTCACACTTGTCAAGACGTGTTCTGCACCGGCGTGTATTCCCACCAACGTGGGCGGATGATCCAGTGTGGAGGGGATGATTCCGGCCAGCTGGTCTTATAATGGTCTGCAGATGCATTGCAATGAGGTTCCCGATGTCCAACGGTGGGGAATGCAGCTCGCCGTTGACAGGCAGCGCCGACAATTGCAAACTGGCTTCATGATGTCGGGAAACCGATATTTGGCCTTCTCGCCATATTGTCTGCTCACGTCACCGCTGAACAGGCCCGACGCCAGCGGGCACGGAAAATTCCACCCATAGTCAACGCAACTTGGTGGGGCTGCAAAGACTGCTCATCACCTCAGTAAATCTATGCAATATAAAAGCTCCTGAAGGAATCAGTAAAAATGAATCGATTCCAGCAAAGTCTGAGAAAACATAAGGGGCATTGCATTCACCGATGATTCCCTTTGGATTAGACTGGATTGACCTCAATCATTTACATTTTGCCATCCACGTAGTTTTTTGCAATGTTGGTTTACATCGCCCAACAGACCATTCATGATTTGCAAGCCTGTACAGTGAGCGGGAGCAGCCTATTTCACTGCAAACCAAGCGTAGTCCCATCACCAGAGGCATACGACAGTGCACTCCTGGTTCGGGGTCCCTAAATAGCAGTCAGGAGGAGTAACCCTGCCAGACCTTCCTGTTAAGCCCAGCTGAGCTCCGTCTGAATGGAGTGCCACCAACTCAGCAGAATCAGCCTTGTAGCCACCCTGATGTGTATGGCACAGTAACTCCCTTAATCAGCTGACCCAGGGTAAGCCCTGACAGAAATTGAAAGGATGTTCTAATATTTAATTTAATAACACGTAAGCTTCGTATCAAGATTATTTCGGGAAGCACTTTCGAAGAAAGTTACGATTTAGAACATTTCAGATCTAGGACAAAGATATTCTTCAGTTTTAATGATGATTGCACTACATTTATGTACTAATGTCAAACTGTAGTCGCAAAGGAAGTAATAAATGGGAAATATTTCTCTTAATCCATCCACATGCTGTGGTCACTTGAGACAGGCTAGTTTTATTCCCAAATGATCTTTATAAAGAGACATGGCTTTTTTTCTGTAATAAGGTCATGTCACTCTGATAAGCTTGATCATGTTACCATTATGCTTCATACATTTATTCCTCATCATACTTTAAATGTTTGGGATACATGTCAAAAATGATTTTTCCAAGGTAAACAACCCTTTCAGCAAGTAACAATTCGGTTCTCTGCAAAAGTCGACACCAAAGGCTGACAGAGATGTGCATTGTTAATAATGTGAATGTGTATCAAGATCCTATTAAGAATCTATCATTGGAATCTTTAAAGCTTTAAAACATGAGCAGCTTAAATAGCACACGTTAGTGCAATATTGATATGACGGTTTGAATTCTGTCACGGGGTGGCATGCTGCAATGATCTTTATTCCTTGTGATACATATTGATGAGCTTGTCTTGCTCTATAATGTCTTGCATTGATTTTCCTTTCATTATTCAGTAACATGCTAATGTTCTTTATTCAGTGCTGAATAGAACCTTTTGCAACAGTGTGTCATGTTTTGATATGTTGTTACCCACCGTGGTGAAGGATAATCAGCTGGGCAGAGTGAGAAATACCTAAGTGGTCGATTTGTACATGTATTTATTTATCTGAAATAATTCTATAAGTATACCTTTCTTAAGCTGACCCAGAGGCAACTTTGTACAGAATATAAGGCAAATACTATGAAGATCAACAATGCAGTCTGTGACAATCTGCATTGCTTAACTCACTGCTGTTTGCATTCCACAATATAAATACAAGTATCTGTGGTCAAAGGGCAGATAGTTCCTGAGCATGGAATACCTTTCCATTGAGAGAGAAAAAAACTCGCATTTACATCATGTTTTACACAACCTCGGGACATCCCGAAACTCTTTGCAACCAATCAGGGACATTTTGAAGTGTTGTAATGGTGAAATGTCACCGTTGCAACATAGGAAAGCTGGCAGCCCATTTGTGCTCAGCAAGATCCCACAAACAGCAATGAGATAGTGACCAGATAATCTGATATAGCTGTGTTGTTTAAGGGATGGATTTTGTCCAGGACACTGGGGATAACTCCCCTGCTCTTCTTCCAAAGAGTGTCTTGGAATCTTTTAGACACACTCTTTTTTTCCCCCCAAAATATACTTTATTCATAAAATTTATAGAAGTACATTACATGACTGTTCAAAGTTGACAATATATAGGGTGAAAATCAAATCAGTTTCCTCCAATACTGTATGTTACTCACTATGTTTACAATTACAGTTAATGTTTACAAGTTTCGTTACATGTCAAACATACAGCCAAGGAGTTCCAGGCCCTCAGTGTACTATGGCTGAAAGGCCGTAGATGGTGACCTTTCCCCATTGTGCCTTTGCTCAAGCTGCCCCAAGCTACAGTCTGTCCTTCAGCAGACAGTCCTGGACCTTAGAATGTGCCAGTCTGCAACACTCGGTCGGGGACAACTCTATGCGCTGGAAGACCAACAAGTTTTGGGCAGACCAAAGAGCGTCTTTCACCGAGTTGATGATCCTCCAGCTGCAGTTGATGTTTGTCTCGGTGTGTGTCCCTGGGAACAGCCCGTAGAGCACAGAGTCCTGTGTCACAGAACTGCTCGGGATGAACCTCGACAGAAACCACTGCATCTCTCTCCAGACTTTCTTTGCAAAGGCACAATCCACAAGGAGATGAACAACTGTCTCTGCCCCACCACAGCCACCTTGAGGACAACATGCGGAGGGGGAAGAGACTCTGGGTGTGAGGGAAGGGTCTGACAGGGAGTGCCCTTCTTTCCACCAGCCAAAGCTATATCTTGGTGCTTGTTTGAAAGTTCTGTTGATGAGGCTTTCTGCCAAATGAGAGAAACTGTGACAGTCTGCTTAGAGAACCATCCCACAGCACCTACTACCTCCTTTTCCCACAGGGCCCCAAGGATGTTACAGGTGGACCACTGCCTGATGGACTTGTGATCAAAGGTGTTTTTCTGCATAAACTTTTCAATGAAGGGCAGGTGGCATGGCACAGTTCAATTGAGTTGAGTGCTCCACTGCAACGTGACCAGATCAATCCTTCACAGCACCAGGGATTGGTAGAACCTCAGCACGTAGACACACTTGGTGTTTCTGTACCAAGGGTCCACGCACAGCTTGATGCAGCTGCACACAAAGTTGGCCATCAGGACGAGGGTGATGTTGGGTATGTTTTTCCCCTTTTATCTCAAGGTTTGTACATTGTGTCCCCGTGGGCACAGTCCATTTTTGATCTCTAGATAGATGGGGCAATCGCCATGGTGCTAAAGTGGGGTATGGGCCGGACCTGTCCAACATACAGCAACACCAAGAGCCCCTCACAACTAAAACCAGGTTATTACCCACAATGGAGAGTCAGCGTCACTCCAACAGGCCTAGTTTTTACACTTCAGAGGGCAAGCAGAGACTTCATTTAATGTCTCGTCTGAAAGACAGCACTACCGACAGGGCAGCACTCCCTCAGTACTGCCACAGAGTGTCAGCCTAGATTTTTGTGCCCAAGTTTCTGCAGTGGTATTTGAACCTACAACCTTCTGAGAGGGCCGACGCTTTTATTAGGGAAGGGTCCCAACATTCGACCATTACGCAAGATGTGAATCTACATGGCATCTTATCAAGTCTCCCAGAAATGGCTTCAAACAGTCCACCTAAAGTGAATAGCATGGCAAGATTCCACAAAGTGCAGTGAGATGAATAACTAATTTATTGTTTCTTTGCTGCTGCTGATTGAAGGAGGAAAGACAGCCGGGGCACAGAGAAACCTCCCTGCTCTACTCCCTCTACACAACCATCAGAGGTGTCAGCTGTGGCTTAGTTCATAGCACCCTCACCTTTGAGTCAGAAGGTTGTGGGTTCATGTCCCACTCCAGGACTTTGAACAAAAAAAAAAGTCAAGAACTGTGAATGTACTCGAAAGAGTTACACAACCATCAATGCCTAGTTAAGTTTCCTGAACAGGCAAACTGGGCTTCAACTTAATAACTTACCTGAAGTTGCCAAATATATATATAGATTATGCTATATAAAAAAACATGCATTGGTGACTCCTATCTCTTGAAACTAGACTGGAAAATACAATTAAAAAATGGGTGTTGTTCAGCTTCTGGGAGTGGCTGTGAAACGTTCTTAGTCCACTGACACTAATTATTGATATGCTAATTTCACACTTGCAGATGTCTCAAATGGGATCACAAATTAATTTTTTTTTACTAAGTTGAGGTTGTCCCAAACTTCTGCACAATTATCTTAATCTACATAACTAAATATTTAACATTGAGCATCTACTTAAAATTATGAGTACAGACAGATTTTTGAATCCACATTTAATTAAAAAATTTAATTGAAAATGAAATATGGCTTTCACAACTTATTGTCAAGAACTTTAAGCTTTAATGAACAATAACTTCAAAGGGATGATCAGATTTAAGGATTGAAGATATCTTTAAATACTGCAGACACTAAAAATAATTTAATGTAATACAGAATCTAATTCTCCACAAAATTCCAAATGTTATTTGACAAGATGGATTCTAGTTGAGAAGACAATGAAATCCTTTTAGAATGTGATGGTGATTTATGTTGAGGTTGTTGTTACTCAATAGCAATAAAAGTGCCAACATATCTTGAAAGTTAGAAGCAAAAGAATGAGCGCCAGCCAGTGCTGTATTTTCTTCCTTATTCATCCATAGGATGCAGCATCACTGGCTATTTATTGCCCATCCCTAATTGCCCTTGGGATGGTGGTGATGAGTCGCCTTCTTGAATTGCTGCAGTCCCCCAGTGCTGTTAAGAAGGGAGTTCCAGGATTTTGATCCAGCACCAATGAAGGAACGGCAATATAGTTCCGGGTCAGGATGTAGTGTGGGCCTGGAGGGGGAACTTGCAGGTGGCGGTGTTCCCATTCATCTGCTGTTCTTGTTCTGCTAAGTGGTGGAGGCCAGAGGTTTGGAACATGCAGCCTTGGTGAGTTGCTGCAATGCACCTTGTATATGTGCATCAGTGGCGGAGGGAGTGGACGTTGAATGGGATGCTAATCAAACAAGCTGGATGGTGTTGAGCTTCTTGAGTGTAGTTAGAGCTGCACTCATCCAGGCAATTTAAAAGTATTCCCTCACAACACTTGACTTGTGTTTTGTAAATGATGGACAGGCTTCAGGGAGTGAGTCAGGAGGTGAATTACTCTCCGCAGAGTTTTTTTTTATTTGTTCATGGGATGTCAGCATTTGTTACCCATCCCTTGTATCAGTTAAGGATCCACCACATTGCATTGCTGTGGGTGGGGACAGGTAAGGACAGCAGATTTCCTCCTTCCGTAAAGAGGCATTAGTGAACCAGTTAGGCTTTTATGACACACAACAATGGTTTCGTGGTCATCGTCAGACTTTTATTAGATTCAGATCCCCAAGGTGGGATTCAAATCTGGGCTCCCAGAGCATTCCCCTGGATCTCTGGAATACCAGTCCAGTGACAATACCACTGCTGCACTGCCTGCCTCCGAGCCTCTGACCTTTTCTTGGTCAATTTATTGCCATTTTTTTTACATCAGCTCATAGAATGAAGAATGATGTCTTGAAGAACCCAGCCATTCAGAAAAGCAGCAGCTAATATTCACAGAGAACGTTCAGGTGGTGAAGTGGTAATGTTAGTGGACTAGTCATCCAGAGGCCCAGGCTAATGGGGATGTGGACTCAAATCTCACCATAGCAGCTGGTGGAATTTGAATTCAATTAATGAAATCTGGAATAGAAAGCTAGTCTCAGTAATGGTGACCACTATCATTGATTGTAAAAACCATCTGGCTCACCAACACCTGTTAGGGAAGGAAATCTGCTGTCCTGCCTGGTCTACATGTGACTCCACATCCACAGCAATGTGGCTGAATCTTAACTGCCCTCTGAAATGGCTTAGCAAGCCACTCAGTTCAAGGGCAATTAGGGATAGGCAACAAATGCTGGCCTTGCTGACAATGCCCAAATCCCATGATAGAGTTTTGAATTACAAAAAGGAACAGACCATGATTGGCAGTACCTGAAACTTAAAATCTGCTTCTCTTCACAGATGCTGCCTGACCTGCGGAGTATTTCCAGCATTGTGTTAATCTATTAAAAACAAATAAAAACAATGGCCCAGATTTCCCCCACAGTGCCAAAGGACCAGCTTTTGCCAATCACCTCGTGTACAGTTAACCAGACTTTTTACAGACGTGTCATCAGAAATTTCTGCTACAGTGGCGAAATTAGATGATACAGAGTAAAATAGACATGTCCAGGGAGCTTTGCTGTTTCTCTTCACATTTCACTAGAACCAATACTAAATAGGAGCAAGAATTGAGAAAACAGCTGGGGATGGTTGTTATATATCCTTTAGATTTATTGTGAAGGTAAGATAAATAACCTATCCTGCTTGCTACATTTTCCTTAAAAAAAGGAAGACTTGCATTTATATAACAGTGCTATACAAATGCACATTGCTCTTGTCTGGAATAAAGTCTCAATGCCACCACCATATGCTACGTTTGAAAGGAAAGTATGAATCCCTGACTCACTTCTGGTTTTCCCTTACTGATCTCCTTATACCCTGCTGCAAATTCTGCCTTCAATTTGGGCCTTCTGCTGATGTCCTTGGAGAGAGAGAGAAAGATGCAGAACAGCTACCCCACCCCCATCCTAGTCTCCACCTCATTGAAAAAAATGTTCCTGTTATTCAAATTGCAGGAGGATCGAGCAAAACTGAAGTGTTACATAACTTGAAGGAATATAATTACCTGTTTGATTGGTGAAGCCATTAAAAAAATAATTACACTAATTATTTTCAATGTGAAACCATTTGTCTGAATTTCTGATGCACTTTACCAGCGAGGGGTGCTCCTTAAGGGGGCGGGGGGGGGATGTCCATGAAATTACAGCACTTGATTCACAATTCCTTCTCCATAATCCTGAAGGAACTTGGAGATCTATTATAGGAACTTGTGTGGTTTGTGGATGGGTTAAGGCATGAGCGACATGGAAATTGTGTAACGGATCCTTCCAAGCTGTGTTAAAAGAATTTGCATTTATAAGGTGTCTTTCATGACCTCAGGACATCCCAAAGCGCTTAACAGCATGTGAAGTGTGGTCATTGTGATGTAAGAAACACAACAGCCAATATCCGCGTAGCAATAAGTAGTAACAGCAATAAAATAAATAACAAGATTTGGTTATAAATATTGGCCAAGACACCAGGGAAAGCTCCCAAACTCTCTGAAGTAGTTCCAATGAATCTTTTGCATCCATTTGAGAGGGCCTCAATTTAATGTCTCATCCAAAAGTTTGTGCCTCCGGCACTGCAGCATTCCCTCAGTACTGCATTGGAGCCTCCCCATTGAATACTTGAATCAGTGCGTGTTTCTGATGGGACAGTTTGCCATCCAGAACAAGGTCAGATTTTTATCTCACTATTGCCTTGCTTGCAAGCGTGAAAGGGGAAGCAGAAAGATGTGTTAATAGTACCTAATTAAACCATTTGCCAAGCACAATGGGTCAGTGAAGCTGAGAAAGCTCCACTGTACGTATCCGGTATACGTAAACAGATATGATCTAATTGCCATTACAGAGACATGGCTGCAGGGTGACCAAGGCTGGGAACTGAATGTTCAAGGATATCCGGCATTTAGGAAGGATAGGCAAAATGGTAAAGGAGGTGGGGTAGTGCTGTTAATAAAGAATGAAATCGGTAAGTTAGGGGATCTTAGATTGGAAGGTCAAGATGTAGAATCAATTTGGGTGGAGCTAAGACACAGCAAGAGGCAGCAAACACTGGTACAAATTATTGATAGGCCATCAAACAGTAGTGGTAATGTAGGGCACAGTATAAATCAGGAAATTAGGGGTGCATGTCACAAGGGCAATACAGTAATCATGAGGGGCATCAATCTACATATAGGCTGGGTAAAACAAATTAGCACTAATGCTGTGGAGGACAAATTCCTGGAATGTATACAAAATGGTTTTCTAAACAGTATGTTGTGGGACCAGCTAGAGAACTGATGATTTTTGTGCAATGAAAAAGGGCTAATTAATAACCTTGTTGCAAAGGAGCCTTTAGAGAATGATCATAATATACTAGGATTTTACATTAAGTTTGAAAGTGATGTAGTTCAATCCAAAATTAGGGTCTTAAATCTAGAAACCATGGAGGTGTGAGGGGCAAGTTGGCTGTGGTAGATTAGGAAACTACATTAAAAAGGTATGAGGGAAGACAGGCAATGGCTAGCATTTAAAGAATTAATATGTGGTTTACGACAAATATATATTCCTTTGAGGCACAAAAGCCCAACAATAAAAGTGGTCCCACCATGGCTAACAGAAGCTAAGGATTGTATTAGATCAAAGGAAGAGGCCTATGAAGTTGCCACAAAAGTAGTAAACCTGAAGATTGGGGCCATTTTAGAATTCAGCAAAGGAGGACCAAGAAACTGATAATAAAGAGAAAATAGAACATGAACTGAAAATAGCAAGAAGCATAAAAATGGGCTGTAAAAGCTTCAATCGGCACTTAAAAAGGAAAAGATTAGCAAAGACAAGTGTGGGCGCAGGCAGAGACAGGAGAACTTTTATAATGGGGAATAAGGAAATGGCAGAGAAACTAAACAAACATTTTGTATTTGCTTAAAATGGCTTTCACAGCACTGAACATCCCAAAAGCACTTCACAACAAATGAAGTGTTTTGAAGTGTAGTCGGTGTTGTAATGTAGGACCATAAAGATGGCCATATATAAGTCACATTCATAAACATGTTCTTTTTTAATCACCATTTCTTTAAACCGTTCCCCCCTACAGATTTTTCAGAGAAATCGTGACGGTAACGTATCAATAAGGGAGAGCAAAATTTTCAATATAAATGGTAGGGCTCAAGTAAGCATTGGTTAGTCAGTTAGGTCTCTGGTGGAAATGGTTTGGGGCTGTAGTGCTTTATGTATTTAAGATCATATGAGGCATAGACCATTCTGCCCATTGCTCCTGCTCCACCATTCAATAAAATCACGGTTGATCCAGTAGTGGCCTTAACTCCACTTTCCTGCCTGCCCCATATAACCCCTGACTCCCTTGTCAATCAAAAATCTGTCTACCTCAGCCTTGAATATATTCAATGACCCAGCTTCCTCAGCTCTCTGTGGAAGACAATGCCAAAGACTAACAACCCTCAGAGAAGAAATTCCTCCTCATCTCCGTCTTAAATGGGAGACCCCTTATTTTGAAACTGTACCCCCTAGTTCTAGAATCCCCTATGAGGGGAAACATCCTCTCAGCATCTACCCTGTCAAGCCCCCTCAGAACCTTATGTGTTTCAATAAGGTCGCCTCTCATTCTTCTAAACTCCCATGAGTATAGGCCCAGCCTGCTCATCCTTTCCTCAGCAGATACCCATTTCACCCCAGGAGTCAGCTTAATGAACCCTCCAATGCAAGTGTATCCCTCCTTAGGTAAGGAGATCAAAACTGTACACGGTACTCCAGGTGTGGTCAATCCCCTGTACAGCTGTAGCAAGACTTTCCTACTTTTATACTCCATCCCATTTGCGATATTTGACATAGCCTCTGGAGATGAGGGTCAGAGCATAAAGTAACTGGGACTTTAGAAATCCAGCATAAAAAAAAGTGGCTTTTCAAATAGTGGAATGATAGAAAAATTTCAATCATAAACACAAAGCAAGTTAAGTGTTCCTTGTACACCTATTTGGTTCTATTAATAGAATATCAAATTTCAATGACTTCCATTTGTTTCTTTTCTGCTACATGCAAGATACCATCTATATTTTGATTTATTTTCCCCACTTCCACATTAATCTTTGCCCATGAAAAAAGAGGGGAAGAGAGCAAACTTGTTTCTCAATAATAATCACCCTTTGTATCATAAGCGTAAAAATAAACATTAGGTATCTAAATTATTAAAGCAAATTGATACGTTTAGTAGAATGGGTATGTACGGAGTGCTGATGGGGTGGCATACAACTAACAGTAGGGCCCCCGACGGGCCTCTCTATCATGGTGAAAAAGGCAGAAGTGGCCAAAAGTCCTAAGTCCCGCCCCTAAACACAGCGCTTCCCATTTTAGAAAGGGGCGGGAATGGTGGCAGGGCCTGTTTCTCACAGGTCCCGGTTTCTGAGGCAGTTGGCCATTTAAGTCATCAGCTGCCTCCACTCAAGCCGAATTTTGGTAGGCCAGGAGTGTGGAACCTGGGACGGAATTTTACGTTCAAAAGTCCATCGACTTCGGCAGGACCGAAAAATCCCACCAGCAGGAGGGGCTATAACATTCTGATCCTGGCGTGTGCAGACTAGACCAGTGAAATCGTCCCAGATTTACACTCAGTGCAGTAGCGTTGTTTTACCCGCTGGTCGCAATGGCCATAACCATCCCAATCCCGCCACATTAACGATGCAATCCCGGGAAACACGCCATTTTTATGGTGGGCCAGCTCTCACTCACCTGCCGTCGTGGGCTGAGCGAGCAATCACAAACTGGTTTCACGCCATTGTGAAACCGATCGTGCCATATTGTCTGCTCATGTCACAAACATGCCCAACATCGGCGGGCACAGAAAATCCCGGCCCAGGCAAAAGCAGTCTGAACTTTGTGCATTTGTCTGGATAGCCAGGGTATTGTTTTGGAGACATAAGGTATCACTTTGTATATGGTTCCAGGACACCACCAGGGGAGGTCAGGTGCCCTTTGGAATTGTTAACCGTAGACATGAATATACACAAAAGTCATTAACTGTCAAGCTCATTGGAACTATCAAGAGACCTGTCAAATCAGCTATCAAAACCACCAGAAGCACCTGTCAAAAGGGAGCTGTTAAGATGTCAAGACATTTAAAAGTCTTGCATTTAAATCTTGAAAAAAATATCTGGAGTGCTAAAAAGGATTGCTTGCTATTATGTTGACATAAACTATAAGCTCCAGGGCTACCATTACTGGATTAGTGCTGCATGATTAATTTCACAAACATCCATTATCACAGTAGGGTGCCTGCCATTTAACAGTTTAATTGACAGCTACACGTGGTTATAGACTCTTTGGTGTAGGGTTATGAATTCCTATGCTTGCTGCTATAAGGGATTGTGCACAAAATGTTAATTGTTATAAGGTATTATTTGGCTGAAGGAATGCAAATGGGTTTTTACAAATGAGAATGTTTTTTCAATATGGCGAGAAGTCTGCAATAGACTCTTGGAACTTTATTTTTTCTCATCTCTGCATGGGCCCTGAAGTCTGCCCTTGGCAGATACTAGGTGAATTAGCAAGGTTATTGTAAGAGCATAGGAGATGGTGTGGGGGCATGTGTTGGCACTAAGTCAACATAGTGGTTATAAAAGGCCATGTGGTGGGCGGAAGGACATAGGTTAGCATGAAAGGTATGAAGAATTATGGGGGTGGGGGTTTTTGAGGTGGCATGGATTGGACACGGTGTGTGTGTGTGTATGTAGGAGGAGTATGCTGAGGGGTGATGGGTGGAAGGATGTTCCGTGTTTTAATCTTTATTTTTAAACTTCGGAAACAGTGCCAGAGCCCCGAGGCAGGCCTTTCCACCCAGCCTGCCTCCACATCTGGCATCCTCCTCAGCTCTTCCTCGATCGCCAACCCCGACTTCTAATTCATCCCACACTCCCCATCCACCCCGAACCGAAAACCTGACCTCCAGGCAGCCATTTTTAAAGGTCAGGTTTGTGAAGCCGGGAATTCTACGGTGCACAAATCTGGGCCTAGGTTTTATTTTACGTGCCTTTGTCAGGGTCTGATGTGAATGGCATTTCTTTCTTCCCATTTGTTGCTGTTCTTTATTTGCAATCATTAAACTTGGGATATGATGAGGGAATGAGCCAATGAAATGATACTGTCACCAACGGGGCTGAATTGAATGTTACATCATTTTAATTACTTCACAATCAGCAACAAAAAAATGTGCCTGAGACTTAATCAGAGGAAAGAATGGCAATTTGTGCAGAGAATTTAAAATAATAGTGATTACTCTGCAAACAATTTGGAATCAATTCAGGAAGAAACTGCTTTCTGAAAAATGCAGACACTCTGTTAAACTCAGTGCTGCTACCATATCACAGAGCAGTGTATCTACCAGTCGTAAAGCAGTCACTGTCCTGAAGGGCATAAAATCGAGGGTGGTTTGTGCTCATGCATGCAATTTTCCCTCTATGGTCCTGTTTTGACCTTGAAGGAAAGATGAATGTAGATATGGGAGCCAAAAAGAAGGTTTTTAAATATTTAGAGAGGTTTATTTTACCAATGGTAAGGGCTAAAATGATCTGAACTTAACCTTGTGCTAACACACACTCACTCTGTCTCACACACACACACACACACACACAGTCAAACTCACACACACACTCTGTCTCACACACACAAGAATATACTCACACACACACTGTCTCACACACGCAAAAATATACTCACTCACACACACAGTCAAACTCACACACCCACTCACTGTCTCACACACGCAAAAATATACTCACACACACACACACACACACTGTCAAACTCACACACACACTCAGTCAAACTCACACACACACTCACTCTGTCTCACACACGCAAAAATATGCTCACTCTCACACAACACACACACACAGTCAAACTCACACACACACTCACTGTCTCACACATGCAAAAATATACTCACTCTCACACACACGCACACACAGTCAAACTCACACACACTCACTCTGTCTCACACACGCAAAAATATACTCACTCACACACACACTCCTGCTCATACAATCATGTTCACACTCCCATCCCCGCACGCAAATACAGTCATACTCACACACACACACACACGCACACACACAGTCAAACTCCCATACACCCTCACTTCACACACATTCACTTACACACAACACACGCACATCCTCACATTCACACACACACACCCTCTCACACACCATCCTCACACACACGCACTCTCAAACACCCTCTCACATACATAAAGAACTGAGCTCTACACAACTTGCGTCTCCATAAAGCAGATCGCTGAGGTTAGTTTGCCACCGCCTGACTGTCACTCAGTAAATTCATTGCGGACTGTGCGTTGAATCACACAACTCAGCTGAGCTGCATTAAGGCACAGAATGACCTTTTATCCTTCCAGCCTCATCTCTCCATCTCACCCTCTTGGGGATTCTACCCTACTTATTGTGATGAAACTCAAAAGGAAAAAGAACGTACCCAGTGTTAGATCGAGAGTTTGGAGACCAACCCTCGGGAGTTCAATGCATGCGCCGGCCAGGAAAGGGCTGCACATGTGCAGTTAGTGTTTTGTACTTTCTTTAGTACGGGAAATGGCCCTGCGCACCTGTGCAGACAAAAAGATGCAAAAAAAAGTGAAATGGTGTGAAAAGGAGACCCGAACAGGGGTGCCATTAAAAGAAAAGTGTCCCAGGGGGCAGGACAGGGGGAGGGGGACAGGGAGAAGGTCGCAAACCAGGGAGTGGGACAGAAAGAGTTCCCAGAAGAAAGCCCCAGGCAGGGACAAAGGCAGGGACCAGAAAGCGGTCCCAGGAGGATGATTCCAGGTAAGGGACGAGAGCAGAGATCTGAACCAGATCCTGTTAAGTGAAGTTGAAAGGAGCAGAGCAATAGGCTCTGAGTTAAAAAGAAAGCTGCGAGGAGCCGACTTAGAGCAAAGCAGGCTTGAGAGAAGCCCTGAAGACCTGAGGAGGCAACCAAAAGCTGGTGAATTCTTACTGTGGGTCTTTAGGAGCAGTGGTGTCCTGCTTGGCACAGCCGAAGATCTGAAATTGTGCTTGTAAGGTGAAGCTCCAATGTACTTGGAGATCCAGGAGAAAGGAATCTCAGAAGGCGAGATTGAAACCCTGGAGCTGGATTCTTGTTGAAGCTGTTCGAGTGGGAGCGACGTTTGGAGAGAATTCCAAGGCGAGTTCCTCGAAGGTGGAGTTTGGAAATCCTTGTGAGAAAGAGTTTCAGTGACACCGATTGGCTCAGAGTGTCACAAGCATCTGGGTAGGTTTTTGAGGAATCCATGAAATCTGCTTGGGTCGTGTTTGTCATTTACTTTGGAGTGTGGTGTGTCTGACCACAGTTCTCCTGTAAATTCACATGCACTGCATACTTACCCTGAATGTTAGAGTAGAAGATAGTTATTATAAATTGTTTATCTGTCTGAATTTGCATGTATCTGTAAAGATATCGCTGGGGTAAAAGAATAGTGTAATTTGAATCATTTTCTTGGGTTTGTATTGAGTTCTTTCCAACCTTTTTGCCTGGTGTAATAAAGTTTTTTTTTGTTGAATAAATGTGTTATTCTTTGTGGTACAAGTTCAGCAGCAGACTCCTGTGAATTTGTTGAAAAACCATCTTCGGCGGTTTCTAAAAAAAATAAAATTTAGAATCTATCAAGCCAGGTTTCGCTCTGGGGTCTGACTTGTCCATTGGTAACATCAGTTGGGATCATAACATTATTAAAGTTCTCAGGTCACAAATTTTCAAAAGTTTCCCTCACTTCTCACCCTCCCACCATCACACAACATATACCACAACCAGGCAAAAAGGAAAAATGTTCATTCCCACAATCCCGACTGCTGAGTTCCTCAGGTGATCACAGGAATACAGGCACCGTTCCATTGCATGAAATATTCGATTACCTCTTCCATATTATTTATTCAATCTCATTGCTAGCCACAAATGTATCTACTTCTTTTTGGAATAAGATATAATTCAATATCAATTCAATTGCTTTTGGTTAAAGTTATACGACTTCATCTATTACGATTTGGGGGAAAGTAGTTTCATCTGAAACCATTTAATTGGAATCATTTATGCTCAAAATCTAAATGCACCCTGGCCAGAATCTTTGGGTTGAATTTTCAAAGGGCCAAGTGGTTGGGACCCGATACGGGAGGGGATTTGAAAATCGAGGTCCCGGAGATTGTCTGGGGATCCGGATGCCTCCAAGGTTTTTACAATTTTCAAAGGGCTGTGAAGGAGGGGAGAACATTGAAACATAGGAAATAGAAGCAGGAGTAGGCCATTCAACCCCTCGAGCCTGCTCTGCCATTCAATTAGGTTGTGGGTGATCTTCTACCTCAGTACCATTTTCCGCACTATCCCCATATTCCTTGATGTCTTTACTAACTAAAAATCTATAGATCTCTGTCTTGAACATACTCAATGATTGAACATCCACAGTCCGCTGCAGTAGAGAATTCCAAAGATTCACCCTTGAAGTGAAGAAATTCCTCTTCATCTCGATCCTAAATGGCCTACCTCTTTATTCTGAGACCGTGTCCACTGATTCTAGATCCCCTAGCCAAGGCAAACATCCTTTCTGCATCTGCCCTGTCGAGCTCTATATGAATTTTCTATGCTTCAATGAGATTACCTCTCATTTTTTCTAAACTCTAGAGAATACAGGCCCAGTCTCCTCAATCTCTCCTCATGGGACAATCCTACCATCCCAGGAATCAGTCTGATGAACTTTTGTTCTTTCCGATCCTTGATCCTTGAGGTAGCCCATTAGTCACAGCCTGCCAACCTGAGAATGGCCCATTTATTCTTACTCTCTGTTGTTTTCTGTCCATTAATGAATCCTCAATCCATGCCAGTATATTACCCCCAATCCCATATGTTCTAACTTTATTTACCAATCTCTTGTGTGAGACCTTATCGAAAACCTTCTAAACAGTTAGGGGGAGATGGTGACATAGTGGTAATGTCACTGGACGAGTAATCTAGAGGCCCAGGCTAATGCTCTGGGGACATGAGTTTGAATCTCACCATGGCAGTTGGTGGAATTTAAATTGAAATAATAAATCTGGAATATGAAGCTAGTCTCTGTAATGCTGAACATGAAACTCTCACTGATTGTCATAAAAACACACCTGGTTCACTAATGTCCTTTAGGGAAAAAATCTGGTCTGCATTTGACTCCAGACCCACAGCAATGTGATTGACTTTTAACTGAAATGGCTGAACAAGCCATTCAGTTCAAGGGCAATTAGGGATGGGCAACAAATGCTGGCCTTGCCAGTGATGCCCACATCCCATGAAAGAATAATAAAAAATTTGTAAGTGTTCAGTTATCACATCATTTATAATAGATTCTAGCATTTTCCCTATTGCTGAAGACTAATGCGTCTGTAGTTCCCTGTTTTCTCTCTCACTTGTTTCTTAAATAGTATTGTTACATTTGCTACCTTCCAAACTGCAGGGATCGTCCCAAAATTTATAGAATTTTGGAAGATGACCACCAATGCATCACTATGTCTACAGTCACCTTTTCAACACTCTGGAATATTAATCAGCAAGTCAAGGGGGCTTATCAACTTTCAGTCCCATTAATTTCTCTAGTACTACTTTTTTACTAATGTTAATTTCTTTCAGTTCCACATTCCCACTATTCCCTTGGTTCTCTAGTATTTCTAAAAGGTTTTTTGTATCTTCCTCTGTTAAGATAGACACAAAGTAAAGTATTTGTTTAGTTTCTTTGCCATTTCCTTATTCCCCATTGTAAACTCTCCTGTCTTGGCCTGTAATAGGCCCGCTTTTGTCTTTGCTAGTCTTTCCTTTTTACACAGCTATAGAAGCTTTTAGAGTCTATTTTTATGCCTCTCGTTAGTTTACTGACATATTTTATTTTCTCTTTCTTCAACCGTTTCTTGGTCCTCCTTTGTGGAATTCTAAACCCAATCCTCAGGCTTACTACTTTTGTGGCAACTTGATAAGCCTCTTATTTTGATCCACTACAATCGTTAACTTCTCTTTCTCACCATGGTTGCATCACTTTTCCTGTTGGGTTTTTATACCTCAAAGGAATGTATATTTGTTGTAAACCATGTATTAATTCTTTAAATGCTAGCCATTGCCTGTATACTGTCATACCTTTTAATCTTGTTTCTCAACCTACCACAGCCAACTTGCCCCTTCATTGTTCTGTTGTTTAGATTTAAGACCTTAGTTTTGGATTGAACTACATCGCTTCCAAACTTAAATGTAAAATTCCAACATGTTATGGTCACTCTTCCCTAATGGCTCCTTTACAAAATTATTAATTAGCCCTATCAAATTGCACAATACTAGATCTAAAATAACCCATTCTCTAGTTGATTCCTCAACATACTCTTCAAGAAAACCATTTTGTTTACATTCCAAGAATTCGTCCTCCACAGCATTAGTGCTAATTGTTTTACCCAGTCAATATGTAGATTGAAGTTCCCCATGATTACTATATTACCCTTGTTACATGCACCTTTTAAATTTCCTGATTTATATTGTGCCCTACATTACCACTACTGTTTAGTGGCCTCTAAATAACGACCACCAATGTTTGCTGCTTCTTGCTGTTTTTTTTAGCTCTACCCAAAACGATTATGCGTCTTGATCTTCTGATCTAAAATCCCCTCTCACTAATGTACTGATTGCATCCTTTATTAACAGTGCTACCCCACCTCCTTTTCCTTTTTGCCTATCCTTCGTGAATGTCAAATGCCCTTGAATATTCAGTTTGCAGTCTTGGTCACCCTGCCACCATCTCCGTAATGGCAATCAGATCAGACCTGTTAACTTCTATTTGTGTGACCGATTCCTCTACCTTGTTGTGAATGCTGCATGCATGCAGTTGGATGCCTTTAATTTTGCCGTAACATTTTATGTATTTTGACCCAATTTTAATGCCGCTATTTGTCTCTACTGCCTCCTAACTTAGCTTACTACTTTTCTTCCTACCATTACCATCTGTGTTTCTTTCCTAGCTGAATTCCCTCTGTGGTTCCCATCCCCCCCTGACATGCTCGTCTAAACCCTCCCCAACAGCACTAGAAAGTATCCCTGTGAGGACAGTAGTCCCGGAGAAGCAACGGTGTAACCCATCTTCCTTGTACTGGTCCAATCAGAACCAGTCCCAGTGCCTCAGGAATCTAAAGCCCTCCCTCCTGCACAGTCTGTCTAGCCTTGCATTCATTTGCTCTATCTTCCTATTTCTGTATTCACTGGGTGGAGTTTTCCCAGAATTGCACTAAGTGTGGTCGACGGCAGGTTAAATGGAGTCCTACCTGCCAACGGAAATAGCCATATCATCCTGAGCCCACCTCATTATTTATTCACTCCCGCGAACCGTGCCGTATCCATGGTGAGCGGGCTCTCATTCACCTGCCTGCCATTGCCCCACTGTTGCATCACGCCGGCAACCATCTTTCAAAGGCAGCCACCAGGAAAGCTCTCGTCGCCACCAGCTCACCACCGCTGCTTGGGAGACATGGCCAGTAAAGGAATAAAAGGCTTCAGTCCCCTGCTTCAATGACAGGTCCATCGAGCGACTGCTGGATGCCGTGGAGGCCCATCGGGATTTACTGCACCCTCGCTCTGGCCACAGGATGGGCAGCAAAGTCACTGACACGGCTTGGGAGGCGGTGGCAGTGGTGGTCAGTGCAAATGCCCTGCAGAGGAGGGTAGCCACCCAGTGCCGCGAAAGGATGAATGATCTCCTCCATTCTGCCAGGGTAAGCAACTCTTTTCATCGCTCCCAACTCTCTCACTCACAAACCCATGACATATCCACAGGGTCCTCACTCACTGCCAATGCAAGGGACATCACCATTCACTCTTTCACACATACTGTCATTGTCCTCATCCCGTCCATGGGACCACTCACCACCCATAAGGGCCAGGCATACTTATCATCTGGACCGGCAGTCATCCTGACACACTCTCCCCACCTCTATCCATGCAGGACAAACCAACACACCAAAGGAGGGAAAGGTCACAGAAGGGTGGAGGGATGCCAGAGATCAAAGTTCTGAATTAAAAAACAGGGCCATCCAGCGGGCCGGTGAGGTTCTGGACTGTTCCTGTACTGACAGTGAGGTCGGCGCTGCTCTACCAAGTGAGGATCCAGCAGTGCAACACCCAACAGGCAACCATGCTGTGAGTGACGTGTCCTCTTTCACAGGCCACTGCCATGCACTAATTATCTCCCCTTGCTTTCGCAGGCACATCTGTCAAACAGCCGACAGAGTCCATGACCCAGAGTCTCCAATCAAGCCCCGAAGAAACCTCTGAAGTGGGATGTGAAGGCAGCCTCCCTGAAGTCCCGTCACAGTGCTCACCCACACCCTCCACCAGCACAGGGACACACACCTCGGTGGGACCTAACCTTACAGTAGCCTCGGGATCGCAATCTAGTGAACACATCACACTTTCTGATCCACAGCAGGCGGAGGCCGGGACTTCCCCAGGTCCCCGGCACTCGGGGGAGCTGCTGCAGGCCAGAACGTTGCTGAGTCCGAGTCGGGTGATGAGCCTCTGGACTCGGTCATGTCACAGTTGCTGGAGCTGCAAAGGCAAGCTCGGGAATATCAGGAAGGGATGTCCGCTGCACTCCTCAGATTGCAAAGGCACGATGGAGGAGTCCGTCCATCTTCAGTCTGAGGTGATAACACCAGCACTGAGATCAACACTGGCAGGCGGGCAGCCTCCATGGAGACCTTGGTCCAGGACATCACTCCTGCACTGCTGCATGGGCTTAACTTCTCAATGATGCCATAGTTGGCCTCCAACAGTTTGTATGCAAGAGGGGTGCTGGGTAGCTCGATCTCACTCCACTCACGGGGTCAGCCTGGTGCAGAATGATCAGCAGGTTCACGCTCCAGGGCCATCCACCCAGGTGACTCTGGGGGTGACCGGCCCATCCGAATCCCATCTTCCTGTGACCTCCACAACTCCAGCTTCACAGGCCGAGGAGGGTGCCACTGCCACACAGCAGGACCCCAAAAGCAGGCCGGGGCACTCCAGAGGACACCCACCAAAGTCATTAGAGACAGGGCGTCACAGTCAGCAGGCTGCCCCCATCTCTGCTGTGGATATCCGGGGAGCACCAAGACGTAGCAGCAGGGTTAGGAAATTTAGGTAAGAGTAGTTGCACAGCCTGGGCATGGGTGTTGATCACTTGCACACACTGTTCACTGTTGTCAATAAACTCCTAAGAATGTCTCCCTGCCTATGGCTCCTTGTTCTGATAAGCACCTTTCTGCACAAGATAAAAGGCAGGTGTCTCAGTCCAGGGCCTCTTCCCTGTGCTCTACACAGCCTTCAGACCCCCACAGTGATGGTCCAGCCTCACACTCTCTGGAATCATTACTGACGCCTGTACCTCAGCAGTGCTGGTCATCGCTGCCAGAATGTAGTGGGCAGGTGCCACAGAGTGTTCTCACGCTCCCTGTGTGCTCTCCGCACCTTTAAAGGTGGTGCTGGCCCTCACCACACCAGCATCTGTGACCAGTGATGCTGTGCACCAGCTCCTAAAGGGCTGAGGTGCTGAAGGCGGACACAGCATCAGATGCATTTAAAGTTTCATGGCTGCATCTCTGAGATGGCCCTGATCATGGAGCGCAAGCGAGCTGCCCTCGGCCAGACAGGAGTCAGACATTCTCAGAGGCTATGTGAAGATCTATGGAGTGTCCTCACTGAATGTTGTCATCACCCTCCTGTGTTTGAGTGACTATTCGGGCCTCAATTGCATCTCCATGACAGGAACATTTTCACACAGGGTATTGGCGCTGCCATAATCCAGACTGGAGACAAACGTTCACAACTGCGATGTGAGGATCTATGGGGACACCTCGCTGCATTTTGTCATCATCCTCCACAAATCTGGCAGCTATGAGGGCCTCCTGAGTGTGCCTGCCTCGTCTGGCCAGTGCGAGAGCCTCATCACCCTCATCTTCACCACCGAGGACCCCCTCACCCTCATCCCGGTTGGCATCCTCCTCATCAGAGGAGACATGTAGCTCCTCTATCTCCTCCTGAGCCGGGTCCTCTCCCTGTTCCAACCTGGTGCTGCAACGGGTGCAGCAGATGAGAATGATGCGTGACACCCTCTGCGGACAGTATTGCAGGGCTCCACTGGACCGGTCCAGGCACCAGAGCCGTATCTTCAGCATCCCGATGGTCTGCTCCACCAAGTTGCGAGTTGCTGCATGAGCCTCAATATAACATCGCTCTGCTGCAGTCTCACGGGTGTCATCAGCCACGACCTCTGCGGGTAGCCCTTGTCCCCAAGGAGCCACACTTGCAGCCTCTGTGGACCCAGGAAGGCCGCAGGGATCTACGAGCAACTCAGGCTGTAGGCATTGTGCACACTCCCTGGAAACCGTGCACACGCCTGCAGGTCGTGGTCGCACACCAGCTGCAGGTTCAGTGAGTGGAAATCTTTGTGGTTGATGAAGTCCATCGAGTGTAGTAGCAGAGACTTGAGCGCCACATAAGTGCAGTCGATCACATCCTGCACCTGTGGGAATCCTGAGATCAGAGAGAATCCAATGGCTCTTGCATCCTGGCTGTCCCGGTCCCGGGTGAAATGCACAAAGTTGTGTGCCATGGAGAAGATGGCATCCGTGACCTCGAAAGTATTTTTGATGGTGGATTGTGAAATTCTACAGAGGTTACCTATGGAGACCTGAAAGGAGCCACTGGCAGTGGATGCCCTCCATGTCTCCAAGTCCTGCAGTAAGTGGCAGATGTGAGCCACCAGGTCCCCAGACATGCGCAATCGTCGGCAACACTGGTTCTCAGTCATCTGCAGGAATGGCAGGCGGCGTCTATAGACCCTGGGTGTAACTAAGCGCCGACCAGCCATGGCTCACTGTCACTCCTGGGCACCATGTGCGGGAGCCTCCTGGGAACCCCTGCTGCCCCTTATTCAGGAGGTTGCTGCTCCTGCCTTTGCGCGGCCAGGCACCTCAGTCACTTTCTCCTACGGTCTCTGTAGGCCATTGGGCACATAACTAGGCCAACAGGATCCATGATCCTGACGTGGTCCTCCAACAGCATGAAAGAGAGACAGACTTGGTTATTATGGCTGTACTTAGCACCTTCCCTGGCCCTGTGTGACCGCCCCGTAACGCTTCCCGGAGAGTGCTGGACACTCCTCGGATGGCCAGAGGTGAGTGCACTGCATGGCTGCCCTGTCAACCTGCGACAGGGGGGACACGGGTCCAAACCGGGATGCTGAGATTGCAAGGGGCTGTGAGCACCCCCAGCAATGACTGCTACATGGCCAGCATTGGCGAGGAGATTGTACAACGTGTGCAGTCCAACTGCTCCGCAGCCCAATAAAGTGGTGGTGGACTCTAAGTCTATGCCAGGAGGGTGGGGGGTAAGGTGTGGAGCGCTTGGTGGCCCTTTGGTGCCTCTGCGTTGCTTGCATCGACAGGCAAGCTAGGAGCCCAACCACAATCATACCATTGTGGCTGTGCCTGATCTGCCTCATGTGCAGAGGCATGGTCAGTTTATATAGGTGTCCCTAATGCATGGCCACTTCCCTCGCTTACCCTGCCCCCTACCTCGATTACCCGTGTGCGTGATGCAGCACCAGGGCAGCACTGGACACCCTCCCACCAACACCGACAACGGTCACCTCCGAGACTGGTTAGCACCTGCCCCCCGAACACCCACCCTCCCCCCTTCCTCTGCAGTCGCCTCCGAGGCTGGTTAGCACTTGCCCCCGGACACCCCCACCCCTCAGCAGTCGCCTGCGGGGCCAGGCATCAGTTGCACCACCCCCCCAACCTCCGAGGCCTGTAAACAATGGGCGAACGGTGGAGAACGCTGCTGTTCACTGCACGTCGCCCGCGTGCTGTTGTGAAACACATCGGCGTGCTTTCCCACCAACGTGGACGGACGATATGGCAGAGCCTGGCGGGATGGCCTTTTAATGATATGCTGATGTATTACAATTAGCTCCCCGCCGACCGATGGCGGGAAACGCGGCCCGTCGGCGGGCTGAGCGGACGATCGTGACCTGCCTTCACGCCATCATTCCGCCCACGCCACCTATCACACCCGCTGACAGCGGGCACGGAAAATTCCACCCACTAGCACGTGGCACTGAGAGTAATCCTGTGATCACTGCCTTTGAAGTCCTGCTTTTTAATCTTTTTCCTAGCTGCCTAAATCTGCTTTCAGGGCCTTTAGCTTCTTTCTGCCTATGTCATTGCTATCGATGTGGACCACTGCCTCTGGCTGTTCACCCTCCCCGATAAGAATGTCCTGCAGCTGCTCAGTGACTTCCTTGACCCAAACGGGAATAGGAAACTCCTTCATTACCAATGAATAGCTTCCGTAATGAGCCTGCTGAGGGGCCCTGTTTGCTACAGAATAGAGCTTTTAAACTTTATTTCGGCAAACCCTAACAGCATTTTTAAAAATTCTCTCTTGGGATGTGGGCATCACTGGCAAGGTCAGCACTTGTTGCCAATCCCTAATCAGGGGGCAGTTAAGAGTCAGCCACATTGCTGTGGATTTGGAGTCACTTGTAGGCCAGACCAGGTAAGGATGGCAGATTTCTTTCCTTCTCTAAAGGACATTAGTGAACCAGATGGATTTTTATAACAATCGATGATAGCTTCATGGTCACCATTACTGAGACTAGCTTTGTAATTGCAGATTTATTAATTGACTTTAAATTCCGTGGGATTTGAACCTACGTCCCCATTAGCGTCGGCCTCAGGATTACCAGTCTGGTGATATCACCACTATGCCGCCATCTCCCATGTTTTTTTCGCATTAATGCACAGCTGTTGGGTTCACCATGGGGACCAGTTAAAGTTTATCTGTCTTTTGTTTATTTTACCTGCTTACCCTGGTGCAAGTACTGGGGCCTTCATTTTTTCCTTCCTGACCCCTTCCAGCCCCAACAATGCAGCTGGCCCTCTGGGGAGCTGCCTGCTCTCCTCTGCAAGGCAGCGGCAGTCCCCAACATGGCTGCTGCCTGCTTTTGCTGCTGATGCTGGGCAGGCAGCTCCTGCCTCCAGGAGGCACTCGATGTCTCCAAATTGGCTGCCAGACTCACCACTTGGCCAATATAATAAAAACAAAATTATATGGACGTTGGGGGGTCTGAAATAAAACTCAGAAGTGCTGGAAAATCTCTGCGGGTCTGGCAGCATCTGTGGAGAGAGAAACAGGGTAAACGTTTTGAGTCAAATATGACTCTTCTTTGGAACCTGGCCCCTGGCTAAATAGGCCATTTGAATTTTTTTTTAAATCGCATCATGATAGTGATGCTGTTGCAGCACCAGGTCAGAATCTGGAATTCACCTAGGTGTTGGGTTCCTGACCCCACTTTAAAAATCCAGCCCCTTGTGTTGTCCGGGGTCTAGGGGAGAGTCAAAGTTTAACTCTCCGCCGACAGACAAGCTTACTCATGCAGACACCATAAAACTCCAGGAGCCGCTGACAAGTATTTTGTCGGCAGAGTCTCTTGCTCTTATTACAATGAAAACACATCAATGATTGATGTGATTGAATCTGTGACTTGGTCAGATCAATCTTTGAAG
This sequence comes from Cetorhinus maximus, assembly GCF_964194155.1. Taxonomy (NCBI): domain Eukaryota; kingdom Metazoa; phylum Chordata; class Chondrichthyes; order Lamniformes; family Cetorhinidae; genus Cetorhinus; species Cetorhinus maximus. The sequence continues at coordinate 8,020,034 of NC_135890.1, forward strand.
GCTGAACTTTCAACTGGCTCAACTCACTGTGAAATCCAGAAAAGTAAGAAAAAGAAAAGAGGCTTGAAACTGAATAGCTGAAGAATAAAAAAAATCTTCAAAAAGATTGGACAGATTAGATGAGGTATGTAGAAAAAATAAAACCAAGGATTATAAATACGAGAGAGAGAGAGAGACTGGGAAATAGAATGGGGAAAAATAGCAATGGATGGGGTAGAATAGATAAACATTAATAGCAGAAGATGATACAAGAATATGTAACATTAGCTTGCTGTAGCAGAGCTGGCATAGACATAATGGGCTCAATGCCTCTCTCTACGATACGGTTCTATCTCTATGGTTATCTCTATCATTGGGGTTTGCAAATCTCAATTATTCAGATTGACTGTTGAGAACATTGAGCATCGTATTCTGAAGTAATTACTTGTCGTTGATAAACACAGGGGCTGGGATTTTCTGGCTCTGTCCTGGTGGGACCCACCCCAGGAGGTTAGGCAGCCCAACCAAAAGTTCATTGATTTTTTTTTGGCAGGACCAGGTGATCCCGCCTGTGGGCGGGGCCAGAAAACCCCACCCAATATAAATGCAAATCCTTCTTTCTTTTTCAAAATCAGAGAATATAAAAGATATTTCGTAAAACATAAAGGGATATATTTTTCTTCCATTACAATAATAGAGTCGATGTCAGTACGATCGGTGGAAGGTGGTAAAAGGATTCCTTTCCCTGCCCAGCGCTTGACAAATCTCTTGCTCAATTCACTTACAATTGCACATTCTAGTTTTTAAAATCTCATCCTTGTTTTCAAATTAGTCCATGACCTCACCTCCTCCTTATCTCTGTAATCTCCTCCAGCCCCACAACCCTCCAAGTACCTCCAATCCTAGCCTCTTGAGCATCTCTGAGTTGACTGTGTTTTTTTTAAATTCATTCACGGGTTGTGCGCTTCACTGGCTGGACCAGCCTTTATTGCCCATCCCTAGTTGCCCTTGAGAAGGTGGTGGTGAGCTGCCTCTTTGAGCCGTTGTGGCCCATGTGGTGTAAGTACACCCATAGCGCTGTTAGGGAGGGAGTTCCAGGATTTTGACCCAGCGACAGTGAAGGAACGGCAATATATTTCCAAGTCAGGATGGTGAGTGACTTGGAGGGGAACTTCCAGGTGATGGTGTTCCCATCTATCTGCTGCCCTTGTCCTTTTAGATGGTAGTGGTCATGGGTTTGGAAGGTGCTGTCTAAGAAGCCTTGGAGAGTTCCCACAGTGCATCGTGTAGATGGTACACACTGCTGTCACTGTGCATCAGTGGCGGAGGGAGAGAATGTTTGTGGATGGGGTGACAATCAAGCGGGGCTGCTTTGTCCTGGACGTTGTCAAGCTTCTTGAGTGTTGTTGGAGCTGCACTCATCCAGGCAAGTGGGGAGTATTCCATCACTCTCCTGACTTGTGCCTTGTAGGTGGTGGACAGGCTTTGGGGAGTCAGGAAGTGGGTTACTCACTGCAGGATTCCCAGCCTCTGACCTGCTCTAATGGTCACAGTATTTATATGGCTAGTCCAGTTCAGTTTCTGGTTAATGGTAACCCCCAGGATGTTGATAACAGGTGATCTTCCAGCTGCCTGGACCCTAAGCTCTAAACTTCCCTCCCTAAACCTTTCTGCATCTCGACCACACTTTCCTCCTTTAAGACACTCCTTAAACCTCCCTCTTTGACCAAGTTTTTGATCATCAGCCATAAAATCGGTGTTAAATTTTGCGTGATGATGCTCCTGCGAAGAGCTTTGGGAGGTTTTATGGTGAAGGTGCTATACGATTGCAAGTTGTTGTTGTAGTTGTTGTTGTTTTTTCCCTTTGAGTGACTCTTCTGTATCCTCCTCCCGTCTCAAAATGAATTGCTGAAAATTTCAAAACATAAAATTGACAGGTTAAGGCCTCATAAATAATCAATCATGAGGAATTTGAGCAGAACTGTACAGTAAGGGAGCAGGGATTGAACTAAAACGGAGTTCAAAACTCTGACATGGAATGATGGCAGCATTATTAATGATGAAGGTCTTAATTTTGAATTATTATTGCCAGACATGAACAGAACAGTAAAGATTGCAGCTGAAGGGTATTGACATATAGCGGAGCAAAATGCTCAAAAATACTGAGTGCTTAAGCGGTGCCGAGCAGGTTCCCTCAGTGAGCAGATCCAACACAATTGATACAGTTACAACAACAACAACTTGTATTTATATAGCACCTTTAATTCATTAAGCGGTCCCAAGGCATTTCGCAGGAGCATTTTACAAAAAATGTATGACTCTGAGCCATTTAAAGGAGAAACTAGGGCCAATGACTAGGTCAAAGAGGTAGGTTTCATTTTCCTTTATTCAGTCATGGGGCATTCAGTCACTGACAAGGTCAGCATTTATTGCCCATCCCTAATTGCACTTGAAACTGAATGGCTTGCTAGGCCGTTTCAGAGGGTCAACCATGTTGCTGTGGGTCTGGAGTCACATGTAGGCCAGACCAGGTAAGGACAGCAGATTTTCTTCTCTAAAGGGGATTAGTGAACCAGATGGGTTTTTCTTTTTAACAACAATCAATGACATTTGTCATGATCACCATTACTGAGACTAGTTTTATATTCCAGATATTTTTTATTAACTGAATTCAAGTTCTACCAGCTGCCATGGTTGGATCTGAGCCCACATCCCCCGATTCTAAGGAGTGTCTTAAAGAAGGACAGCAAGGTGGAGAGGCAGAGAGGTGTAGGTAGGGTACTGCAGAGACTGGGGCCTGGGTTACCGAAGGCGTGGCTGTCAATGGTGGATCGATTAAAATTGGAGATGGACAAGAAAGCAGTTTTAGAGAAGCGCAGATATGTCGAAGGATTGGGGGAGGCTGCAGGAGTTCAGAGAGATAGGGAGGGGTCAGGCCATGGAAGGATTTGAAAACAAGGAGGAGAATTTTAAAAATCAAGATGTTGCTTGACTGGTAGCCAATGGTCAGCGAGCAACAAGTTATAGGGGGATAGGAGTTGGTGCAAGTTAAGGCACAGGCAGCAGAGATTTAGGTAACCTCAAGTTTATGGAGAAGAGGAGGTGGGGGATCAGCTAGGAGTGCATTTGAATAGTCAAGTCTCGAGGTAACGAAGACATGAATGAGGGTTTCATGAGCTGAGACAGAGGTGAAGTCGAGCAGAGGTAGAAATAAGCGATCTTGGTGATGGCACAAACATGAGGTTGGAAACTCATCTTGGGGTCAAATACGGCACCAAGGTTGTGAACAGACTGAATCTCAAACTGTTGCCTGCGAGAAACGGAATCATTAGCCAGGGAATGTATGGGGCAGGTACCAAAAACAATGGCTTCAATCTTCCCAATGTTTAATTGGAGGAAAACAGAAAAATCATGAATGATAAGGCTCGGGCGCAGTGAAAAGGCCATATCGTGCAGGGTTGGCTCTCAGGCGAACTTGAATTTGGAAGAGGTTGTGGGGAGAATCCTTCTCCTATTTTCAAGGTATAGGAATTTATTACCTTGGTTGTATGGTTGTCTTGCAACTGGTTCGATGGCTTAGATGGTGTTTCCGATGACATCTGTTTCTGACCAGCTCCTGCTGTTATATTTTTTTAAAAGCAGGTAGCAAACATGGCATTTGCTTGAGTTTCTGGAGCTGCATAGTGCCAAGTCACCTGATATGCTACAGTCATCTTAAACAGCTTTTGGTGTCCACTTTTTGAAATGTATCTTTAAAGTTTATGTCTTCATGCCTGTACTGTTCTACTTCTAGTAGCTTCTACTGTTGCAGGGAATTTCCATGAAATGTACAGTTAGGGCTATGAACACTGCAGTGAGACGAAAGTTAGATGTCTGCTATCAATAGAATCAAATGAGAACAAACGCTTTTCACACCTCACAATGAACCAAATCCAACAACTGTCACTGAGCACCGAGCATCACAAGACATGAGACACAACTCTTTTTGGAGGCTCTTGGTTAGGAAAACAGATATCAATCTGCAGACAAAGCTTTTCTGTGGAAAGACTGACAGGAGAAAAAATATTAGCGCTATGCCAACACCATAACAACAAGAGTCCTAGGCACAGAGACGCTATTCAGACTAGTTTTGACCTGCGTTCAAACAAGGGTGATTAAATTAAAGATGTCACTGATGGACTAGAGTAGATATGGGTATTCAAAAAAAATAAATAAGTCAACGGATGTTCCAGAAACAGTATTGAAGACAAGGTAAAGGAAAATGAAAGAAAATATTTGCATAATGTACTGACGCATGCATCAGCATAAACTCAAGTTCCAACAGATGTGGTTAACCTAAACTTTAGGCTATAATTAAATAAAATAATTTGAATGTCGAAAATCTGAAATAAAACATAAAGCACGAGGACTAGGTAGCAGGTTGGTCAGCAGCTGAATGGGAAAATGACAGGTTGATGCTATGTGTCACCTTGGCTTGGTTGGTTACAGTTGGCCAAATGGGACAGAAATTGCGGGATTAAAAGCTCGTGCAAGGAATTTGACATTCTAATCTAATACTACCGTGGTGACCACACTTCAGAAGTAGTAGAATGGTTGCAAAGTGCTTTGCGCTGTCCTGAGATTTTTTTTTTTTTATTCATTCAGGGGATGTGAGTGTTTGCTGGTAAGGCCAGCATTTATTGCCCAGCCCTAATTGCCCTTGGAGGTGGTGATGATGAGGTGTCGATAATGAGCTGTCTTCTTGAACCTCCCTCAGGCAATCCTGATACAACCGAGCTTCTTGCTAGGCCAGACCAGGTAAAGATCCCAGGTTTCCTTCCCGAAGGACATTCATGAACCAACTGGGTTTTTAATCACAGCCCAGCGGTGTTACTGATACTAGGGCCCAGATTTCCGTCCGCGGGTCGGGTTTGAAGAGCCTAGAGATTTCCTGGCTTGGCGAACCTGACCTTTGAAAATGACCGCCCACAGGTCAGATTTTCAGTCAGCAAGGGCTAGGGTGGGCTGAAATAGGAGTCGGGGTGGGCGACCCCGGAACGAGTCCGCAGGCCGCTGGACGTGGAGACGGGCTGGGCAGGAGGCCTGTCTCTGTGCTTGAATAAATAATTAAAAAAAGAAATAAACCAAAAACAGCCCTCCTGCCCTCACCCCTCAACCCCCACACACTCCCTATGCCCCATCCATGCCAACCTATAGCAACCAATGCCCCCATCCACCACCTTTTTCCCTTACCCACTCCATGCCAACTCACTTAGTCTACTTGGGCACTTCTTTGACCACTATGACAGTTCCTCGAGAGCTTTGATAGCTGGGCAGTTCCAATGAGTTTGTGCATAAAAAGTGCATAATCACATTCGCTTTTAACAATCCCATTGGGTGCCTTACCTCTCCCAGGAAGTGCCCCGGGCCCCTATCCAGAGGGGTACCTTACCGCTCCACGGGGTGCCCTGGCTATCCAAATGAATCTGCCAAGTTCAGACCTCCTCTTACCTGTTCACTCTGGGTTTCACAGGCCAGGCTTGCCAGAGTCCCACTCCAGTGGAGGTAGCTGCTGAGTTAAATGGCCAGCTACCTCCACAAACTGCGTAAGTAGAAACCCTAGTCTGACTCCACTCCTGTCCCCGCAAAGATGGGAAACGCCGGGTTCGGGGACAGGGCTTAGAAATTTCGTCCATTCCCGGGGGATTTTCGCCAGGGCGGAGAGCCTTTCTGCCTTGACAAAAACCTGGGCCTAGCTTTTTAATCCCAGATTAATTTAACTAACTGAACTTAAATTCCCCCAGCTGCTGTGGTGAGATTTGAACTCCTGTCTCAGGATATTGGTTCATTGGTTGTGAAAGGCGCTATAAAAATGCAAACCTCTCCTGATAGGACAGTTCAGCAGTGGGGCTCCCTGCATTAAAGTGTTGCAGTAACTAAAGTGAGCGTGATAAAATTATCCCTCTGGTTTATTGTATGAACTTGGAATCCTGGCACAGCGATTCACTTATCTGGAATTTGGGCACAGCGATCACTTGCTCCCAGGATTTTCAATGGGAGCAAAGAACGTGCAGTAAATTATTTAATATTCTGATTATTATACTGTTAATGTTTCAAATTATAATCAAATGTTGAGCTCCATGAATCATGCATATTCAGTGCTAGAATAATGAGATATTCATATTTATTAGAGATATGTTGTGCTAGATCTGATAAATCTCCTATATTGATCATAATTGGGAATTAGCAATGACAATAGGGTTATTATCTTGCAAGCACAAATCAGAACTAAACGCAGACTCATGAAGTCACGGCTTTTGGGAGCTCAGTTGTAAACTTGCTGCCACAGGTTTGAGGGATACAGAAGGGCCAAGGTTTGATTCCCTGCCTGTGCTGGCTTAGCTGCAGCAGGGAGAACTGCAATAGGTTTCAGTACCTTGACTAAGCAAGGTTTATTTAAAAAATACACACACACCCCCTCCTCCACCCCCACTAGAGTGGAATTTAATCATGACAGGCCAGGCCCACAGGAGAGGTCTTGTGTGCCAGCCTCCTCACAGTGGGATAAGTTGGAGGTGGGAGGGGGCCCAATGCAACAATCCCTGGTGAAGTCCCCAAAACATTAGGGGCAGCAGCCCCTGCTCCCGGTGGCACTGCCGGCAATGGAGGGCTGCCAGCCTCCGATTGGCCGGCAGCTCTCAGCGGGGGCTGGGGGAGAGATTTCCCGTCACCGGGGTCCTAAATCCAGGGGAAGGCCCGACACTGGCCAGTTGAGTGTCTTAATTTGGCTGGGCCTCCACCATGAGTGTGATGCCAGGTCTCCCACTGGTTGAAGAACCAGTTGCCAAGAACCCTGTCACCAAGTTTACATCCAGCCCCTGATGTTTCTTAATGTCACATCCTGCCGGGCGAGATTAGGATCAGCTCAGCTGTGACAGGGCCATCATGGAACAGGGCAAAAAAACCCATCAGCACCTCCTTTAGCTGGCGCCACCACCATAAACAAAAGATCAAAGGGGTGTTCATGACATCTCTGGCAATCTCTCCTTAGCCTCCACCTATCACTGACCTTCTATCCAGCTTCATCCGCCCCACCCCCCCTTAAACAATATAAATTTCATCACATTTTTACTTCTCTGTAGCTCTGAAGGAGAGTCATACGGACTCGAACCGTTAACTCTGCCTTTCTCTCCACAGATGCTGTTGGGACCTGCTGAGTTTTTCCAGCATTTTTTTTATTTTTATTTCAGATTTCCAGCATCTGCAGTATTTTGCTTTTATAACTGACGCTTGATACTGAGTGACCGGGCTCAGAAATGAAGGAAATGCCATTGGTGATGGTGTTCCTCAGTAAAAGTTGTAGTAGAGTAATGAGGTAATTGAATACAAAATTATAAAGGTGCTGATTGAACATTTGTTTGTTAAGGGAGGAACTGCTCAACATAGGACAACAAAGAACTCTTAGCTGAGGCAGATCAACTCAATAAAATAAAGATTATTACAACAGTAGAGAAAGTATTTGTCCAGAGTAATCAATAGAAATATAAAAGGGAAGTGTAATATGACTGGCGAGACGTCCTTGATAGAGGTACAGAGAAGGCCTTAAGGCAGGTTACCTAGCAACCACAATGCAACTCATTACTATTTGATTTCAGAGAATGGATTCTTTCTTGAATATTTAATTTTCAAAAGACAAAAAGGAAAACTGTTACAACAGATGAAAAATTGATAGTCTGTTTCCAACATTCAGGCTTCCATGTATTGATTAACAAGTACAAGCAAACATGATCCATGTCTTATTTATGTAAAAATGCACGTGTAATTGAATTCAGAAATTTATTATATTGATAGTGGCATGAGTGATCACTAGACTAAAGAGTTCACTTTGCAAAGGGTGCATCAAGTTACAGATTGGGCCAAAGTTCAAGCAGTATCATCTCTGGGCAGCAGCGGAGGGTGAAACCATTTATCCCAATAATAATTCACCTCTCTTGGTGTTCATTTGAAATGACTTTAGAGAGTCCTGAGCTGTTCAGGCCTGAACGTGTGTGTGTTTGTTCACTGTATATAATTGCCCACTTCAGAACCAGATGACAGTAGGGCAGGAAGGCAGTCCATGGGCCTTCCCACCATGGACTTAATCGAGGCGGAGACGGGAACGTGGCGGGATTCCCACCTGCCACCCTCCTGCCCAACTAAATGCCCTCCCTACCTCCAAGCTCTCCATGGGGGAGGGCATAAAATCCTGCCGTGTGCGTGGCCAGGAAGCGGACCCCCGACCGCGATTTCATGCTGTCTGGCCAATTAACAGGCAGCCAGCGTGAAACGTGCGCTGAAAAGCTCAGCGCTGCCGGGATGGGGGCTGGAAGAGGGCGGGTGACAACGTCACCTCAGGCGTGGGTGAGCACTGCGAGAGCGCTCACTGATGGCAGACAAACTGCCTCAGGGAGCTGTGGACCTGCGAATGATGAAATAAAGGTGTAAAAAGCTGCAAAAAAAGATGTCCTTGCATCACAATCAAGCACCTGAAAGCAAACCTCATAAAATAAAAATACCTGTGGACAGCATTTTTATCTCATAGCGGAAATTTCACCCCACCCTTTGGATGAGGTTTGATGAAAAATGTAAAAACTGCCTGGTCACTTAGCCTGTCCGCCAACCATAACATTGGGTGGGCCACAAATAATCGGGGGCAATTGCGCCATTATGGGCTTAATTGCCCTCTTAATTGTTAGCGGGTGCATTTGACTTTTGCACGTGCCTGAGCTAAATATCGCGCGAGTACGCGATGATGTTGGATTTGGATGGATAGATATGTATGTGTGTATGTATGTATGTCTGTATGTGCATGTATTTTTATGTGTGCATGTGAGTTCCTATGAGTGTGTGTGTGTGTGTGTGTGTTTGTATATGTGTGCGAGTTTCAATGTGTGTGTGTTTGTATATGTGTGTGAGTTTCAATGCGTGTGTTTGTATATGTGTGCGAGTTTCAATGTGTGTGTGTTTGTATATGTGTGCGAGTTTCAATGTGTGTGTGTTTGTATATGTGTGCGAGTTTCAATGCGTGTGTTTGTATATGTGTGCAAGTTTCAATGTGTGTGTGTTTGTATATGTGTGCGAGTTTCAATGTGTGTGTGTTTGTATATGTGTGCGAGTTTCAATGTGTGTGTGTTTATATATGTGTGCGAGTTTCAATGTGTGTGTGTTTGTATATGTGTGCGAGTTTCAATGTGTGTGTGTTTGTATATGTGTGCGAGTTTCAATGTGTGTGTGTTTGTATATGTGTGCGAGTTTCAATGCGTGTGTTTGTATATGTGTGCGAGTTTCAATGTGTGTGTGTTTGTATATGTGTGCGAGTTTCAATGCGTGTGTTTGTATATGTGTGTGAGTTTCAATGCGTGTGTTTGTATATGTGTGCGAGTTTCAATGTGTGTGTTTGTATATGTGTGCGAGTTTCAATGTGTGTGTGTTTGTATATGTGTGCGAGTTTCAATGCGTGTGTTTGTATATGTGTGCGAGTTTCAATGTGTGTGTGTTTGTATATGTGTGCGAGTTTCAATGTGTGTGTGTTTGTATATGTGTGCGAGTTTCAATGCGTGTGTTTGTATATGTGTGCGAGTTTCAATGTGTGTGTGTTTGTATATGTGTGCGAGTTTCAGTGTGTGTGTGTTTGTATATGTGTGCGAGTTTCAATGTGTGTGTGTTTGTATCTGTGCGTGTTTTGTGGCAGTTAAAATGTTGCTGTTCCATTTCCCTCTGTTGCCACCAGTCAATGATTTTCATGTTGCAGGGAATTAGCAGTGGAGGAAGCTGCACTTGGTATAATTGAATTGGCCATTGATAAAACTGCAGAAGGGAGCACATTAATAGCCAAAATAAAGTCGTGCACTTGGGGTAATGATCCTTTAACACCTCTCAAACAGCTAGCAAAGCATTTGACCATATCAGAAATGAAGGAACATAGAACAGGAATGGAAAATTCAACCCCTCGAGTCTGTTCCGCCATTCAATTAGAACATACCTAATCTGTACCTTAATTCCATCTACCCTCTGGTTCCAGCTGAATTGAAAGGATTGTCCTATGAGGGAAGATTGACTAGAATAGGCCTTACCCCAGGTTTAGAAGAATGACAGTTGATCTAATTGAAGCCTATAGAATTCTTAAGGGGCTTGACAGGGTAGACACTGAGAAATTGTTTTTCCTGGTTGGGGAATCTGGAACATAGGGGTCAGCCAATTTAGGACTGCGACGAGAAGAAATTTCTTCACCAAGAGGTTGACTTTCTTTGGAATTCTCTATCTTAGAGATCAGTGGATCCCCAGTTGTTGAAAATATTCAAGACTGAGGTCAATAGATTTTTGAGATTTGGGGAGCGGGTGGGAAAATGAAGTAGAGGTAGAAGATTAGCTGGGATCTTGTCGAATGGTGGAGCAGGTTCGAAGGGCCAAATGGCCTACTCCAGCTTCTATTTCTTAAGTCTTATGTTCTAAACTGCCTTCCCCTTTGCCTCTCTCCCCTATCCTCTTCGTCAGTTGTACAATAAGCTTTTGTCACTACTGGGTCTGCGGGGATAAGCTTTTCTTAGAAAAAAAGCATTTGTGTTTAATATCCCACACGCAACAAAAGGTGTCACAGTGACTTGAACATTCAGAGCCTAAATCCCACCACTGTCCCTACCCCACCCCCACAACCCCAACGGTTCTCAAGATTAATTGAGAAGATACAGGAACCAGTAACTGCAGTTAAAAACCACATCACCACCAGTACAAAGACAAGAAGGGGGGAGATGGGTCTTGAGGCAGTCAGGTTGCTGATAATTTTTTTTTTAAATTGTTGCTTCTTTCTGTCCTCTTCATGCACCTCCTGCTAAACCAGCCCATTGTAAATAAAAGGAACACTGTTTTAGCCACAGGGTCAGGGTAACTCCAGCTTCCTGGGCTGATGATTGTTGAACTCTCACACCAAAGTAAATGCTCCCCTTAACATTCTTCTGACTTGCCTGCTCCTAATGTCCAGTTTGCAAATGGGGGCACCAGAAATTAGCACCCTCCAAATTGAGAGGGGCGGAAGAATAGGCATCCTGGGTTCACACCTGCAAAAGACACGAGGACTTTGCATATGCAGAAAAGGGGGTCTAACACCCATTTCAGGACCCCTTACCAAAAACCGACTGGCTGAATGCAGCCAGCACAGGGCCAGCTGGGATCAGGGTAATCAAGCCCTTAAAAAGTGCAAATGTGGAAAATCCAGAATAATATCTCTTCTTCGAGCATTGGAAGTGACTTTTTCTCCCCCATTCAATTGATTTAGAGGATTGGGTTTCATCCACCTAGAATTGCGACTGTGGCCATCCAAGTCAGACCAGCCCCTACGACTGAACTCCTTCCCCCAGGGATCCACTCCTTGTGGCATCACAACCAGTCAGCCTGCACCAGCTGAGTTGAGTGAATTGTTAGCCTCAGCATTGAACTATAACTGCTTCACCGACCATATGAATAAAAACCAAAATCCATCTAGGCAAGTAGGCTTCCATCACAGGATCAAACTTTAAATTTTCCTGGGGGGTTTTTGTCTCAACTACCTGCCCAGAAGTTTGTGCCACATGTCGATCACGTTCTATGTGAGGAAGAACTTCTTCACATTATTCATGATTTTGTCTTTTGCCAATATAAACCTCTGTCGCTATGTCCGGCTGTGATAGCTCATTTTAAAGTAACCTTGCATATAATATAAAACATTTACTGTCTTATGTGCCCCGATGATATGGCCTCAGGTGTGACACATTTTAATCTCGCCACCTGTATAATATAGACCTGCTATACTCCAGATATTCAGCTAGCGGAAAATCACAACTGTGATTGGGGGGAAGTCAAACAGCTCCCTCCCCAATTTGCTACTTCTCCCTCAATGGTCATGCAGAATTGGATAGAATAGCAAAAGATAAATGACCCTGTCTGTTCACTCACTTAGGTTTCGTCGTTCCCCTATCGAGAGATGCATGAGGCAAACAAAGCTCTTCGTTCTCTGTCTGCAGCCAATGTTCTCCCATCGCTCCGGCATCTGTTGACCAGCTAGCGATCTCTGCTGACAGTCTGGTGCCAGTTCACCTTGGGACACCCTCTTCTTCTATGTCCAGTAGGATGCCCAAGCATGACCTGATGAGCAGGCCGTGATGATGGAAGTCAGGTGACATGGCCAAGTCAGTGGAGCCATCTTTTAAAGACGATGAGTGAAACTGGAGGCTGTTCTGAGCGTTTTCTAACTTCAGTGTTGAGTATAAAATCTCACCGGTGTAGGCCGCGAATCCTTCAAAGACACCTGGACCTGAATTTTGCACTTGTCGTGCGCAATCGGCAGGCCCAAAAGCGGGCGCGATATGTGCCTGCAGCCACGATTGCAACTGACTCATGATTTCATGCTGGTTGGCCAATTAACTGGCAGCCAGCATGAAGCACGCGCTGAGAGAGGCTCAGCGCTGTCAGGGAGGAGTGGGAAGAGGACGGGCACCGAGACAAATGAGGGTGCGGGGGTGGTCGGTTTACAATGAACTTTGATACAAGGGCTGTAACTTTATGTGCCGCAATCAGACGCGCAGCCGACCCGAACTGGTGCGAAATCGTGCGAGTAAACGTTGGCAGGCGTCCCGGCGTCTGTCGTGGAGCTGCCTCAGAGAGCTGCAGTATCATTCAAAAGGGTATTTGCAAACAAAAAAAATGCCACAAACTCTCTCTAATGCAACTACAAACAACTGACAGCAACACTTCTAACCCCTCAACCTTCCAACCAAAATGGCCAACCTTCTGGGCATTTTATCCTGCCCCGGATCAAGAATGATGCAAAAACGTGAAGGCCGCCTGGCCCGTGCACTGAACGTAAAAGCGCACGGGCCACGATAAACCCCGGCTGATTGGGTCTTTAATTGGAACTTTAATTGTTGGCGGATGCACTACTGGCTCCCGCTAGCGCCCGCTGTCTATGATGACTCCCGCGTGCGCCCACTGTCCGTGATACGGCGCAACATCCCCATGACATTGGGACACCTGCCCAACGTTTTCTCTCACGACTTTGCGCTAGTTCAGGTCGGCCGCCCGTCCAATTGCGACACGTAAAATGGCGGCCCTGGCCTCAAAGGCAGCCAGTTTCCTTTCTTGGCAAGGTTTCAGGTTCTAAGTTTCACCGCCGCGTGGGAGAGTAGAGAGCACCTTGTAGAGCCTAAGCTTCGTTTTCATGGAAAGCTTTTTACTGTTCCAAATTTTTTTCAACCTGTTGAAAGCTGATGATGATGCTTCACCTATTCTCACATTGAACTCTTTGTCTTTGGCTGCCTGGATATTAATGGAACTGCCCAGATAAGTGAAGTCCTCCAAGATATCGATTTGTTTTGATTGGCAAACATTTGTTGGTTGTCCCCTGTTGACATATTTTTATGATTTCTTGGCATTTATGATGTGTTTGGGCCGACACGGAGATTGGCTGCTTAGGTGAAGTACCAGTCGGCAGCCATTGTTTGTTGCAGAAATAAACCTATGTCACCACCTTCAGGAGTATAATGAAGAAAACTGAAGTAAGGAACTTTAATCATTAGTCCGTTAACATGAAGCAATGTAGAATTTATAATTTAACCACATTTTCTTTCCTCTTTATTCTTTCATGGGATGTGGGCATCGCTGGCAAGGCCAGCATTTGTTGCCCATCCCTATTTGCCCTTGCTAGGTCATTTCAGAGGGCAGTCAAGTCACCTACATTGCTGTTGGTCTGGAGGATTTCCTTCCTTAAAGGGCATTAGTGAACCAGGTGGGTTTTTATGAAAAATCATGATAGTTTCATGGTCACCATCACCGAGACTAGCTTTATATTCCATGGGAGGAATTGAACTCTTAACCTCAGAGCATTAGCCAGCATCTCTGGAATTCTAGTCTAGCAACATTACCATTATGCCACCTATGTATTTGCTCCCTATATTGATACTTGCTCCCATGACATTGGTTCATAGGTCACTATGGTTTAGTGATGTCAACATTGCTTGCTGACTTCACCAGGTCTTGTGGTGTCACTGGTTTAGATGGTGTCACAATGATAGTTATCTTTATTTTTCCTGGTTAATCTACATTCATAAAAAAAATGCTCAGCGTCTTTGTAAACATGACGTTAGCATTCCTTCTGGAAAGTCATTAGGCAATCTTAATCACTTACCAATGATCTTACACTTAAATGGTTATCACACGGCCATTTAGTGAGTGCCACTTTTGAAGAATATGTCAGGTGTTTTGAGCAGTGGTTGATCTACGAGAACAAGATGGCAGAAATATCATTTATCTTTGCTCTGTGCTAACCACCGATTATCAATCCTCACTACACATGCCTGGAATAATGGATGACACCACAATAACCTCAAAGGCAACATTGAAATGATCTTTCCACAGAAAAATAAAACCCTTTAAAATATGTCACTGGAGATTCGTGGTTTTGGGAAAGTGAAAGTTTAAAATTGTATTCCCATTTATTAACCTACCAGAATAATAATGACAATTAATATTTGTATAGCACTTTTAAAGTAATAAAGTGTTCAAGATGCTTCACAGGAGTATTATAAAACAAAATATGACACCGAAACACAAAAGCTGATACTAGATCAGATGACCAAAAGCTTGGTCAAAGAGGTAGGTTTTTATAAGAGTCTTAAAGGAGGAGGGAGAGATAGAGGAAGAGAGAGGTGGAGGGAGGGAATTCTAAAACTTGGGGCCTAGGCAACTGAAGGCATGGCCACCAATGATGGAGCGATTAAAATCAGGGATGCCTATTGGCCAGAGTTAGGGGAGCACAGGTATCTCAAAGATTTGTGAGGATGGAGAAGATTACAGAGATAGGGAGGGGTGAAGCCATGGAGGGATATGCAAACAAGTATGAGAATTTTAAAATCAAGACGTTGCTCGACTGGGAGCCGAGGTAGGTCAGCAAGAACAGGGGTGACAGGGGAACGGAACTTGAGGCAAGTTACGGCAAGAGCAGCAGAATTTTGGATGAGCTCAGGTTTATGGAGGGTGGAATTGGGGAGACCAGAGAGCAGAGCGTTGGAATAGTCAAGTCTAGAGATAACAAAGATATGAATGAGGGTTTCAGCAGAGAATGATCTGAGACAGGTGAAGTTGGGCAATGTATTATGGTGGTGGAAACAGGCAGTCTTAATGGTGGCACAAATAGTACGAGCTATATCCATTTACTTGATAACGTCCTTTAATATTACTCATGGACCGATTTACTTATCTCAGGCACACCTTTCAGCCTCCTACCCTCAGTCTTTCAATTCCAAATTTTCAGCCTACCTCTCTCCCCTTCCCCACAAGCTATTTTCAGAGGAGAATACTGCATCTGGAGGGAGAATAGAAACTGCTTGCAGGAGGCTGGGGGGATGGTTAAGAGGCTTAGACCAAGAAAGAGCAGGAAATGAGAGGAGAGATGGTGTGGACATAAAGCTGACACAACAACCATTGGGTAAATAACAATTTATGTCTTAGCTATTTAATTTGCTGTATTTGTAATATAATTTATTGTACTACACACTAATGTATTGTGTTTGGGTATAATTTATTATGCTGCATTAACTTTACTGAATTGTGATTTATAATTGAAATTGTACTTGTATTGTAATTTATTATGCTGTATTTGCATTTTGATTTAGAATTGTATTATAATTTAATGTCATACATCTGTATTCGACCTTATTGTGCTGTATTGGCAGTTTCATTTAATGTACTGAACCTGCGTTATAATTTATTGTGCCTTATGTGTATTATTTCTAATGTACTATGCATTATAATTCAGTGTTGTACTTATTATGCAAATAAATTCTATTTTAAATTAATTTAATGTACTTTACATTTGTTGGATTGCATCAGTATTGAAATTTTATGTACTGTATTTTCATTACAATTTAGTGTGTATTTATAGCATAATTTAGTGAACAATATTTATGTTGTAATATGAGGTCATGTTTGTTATAATTGAATTTACTGGATCTGTAGTGTAACTTAGTCCTGGATAGCTATGTTTTAATTTATTGCATAATGTTTGTAATTGTAAGTGCTGTGTAATTCTATTATCATAAAATCAAAGGAACATAGAATGGTTACAGGATAGAAGGCGGCCATTCGGCCCATTCTGTTGGTGCCAGTTCTCTGGAAAACCGGCTCAGTTAGTCCCACTCGCCTGCCTCTTCCCTGTAGCCCTGCATTTCTTTCTATTCAGATAATTATCCAAAACCTTTTGAAAGCTGTAATTGAATCTGCCTCCACCACACTCTCAAGCAGTGCGATTATGCAGAATATAATGAATCGTAAACCATTGTACTCTAATTTAAGGCATGCACATGCGCCATAATGACACTGTGTCGTTGTTCAGATGCCTCCTTACCTGTGGTAAGATATCATAGTTCATACAGGGTCTGGACTCCAGGGTTAGAGAATCCACTATCAACTGCAAACCATTCCTCTGGGTGTCTCGGTTACAAAATTCCACAGGCATTTTACTGTTTTCCCTTGATAACATTGGCAGGTGATGTCAACCCCCAAAGAAATGGAGGAGGCTGGTTTCATACCTTCTCAGTTTCTGCCAGTTTCCAGATTGCCTTGGAAGGGAGAGAATGAAGGTCCAGCAAAGAGAAAGCAAACAAAGTATTGGAGACGGGGCCATGGGTGGGGAGCTCTTTAAGGCAGTAGTTCCCACTCCTACCTCTGGATCAGCTTGTTAGGGGTATTGGCCTTCAGGACAAAAGCACCACAATCTACTGACACCCCAGTGATGTACTCAGGGAGTGCTGCACTAATCGGAGGTGCCGTCCTTCAGATGTGACATTAAATGGAGTCTGCCCTCCCAGGAGGGCAAAAAAGGTCCCAAGACACTATCTCAAAAAAGAGCAGGGAAGTCCCCTGGGCCAATATTTATCCCTCAATCAACATCACCAAAACAAGTTATCTGGTGATTATCACATTGTGGGACTTTGATTTGTGCTGTTACACTTACCTACAAAACAATAGTAACATTACTTCAAAACAAGCAATTCATTGGTTTCAAAGCATTTTGATGTCCTGAAGGCATGAAAGGCATCTTATCAATGTATAACTTTTCTCAGCTGAGGTAGAGGGTTGGATTTTGGATGGGGGTGGCACTGGAGGCAGGTGAGCAGAGAAATTGCCATGGGAGAATGTTATGCTAGTTCACTGGCATCTTCCCACCTCTGTGCCAATTTCAAAGAGACTGGGTCAGAGGCGCAACGGCTACCCACCCACAAGCAGTGGGGTAGCCAATTCAGGCAATTAAGGGGCCTTAGGCCCTTCCACCATGGTGACCTAGCAGCCATGGCCATTTTTACTTTCAACAATATTAAAATGCTGAGAGGGGGCCTCCATCTTGAGGCAGCCTCTCTCTCTCTCTCTCTCACTTATCTGCATCAGCAGGCTGCAGCTTTATTCAATGCTCAAGGGCCTTCTATTGGCCCTCGAGCTTCTGGAGACCTCTGGCCATTAATTAGCCTTTCATTCAAATATAGCCCTGTGCCTGGTCACACTGATGTGATGCAGGGTTGGGATGCAGAAATTCTCCCTACCTCAGGGTCCCAACCCAAAAATGACAACCTGGCCCATGGAGAGAGAGGGTGAGAGATGGTGAGAGACAACTGCTACCACCCCTGAACCTCCTGTCAAAGTTTTCCTCCTTCCTCCTCCCCTCAAGCCGGCATCAAGTGCCTCACCCCTTGTCCACCCTGCCACACCTAAATAGCCATCATGGGGCTGTGAAAAATGGCTAACTTGCCCACCTGGCCATCCATCTTATGTAAAAGAGGGGCACTGCCCCTTGCTGAGGCAGCAAGGGAAACCCTGTAGGTAGCCCCAATGTGTAGTATAAAGGGTTAACAGATGGGACATGCTAATTAGTGAGATAGATGATGATGCACCACTGACACTAGTCAGTCATGTGTTGGACTCGAGAAAAAGAGGTTGGAATCACGCCTAAGAGCTATATGCTTACTCTGTAACCTGTTTAGAAGTAGAACTAATAAATAAGTGTTAAGCAGATACCAGAGCGTATGTCTACAGTCTAAGAACCAAGTCCAACACCTACAGTCCAAGACAAAAGGATCCAGTCACAGAATATGATGGCAGCTCAGAACAAGGTGGCAGCAATAACATTGGTGTTATTGAAGTAACCACAGATTGAAGAAACCATTGAAAGTAACAAGAAATTTTGGTGGCAGGAGGTGATACAACGGAGAGAGGTAACAACGACCGTACCTGGTGAGCAGTCCCTGCCCTTGACCTGCCCATTTGGCTGCCTCAAAGGCCTGCGGAGAGGCCAGCAGTGGGAGTTATGGAAACACCCTTTTCTCTGGGGCCGAGGAGCGTCAGGTCTTCGCGAGAAACAGCCAAAGCTCCAAGTTAGTTCTTTTCTTTATGCAGTAGGTCCAGTAGCAGGCGCCATTCTGTTAAGGCAGGGTGTACAGGAGTCCACCACAGATTTCAATTCCATTATTAAAGCCTTTGAAACCTATTTTAGCCCAAAGCAAAATTTAGTAATTGAAAGAGCATGTTTTAACCAACGCTCAACGACTTGGGGGAAATCGATCGAATTATTCCTAGCCGATCTAAACCTAACTGGCCTACAATCGCCTAGCTAGTTCTTGTGGATATGGGGTGCTGATGGATATAAACTCTCCGGCTTTATGCAGGCCAAAGATAATCTTACATTGGACCAGGCAGTCCAGTATGCGAGGCAGGCAGAGTTTCAAGCATTTAAATCGGGCTATAATTCATGGCAACACCGAGTCTTCACATAACTCCATAGATTGGGTAGGCCCACGGACAGCGGCCCCATCCATACGAAAGCCTATAATACTAGCTGAACAGGGCGGGAAACCACACACTGGCCATTTTGAGATGCCTGTGTTGTGGCTCGAGAATTGAGCCTGAAGGTCAAGGCTGCCCAGCGTGGGGAAAGAGATGCTTCCAGTGTGAGAAAGCTGGACATTTCAAGCATTTTGACAATTCCAGTCATTTTAATCAAAGTCACAGACCAGCAAATATTTATGAAACACATTCCTTCCAAGAAATAGAAAGTCCAGAAAATGACGACCCTACAGAGCTCTTCGGGGGAAGTAGATAGTCTTCATCCAGACTACTTGTCAGGTACAGTCCAAGCTCAAGGCTCTGATAATACTTTTAAAATTGATACTGGAGCTGCTGTTAACGTAGTAGCAGATAACCTCGACTGGCTTTAGCAGATGACCCTTTAACTGTCAGACATCAAAATACAACGTTCAGGAGGCATTCATTGTTCTTCCCATCAAAGACAGAATTATTGCTCCTCTTAGCTACAAGGGGTGAGAGATCATTGATTCTCTATTCTTCCCAATCAGTGTACATCCTTATTCAGTGTTGGTGTTGTCATACTTCTAGGAATCCTAAAACAAACAAATGCTCATCATTTGAATGACTCACTGTCCTTCATGCAGCAATCTTCAACCTTCTATTTAGAAGCAGTGGAAATTCAGCTGTCAGAAGCTGAGCACGTTTATACACTAGGTAATAAGTTCCTTTCTTTCATAGAGACACCATCCACTAGACCCAGGGCAGACATGGAAGTTACAAATCTCTCAGTTCTTCACAAAGTAAGGCCAGAGATTGAGGATTCAGAAGGCACTGCAGCAGACATCCCCTTAAAAGATCTTCTGGACTGGAATTGGTTCTTCCTAGAGAGGGATGAGGAAGAATCCCATGCAGCACTGAGTGACCGATCTCTTAGAGGTTGGGGTCCTAGAGAATGATGCACCTTATGAAGTTTGTTTTTATTTTAGAAGAATCAGCTGTGCTTTTAGGGCTGAACAGAATTCAGATCTCAGTTCCACTGAAGTATTGCCTACTTTATCTCCTGTTGGTCATGAAGAATCTTCCACGGAGAATGCCTTGCCTGAGTTCAAGTTAGAGGCCATAGAGGATCACACTGTTAGAGAGCTGGTACCTTCTCAGGGTGAAAGTCCATTGACAGCCATACTTCAGTCCCAGCTGAAAGTCTTCTCTTCAGAGCTGGAGTTCAGCACAGAAACTGTGCAGAGACTTTAGCACTTCTGAAGCAGCAGAATCATGTAGAGCAATCTTCCCCCAGAGTTAAATTGCTTACAAGAAATTCCTCTCATTCCAGAATTTGAGGCTGTCTTCTCTCCATATTCTCAGCAATTCTCCTCATTGCCCATAGTGGAGCAACCTCGCACATAGAGAAGTGTGGCTCTCTTACCACTGCCTACAGAAAGTAGACAGTCATTCCAAAGTGTCATTGAGAAATCATCTCTTCTTTTTCTGAAAGGCATACTGGAATTTTGTCATTTTTTTTCCTTCATCATTTAAGTTCATTGAAATCTCAGATCTTCCAAGCCTTTTCTGTCTTCAATACAGCAGAGGATGACATAGCTGTGACAGTCTTCCCTGGAGCTGAAGATCATTCCTCTTTTGAAGTTTCTTCCCAGAGTCCTTCGAGGGAACAATAAGTTCCTCAGAGTGTCCCTAGTTCTTCTCTTCTAGTCCCAGAGGGTCCAAAATTTGATTCTCTTCGTTCTTCTCTTTTGAATCAGTCTTTCATTGAAAAGTCTTCATTGTCCTTGCAGCTCAGTCATCCTGAAACCTATATTCAGTTTTCCAGTAAGGTTGACACTAATGATGATCAAGTGTTGTCATATTCTGCAGATGATGATGACTTCCCAGATGCAGAAGAAAGCTCTCATGTCTCCAAGAAGTCTTCCCTGAGGGCTGAGAGTACTGAGGAAGGTTGAACCCCCCAGCACTGGCTTGGGGAGGAGAAGAGGAGGAGTTGGAGTTGAGTAGAATCAGTATTTGTAAAAAGGGAGTTACATAAATGCAATGTAAATAGTTAAGGACATGTTGTTGTTAAAAAGTAGGGTGGCATACTTGGGAGAGGTATAGTATAATGGGTTAACAGATGGCATATGCTAATGTATGATGTAGAGGATGCTGTACCACTGACACTTGTCACCCATGTATTAGACTGTCAGAGAGAGAGAGAGAGCGAAAGAGAAAGAGAAAGGTTGGATTCATTCCTAAGAGTCACATGCCTAGTCTGCAACCTGTTTAGAACTAGTCCTAATAAATGGGTGTTAAGTAGATATCAGAGTATGTCTACAGTCTAAGAACAAAGTCCAACACCTAGAGTCCAAGACAGAAGGACCCATTCACAAAATCTAGTGGCAGTTCAGAACACAATGGAGGGAGAGTAATGGTCTCCTCATTATCTACACTATAGAGGGACAAAGTTCATTTTAATGAAGGAGATTGTTAGTTTAATGAGTGCATGGTTTGAAATATAAAGTCAAGGGTGAAAAAGGACCATTCAAACAATCAACATTATCTTTGCTGCACACAAACATTTTCCTCATAGTTCCGGTGGAGTTTTGAATATCAGTCCTATTATTAACTGCGACCCTGCCCAACAGGTTATTCCTAAATAAAGAAGTTCCTATTTTGTAAATTGCTTTCACCAATTGAAATGCTTGCTGTCCACTTATTCCTTACCTGACTTAATCTGAAGTAATATTCTGAGTTTACCTCTATTACCCTTAGTATTATATGCCTCTTTAAGGATCTTCTTTTTAATTGCCAATCCAAACTAATACTTGAAGCTCCATAAACAAAAACACTCGACTCTCTCAATAAAATAACACATTATCCATTCAGCCTGACTTATGGAAATCAAAATTATACTTCAGAGCGCCACTGAATACCCCCTATAGAATGAATAATAAGCATGGAATTTACTTGTTTTAAATTGCAAATAGATTTGAGTGAAGTGCATTCAATTCGGCACAATACACAGCAGAAAATCAACATTGAGAAGATTAAATTCCATTTTAAGATCATCTTTCATCTCCAGATCCATTTATATTTCCTATAAGGTGATTTATCATGCAGAAACAGCAGCTGATGGAAATTGGCAGAAAATTTCAGCTACATCTACAGGGCCAATTTGAAACATTAAGTCCATATTTGAGCAACAATAATCTACCAACATACACTCACATAGAGCTGTTGACAAACCAAAATGCCCCAAATCCCTTTACAAAGGAATTACTGTGTGGGAACCAAAAGAATATAAAAACTCTGCATTTCTATAGCACCCTTCACCATCTCATGACATCCTAAAGTGCTTTACAGCACTGAAAAGTAGCCACTGTTATAACACAGGAAATATGACAGCCAATTTGCGCACAGCAGGATCCCACCAAAACCAATGTGTTAACGATCTGATAACTTGTTTTTTAATGATGTTGGTTAAAGGATAAATATCGGCCAGGTCCAGGAAAACTCTCCAGCTCTTCTTCAAAATATTACATTCACCTGAGAGGGCAGACATTAATTTAGTGCCTCATCTGAAATACAGCATCTCTGACACAGTCACAGTCCCTCAGTACAGCACTGGAATACCAGCCTAGACTTCATTGCTCAAATCCCTGAGGCTGATTTTACAGCTCCCCTCTGGGCATGTTTTCGGCAGAGGGCCACGTAATTTCCAGCCCATCCCTGACTCGGACACATAAAACAGGGGGTGGCTGAAGTGCCCACTAGCCCAGCAGCCTTTAGGCCTATTGAGGCCCAAAAGTGGCCAATTAATAGCCACTTAAGGACCTCAATCTGCCTCCACTGCCATAATGCGTTGGGCAGTAGAAGCCAAGCGAGAGTCGGTGGCGGGGGGGCATTTTTTCTCCAAGGTTGGTGAAAGGGCAGGAAGGAAGGATGGGGTACATATTTTGGTGGTGGGGGAGGGGAGGGGGCTGCGTGAGAGCCCTGAGTGCATCAAGGGTACCCCCTTCTAAGCTTGTACCCCCACTTTGTGTCTCCCCACCTAGCCTCCAAAACCCATCCCCTCTTACCCTCCATCCTAGCGTGCACAATCCCTCCCTGCCAAAAGCGGACCCAGCTTATCTGTCTTTAGTATCCATGCTATGCAGTCCCAGCAGCGCCCACTACTGGGTTCTGGCACTGCTGGGACTGCAAGAGCTGCTGGCCAATCAGATTGGCTGGCAGTCCTTGAAGGCGGGACTTCTTTCCACTGAGGGGCGGGAGTCCCACACAGTTTGCTGAGGTCACCCGTGGGGTAGCCTGTTTTAAAGTCAGTTGATTTGTGACCGGCTTTTCTATCGGTGGTGGAGAGGATGGGCAGCCATATGCCTTCCCCACCCCCACCCATAAAACTCAACCTTTGGGGGTGGGTTTGAACCCAAAGCCTACTCGTTTGGAGGTGAAAGTGCTACCATGGAGCCATAGCTAACAGTAAACTAGTTAGAGGAGATGATGTAAAGCATGTTCAAATAGTCTTGAAGTACCTGTTTTAAGATTGAAGCAACTCCGAGCTGTGCCACCAATGGTGCAGTGCAGGAAGGGGAAAGAGCAGCATTGTAGATCAGTCAGGAGGGTAGAGGAAATGAAGTAGGATATAGGATCAGAGATTACAGAAGAAGGGTGGAGTGAACAAAGAAGGGATTTGAAGTTAATCTGAGGGGACTACTTTTATATTTCATTCCCCTGTTTATTGCAAGATACTTAAGGAAGGATATGATTGCATTAGAAGCAGGTGCAGGGGTGGTTCACTCAACCGATTCCTGGGATGAAGGGCTTGTCTTCTGAGGAAAGGTTGGATCTGTACCCATTGCAGTTTAGAAGAAGGGGAGGTGATCTCAGTGAAACATATTGGATCCTGAGGGGTCTTGACAGGGTAGATGCTGAAAGGATGTTTCCCCTTGCTCACCAATCAGCTGCTTTCCCTGCACTCACGTCATGTTTTGGTTCGTGACATCACTCCGCCGCTGGTCTCACATGATGTCTCTCCGCTCTCTCCCTAAAATTAAGTCTCCCCGATCTCCGCGCTCTTTAATATAGTAACCAATGAAATGCACTAGCAAAACATGATGAAGCAAGTACCAAAGTGCTCAAGCAAAATTGTGGTAATCTGAGGTGTAATACACCTTTAAGAGAATGTGAACAGGTTGACCACATGACTGTATGACCCAATAGCTGTGTAGCGCAGGCTACAATGTTACTGTTAGTCTGGAATAGGGTCTGTTTGGAGAAACACATATGTCAGTGCTCTGTTGTCTGTGTGAATAAATATCAAGTGCTTCACCTCATATCAGTCTCTGCGTCTGCAGTACATAGTTGTCACCAACAGATAAGTGTGCAGTTGGTTTACAAGCAAAGCAACCCCACACAGAACATAAAAATACACCCAAAAAAAATCACTAAAATATGCCAATAACACACCAAAAGTGTGGCAAAAAGACACCAACACATTAAATGCACCGGAGAAATAATAATGACATCAGCAAAAAACAGGTTACAATCACACACCAGAACATAGCACCAAAGAAATCTTGTATTTCTATAGCACCTCTCATGACCTCTGAATGTCCAAAAATGCTTTACAGCCAATGTAACACTTTTAAACTGTTGTAATGTAGGAAACATGGCAGTCAATTTGAGTACAGCAAGCTCCTACAAAGAGAAATGTGATAATTACCAGATAATCTGTTTCTGCGATTCTGCAAATAAGTTTGATTGGAACCCTCAGTCACATAATCCATTTGGAAAACCAGCACAATGTTAGTGTAAATTATACCCGGGTTGTTACTGCACTCAAAGCAGAAACTCTATCCTCACATACAAAAGGAAGACAAATCACATCAATAATAAGATTTTTTAATGTGAAAGAGAGATCTGCTGTTACTTAATAATTAGCTTGTCTATGCAGTAACAGTGTCCCAAAGAGATGACTTAGTGGTGATACACTTGAAGTTATAAGTTTGGGGATTTGCAAGATCTGAGTGCTCGGGGAATTAAACAGTGAGATAAAACACTTTCCTCTTTAATCTCTACTTGTTAATGGAGCACGTTGATGTCTTTATTATCTCAGATGTCTTTACATCCCTAGAACACCAAACACAGGTAAAGGTGCAACTAATTTCTGACTGTATAAAGTAGCAGTGAATCAAACATTTAGGTAACTCAGACGTACATCACCAATGGGCTCTTAATAGAATTCCTCATGCCCCATTAATGAAGGGTACCTGCGGAGTTCAGCACTGGCATTTCACTTAGAGTTCCTGCTCTATTGCTTCTGATAGTGTAAAACTAGCTGCCTATCACTGATCAATAATTCTTGCCGTTTAAGCATTTTTCTTATCCTCACTCATAGTGCTCATCGGTGGAGCCTAGTGACCTCTTTCAGTGTGAATGTGACTGGCCCAGATTTTGCAGTCAGCAACAAAGCAGCAGGGCTCAATGTTCATCATGATGACAGTTGCCCTCCCGACATTTTCATAGGTTTTTGAGTGGCAGCTTTCTGTCATGGAGCGTCTGATCCAGAGTGATGTCCTTTACAGAGGATCTGTGGTTTGTGTGAGCAGGACCTCATGTGCCAAGTGCAGCCCATGGATTTGTTTGCTCTTTCCCATGAAGATGAGGCCAGTGCGTTTTCATGGTGTGCAAAGCCAAATTTTAAATTTCAATGAATTAAAGTTCCTGGGCCAGGTCCTTAGGAAAAGTCTTCTCTCTGGTGCTAACCCTGTTCTCCCACCCTCAAGTCACCAGTCTTTACAGCTCCCCCAGGCTTGGGAATTTTAAGCAGCTTCAATGGGGCAATAAAGATGAGAGATGACAGGAAGGCTCTGAAGAAGAGGCAAAAAGAGGGGGTTGTGATGAAAACTTGCACGTATTCATGGGGGTGGGGAAGGTCTCACATTTTTGTCCAACAGAATCAGGCTTCTGTATGTAGAGAGGCCTCAGATTTTTTGTGAATGGGAGTTCAAGTTCCTGTGTTACACAGCCGTTGGTTTTAACACATCTGGCCCCAACTACAAAAGACCAGATGCTCCTGCCCTTTAGCACTGTCACAAAATAGGTCACTAATCCAGGCAATGATCATCTCCAACAGAGAGAGAATCTAACCATCTGTCCTTCATGCTCAATGGCATAACCATTGCTGAATCCCTCATCATTAACATCCTGTGGTTTAACATTGACCAGAATTGGATCAGCCATATAAACACTGTGGCTACAAGAGCAAGTCAGAGGCTGAGAATTCTGTGGCATGGACCTCACCTCCTGACTCCCCAAAGCCTGCCCACCATCTACAAGGCACAAGTGAGAAGAGTGATGGAGTACTCTCCACTTGTCTGAATGCGTACAGCTCCAACAACACTCAAGAACACCATCCAGGAAAAAGCAGTCCAGCTGAGTAGGATCGCATCCACCACCTTAAACATTCACTCCGTCCGACACCATCGCACAGTGGCAGCAGTGTACACCATATAGAAGATGCACTGTAGCAACTTGCCAAGACTCCTTTGACAGTACTGCCCATATCCATGACCTTTACTACCTAGGAGAACAAGCATGGGAACACCACCAGCTGCAAATTCTACTCCAAGCCACACGCCATCTTGACTTGGCAAGTATATCACTGTTTCTTCACTGTCACTGTCTGCCAGCCTCACCAGTGACACTCACATCCCCTGAATGAATTTTAAAAATAATTAACCGGAAAGGATAGTGGAAGCAAATTCAATCATCACTTTCGAAAGAGAATTGGTTAAATACTTGAAGAGGAAAGAAAATTGTCGATGATGAAACAGCAGTGTGCCTAATTGGATAGGCCTTTCATTCAGAGGCATGATGGGCTGAATGGCCTCCTTCTGTGTCAGATGATTCGATGGTTCTATGAAGCTCTATTTGCAGGCATGACAGGATGTCGTTTACAGAAGTTTTATCATTCATCTTCAATTCTCTAGCAGGGATTTGAATGAAAACACTGACATCCTATGGTGTGCTGAATCTCTTTGGCTGATATCAATACTAAACCTATATCTAGATCGCTCCAAGAGGGAATCTGTAAATGAAGATACATTTGGGGGGGTGGTGGGGGGAACCACAACCAGCAAAGCATTATTTGAAACTCAAGAAAGAACTCTCAGGATAAGTGTCGAATAATAATGGTACTTTATTCACAGAGTCTTCTTCTGTTAGCCAATTGGATCCTCTCAGGGTTTAACAGAAACACATTCTAACTAAATTATAAGGCTCTCAGTGAAAGTGTTATTTAATCACACTCACTGATCAATAAACCCACAACCTTCCCTACATTGTCAGTGCACCAAAAACATTGTCCAAATCTTCTAAGTTTTCCAATCAATAATATTTTAACCCCTTCATTTTAATCCAATTCACTGGGAAAATCTAAGCTGTGCATTTACTATGGAGACAGAAAAATCCTCAGAGGCTTCTCACAAATGTAACAAGGTGGTGGGGGTGGGGTGGGGGGGGGCGGGGTGCATTAAGCTTCTGCTCTTCTGGTACATTCTCTCGTTGGCGCCAGTGGAATTCCTCAGGTCACCAGGGAGTTCCTTAATTCGCATTCCAATGGCAGGATCCAGGAAAGCCAAATGCCAGTTGGACTTCTCACTAAGATTTGATCTGGCTTCATGGGGTTCAGCTTCCAACAACCCCAAGCAAAGCCATCACCCATAGCCAATCAGCGGCTGGTATAACTGGTGACACCAGGCAACAAAATCGCAGAAGTAGGACCCACAAATCTCCAGGCTAAAGGTTATTGACTGGGACACTGCAGATTTGAGAGGAGAATTTCTTAATATTCTTGAAGGAGACCCCATACAAAGAAGGAGGGTGCTGAGGGGGCAGAAAGAAACTTTCTAGGCAGGAGATGGCACTGCCCTCTTACTAAGCTTTAACTAACAGGAATTTCAGGCTCAGCTCCTTTATCATTCCTCGTTCCACAACCATAGAGTCAAAGAAGACAAAAGGAGGCCATACATCGCGCCAGTGCTCAGGCCAATGCTAACTCTTGAAAGAACTATCCAGTTAATCCCACTCACATGCTCTCTATCTCAAAGGGTTCCTTTAAAGAATATGTTCGATTCCCTTTTGAAAGTTAGCACTGAATTTGCATCCACCACCCTTTCAGAGAGCAATTCCAGGTCATTACAACTCGCTGCGTAAAAAAACGCTCCTAATCTTCCCTTTGTTTCTTTTTGGAAATGTATCCAATTGTCCCTCGCACCCACTGACGCCATGACCACTTCATTGACCTATCCCGGTCATGTAATCCACAGCCCTTTTGCATGAAAAGGGTCCATTTGGGCCCTCCCTGCTTCCTCCTCATCTCAATCTTTCATCGTTTATTTTATTGGAGCGGTTTTATAAATTCCCTTCAAGATCTTGAATACGGAAGCTAAGTGATTATTTGCTGTGCTTGAGTTCAGTTTTGACTTTGGCTCCATGCCTTCTGCAAAGGGCAGTTATTCAACTATTGAGCAATTCCTGCACAATCCTAAATCAATGAATGCAAAAATCACACACGCGCCACTGAAAATAAACTGTGGACCCATCAACCTCTGAATGAGTAAGATTATTGCTGAAATAAAATAGCCTCCTCATCAGTTATAGAATCAAAAAAAAATGGTTACAGCAGAGAAAGAGAACAAACCCTTCAAGTCTGTGCCAACTTTCTTCAACAGCAACTCTGCTAGTCCCCCTCCCCTGCCTATTCCCCACAGCCCTGCAAATTATTTTCCTTCAGGTCTTTATTCAATTCCCAATCTAAAGCCACGATCGAGTCTGCCTCCACCACGTTACCTTAAAAACAGTTTTTAAATTAATAATGCTCTTTCATCAAGAGTTGGATTTTTTAAACTTACCCATGTAATGTTCTGTTGTCATTTGACTTAAGGATATATTTAAAGAACTTACTAGTGTAGCTTCAACTCCAGTATGCCTTAAAATCCTCACCATTTAAAAAATTGTTTTCAGGTTATTTTAAATATCTTCAGTCAGGTGCTTCAAGTTCTTCAAAGCATATTTAATGCACAAAAAAATGTTTTGGATTGGGGGAGAGTGGATTTTAATAAAATAAGGCAGGATCTGGCCAAGGCAGACTGGGAACAGCTACTTGTAGGGAAATCTACAGAGGAGCAGTGGGGGGCATTTGAAAAGGAAACGGGGAGGGTACAGGATCAACATGTTCCCTCCAGGGTGATAGGAAGGAGTAACAAGCTCAGAGAACCATGGATGACCAGAGATATTCAGGATACGATGAGAAGGAAAAGAGAGGCTTTTAGCAGGTACAAGGGGAAGCAAATCAGCGGAGGCATTAGTGGAGTACAGAAAGTGCAGGGTGGAGCTTAAGAAAGCAATTAGGAGAGCGAAGAGGGGATATGAGAAAGCTCTGGCTGGTAAAAGCAGGGAAAATACCAAGATATTCTATAAGTATATCAATGGGAAGAGGATAACCAGGGAAAGAGTAGGGCCCATTAGGGACTAAGAGCAATCTATGGGTGGAGCCAGAGGACATCAGTAGAGTGTTGAACGAATACTTCACATCCGTCTTCATCCAAGAGAATGAGGATGAAGGTATTGAACTCGGGGAGAGAGACTGCGAGGTTCTTGAGCAAATTGATATAGGGAGTGACAAGGTATTGGAGATGTTGGCAGGCTTAAAAGTGGACAAATCTCCAGGTCCAGATGATTTGTGTCCCAGACTGCTGAGGGAGGCAAGGGAGGAGATTGCAGGGGCTCTGACCCAAATTTTTAATTCCTCTCTGGCCACGGGGGAGGTGCCAGAGGACTGGAGAACAGCTAATGTGGTTCTGCTACTTAAGAAGGATTGTAGAGATAAGCTAGGGAACTACAGGCCAGTGAGTCTCACATCAGTGGTAGGGAAACTATTGGAGAAAATTCTGAAGGAGAGAATCTATCTCCACTTGGAGAGGCAAGGTTTGATCAGGGATAGTCAGCGTGGCTTTGTCAGAGGGAGGTCATGCCTAACAAATTTGATTGAATTTTTTGAGGAGGTGACCAGGTATGTAGATGAGGGTAGTGTAGTTGATGTAGTTTATATGGATTTCAGCAAAGCCTTTGACAAGGACCCACATGGGAGACTTATAAAGAAGGCAAATGCACATGGGATACAGGGTAATTTGATGAGATGGATTCAAAATTGGCTTAGTTGTAGGAGACAGAGGGTGATGACAGAAGGATGCTTTAGTGACTGGAAGCCAGTGTTCAGTGGCATACCACAGGGATCTGTGCTGGGTCCCCTATTATTCGTCATTTATATAAACTACACAGATGACTATGTGGGGGGTAGGATTAGTAAGTTTGCGGATGACACAAACATTGGCCGGGTGGTTAACAGTGAGGTTGAGTGTCTTGGGCTACAGAGAGATATACACAGGATGGTCAAATGGGCAGATAAGTGGCAGATGGAATTTAACCCTGAAAAGTGTGAGGTGATACACTTTGAAAGGAGTAATTTGACAAGGAAGTATTCAATGAACAGTATGGCACTAGGAAATTCTGAGGAACAAAGGGACCTTGGTGTGTGTGTCCATAGATCTCTGAAGGCAGAGGGGCATGTTAGTGGGGTGGTGAAGAAGGCATATGGGACATTTGCCTTTATCAATTGGGGCATAGATTACAAAAGTAAGGAGTTCATGTTGGAGTTGTATAGGACCTTGGTGAGGCCACAGCTGGAGTAGTGTGTGCAGTTCTGGTCGCCACATTATAGGAAGGATGTGATTGCACTGGAGGGGGTGCAGAGGAGATTCACCAGGATGTTGCCTGGGATGAAACATTTAAGTTATGAAGAGAGGTTGGATAGACTTGGGTTGTTTTCATTGGAGCAGAGAAGACTGAGGGGCGACCTGATCAAGGTGTACAAGATTATGAGGGGCATGGACAGGGTGGATAGGGAGCAGCTGTTCCCCTTAGTTGAAGGGTCAGTCACGAGGGGACATAAGTTCAAGGTGAGGGGCAGGAGGTTTAGGGGAATGTGAGGAAAAACCTTTTCCCCCCAGAGGGTGGTGACGGTCTGGAATGCACTGCCTGGGAGGGTGGTGGAGGCGGGTTGCCTCACATCCTTTAAAAAGTACCTGGATGAACACTTGGCACGTCATAACATTCAAGGCTATGGGCCAAGTGCTGGTAAATGGGATTAGGTAGGTAGGTCAGGTGTTTCTCACATGTCGGTGCAGACTCAATGGGCCGAAATGCCTCTTCTGCACTGTGTGATTCTGTGATTAGCAAGAGAATAAGATCAAATATATGAACTAAAAGCAAAATATTGCAGATGCTGGAAATCTGATAAAAGGTCATGCATGACCTGAACTGTTCACTCTGTTTTTCTCTCCACATGCTGTGTGCTTCCAATGTTTTCTGTTTTTACTTCAGGGCCAGAATTTCCCCGTTGGTGTGCGGGGGTGGGTCCCGCACGCCCGCGTGTAAAATGACGTGTGGTGACGTTGGGCACCAAGCTGGGAAACTTGGTGCCCAGACCATCTCCCACATCGACATTGACCTCAGCTGGTCATTGCCAATGTGAGGGCTTGCTGGTCCGAGCACATCGCCAGGAAGCCCTGATGGGTCTCCTGGAGGAGCCTCTCCATGAGGGTCGCCACACTCTCCATGGAGGACGCAAGGTGCTCGGCCATGAGGCTAATTGCTTCGGCGATGGTCTGCGTGGACTCCTCCATCACGGACACCAAGCCAAGCATAGCCTCATGTGTCTCCCCCAGATGCTCCCGCACACCCGGCCGCATTTCCTGCATTTGCTGCGTCGCAGGCGTCTCCAGAGGCTCATCATCAGGCACCTACTGAGCATGTGCCTGGTCCCCTGGTACTCCGACTGCTGGCGCTATGGGCACTCTCTGTCTCTGCCAGCTCCTCCAGCGACTGTGAAGTGCCCTCACCGCTCTGCCCTGGGACACTAGCTGATGTTCTAATTCCCACCGAGGTGGTAGTATCTGCGCTGGTGCCTGCCTGGCAGAGATGGTGTGAAGCTGGTGAGACTTCAGGGCCCTCAGATGTGAGAGGAGGACACTGCTGCTCCTCCTCCCGGCCCTACTCCACTGATGCTGAAAGGAAGAACAAGGACATTGGATCAGTTAATGTGGAGACAATGTCAATGTGTATCCCTGCCCCTGGGTCATTATGTGCTCATCCTTCCATAAGCAATGGTCAAGCCATGTTGCCAACTTCAATCACTCAACATTCAGCACTGCCATGGCTGTTGGGAGACCAATGCTGACCTCACTGCTGGGCAAACATACCTGCCCGTGGCACCCCAGCCTCACCGACACCGGTGGACCTGGGCACATGGCTCCTCTCCAAATCTCGGGCCTCCTGTTCGAAGTGGCTGAGAATCGCCAACTGTGCCGGCCCACCGCCAGTCCTCACCCGCTCAGTGGCATTATGCGCATTCCTCTCCTGAAAAGGAGAGAAGAGCATTGATTAGTGCTAATTGTACCTGGATTCTCTTCATGGACAGCCCACCCCAACCAGAGTGGGACATCGCAGAGCTCCAGTGCCTCCTCACCCCGCTGCTGCCGAACACTCACACAAAGATGCCAGGCCTGTCCCACCCAACCCCCACCTTTGGCTAAATGCTGCCTACATCACATTAGGCATCACACGGTCTAACATTCCATAGCGAGATGGCGCAAGAACGTGGGGCACAGAGGGCAGCAGATCGATCAGTGCCAGCGCCACCTTGAAGCTCCCCTCCCAGCAGATCATCACCCTGACTTGGACATGTCCTGGAGTTCCAGCACTGCTCCTGGGTGCAGCTCCTCCAGGCTGCCCCCAAAACAGTCATGTGGGTCACAGTGTACCACATGCTGCGGGTGCAGAACCCATCTCTTCACCACCCTCTCAGGGTAACCTCGGAATGGGCAATATCTGCTGGCCCACCCAGCGAAGGACACATGCCTGTCAATGATTCAATGCAGTCACTGCACTCAGACTTGCTGGGGGGTGGGGTGGGTGGGGGGCTGCCAGGGTGGAAAGTCTACCTGCTGGGTAAAGTGACCAATGCCAACATGGTCCTCACCCCTCCTGAGCGCAACAGGTCGTTGAAACGTTTGCGACACAGGGTCCAGGTGCGCCGCACCACGTCGTGGGAGCTCACCACCTCCGCCTCCTCCTCCCATCCTGGGGTATGAGGACCTCCCGCCGTGCTGGCACCTCCACGAGGAGGGCAGCGAGTCGATCATCAGAAAAACGAGGGGCACAGTGCCTCCCCTCCTGCCTGGCCTGCTCACCAGCAACACTCTGGGGAGCCCTTCCACTGGCCGTCATTCGCAGCCTTTGAGAGGCTGCAGCAACTTTTTAAAACAGGCCGCCGCCCACTCCCTCCCTCTGTCCTCGGGAGCCACGACTCACGCTGGATGGGCCTTAATTGGCCCGCCCGCGTAAAATGGCGACGCGGACCCGATCGCGGGCGGCGATCAGGCGCCTGACAGGCAGAAAACTCTGCCCCAGGTTTCCAGCATCCACAGTTATTTTGCTAAAGGTCAAATACTGTATTAAGTTTAATTTGCAAATCATATTGCCTTCAATTTTTCCCAAAAGTGTCCTGGCCAGTGATCAAACCAGCGATTAACAGAATGGATCAGAATCCAATGCTGTTGATCATGAGCTGAAAAGCTTGTTCATTCATCTGCCGACTGGTTCCTGATCTTGCTGTGCACAAAATGACTGCCGCATTCGCTCTTGCAACAGCAGCCATTGCATTTCAAAGTAACTTATTGTCGGTGGAGCACTTTTAGATACTTTAGATACACATAAGGTGCCATATAAATGCAAGTCTTCCTCTCAATTAAGTAAAGCGTGGGGTGCTGCAGCGTTAAGTGAGTTTACCCAACAGGTAATGCAACAGTCAGTATTATGTGTCAAACATCGCTAGATCTGAGTGTGTTACCTCAAGAAGGAAATAATGAATATTTTCCCAGAAACCAGACAGGTTTCAAGACCAAAGCAGTTTCACTTTGAGTCACAATCGGTGTCAAAATTTGTCACAATGGAATTAAATTGTTTTAATTAATCCATTAGAATGGAAATCAGAACTTTTCCTTTCAACAAAGCGGCTTGTAAGTCATGAACGTTCGATAGCATTTTAAAATATCCGTATATTAGACTTTTTTCTAATTAAAGCCATATCTTCATTCCTGACATGATTAATGAAAATGGAGAATACTAGTCAAAATCGAAAATCGCCTTTATTTGGAACAAATTGATTAACATCATCACAAGGCTAACTTAAATGGAAGGAAAGATTACATTTTAAAATAAATGACAGAAGCAGACAAACACTGCTACACTCCGCAGATCAGAGGACAGCAGAGATTAACGGGCACTCAGTGGCAGCACGACATTCACATACTCCATAAAGCCAGCACTTTGCAGACTCTCTTTCCCAAATCAGTCTTAAAGCAGGAGTCAACATCCAAACCCCTTTTAAAAATTTAAACAGTTCCATTAATTTTAATTGCCTTTTAACAATTCTATTCAAGGTTTCTTGCAAAGCAAGGAAAGAAGATTTACTGAGGAGATAAAGGTACATTTCACTTTCAGGTAGATTATAAGCTTCCTTGCATGTTATTTGATAAACTGTGGGTTATTTATAATTTATTTTAAAAAATTATTCAAAACATTATTAAAAAACGCACTGCACTACATTCCAAGGGCAGAATTTTACAGGGCCAGGGCCATAAAACATGGTGAGTCATTCAAATGTCCATTGACTTCGGTGGGACTGTAAAATCCCGCTGGGGTAAAATTCCACCCCACATCTAATATTCTGTAAGAATTCTCTAACCTTGAAATTGTACCGTGCAAATGTGCGTACCTGGTGACGAGAGGGGTAAAAGAGCTTCAGCTTCACTGACTGGCAATTACCTGGAAGGGTTAATCGCACATCTTTTATAGAGCCAATCACTCCCCACACCCCTGTACTCCAGCCCCACACACCCCAATCCCCCACCCTACGTGTTTTTTTTATTCTATTAAAATTAAAGCAATGCAGATCTGATTGGTTTCTGGAAAGAGAGCTAGTGACTCTCCACATCAGATTACTGCTTTGTGCGATGAAGTCAACTCCTTGAATACAAATGCTTGACATAAGGAGATCGCCATAGCTTTCAGGCGGGGAGACTGAGTCTCTGCGGTGCGATGCACAAGTCACGTGGGACAGGCTGGATGGGGAAAAAAAGAGTCTTATCCTCGGGTCATTGTCCACCTTTTTGCATCGTATACAATTCCTTTTCCATTCAAATAAAAGCAAAATACTGCGGATGCTGGAAATCTGAAACAAAAACAAAAATAGCTGGAAAAACTCAGCAGGTCTGACAGCATCTGCGGAAAGGAACACAGTTGGCGTTTCGAGTCCGTATGACTCTTCATTAGAACGCAATCAAAGCAGGTTTAAGCCAGATGCAGTCGAATCCTAACAATTGCATAGTGTAATTTCCTCTTTTTTTATATTTTGCAAAGGTTGTTGAAAAAAATAGGCTGCCCTTTAAGTAAAACTGAGGAAATGCCATTAACATGTTTCAAGTTGCATTTCACTGTATGTTCCCTCGAAGTTTCTGCCTATTTGTATGCATTCTGATGAGAATAGAGAACAGCATCGGAGACTGTTACTGAGCAGAATGAAGTTGGATTAACATTATTGCATTCGTAATTTTCTGTCACTAAATGTAGCAAAATCTTAAGTGATTTCTAAAAGCACAGTTTACACAGTTTGGGGGGGCACTGACTAGTATTCCAGAGACCCAGGGTTCGAATCCCACCATGGCAAATGGTGAAATTTGAATTCAATAACAATCTGGAATTAAAAGTCTGATAACGACCATGAAACCATTGCCAATTGTCTTAAAAACCCATCAGGTTCACTAATCGTCTTTAGGAAAGGAAATCTACCATCTTTACCTGGTCTGGCCTACATGTGACTCCAGACCAGTCGACTCTTAAATGCCCTCTGAACAGGGGCAATTAGAGTTGGATAATGAATGCTGACCTAGCCAGCGACATCCAAATCCCATGAATGAATTAAAAACACACTGACTACAGCATTCCTTGCCCTATTATTAACTAAGGGTACTTCATTTGTTTAATTTCAACTACATGCCCTTTACATCACCAGTTGTGGGACCCCTAGAAACTAGTCTCCTGAATATTAAGAATCTCCAACAAAATAGAAATAGAACAATATGTACAAGATACATAAATGAAACGACCAAAGCCTCACTTCTTTGATATCTTGACATCCCCTGATAATCAGTAGTTTTTAATTTACAAAATTGACACTTGGCTTTTGTATGAATCGTGAGGAGGGGTGTTATAGCCCCAGCAAATGCAACCAATTCTGTCTCAGATAAATAAAACAAACAAAAACTTCATAGCAGCTCAGTCAGCAGCTGAAAAAGGGAATGAGATAGTTAACATTTTGGATGTGGGGATGCTTTATCACAGCGGGATAATATGGGTGCACAGTAGCAAAGTGGTTATGTTACTCAGCTACTGGAACTAATGATCCAGAGATAATCCAAATTCCAACGCAGAAGCGAGTGAATTTAAACTCAATTAAATGAATCTGGAATTTAAAAGAAAAACTTGTCTCAGTAATGGTGACCACAGGGTTGTTGTAAAAACCAATCACCTTTAGGGAAGGGAATCTACTGACCGTAACAGGTCTGGCCTATACTGGGGGAGTGGGGGAGCAGTGCAGGGAGGCGTGATATTGTCACTGGGCTAGTATGCCATTGACCCAGGGTAATGCTCTGGGGACCTAGGGGAGGATTTTCCCTTTGTTGGGCGGGTGTGATGGGCGGGTCCGGGAACGGCACACTAAGAGTCTCAGCACTGCCAGGGTGTGGGGTGACGGGAGGAGCGGGAGCGCTGAAATGTGTTGCATGGTGGGGAGCACACACTGAAATCTCCCTGAAGGCACAGAGCTGCCTCAAGGAGCTGATGGATTTGAAAAATGAAAAATAGACTTTTTACATATGATATAAACATGTGACTCAGCCACATGAAGAGGGACATGTAAAAAAAGGATGGTAACGTTTCTTTTGTTGTTTTCTTAGTAACCGTCGGAAACCTCATCCCGCCCGTGGATGAGGGTTCGTTAAAAATGCAAAGGCCGCCTGGCCTATTCGCCCGCCCGCCAACCGAACGGTTGAGCGGGCAGCGAAAAATGCAACTTAATTAATTGCTTAATGGCCTTAATAGGCCTCAATTGTCGGCAGGCACACTGCCACCTCTTGCGCACACCCACCAACCGATAGACCATGATAGTGCGCGATGGCATCGGGACACTCGCCCAACGTCACTACGCACTATTTTACTCCCGTTCGAGTCGGGCACGCGCCCACCCGCGGGTACGAAAGGTTCTGCCCCTGGGCTTAGATCCTCCCACGGCAGACAGTGAAATTTGAATTCAATAAAAATCCGGAATTAAAAGTTGCTGATTGTTGTAAATGCCCATCTGATTCACTGAGTCCTTCAGGGAAGGAAATCTGCCATCCTCACCTGGTCTGGCCTACACGTGTCACCTGGTCTGGCTTACATGTGACACCAGTGGTTGACCCTTAAAAAATGCCCTCTGAACACGGGGAATTAGGGATGGGCAATATATGCTGACCTAGACAGTGGTGCCCACATCCCATGTCTGATTAAAAAAAAAAGTGACTCCAGACCCACAACAATGTGATTGACTCTTAATTGTCCTCCGAAACAGCCTGGTAAGTAGTAAATGTTGGCCTTGTAAGTCCCATGATAACATCTAGCTTTCCAGATCCGATATGGTGCAATGTGAAGTAAAGCTCATTAACTCTGCCAATTTTGTGTTATCCCATTCCTCAAATGACCATCCAACTGTGTATGCCATTTTGCATCTCCCACATCAGTCTTCATGTAACATTTCAGCTAAAGGTCACCAGTCATAAATTCGGAATGGTTTAATGCTTTGGCCCCTTGAACAAGGGGAACTTCATTGTCACTGCCCAAATCCATTACAAAATTAATTTTATTGAACTAAGCTCTTGAAATCTGAATTGTTTTATCATGAAAATTGCCAAAGCTGTAGGTCCCATTGCTGGAAGATAGCATCGGTATGCACTCCCAGGCCACTTTGATGTCTCGTTTCATGTACTTTGTATACAAAGATGATCGTGTTACTCTTTTTCTTTACATTGAGAAACCACGATAAAAGGTTCAAGGCCCAAAGGAGAGAATAAAAGATGTGGTTAAGCAGGCAGTATCAATTAGGTGACACCAACATTATAAAAGCCTTCAGAATGTAGGAGGAAGGTAATATGAGGGGGTGTAAGGACTTCCTTCAGTCTTTGGGTCAAGGAAAATATGAATTACAGTCCAGTTGGCATGGAGATGGGGATTGAGGTTGGGAGGGTGACGGGGGCTTGGGGGGAGGGTGAAGAAAGTAGAAGTGCTAATTGTAGGAAGCAGTTGTATTGTGGTTGTTGTTACTGGACTAGTAACCACAACTGGTCTGGATTAATGCCCAGAGATTTGAATTCAAATCCCTCACTGCAACTGGTAACTTAAATTCAGTTAATTAAATGAAACTGGAATCAAAAAAGTAGCATACTTCAAATATTAGAAATTACTGGATGGTCATAAAAATCCATCTTGTACACTGATGTCTATTGGAAGGGAAACCTGTCATGCTTACTGGTCTGGTCTATATGTGATTCCAGACCCACAGTAATGTGGTTGACTCATAAATGTCCTCTGAAATGGTCTAGCAAGTCATTAAGTTGTAGTCAAGAAAATGGCTCCCCACCACATTCTCAAAGGCAAACGGGTGGGTACCAAATGCCAGCTGCACCAGCAATGCTCACATCCTGTGAATGAGTAAAAAAATGTTCCTCAACTTGTCTTTACATTTTCAATTTGTAATACGGATGCTTGTCTATCACTAAACAAGTGGAGGGATTTGCCGGTTATCCTCTTGCTTTTTTCCCACCATCCATTCCGTGCTGAACGTCAAAGGTAATATTCACAATCTGAATGGACAAGCCACCTTGAAGTGACTGGATCCCTTCTCCAATGATTTGATCCTAATCAAATGAACCAGGTGAGCAAAGGGTGAGTTATTCTCAGTGCTGAGAAGACCATAGAAACATAGAAAATAGGAGCAGGATTGGGTTATTCAGCCCTTTGAGCCTTCTATGCCATTCAATACTGATTCACGCTGATCCTCTATCTCAACGCCAAAGTCTAGCTTTCTCCCCATATCCCTTGACTCCATTAAATGTCAAGAAATCTACCCATTTCCTTCTTAAATATATTCAGGGACTTGGCCTCCACAGCCTTCTGTGGTAAACAATTCCTCAGGTTCACCACCCTCTGAGTGAGAAATTTCTCGTCTCAGCACTAAATGGCCTACCCCATATCTTGAGATTGTGACCCCTTGTCCTAGACACCACCCCCAGTCAGAGGAAACATCATCCCTGCATCCAATCTGTCCAGACCTGTCAGAATTTTATACATTTCAATGAGATCCCCTCTCATTCTTCTAAACTCCAGTGTATACAGGCCTAGTCGACCCAATCTCTCCTCATACAACAATCCTGCCATCCCAGGAATCAGTCTGGTGAACCTTCGCTTCACTCCCTCAATGGCAAGCATATCCTTTCTTAGGTAAGGAGACCTAAAACTGCACACAATACTCCAGGTGTGGTCTCACCAAGGCCCTGACCATTATGCCAATAATTCTGTTGGAAATGATTGGTTGCGATGTGAGTCACTTAAATTTGCTTTAAGAAATACAAACACTCTTCAGCTTTTTTTTTTAAACTGGCAAACTATGTATCTGAATTGTTGTAAAATCTGCTAGAAATTCGAAATCTTCAAAAATCCAAAATATTATGGCCTAGTTCATAAAGTTGAGGGTGACCTGCCAGATGTTGGAGTCCATAACAGTAGGAGCCCCATGAGTTATTAGTAGTTAACCTAAACATATTACATTTTTTGGTGTGGATCTAACCAAAATTGATGGGATGAGACTGCATGCTCTCTGATGATTATTTACAGCCTTGTTAATAGAATGGGTATGGATGGATATCCAGTTTCTATTTTTAGAGCTATACTGGGAACCATCAGAATTATACCTGAACCCTTCACCACAAACAACCTGCCAAATATCATCAAATGGAACATTTTTGTTTACTGAAGATGCCACGCATTACAGAATAATTAATCTCCCAAGTAGGAACAAAATCAAGTAGAAAACAAAAAATAGATGTTAGGATGTTAAATAGACACCATACTAACGAGTCTGAACCAATAACTCTGAAAATCCATATTTACCATTCTGTGAATGCACACCAAGCTCTGTTCAGGAAAATATATGCAGCTTCTTAATTAGCCAATCATACCTCAAGATAAAAACCAATGAGTGAGATGAATGAATTCTCCCATCTTATCTCAGATATCCAGAGAGATAAGTGCCAAACTCAATACAAATACAAGTAATTGACTTTTGAATGAGTAAGATTTCTGTCGCTATTAGTCTTAGAATCATGGAATGATACAGCACAGAATGAGGCCATTTGGCCCATCGTGCCTGTGCCAGCTCTGTGGTAGAGCTAGACAATTAGCCCCACTTCCTTGCTTTTTCCCCATAGCCCTGTACATTTTTCCCCTTCAAGTGTTTATCCACTTCTCTTGTGAATGTTACTATTGAATCTTCTTCCAGTTACGTTTTGGGCAGTGCATTCCAGATTACAACAATTTGTTTCTGGTTTTGTTTGCCAATCACCTTAAATCTGTTGCCCTCCGGTTACCAAAATTTCAGCCACTGGAAATCACTGATCTTTATCTACTCCATCCAAACCACGCATGAAGTTGAACAACTCAATCAAACCTCCATTCTCCCTCCACCTGGACCCCTCCCTCTGGATTCTTACCTTCTCTTGATCTTTTCATTGAGAACTGTCGGCGTGACATTAGTCGTCTCAATTTCTCTGCTCCTCTCACCCATTCTAATCTGTCTCTCTCTGTTCTTACTGCACTCCGTTCTCTCAGGTCCAATTCCAACATTGTCATCAAACCCGCTGACAAGGGTGGTGCTGTTGTTGTCTGGCGCACCGACCTCTACCTCGCGGAGGCTGAGTGTCAACTCACAGACACTTCCTCCTACCTCTCCCTGGACCATGACCCCACCACTGAACATCAAGCCATTGTTTCCAGGACTGTCACTGACCTCATCTCCTCTGGAGATCTTCCTCCCACAGCTTCCAACCTGATAGTCGCCCAACCTCGGACGGCCCGCTTCTACCTCCTACCCAAAACCCACAAACAGAACTGTCCCGGCAGACCGATCATGTCAGCCTGTTCCTGCCCCACGGAACTCATTTCTCGTTATTTTGACTCCCTTCTCTCTCCCCTTGTCCAGTCCCTTCCCACCTACATCCGTGATTCCTCTGACACCTTACGTCACATCAACAATTTCCAGTTCCCTGGCCCCAGCCGCTTCCTCTTCACCATGGACGTCCAGTCCCTCTACACCTCCATCCCCCACCAGGATGGTCTGAGGGCCCTTAGCTTCTTCCTTGAACAGAGGCCCGAACAATCCCCATCCACCACTACTCTCCTCCGTCTGGCTGAACTTGTTCTCACACTGAACAATTTCTCCTTTAACTCCTCTCACTTCCTCCAAATAAAAGATGTGGCTATAGGCACCCGCATGGGCCCCAGCTATGCCTGTCTCTTTATGGGGTATGTGGAACATTCCTTGTTCCAGTCCTACTCCGGCCCCCTCCCACAACTCTTTCTCCGGTACATCGATGATTACTTCGGTGCTGCTTCATGCTCTCGTATTATTAATTTTGCTTCCAATCTCCACCTCTCCATCATTTTCACATGGTCCATCTCTGACACTTCCCTTCCCTTCCTTGACCTCTCTGTCTCAATTTCAGGTGATAGACTGTCCACCAATATCCATTACAAGCCTACCGACTCCCACAGCTACCTCGACTACAGCTCCTCACACCCCGCTTCCTGTAAGGACTCCATCCCATTCTCTCAGTTCCTTCGCCTCTGTCGCATCTGTTCTGATGATGCTACCTTCAAAAACAGTTCCTCTGACATGTCCTCCTTCTTCCTTAACCGAGGTTTTCCACCCACGGTGGTTGACAGGGCCCTCAACCGTGTCCGGCCCATCTCCCGCGCATCCACCCTCACGCCTTCTCCTCCCTCCCAGAAACATGATAGGCTCCCCCTTGTCCTCACTTATCACCCCACCAACCTCCGCATTCAAAGGATCATCCTCCGCCATTTCCGCCAACTCCAGCATGATGCCACCACCAAACACATCTTCCCTTCACCCACCCGGTGGCATTCCATAGGGATCGTTCCCTCAGGGACACCCTGGTCCACTCCTCCATCACCCCCTACTCCTCAACCCCCACCTATGGCACCTCTCCATGCCCAAGCAGAAGATGCAACACCTGCCCCTTCACTTCCTCTCTCCTCACCGTCCAAGGGCCCAAACACTCCTTTCAAGTGAAGCAGCATTTCACTTGCATTTCCCCTAACTTAGTCTACTGCATTCGTTGCTCCCAATGTGGCCTCCTCTACATTGGAGAGACCAAACGTAAACTGGGCGACCGCTTTGCAGAACACCTGCAGTCTGTCCGCAAGAAAGACCCAAACCTCCCCATCACTTGCCATTTTAACACTCCTCCCTGCTCTCTTGCCCACATGTCTGTCCTTGGCTTGCTGCATTGTTCCAGTGAAGCCCAACGCAAACTGGAGGAACAGCACCTCATCTTCTGACTAGGCACTTTACAGCCTTCCGGACTGAATATTGAATTCAACAACTTTAGATCTTGAACTCCCTCCTCCATCCCCACCCCCTTTCTGTTTCTTCCCCCTCCCTTTTGTTTTTTCCAATAATTTATATAGATTTTTCTTTTCCCACCTATTTCCATTATCTTTAAATCTATACCTTTAATGCCCTGTTGGTCTTTCCACCCCACCCCCACTAGAGCTGTACCTTGAGTGTCCTGCCATCCATTCTTAATTAGCACATTCGTTTAGATAATATCACCACCTTCAACACCTCTTTGATCCTTTTGTCTGTGACATCTTTTGATTATCTGCTCCTATCACTGCTTGCTTGTCCCTACAAACACCCCCACCCTCAACTTCTCTCCCCCCACCCCCCCACCTTAAACCAGCTTATATTTCACCCCTCTCCTAATATTACTCAGTTCTGTTGAAGGGTCATGAGGACTCGAAACATCAACTCTTTTCTTCTCCGCCGATGCTGCCAGACCTGCTGAGTTTTTCCAGGTAATTCTGTTTTTGTTTTGGATTTCCAGCATCCGCAGTTTTGTTTTTATTTTTGTTTTTATCTCCTCTTAACCTTCTCCACTCTAAGAAGAGCAAATCCCAGCTATTCCAGTCTCTCCACATAACTGAAGTCTGTCATCCAGGCTACCAAGTTATTATCTTCACCATGACCTTGACATCCTCCCTAATGTGTGTGGTGCTGAGAATCAAACACAATGCTCCAGCTGAGGCGTTACCAACACTTAGGAAAAAAAATGTTTAGTCTAATCTCCTTACGTTTGTGCTATATTCATCCACTAATAAAGCCAAGGACCCCAATGCTTTTTCAACAAACCACTCAACTTGTCATACCACTTTTTAGAGATAGATCAGTACATAGATCCCCAGGTCTCTCTGTTCTTGCACCCCTTTCAAAATTGTGCCATTTAATTAATATTTCCTCTCCTCATTCTTCCTATTAGAGTGCACCACTTCACACTACTGTGTTAACTTTCATCTTCCATGTGTTTGCCCAATTCACCAGTCCTCCTGAAGTCTGTTACTACCTGCCTCATTGTTTACCAATTTCCAAGTTTATCATCTCCAAACTTGGAAGTTATGCCCTGAATACCCAGATCACCAATATATATAATCAAAAATAGCATCAATTCCTGGGAACACCACTGCATACTTCCCTCCAGTTTGAAAAGAAACCATTCACTGTTATGCTCAGCTTTCTGTGCCTTAGCTATGCTGCCACTGCCCATCTAATACCATGGGCTACAATTTTGCTCACAAATGTGCTTGTAAGCACATTGCCAAAG
Organism: Cetorhinus maximus; assembly: GCF_964194155.1. Classification (NCBI taxonomy): domain Eukaryota; kingdom Metazoa; phylum Chordata; class Chondrichthyes; order Lamniformes; family Cetorhinidae; genus Cetorhinus; species Cetorhinus maximus. The sequence goes on from NC_135890.1 coordinate 8,064,016, forward strand.
AATCATAGAATGATACAGCACAAAAGGAGGCCATTCAGCCCATCATTGCTGTGCTGGATGGATCCTGTGCCCACCCAGTGTCTGCACTCCCAGCAAGGCTTGCTGATGATAGTGGCCTTTGGCTCAACACCGAGACACTTATTCCAAACTTCAGTCAGTCTTTGTGTGACAATCGTTCTATCTGTCCAAAATTAACACTTCATCACCTAGAATCTATGCTTACCATATTGTCGTAGGTTGGCTTGAAGTAATCTGTCCTCCACCATGATGCAGGCAAAGGTAGCTGGATGACCTGGGAAAGACATTAAAAGAGATGTCCAATTGTAATTAGTTGCCGGCAACATTACGCCACAAATCCTACATCCATCCTAGTAATGGAAATTTGTAGCTCTGAAGCTTTACAAATTGTAGGGATGAGTCAGATGTTGTTCCTGTATTCAATGCAATCTAAAGACATTATTATTATTGTAATAATAATAATAATAAATTACCTGAGAGTGACCACAGCGTGTCAATCCTCAGAAATAATACCAGAAGCAAGAGCCACACTGAAACAAACTGAAGAAGGATCTGTTTTCATGCTTAGAATATGTGAATTGTGAATGCTACAAAATCTGTAACAATCACAAAGGTTGCACACATCCTCATCAGAAGGATAACTTCCCTTACCATCTGTGAACCTCTCAACCAGCCAATGTGTATTGCTGGGTACAAGCACCTCATTTTAAAGAGTTTTAGAAAGCCAGGAAGGCATACAAGGCCCGACACAAATCATGAAGGCCTTTTGTACCCTGAGTAACTATGAAGGCAGATTGTAGAGTATAGGGCTTTGTTATACTTGCTTCTGCCAGATTTATTAGAGTAGTGTAGCAGACTTGCCTTGACTTAACTCATGCAAGATCAGTGCTTTAAGTCCTTGATACAAACACATTGCACAGAAAAATTGAAAAGTGCTCCTTTCCCAAGAAGTATTATCGATCTTTTGATGAACACAATTTACCAAAAAAGAAATTCCTACAGAATTTTAAGGTTGCTAAGCAACAGAATGTCAAACTAATGGCCATCAGACCATACATTTCCTGTGTTATGGGTTTTGCTTTGGACATCAGACCAAACTATTTCAGACGAGTATGTTACATTGGTAGTCACTGTTATCTCAATCCCAAGCCAGTTGCTGAAGTGTGAAACTAAACACTAATGCTTTTCTTGATGAATGGGTTTATTCACAGAATGCAGCATTACAGAGGTCTGTTTCCTACCTACCAACCAACCAGTGTCCCAGTGTCCCAGCACACTCTGTTTGGAGTATGCCTGTAACTAATTTGACAAATTAACAAGTAAACAGATCAAATTGAGTGAACAGGTCCGATCAAATTAAAGTGATATCCCCTTACAGGGGCACTGTGACAAAGGAGAAATTTTTTAAAAGGAACCTTATTGAATCAAATTCAAATTTCGTTTTGGGGGCTGAGGAAGCACCCCAGCCCCCACAGTGCCCACTGGTTGCAGAAGGCCTCAAGCCTGCCAGCGGACACCATGCGCTCCCTCTCCAAGGGCACCCAGCTGCAAATGTAGCCGCAGAAAAGGGGCAGACCGTCGGGGTCAGATGTCCCCTCAACCGTCCAATGCCTGGACCTATTAACGGCCAATATGGCCAGGCCCAGGAGCAGGCTTACAAGGAGGAGTCTCTCTTTATACTCCTTCGAGCATATCAAATTAAATAAGTCAACAAATTTAAAGTAATAGCCCCTAAGGAGCACTGTAACTAAAGAAGAAACTCAAAAGAACTTTACAAGGCACAGTCTCTCTTTATACCTTTATGAGTGCTGATGAACAATTAAACAAATTAGCTAAATTAACCAAATTTACAGCCCCTTAAAGGGGCAATGTAACAAAGGAAAAGGATTTAAAGGAAACAAACTAAAGTAAAATTCATTTTGGGAGCTGATAATGCACTCCAGCGCCCCCCCCCCTACGGTGCCCTTCAGTCGTAGAAGGTCTCAAGTATGCCAGCGAACATCACACGTACCCAGCCCAAGGGTGGGTGGGTGGGCAGGGCAGGCAGGCCAACCACCTGCTGCCTAGACCTGTTAATGACCAGGGGAGATCCTCCTCCCTCCTTGCCGCTCCCACCCCCACACCTTCCCTCACCCACCCCTAGCCAACCCCCACTCACATAAACCCCAAGAATGATGGCAATCATGCATTTTGGCTGTCCCATGAAGATTTCGTAGAGTGATTAAGAGAGACAGTATAAATTAGAGGGTACAACTCTAAAGGGTGTGCAGGAGGGATCTGGCTGTTTATGTGCATAAGTCATTGAAGATAGAGGTTGAGAGAGAGGTTAATAAAGCATACAGTATACTGGGCTTTATTAATAGGGACCTAGAGTACAAGAGCAAGAAGGTTATATTGAGCTGCATAAGTCACTAGTTCAGCCTCAGCTGGAGTATTGCATCCAGTTCTGGGCACCGCACTTTAGGAAGGATATGAAAGCATTGGAGGGAGTACAGAAAAGATTCATGAGAATGGTTCCTGGAATGAGGAACTTCAGTTATGAAGATGGTTTGGAGAAGTTAGGACTGTTTTCCTTAGAGCAAAGAAGGCTTGGAGGAGATTCAATAGAGGCATTCAAGATCCTGAGGGGTGCGGAAAGAGTAGATTCTGGGGAAACTGTTCCCACTCATGAAAGGATCAAGAACCAGAGATTTAAAGGATAGAATTAAAAGAAACAACAGTGACGTGAGGAAAATCTTTTTCACTCAGTGAGTGGTTACAGTCTGGAATGACCTGCCTGAGAGTATGGTGGAGGCAGCGTCAGTAGAGGTATTCAAAAGGGAATTAGACTGTAACCTGAAAAGAAAGAATGTACAGGGTTATGTAGAGAAGGCGGGAGAATGGCAATAGTTGAGCTATTAACTTGAAGGGCCAGTGCAGACACGATGGGTCAAATGGCCTCCATCTACACCTTAACAATTCTGTGATTCTGTGATTAACATGTCCAGGATCACAGCACATAGCTTTGCTAGTATATTTCAGTTAAATTAGATAATTACACTGCTGTCAACATTTGCTATATGAATTCTTAACTATAACCCATGTGCATATTTCATCATATTACATAATAAACATTACATTAGAGAATGTGTGTTCTACTACTTATGAGGTTGGGTCCCAGATGTATTAAGTGACAATAAATAAGCACTAGTCAGTTGGAAAGAATATCAGTCACCAATCAAAATAATGATAAGGCAATAGCTAAGATATTCATTCTCATGAGAGCTGGTCACTGACCTCCCTTTCATCCTTGCTTTCCCTTACATTGGTTTATCAGCCAACATTTTCTTGTGCGGTTGTTAAAATAAAAAGCCATTATGCTTTACTAATTATGAGCAGAGGAACAATACTGGTAATAACTCTGAGTTAGATGCACATTTAACATTCGTGCATACATACCTATATGAGTGGTTTCACGATTAGATCACCCTTGCCTCCAGCATTCTATCACTTTAAAAAGAGCCACATGTTAACCTAATCCAGGATATTGAGTAACCAGCTACTATAAACTAACCATTAGAATGCATATTGACCTGATTAATCTCTCAATAAAAGCACATAACAATGACAACTTCATTTAAGGAAACTGGATAAACAACACAGCCAATCAAACCTAAAGATAAGTGATGGAAAATGCAAGTCTTCCTACACTACAACAATGACTACACTTCAAAAGTAATTCATTAGCTGTAAAAAGCTTTCAGACATTTGGTGGCCGTGAAAATTGCTATATAACTGCAAGACTTTCTTGTTTTCTCAAATGGTTTAGTCTGATGCCTCGAACAAAACTCAGAACAGAGAAAATGCTCGGCCTCAATGTCATTGCCTCTACAATCTATCGCTTAGCAACTTCAAATTCTGAGAGTTCCCAATGGTTCTTTCTTTTGTTTTTATACACCACTAATGTCAAAAATGATTTCTGTTTGGTGAATTGGTAAAAGTCAGATCTGTCTGGTGCACAGGTCTTATGGTGTGACTAGTAATTCAGGGTACAGCATCTATGGACGATGTTATGACTCATCATCTTTCTAGCTCTCAGGCTTATTATTTTTTATGAGAGATTAAACAGGATTATACAGTGTTAACAGTGTGGAAACAGGTCATTCGGCCCAGCTTTCTTTTTCTTTATATATCAGTTAGTTTTGGTGCTTTTTTTTGATGAACTATACTCTGGCAGAATCCCCACGACCACCTCTCTTTTAATGGTCTGTTTCCATTATGCCACAGCGGATGATATCAAATGGGGCAAAGCTACATGCAGTGATTCTACAGCTGCCCATTAAAACCAGCAGTACAATTAGGTTGGAAGAGATTGGAAGTAACGTCATTATCTCCTGGAGGGTAGAGTGACCCCAGGTGCCACAATTCCACAGAAGTGGAACAAAAATAGACTTTCATTAAGAAGTTCTTGATAAACTGTGCCCATTAATAGGCATTTTCATTGCTATTAATTGCATGAGTTGCAGCAGTATTGAACTTGGTACGCACATGAATATTAACAGGCAACAAAGTGATTGGCTGAACATTAGTTGGATGAAAAATTAATCTAACTGTCCGTTCTGGGGATTCAAGTCGGACATTAAAGATCCCATGGCGCGATTTGAAGAAGAGCAAGGATTTCTCTCAATGTCTCACTCAACATTCCTCCCTCAACCAATATTACCAAAACAAAGCAGTGTGATTATCCATCTCACTGCTGCTTGTAGAACATTGCTGGTGCAGAACAGCTGCCCAGATTGCTTAGACAGCACTAATCACTGTACGCAAAAGTAATTTGTTGAGTGAAATGCATTGAGGCTTCTTGACTTTATAAGGTGGGATATAAATGGAACTATATGATAGGCAGTGTTAAAGGATGGTGTTTTGTAAACCAGCATAATTTGGATATCAAATCGTTTCTGTTACAAGGCACTGGAGTTTGATTCCCACTGTACATTCTTAAGGCACATTTATGTATGTTTGAAGTGCTATTTGGCTCTGAACTCAAACTATTCACAGTACAACGTGGATTCAGAACATCACTGGCAACACTGAAGCAACTGCCTATAAAACATGGACCAAGGCAGCAGTGTAGACAGAATGTTTCATTTGTGTGGGCACAGGTAAAATCATTATAACCTAACACTGATTATGTTTCAACATGCTTGATGACTATATAGGCAGGGGATATGTCGTTCCTCCACTTCTAATGAAGCATAGCTAACGGTTCTTACTGTGGCCTAGCTGGAGGAGGCAGCCAATTAAATCCAGAGCAAGATTCACAGCAATGAGTAGAGATAACCACACATCAAGGTAACTCCTGCGCCTCTCTGTTGTGGTTAGTTTCGTGACAGTTGAGTCCATTTCGTGAGTCATAAAGTTACTTTCGAGCATTACACCAGCATACTGCAAGGTTTAAAAAAAAAAGTTGTATAATTCATGGTGACCCACAGTAAGAATAGGGTTAAGATAACAAAATCAGCATGAAACTGAACATAACTTACAATGAATTGAATTCTTGATGCATTAAGTGACAGGTAACTACTCTGTGAATACTTGCAGATGCATAATATAATTCATGCATTGAAAATCACTTTGGATACTTGAAGTAGAGTCATTTCTGCATAAAGTTACATTCAAGCTCTGTTCAAACTCTATAGTTACTGCAGTGTAACGGACATGGGTTCCTGAGGCACGCTTAATTAGCCAACCCAATTTTAACTCACCCAAAACCAGTCACTTAAATAGAGTTAAAATTGGGTCTGCTGTAACTGTATAAAGGCATGTTCAGCATTCCTAACACACAACTTCCCCTCTTCAGTTATATTTAAGTTAGATTACTACAGGCATTCCAGACAGTCCTGATGGGGTGGAGAAAGCTCCAGGGTTTCAAAGTTTACCTCCTCTGTGACGGGCAGTACAGAATCAGCGAGAAACATGCTCACAACCTGCTCCAGTGATGGTGGTGATGGCGGTGGTGAACATGTGTTCTGTTTTGGAGAGGTGGGTTTAAATCAGGCACCCACTGTGGAGTTGAGTCCCTGTTGTAAATTTAATGGCTGCCAGGCAGGATTTCCCAGAGTTCAAGGAGCTCCGGCAGTGAAATGGAATTGGGAGCAATCAGCTCCAGCAGATACGTGCATTTTACAGCCCTCTTTGTGGGTTAGGAGGAGCTTGAATGCTCTTCCCCACCCACCCACCTACCTCTGGTCCCTCAAACTAACATTCAGTGCCCCTTCTGCTGATGTGGACCCCCTTTGCTGCTGCAATTATCAGACCCACATCTCCCGGCCCCTACCCCAACACCTGATTACCAGCCTGCCCTACCTTTGCTTGATCCCACCCCAATCGTCCTCTCCCTCTTTTTCTCATATTGCTGGGCTCTGGCCCCCTTCATCCTCCTCCCAACAACTCCCATGGTAGATAGCCTCCAGTTGCAGCTTCCTACCTCTGGCTTTCCTGTCTGGCTGATGGTTTGCCTGGGTGCAGGGTAAGAGATGGAAGGAGGTGATAATAATGAGGTCCAACCATTAAATTTGACTGGATCTCTACATCCCTGGGATTTTCAGGTTTGCCAACCTCCCTGTTACCTCTCCCACTCCCTCCCTGTAAATATCAGTGTTCTTTCTGGTCTCTGAATGCTAGCCAACATCCAGCAGGATAACCATATCAGATGGGAGTTGAATGGTCCCCTCCCAAATGTAGACTCTCCCCCACAAAAGCCCCTCCCCAATAAAAGCCCCGCCCCTATCATAACCCTCTACCTTATAGCTCCATCCAGATCATAGCCCCCCCCCTTGATCATAGGCCCCTCCAATCATTGTCCTGTCAAGCAGGAGACCAGCTACCATACTGGATCGGCATATAGCAGGGTACTCACACTTGATGGCAGTAGAGTGAAGAGCCCCTCCATTGATGGGGTTAATTATGTAAGTTAGACTAACTATTCATCCACTTATAAAGAATCTTTATCACAGAGGTGGCTCAGAGCAGTATCTACCGGAGTGAAAGATATGGAGGTGCTTCGGGTATTGTGAGGCAATGGCTGATAATAGGAAAAACTTAGCAATGGAGTCAATTTTAACACAAAGGATTGTACATGCTGGTGTCAAAATACCTTTTTAAAAACCTGGAAGTTTACTTTGTTTCCTGAAATCAGTGATTATATGGAAATAATCAATAAATTCATGAGCTTACAGCGTGAAACTGAGTGATTTGTTTAATTATCCATCATGTACCTAATAAATGAAAATGGTTCTTTGTAGTTAATCAGTCATTTTTTTATTGACTTAATTCATGGCTGCTGAATTTAAATTCCCTGATACTTCAGTTCTTATCAATAAACTCACATGGCGCTATGTTATTTACTTTTCTTGCTTCAAATTTTTTGGTCAATTCAATTTTCTCTTGTGCATTCTTGTGAATTATCAGGTGTCGACGGTATCCACCATTATAAAGTAAGAGAGATTGTGCATGTTTCATAGGATTACGTAGGATATACGGCACAGAAACAGTCCATTCGGCCCAACCAGTACATGCCAGTGCTTATGCTCCATTGGAGCATCCTTCCATTTTATACCATCTATTCTCTTCTCCCTCATATGCTCCTCTAGCTCCCACTTAAATCCATCTAAATTATTTACTTCAACCATTCCTGTGGTAGGGAGTTCCAGAGTCTCACCACTCCTTAGGTATAGAAATTTATATGAACATACATACAAACATACGAATTAGAAACATAAAAACATAGAAAATAGGAGCAGGAGTAGGCCATTCAGCCCTTCGAGCCTGCTCCGCTATTCATTGTGATCATGGCTGATCATCCAACTCAATAGCCTGCTCCCACTTTCTCCCCATATCCTTTGATCCCTTTTGCCCCAAGAGATATATCCAACTCCTTCTTGTAAACATGCAATGTTTTGGCCTCAACTACTTTCTGTGGAAGTGAATTCCACAGTCTCACCACTCTCTGGGTGAAGAAATTTCTCCTCATTCTCAGTACTAAATGGTCTACCCTGTATCCTCAGACTGTGAACGCTGGTTCTGGACTCCCCACCATCGGGAAAATCCTTCCTGCATCTACCCTGTCTAGTCCTGATAGAATTTTATAGGTTTCTATGAGATCCCCCCCTCATTCTTCTGAACTCCAGCAAATATAATCCTAGCCGACTCAATCCCTCCTCATATGTCAGTCCCGCCATCCCAGAAATCAATCTGGTAAACCTTTGCTGCACTCCCTCTATAGCAAGAACATCCTTCCTCAGATAAGGAGACCAAAACTGCACACAATATTTCAGGTGTGGTCTCACCAAGGCCCTGTACAATTGCAGCAAGACATCCCTGTTCCTGTACTCGAATCCTCTGGCTATGAAGGCTAACATACCATTTGCCTTCTTTACCGCCTGCTGCACCTGCATGCTTACCTTCAGCAACTGGTGTACGAGGACACCCAGGTCTCGTTGCACATTCCCCTCTCTCAATTTATAGTCATTCAGATAATAATCTGCCTTCCTGCTTTTGCTACCAAAGTGGATAACCTCACATTTATCCACATTATGCTGCATCTGCCACGCATTTGCCCACTCACTCAGCTTGTCCAAATCACACAGAAGCATCTCTGCATCCTCCTCACAGCTCACCCTCCCACCCAGCTTTGTGTCATCTGCAAATCTGGAGATATTACATTTAGTTCCCTCATCTAAATCATTAATATATATTGTGAATAGCTGGGGTCCCAGCACCGATCCCTGTGGTACCCCACTAGTCACTGCCTGCCATTCGGAAAAAGAGCCGTTTATTCCTACTCTTTGTTTCCTGTCTGCCAACCAGTTTTCTATCCATCTCAATACACTACCCCCAATCCCATGTGCTTTAATATTACATGCTAATCTCTTATGTGGGACTTTGTCGAAAGCCTTCTGAAAGTCCAAATAAACCACATCCACTGGCTACTCCTCATCAACTCTACAAGTTACATCCTCGAAAAATTCCAGTAGATTTGTCAAGCATGATTTCCCTTTCGTAAATCCATGCTGAATCTGTCCGATTCTGTCACTGTTTTCCAAGTGCTCAGCAATTAAATCTTTTATAATGGACTCTAGAATTTTCCCACTACTGACGTCAGGCTGACTGGTCTATAATTCCCTGTTTTCTCTCCACCTTCCTTTTTAAATACTGGAGTTACATTAGCTACCCTCCAATCTGTAGGAACTGTTCCAGAGTCTATAGAATCTCAGAAGATGACCACCAATGCATCCATTATTTCTAGGGCCACTTCCTTAAGTACTCTGGGATGTAGATTATCAGGCCCTGGGGATTTATTGGCCTTCAATCCCATCAATTTCCCCAACACCACTTCCCTACTAATACTGATTTCTTTCAGTTCCTCCCTCTCACTAAATCCTGTGTTCCCCAACATTTCTGGTATGTTATTTATGTCCTCCTTTGTGAAGACAGAACCAAAGTATGTATTTAGTTGTAAAAACAAAAAAAAAACCTATACCTCGCGGAGGCTGAGCGTCAACTCGCAGACACTTCCTCCTACCTCTCCCTGGACCATGACCCCACCATGGAACATCAAGCCATTGTTTCCAGGACTGTCACTGACCTCATCTCCTCTGGAGATCTTCCTCCCACAGCTTCCAACCTGATAGTCGCCCAACCTCGGACGGCCCGCTTCTACCTCCTACCCAAAATCCACAAACAGAATTGTCCCGGCAGACCGATCGTGTCAGCCTGTTCCTGCCCCACGGAACTCATTTCTCGTTATCTTGACTCCCTTCTCTCTCCCCTTGTCCAGTCCCTCCCCACCTACATCCGTGATCCCTCTGACACCTTACGTCACATCAACAATTTCCAGTTCCCTGGCCCCAACCGCTTCCTCTTCACCATGGACGTCCAATCCCTCTACACCTCCATCCCCCACCAGGATGGTCTGAGGGCCCTTAGCTTCTTCCTTGAACAGAGGCCCCAACAATCCCCATCCACCACTACTCTCCTCCGTCTGGCTGAACTTGTTCTCACACTGAACAATTTCTCCTTTAACTCCTCTCACTTCCTCCAAATGAAAGGTGTGGCTATGGGTACCCGCATGGGCCCCAGCTATGTCTGTCTCTTTATGGGGTATGTGGAACATTTCTTGTTCCAGTCCTACTCCGGCCCCCTCCCACAACTCTTTCTCCGGTACATCGATGATTACTTCGGTGCTGCTTCATGCTCTCGTCAGGACCTGGAAAAATTTATTAATTTTGCTTCCAATCTCCAACCCTCCATCATTTTCACATGGTCCATCTCTGACACTTCTCTTCCCTTCCTTGACCTCTCTGTCTCAATTTCTGATGATAGATTGTCCACCAATATCCATTACAAGCCTACCGACTCCCACAGCTACCTCGACTACAGCTCCTCACACCCCGCTTCCTGTAAGGACTCCATCCCATTCTCTCAGTTCCTTCGCCTCCGTCGCATCTGTTCTGATGACGCTACCTTCAAAAACAGTTCCTCTGACATGTCTTCCTTCTTCCTTAACCGAGGTTTTCCACCCACGGTCGTTGACAGGGCCCTCAACCGTGTCCGGCCCATCACCCGCGCATCCGCCCTCACGCCTTCTCCTCCCTCCCAGAAACATGATAGGGTCCCCCTTGTCCTCACTTATCACCCCACCAGCCTCCGCATTCAAAGGATCATCCTCCGCCATTTCCGCCAACTCCAGCATGATGCCACCACCAAACACATCTTCCCTTCACCCCCTCTGGCGGCATTCCGTAGGGATCGTTCCCTCCAGGAAACCCTGGTCCACTCCTCCATTACCCCCTACTCCTCAACCCCCACCTATGGCACCTCCCCATGCCCACGCAGAAGATGCAACACCTGCCCCTTCACTTCCTCACTCCTCACCGTCCAAGGGCCCAAACACTCCTTTCAACTGAAGCAGCATTTCACTTGCATTTCCCTTAACTTAGTCTACTGCATTCGTTGCTCCCAATGCAGTCTCCTCTACATTGGAGAGACCAAATGCAAACTGGGCGACCACTTTGCAGAACACCTGCGGTCTGTCCGCAAGAAAGACCCAAACCTCCCTGTCGCTTGCCATTTTAACACTCCACCCTGCTCTCTGCCCACATGTCTGTCCTTGGCTTGCTGCATTGTTCCAGTGAAGCCCAACGCAAACTGGAGGAACAGCACCTCATCTTCCGACTAGGCACTTTACAGCCTTCCGGCTGAATATTGAATTCAACAACTTTAGATCTTAAACTCCCCCTCCCCCCATCCCCACCCAGTTTCTTCCCCCTCACTTTTGTTTTTTTTTCAATAATTTATATAGATTTTTCTTTTCCCACCTATTTCCATTATTTTTAAATCTACAACTAATACCTTGTCAGTCTTTCCACCCCACCCCCACTAGAGCTGTACCTTGAGTGTCCTGCCATCCATTCTTAATTAGCACTTTTCTTAGATAATATCATCACCTTCAACACCTCTTTGATCCTTTTGTCTGTGACCACTTTTGATTATCTGCTCCTATCATTGCTTGCTTGTCCCTACAACCACCCCACCCTCAACTTCTCTCCCCCCGCCCCCACCTTAAACCAGCTTATATTTCACCCCTCTCCTAACTATACTTCAGTTCTGTTGAAGGGTCATGTGGACTCGAAACGTCAACTCTTTTCTTCTCCACCGATGCTGCCAGACCTGCTGAGTTTTTCCAGGTAATTCTGTTTTTGTTATGTATTTAGTTGGTCAGCCATTTCTTTGTTCCCCATTATAAATTCCCCTGTTTCTGACTGTTTGGGACCTACATTTGTCTTCACCAATCTTTTTCTCTTCACATACCTATAGAAACTTTTAAAGTCAGTTTTTATGTTCCCCACAAGCTTACTCTCGTACTCTATTTTCCCCTTCTTAATCAATCCCTTGGTCCTCCTTTGATGAATTCTAAAGTGCTCCCAATCCTCAGGTCTGTTGTTTTTTCTGGCCAATTTGTATGCCTCTTTCTTGGATCTAATACTATCTCTAATTTCCCTTGTAAGCCATGGTTTGCCCACCTTTCCTGTTTTACTTTTGCGCCAGACAGGAATAAACAATTGGTGCAGTTCACCCACGTGCTCTTTGAATGTTTGCCATTGCCTATCCACCGTCATCCCTTTAAGTAACGTTTCCCAATCCATCATAGCCAACTCACGCCTCATACCATTGTAGTTTCCTTTATTAAGGTTCAGGACCCTAGCCTCAGATCAACTATGTCACTCTCCATCTTGATGAAGAATTCTATCATATTATGGTTGCTCATCCCCAAGGGGCCTCGCACAACTAGATTGCCAATTATTCCTTTCTCATTACACAATACCCAGTCTAGGATGGCCTGTTCTCTAGTTGGTTCCTCAACGTATTGGTCCAGAAAACCATCCTGTGTACACTCCAGGAATTCCTCCTCTACGGTATTGTTACTAATTTGATTTGCCCAATCTATATGCAGATTAAAGTCACCCATAATTACAGATGTTCCTTTATTGCATGCATCTCTAATTTAATGCCATTTCCATCATCACCACTACAGTTTGGGGGTCTATATACAACACCCACTAATGTTTTTTGCCCCTTAATGTTTCTCAGCTCTACCCATACAGATACCATATTGTCGGAGCTAATATCTTTTCTCGCTATTGCGTTAATTGCCTCTTTAACCAGCAATGCAACTCCACCGCCTTTTCCTTTTTGTCTGTCCTTCCTAAATACTGAATACCCCTGGATGCTCAGTTCCCCTCCCTGGTCACCCTGCAGCCATATCTCCGTAATCCCGACTATATCATACCTGTTTACATCTATTTGCGCGGTTAATTCATCCACTTTATTGTGAATGCTCCTCGCGTTAAGGCACAAAGCCTTAAGGCTTGTCTTTTTAACATTACTTGTCCCGTTCCCACTATTTTTCACTGAGGCCCTGTTTGATTCTTGCCCTTGATTTCTCTGCCTATCATTTTTCTTATTCCCTTTCTGTCTTTTGTTCTTGTCTTTGATTCCCCCTCCTCTGACTCCTTGCATAGGTTCCCATCCCCCTGCCATTTTAGTTTAAAACCTCCCCAACCACTCTAGCAAATATTCCCCCTAGGACATCAGTCCCGGTCCTGCCCAGGTGTAACCTGTCCAATTTGTACTGGTCCCTCCTCCCCCAGAACCGGTCCCAATGTCCCAGGACATTCTTTCTTTGTTAGGAGCAGGATTTGGCCACTCGGCCCCTCGAGCCTGCTCCACTATTCAATAAAATCATGGCTGATCTGATTTTGACCTGAACTCCACGTTCCCACCTACCCCAAAATAACCATCCACTCCCTTGTCAATCAAGAATCTAAGTCGCCCCGCCTTAAAAATATTCAAAGACTCTACATTTGCCACCTTTTGAGAGAAAAGATGTCTCCTCATCTCTGTCTTAAATGGGCGAATTTTTTTCTGAATTCCCTTTTGGATTTCTGAGTGACTGTCTTATACTGATGGCCTCTAGTTATGCTCTTCCTCACAAGAGGAAACATTCTCCCTGGGTCCACCCTATCAAAGCCTTTCATAATTTTAAAGACCTTTATTCCATCATCCCACGTCCTTCTTTTTTCAAGAGAGAAGGGGCCCTGACTGTTGACCCTTCCCTGACCTGTATACCCACGATTCAATTCAGAGGTTTCCAGGTCACGTTGAAAACCAAGGGCGGGATTTTCCAGCCTCGACACTGATAGGCATTGTCGTGGGTGGGACAGGAAAACTTGGAGCGCCGTTAAATGTCAACGTCGCTCCAAATCTTCCTGTCCTGCCCGTGACAATACCCGTCGGTGTCAGGGCCCGAAAATCCTGCCTCAAATGACTGATAATGTGGCAATGCCAAGTTAGAACCTCCAGCAATGAATCTGAAAGCCTTTGCTACAACCTGATCCGGATCCGTGACTTTCGGATCTTTTAAACACACATTTCGCAGCAGAAATTGGAGAAAAGAAATAGACTTGATTGGAGAAAAATTTGTCAATGTTGAGTATGAGGAATGGCGGAGCTAAGCAGCTTAGCTCCACCTTTGTTGGGCAAAGGTACTTGAGGTCTGGTCTCAGTTAACAGAACTGATCTGGGAACTTCTCTGTTATGGACTAGAATCTCAAGCAGAATGCAGACCACATGATTGCTCAGGATTTGAAATAAAGAACAGGAAACGTAAGCAACACACAGCAAGTCCGTCAGCATCTGAATGAGAAAATTAAGTTAACATTTCGCGTCAGAACCTTCATCAGGACCATAGCCAGGGCTTTACAGCCTCTCCTGCCCAGTGGGATATTATGTTCCCGCCAAACTGAATGGAGATTTAAATGGGTCATCTCATCCATCGGGGTGGTGGGGGGAGAGAAGCCGTGGTGGGGCCTTAAAATCCTGGCCCATACTTTTTTTATTCTTTCATGGGATGTGGGTGTCACTGGCTGGGCCAGCATTTATTGCCCATCCCTAATTGCCCTTGAGAAGGTGGTGGTGAGTTGCCCTCTTGAACCGCTGCAGTCCATGTGGTGTAGGTACACCCACAGTGCTGTTAGGGAGGGAGTTCCAGGATTTTGACCCATTGACAGTGAAGGAATGGTAATATAGTCCCAATTCAGGATGATGTGTGTGTGGTTTGGAGGGGAACTTGCAGGTGGTGGTGTTCCCCTGTGTCTGCTGCCCTTCTCCTTCTAGGTGTAGAGGTTGCGGGTTTAGACGGGTGCTAGTGAAGGATCCTTGGTGAGTTGCTGCAGCGTATCTTGTAGATAAAGTGGGTTGCCTTTTCCTAGATGGTGTCGAGCTCCTTAAGTCTTGTTTTGGTTGCTCTCATCCAGGCAATTGTGGAGTATTCCATCACACCCCTGACTTGTGGCTTGTAGATCATGGACAAGTTTTGAAAGGAATAAAGAGCTTACATTTGTATATATAGTACCTTTCACAACTTCAGGACATCTCACAGTGCTTCACAGCCAATTAATTGGTTTTGAATGATAAGCAGTGATGTACTGTATGCAGACATTTTCTACACAGTGATGTCCACAAACAGCAATGAGTAAATGACCAAATAATCCGTTTTAGTGATTTTTCATTTTGTTGGGTAACTATCAGTTGGAATACCAGGAGAACGCCTCTGCTCTCCTGAAAAATAGAGAATGAATTCACCTGAGAGGGCTGGCGCTAGGTTTAACATCTCTTCCAAAAGGCAGAAGTGTGAGGTGATGCATTTTGGTGGGAAGAACATGGAGAGACAATGGCCAGAATTTTCCCACAGGCGATTTGAGGGCAGAGCCCGCTCGCCGACAAGAAAGTGACGCGGTATGATGTCCGGAGGAACCCCCGACATCATCCCGGTCCCTTTAAATTTTCAGGAAGGCGGGCGGACAGCGAAATCAGCTGTCCGCCCGCTGACCTGTCAATGGCCAATTAAGGCCATTGACAAGGTAATTAAAGTAATTAAAGGCCCTGCCCGTCCAACCTTAAGGCTGGTGGGCAGGCCAGGAGCCCCAGCGGGCTTCTGATAATACATGAAACCTCATCCACCGGCAGGATGAGGTTTCATGTTCCTTTTTAAGAACTTTAATAAATGTAATGTGATATTTATTAACATGTCCCATGCAGGGGACATGTTAATAATATTTTTATTTTTCTATTTTTTAAGTTTTGTGCACTGTCACCAATCTCCGAGGCAGCGCTTAGTCTCAGGGAGCAGTGCGCACTTTCGCACGCATGCGCGAAAGAGCGCTCTGACAGTTGGGGATTCCCTCCCCCCCTCTCCATCGCACAGTGAGCGCATAGTGCCCCCTGTCGGGCATCACTCTGGGCGGGCCTTAATTGGCCAACCCACTCAAAATGGCGGCAGGCCCCGTTTCGGCGGCAGGGGTCGGCTGTCCTCTGGCCGCTGAGCCGGTGGGGCCCCTCCCACCCTTCCCGCCCACCGAGGGCAAAATTCTGCCCAATATAAAATAAGGGGATGAATTTTGACCTCGGAAGGTGGGCTCGGTGGGGGTGGCCGGGAAGCTGACCACCGCCCGCGATCGAGGCCAGAGGGCGGATTCGTATTGGCGGGCCAATTAAGGCCCAACCCAGCGTGAAACGGGAGCGGCAGTGCTCAGCACTGTCTGTGCAGGGAGTGGGGAGGGTAGGAGGACGAGCGAGGCGAGTGGGGAACTTCACGCATGCGAGCGAGCGAATGCGTTCGAGAGTTTTCCTGGTGCGCAGAGCTGCCTCAGGGAAATGAAGAGTTTTCAAAAAAATACAAAGATTTGAAAAATGTTACAAAACATGTCCCCTCATCTGACTCTGCCACACGAGTTATAAGTGAAATTTTTTTTTAAATTATTTGATGTTGGAAACCTCATCCCACCCATGGATGAGGTTCCCAAAAGAAATGCTACGGCTGTGTACAACCACCCGTAAGGCTGGATGGGCAGCGAAAAATTTAAGTTAATAGATACTTTAATGGCCTTAAGAAGCCTTTTAATTGTCAACGTGCATGCTGTCCATTCCCACGCGTGCCCGCCGACCGAAATCTTGGATGACTGCGCGTTGACGTCGAGACTCTCGTCCGACACTGACGCTCATTATTTCACGCTCGAGCGGGTTGGGTGCACGCCCGCCTACCGTGGTGAAAATTCTGCCCAAGGGGTACGATTCTCAAAGGGGGTGCAGGAGCAGAAGGACCTGGGTGTATATATGCATAGATAATTCAAGGTGGCGGGACAGGTGGAGAGAATAGTTAATAAAGCATATAATATCCTGGGCTTCATTAATAGGGTCATAGAGTACAAAAGCAGGGAGGTTATGCTGAGCTTATATAGGACGCTGGTTAGAGCTCAGCTGAAGTACTGTGTACAGTTCTGGGCGCCACACTATAGGAAGGATGTGTACACATGGGAGAGAGTGCAGAAGAGGTTTACTAGAATGGTTCCAGGGATGAGAAACTTCAGTTATGAAGATAGATTGGAGAGGTTGGGATTGTTCCCCTTGGAAAGAAGGCTTCCAGGAGATTTGATAAAGGTGTTCAATTCAAGAAGAGGCTGGATAGAGTAGATAGGGAGAAACCATCTCTTCTCATAAAAGGATCAAGAATGAGAGGGCACAGATTTAAAGTGATTTACAAAAGCGGTCAATGTGATGTGAGAAAACTTTTTCATACAGCGAGTGGTTGAAGTCTGGGATACACTGCCTGGAAGTGTGGTGGAGGTAGGTTCAATCAAGACATTCAAGGGGGCATGAGATGATTAATTGAGTAGAAACAATGTGCAAGGGTACGGGAAAAAAGCAGGAGAATGGCACTAGGTCATAATGCTCATTTGGAGAGCCGGTGCAGACACAATGGGCCGAATGGCCTCATTCTACACCATAACGATTCTGTGATTCCTCATTATTACACAGCATAAGAAAATAATCACACTTTACATTTCTGTTTAAACACCTAAAACCGGCCTTGATGTTTTGATCCCATTTCTACTGGTACAGTAAACATTGTGCATTGTGGTGAACAATATTCCATTTGAAACAAGAACTCACTTGTGATCACACTGAATACCATTCACCCATCACCTCTGTGCTTGCTGACCTACACTGGCTCCTCGTCCACCAGCACTTTGATTTTAAAATTCTCAGTGTGGATTTCAAACCCTCCAATCGCCCCTCGCTATCTCTATAATCTCCTCCAGCCCTGTGATTCTTCAAGGTACCTGTGCTTATCTAATCCTGGCCTCTTGAGCATCCCTAATTTTGATCCCTCCACCATTAGTAGCCATACCTTCAGCTGCTAAGACCCCAAGCTCTTGAATTGTATCCCTAAACCTCATGAGCTTTATTTTCTCCTTTAAGATGCTCCTTGAAATCACCTTCGGCCAAGCTTTTGGTCATTTGCCCAAATATCACCTTCTGTGGCTCACTGTCAAACTTTTCTTTCTGTGAAGCACCTTGCGTGTTTTGTCACGCTTGAAAGTGCTTTATGCAGGTTGCTATTGATCCTCGACGCATGACCTCCCTTTACTTTCACCTTTGAGGTATCCCATTGTTAATAACAGGATGATGAGCTTATCTGTTGCTAGCTGACAGCCGGCAGATCCTGCAAGGAAAGTTATGTAAATTAATGCAATTTGGGGATTTGAACTTTGCTTGTCTACAAGTTGTAACATTTGCCTGTAGTTAACACCACAGGAGATCTGAGTGAAATATTAAAGCGAATACTATCAGGGAACTTCTGGAGACCGCTTTTTTTTAATGTTTCATTATTCATTCATGGGGATGTGGGGCTTCGCTGGCTGGGCCAGCATTTATTGCCCATCCCTAGTTGCCCTTGAGAAGATGGCGATGAGCTGCCTTCTTGAACCGCTGCAGTCCATATGGTGTGGGTACACCCATGGTGCTGTTAGGGAGGGAGTTCCAGGATTCTGACCCAATGACAGTGAAGGAACGGCCGATATATTTCCAAGTCAGGATGGCGTGTGACTTGGAGGGGAACTTCCAGGTGGTGGTGTTCCCATGTATCTGCTGCCCTTGTCCCCTGAAATGTTTCCTTGAATCTTTTTATGTTATCACTGAACATGTTTAATTAACCCTTAGGCTGCCAGTAGGTTCACAGAAATTCCCATTTTCTTGAACCATGTCTGTTTCTCTTTTCTTTTTTACAACTGACTGACACTAATGCTGAAAAAAAGGCACTTCAAATTACTGATATAAAGCTGCATTTTAATTTTACCCTCTTTCTACTTAGCATTGTCCGTTCCACCCATTTTAACCACTCTATATTTTCCAGCTGAAAATCCCGCCTCTGGTTTTTTTTTCTTGACTTCCACCACACATTTTGCAAGTCAGAGCAACTGAACAAAGATTGCCATTTAATTGGAGACAGTTGTTAGTCAACAACACATCTAGCTTGTCAGAATAACTCATCCAATTTTTATTTTGTTTCCATACATGCGATCTTACCCTACCAGGATTGTACATTTATAAAGCACAATTGTTAAAATTGCAGCACAAACTTGCGTTTTCAATGTTAAATGACTATCACAAAAGTGGTGGGGGAGGGGGAGAGGAAGCAGGAAAGATAAGTAAATCACTTAATACTTGTACAACCGGATAGCCAAGGTGCAGCTTTCAAAGTCATTCACTGCCTATATCTAACGTGCAGATTCCTAGATTTTAGGAGAACTTTGTTCACAGAAATTAAAAGAAAAAAAAATTAGATTAATACCATGAGCAAAATACTGCAGCTGCTGGAAATTTGAAATAAAAGCTCTCTCATTTTGGGGGAGAGAAGAGTGGATTCAAGACTCATGTTTTAAACTTAAATAAAGGACAATTATAAGGACATGAAAGCAGAGCTAGCTAAAGTGAACTGGCAAATTAGGTTAAGGGATAGGTTAATAGAGATGCAGTGGCAGATATTTAAGGGGATATTTCAGAATACACAGAATAGATTCATTCCAACCAGAAAGAAAGATTCCAAGGAGAGGACCCACCACCCATGGTGAGCTAAAAAAGTTAAATATAGTATCAAACTTAAAGAAAAAGCATATAATTGTGCAAAGATTGGTGGCAAGTCAGAATATAAAGAACAGCAAAGAATGACTAAAAGATTGATAAAGAGGGAGATATTTAGTACAAGAGAAAGCTAGCTAGAAATATAAAGAGATAGCAAGAGTTTCTATAGATATTTTAAAAAGAAATGAGTCAACAAAGTGAGTGCTGGTCCTATAGGAAGTGAGTCTAGGGAATTAATAATATAAAATAAGGGGATGACAGATGAATTGCACAGGTAATTTGCATTGGTCTTCGTTATAGATGATTCAAGTAACATCCCAGAAATAGCTGTACATCAGGAATTGGAAGAGAGGGAGGCACTCAAGAAAATTACAATGCCAAGGAAGTGGTACTGAGCAACTTGTTGCATCTGTGGGCTGACAAGTCCTCAGGTCCTGATGGACTTCATCCTAGGGTCTTAATATAAGTGGCTAATGAGATAGTTGATGCATTGATTTTAATTTTCCAAAACTCCCCTAGATTTGGGGGACGTCCCATTAGATTGGGGGATAGCATATGTAACTCCTTTATTTAAAAGGGGAGGGAGACAGAAAGCGGGACACTGCAGGACAGTTAATTTAACATCCGTCATAGGGAAAATGTAGAAGCTATTATTAAAGATGTTAGTGTAGGGCACTTAGATAAATACAGGGTAATTAGGCAGAGTCAACATGGCTTTATGAGTGGGAAATCATTTTTCACCAACTAATTGGAGTTCTTTGAAGAAATAACATGTGCTGTGGATAAAGGGGAGCCAATGGATGTGCTGTACTTAGATTTCCAGCAGGCATTTGATAAATGCCACATCAAAGGTTATTGCGGAAAATAAAAGTTCATGGTGTAGGGGGTAACATACTGGTATGGAATGAAGGTTGGCTAACCATCAGGAAACAGAGAGCAGGCATAAATGGGTAATTTTCTGGTTGGCAGGATGTAACAGAGCACCACAGGAATCAGTGCTGGGGCCTCAACTTTTTATAATTTATATAAATGACTTGTGTGAAAGGACTGAAGGTATTGTTGCTAAATTTGCAGATGATATAGATAGGTAGGAAAGTAACTTGTGAAGAGGACTTGAAGAGGCTACAAAGGGATATAGATAGGTTAAGTGAGTGGGAAAAGATCTGGCAAATGGAGTATATTGTAGGAACTTGTGAAATTGTCCATTTTGGCAGGAGGAATAAGAAAGAACCATATTATTGAAATGGTGAGAGATTGCAGAGCTCCAAGATGCAGAGGGATCTGGGTGTCCTAGTGCATGAATCACAAAAGGTTAGTATGCAGGTACAGCAAATAATTAGGTAAGCTAATAGAATGTTATAATTTATTGTGAGGGAAATGGAATACAAAAGTAGGGAGGCTATGCTTCCTTTATACAGGGCATTGGTGAGACCACATCTGGAGTACTGTGTACAGTATTGGTCTCCTTAATTAATGAAGGATGTAAATGCATTGGAAACAGTTCAGAGAAACTTTACTAGACTAACAACTGGAATAGAAGGGTTGTTTTATGAGGAAAGGTTGGACAAGCCAGGCTTATATCCATTGGAGTGTAAAAGAGTAAGAGGCGACTTGAAACATAAAAGATTATGAGGAGTCTTGACAGGGTGGATGTGGAAGGAATGTTTCCTCTTGTGGGATAGTCTAGAATTAGGTGTCACTGTTTAAAATAAGGGGTCACCCATTTAAGACACACATGAGGAGAATTTTTTTTCTCTGACAGTATTGAGTCTTTGGAATTCTCTTCCATGAAAGGCAGAGGAATCAGGGTCTTTGAATATTTTTAAGGCAGAGGTAGATAGATTCTTGATAAGCAAGGGGGTGAAATGTTATTGGGGGTAGGTGGGAATATTGAAGTTGAGGTTAAAATCAGGTCAGGTGTGATCTTATTGATTGGCAGAGCAGGCTCAAGGGGCTGAGCGGCCTATTCCTGTTCCTAATTCGCACGTTCATATGGTCATAACAGAAAAAGCTGGAAATACTCAACAGGTCAGGCAACATCTATGGAGAAAGAAATGGTTGACATTTCAGGCTGATGACCTTTTATCGGAACTACTTGCAGCCAAAAAAAACCATGAAACGCTCTGAAAAGCCTGCAATAACATATGGACACCCAAACTGGGTTCACAATCCAACCCTAAGGGCCATTTCCTGATGTGGAAAACTGCACAATGTTCCCCAAAAATAACCCTCAAACAGTTCTATAAATTGTTCACATTTATGATGGGAGAAATTATCAAGGGGACCAACATTCTGGGGTATTCTGAAATGTTTGTACTGACCCATCTAAACCCTAGTTTTGGAAAGGTTCCTCCACTGGAATTTCATCAAGTTGCCACTTTCATTCTCTAAAGAGTCATTTGGAAGGATTTTGGCAAATGAAGTTACAGTTCTATTTATAGTTTCACCAATTCATAGGGTTGCCAACTGTGATTAAACCTATAACAAAAACAGAAAATGCTGGAAAAACTCAGCAGGTCTAGTAGGATCTGTGGAGAGAGAAATAGAGTTAATGTTTAAAGTCCGTATGACACTTGTTCAGAGTTATACGGACTTGAATTGTTAACTCTGTTTCTCTCTCTCACAGATGCTGAGGTTTTCTAGCATTTTCTGTTTTTTTGTTTCAGATTTCCAGCATCTGCAGTATTTTGCTTTCATCTTAGTGATTAAGTCTAGCCCTGGAGGTTTTAGCACAAGATTACCCCATACTCCAGCCATTAGTTGGCCAACACATCCATCCTTGTGACGTACGGCCTTCCTATGGCAATTGGAAAACAAGAAGACTCATTACCCAATTGGATGATGCTTGACTGTCAACTAAAGAGCCTATTTTCCCATTTTCAATATTTTTATTCGTGGTAAAGAGAAATGTTCAAAGAAAATGACAAAAAAAATCTTTTTTAACGTCCCTATAATATTTCTCCAGGGTTGCACACAGCAATGTCCTGGAGATTGATCTTCAATTCCTGGCTGGAGACTCCAGGCCAATCCTGGAGGGTTGGCAACCCCAACACTTCACCATTGCGCTGTTTACATTTTTCTTAAATTCTCCCTCGGTTTTAAAACAATATTTTCCTCTTTTAATTGTTTTTCTTTCTCTCCCGTCTCTCTCGCCAGAAACGTGGGGCTGAATTTTATGTGATGCCCCCGGCGGGCGTGTTTCCTGTTAGGGGGGGGGCGCATGTAAAATGCAGTGGGTGCCCATCCCACCACCTTCCCGTCCACCCCTGATCTCTTCCACCATAATACATGGGACAGGCGGGCACCAGAATCGGCAGCCCGCCCGCCATATTAAAATGACCAGTTAAGCGTCAATTCGGCTTGTTGTCAAGCCAATTGACTCTGATAATATGCTGCCCACGCCATAAAACACTTGGTGTAGGCAGCTGGGCGAGGGCGGGAAGCCCGATTTTTAAACTTAAATGCTTAAAGGGCGAGAAGGAAGGGGGTCGGGGGAGGTCACTCTTCGGGTCGAATCCTCACTTCCTTCCTACCCGCTCCCTCCCCTAAACCCACCCCCCCACACACCCCCGACCCAACCTACCTAACCTACCCAAACCCTCCCAGCCTAAGACCCCGGACTTACCTGCTCCAGGAGTCAGTGGGCCTCGATCGTCCTCTTTTCCCGTAGTCCCGGCTGCTGCCGCTGACGCCTTCCAGGCACTGCCAGAGATGATGGAGCTCTCAGCCAATCGGATCGGCCGGAAGCTCCAGAGGGCGGGACTCCTGTCCCACTCGGTTCTCGTTGATCACCCATGCTGCGCTTTATGGCTGCACAGCGGGTCGGTGTGGACTATGTCGCCTCCACACTGATGTGATTTCCAGGGGGGGGCGGAATCATGCCATCCACCCCCCCAGTATTATTCCATCCATTAACTCTGTCTCTCTCCCCACAGATGCTGTCTGACCTGCTGAGTATTTCCAGCATTTTCTGCTTTAATTTCCGATTTCCATCATTCGCAGTGTTTAAAATTTTTACCTTTCTGATTAACATTGGCACTGAAATAATTAACGACAAGACGTAGTGAGTATTACAAGAGAAGGCGCATGCCCTCGGTTGGTGAAAGTGACCCTTATCCCCAATCCTGTACACCTACAGCAAAATGCAGCAGAGTTAATTAAAGGTAGTAATTCTGTCTGTACCTTTCAGTCAATTAGGTGCTCATTAGCAGTTGAACTCTTTTTAAGGGTTGGTCAGAACTATGGTGTTAAGTCCAAGAGGATGAGGTGAAGGAAGCGCTGCAACAGGGAAGCCATGAAGAGTTCATTGGGTAGAACAAAAAACATTCTGACTGGTGAAAAGAAAAATAACCATGTTAGTGAAGTAATAGCATCTAGAAGGAAAGACTGGCATCTATATAGTGCCCTTCATGACCACCAGATGCTCCAAAGAATTTTACAGCCAATGAAGTACTTTTGAAGTGTGGTTGGTGTGTGTAGGAAACACGGCAGCCAACTTGCACACAGCAAGCTCCCACAAACAGTGACAATGACCAGAGAATCTGTTTTAGTACAGAGTAATATTGACCAAGGAATAAATATTGACCAGGGGATAACTCCCCTGATTGAATTTGAAACAGTGCCACAGAATTTTTAACATTCACCTGATAGGGCAGGCAAGGTCTTAACACCTCATCTGAAAGACAACAACACCAACACTGCAGTACTTACTCAGGGCTGCACTGGAGTGCCAGCCTTGGCTTTTGTGCACGTAGCTCTGGAGTAGGACTCAAACCCACAACCTTCAGACTCACAAGCATGAGCACTGCCCACTCTGCAGCACTACAGATAACTGGTTTTAGAAGTTGCTGGGCCCAAAATCATGTTTATCAGTTTCAATATTTTTTCAGGGGCGCCAATGAGTTATTGTTTTAACATCTGAAATATGGTATCTATTTGTGATCTCTGATGTAATTGTGGTTATGGAATGTGTTGCCCTCTGGGACATACAGAAATAAATCAATAAATGACTGTTGATAGCTGCCGATCACCATCACACACTGTCAGGCTTGTTCCCCAGTCAGACTTTTTGACTTTTCTACATTTTGTAGTTGCTGAACCAAGCATTACAGTTGACCTTTTATTTCGCATTCTAAACGTGACTGTTCTGTCGCCTTAGAACTATTTTCACAGTTGAATGAGGAAAACATTGTGCTGCATTGATTTTTTTTTAAATGAAATACTCGGAATTGTAATTGCCCATTACATGGACACAGCATCTTGTTTTCGGTTATGAAATAGTGAAATGTTCATTTACGTTGTAAATTGGTCTCAATTCAAGGGCAGGATATTCAATCATGCATTTTGTTAGTGTTTTCTGAGCTTAGTCTATTTTGTTTGCTTGATGCACACCAAGCAATGAATTGCTTTCCTTTCTTGTCCTTTCTTTTGGGTTTTGTGGCTCACAACCAAATCTGGTAAATTAAGAAATAAATCTCTCCCAGTCCCTTAAAGCCTGATCCTTAAGTGAAGAGAATGCAGCCTGTTGAAGCTGCAGATATGCGCAAATTGGCTGCTGTGTTTCCTACATTGCAAAAGTTACTACACTTCAAAAAGTGTTTCATTGGTTGTAAAATGGTTTGTGATGCCCTGAGGTTAACATGAAAACTGCAGTAGAGTACAGGTCATTTTTTTCTCGTTTTTTTAATATATATATAGACACGTACATTTTCTTTTCACACAGTCAGATCACCAGAATATATTCAGACCACACCTCACACCCTACCCACAGACCAGCAGGCTAAGGTTATGATTAAGGGCATATTTTCATATACCAGAGGAGGAGTGAGCCTTTGGTTTAGTGGTAATATTCACTCCTCAGAATCAGGAGCTGTCAGGAGTCAAGTACCACTCCTGACAGTCCTTGCGAGTAGCAATTGGAGACTGGCGCTGAATTCTGTACTCGCATCCAGCGGATTCTCACGTCCAGTGGGAGTGAGTTACTCTCTTGCTCCCTCTTTTCATACGTGCTACGGGAGCCCATAAACTCATCCCAGTGTCTAAGACTAACCACTCTGCAAGTTGGAGTTGTCATGAATGTTGAACTTTACCAAAGGTGCTTGGGCTTCGAAATGTGCCTTTACCTCGAAAGTAAAGCAGAGAAATTCCAGATAAACACCTCAAATTGGAGACATGCCCATGTGATCCGGTTGCCATGTGGGGAGAAACTCAAACAGAAAACCATTGAAGTGTGATGGCCTTTAACCCAGAAACAGTAGCAGTATGGAAAAGTTGTAATTGCTTTTAAAATGTTTGGAGAATTTGAAATATTTGAAAAAGAACTTTTCAGAGTTATTATCACTTATAGGGGCAGAATCTTCCATTCCCACTAGCAGCAGGAATCATGGTGGGCAGGGGCACTTAATTTGGCGTGAATGAAAAAGATCAGATTCCTGCCAGCGGAAAAATAGTTTGGAGTTTCAAGGCGGGTAAAAGGCAGCTTGAGTTTCCCATTGAGCAGTGTCAGGAACTCCATTTGCATTCATTAGTGCCCCATGAATGCTCATCGCATGAATGCTCATCGCATGAATGCTCATCGCATGAATGCTCATCGCATGAATGCTCATTAAAAGGCCAAATCACTGGAATCACATTCTCCCTCCAAATTAAGTGCTCTGCCAGCGGGTAATTAAAACAATCTGTTTTGCTATATATACATGGCATGGACCTGGCAAGCTTCACTTCATACGTGAATTGGAGGTCAGTAGACTCTGTTTTTGCCTTCCCTTCACACTGTCGCTTAGATATATCGGGTGCCTGTAGCACAAGCCGTGCCAATGCTGGCCACGGGAGTCATAAACAGAGGTTGGGGTGGGGGGGGTGGGAAAGACAAGAGGGGAAAGGCGAGACAGGGGTAGGACTGAGAAGGGGGGTAATGATGAGAGGGGGAAGGGTGAGACGGAGGCAGCACTGGGAGGGGGAGGATAATGAAAGGGGAAGGGTGAGTTGGAGGCAGGAGTGTGGGGGTGAATGATGAGGGGGAAGAGGGGAAGGGTGATATGGAGTCAGGAGTTGGTGGGGGGGAATGATGAGAGGGGAAGGGTAGGGAGGTAGAACTGTGGGAGGGGATGACGAGAGGGGAGATGGAGGCAGGGGTCGATGCGGGGTGGGGTAGGAAGAGGGGGAAGAGTGAAAGACTGTCCTGGGAAGGTTGAGAGACTGTCCCTGGGTAAACATTTCAAGACTGTCCATGGAAGGTTCAGAGAGACTGTCCTGGGGCTGAGGCCATGCTGTCAGGGGCATATATAAGAGACTATCCTGGATCTATACAGGCCATGTAGAGGGCTTTGCATGTCTTGGTCTCGGTCGTGGGTGGGGGAAACCTCTCTGGGCAGTGACAGACATGCACAGTATGATGTGCAGGGCATGGTCAGTCAAAAAAGACATTTGGTCCTGGCATTGGAGTCATAGTATTGGGAAACAGAGGGCACAGTAACATTCAGGGAGGCATCTTGATTCTGTAGGGTGGCAACTGAAAAGTCACATGGGTATAGGATGGACTTGTGAGGGGTGGTTCTTGAAAGTAAGGGTTCATGTGGCTTCGAGAAGGGGAGGGGTCAGGTTGATAAAGGGCATCAAATTGAGGGGGTTGGGGGAAGAAGAGGAATATCAAATTGGATGATGATTGGGTCAAGGGTAATGGGCGGATGGGAATTAGGAGGTGGTGACTATGGTGGAGGATGAGAGGAACTTGATGGTGATGGAGGAAGTTGGAAGCTGGTCGCACTCATGAATCGAATGAACACCATGTTCACCCTCAGGGATCAATGACACAGTTGGAAGAACAAACTTGAAAAAAAATGATAAGGGAGGGAATAAGGGGTCTCAAGGAGCACAGCATTATTATTTTGGGCCGATTGAAGGGGCGCGCTATTAATTACCCGCTGAAGCCATGGAGAATGGAGCTAAGCTGAGTGATAGATTTGAGCGTCCAATGGGCAATGAACGAACTTTGCTCCTTTACTAATGGTGTGCATTCAGGTGAGAGTCTATTAATTCTTGGGGCAGTGGAGTTGGTTTAATGGCCATCTGTTCCTGACAGAGGCTTTTGAAAAGAGGAGGATCATCAACCAACCAAGGGCTGCAACCTTAATATTCCCATTGTACTCGTCATGGGTTACAAGGCACCATGATTACAGTCATGACATAAGTACAAGATTAGGTATCGATAGTTAGTGTCTAAGCTACTGGAGGTGAGGTGACAATAGTCTGACTGAGGGTTATAGTGCATGGGTGTATTCACCCTAATCAAGACCCTCGTTGTGAATGTGCATTCATGCCTGAGGTGGATGCTCAGCCACCTGTAGACATCCAGGATGTTATTACCCTATAAGGGATGGGCTAGGGATGCCATGTCTAGACTGCAGGCAGGCCACGTGCTTGAGACTGGATTCCTGGCTTGGAGATGGAGGGAGATCATTCAAAGGGAATTAGCAATGGTGTCTCAATTCTATTCATTCAGAGATACAAGGAGGAGTGGAGAATGCAGGCCGCAGGCCAACACTGCTTTGTGGATAGCTGTGATTCGAATGAGGAGGGGAAGGGTCCATCACCAATTGGCACAGCTCCAGGAAGAACATCGACCTGAGTAACAAGAGGCAATGAGGCCCTAGGAAGACCCAGATGCTCCCGACGAGCTAAATCCATGAAGACATGGGTCACGACCAAGGGTATATAGAAGACGGAGCTCATACTTGGAGGTGAGTGAAAGACAGTGCCACAGACATCTTCGCTTGTCTAGGGATGTGGTAGCTCACATTTGCCACCTTTTTAATTTTTATTCATTCACGGGGATGTGGGCTTCATTGGCTGGGCCAGCGTTTATTGCCCATCCCTAATTGCCCTTGAGAAGGTGGTGGTGAGCTGCCTTCTTGAACCGCTGCAGTCCATGTGGTGTAGGTACACCCACAGTGCTGTTAGGGAGGGAGTTCCAGGATTTTGACCCAGCGACAGTGAAGGAACGGCGATATATTTCCAAGTCAGGACAGAGAGTTACTTGAAGGGGAACATCCAGGGAATGGTGTTCACATCTATCTGCTGCCTAGCCTTTATTGATGGTAGTGGTCATGGGTTTGGAAGGTGCTGTCTAAGGCCTTGGTGAATTTCTGCAGTGCACCTTATAGATGGTACACACTGCTGCCACTGTGTGTCGGTGGTGGAGGGAGTGAATGTTTGTGGATGTGATGCCAATCAAGCAGGCTGTATTGCCCTGGATGGTGTCAAGCTTCTTGAGGGTTGTGGGGGCTGCATTCATCCAGGCAACTGGGAAGTACTCCATCACTCCTGACTTGTGCCTTGTAGATGGTGGACAGGCTTTGGGGAGTCAGGAGGTGAGTTACTCGTCACACAACTCATAGCTTCTGACCCGCTCTTGTAGCGACATTATTTATATGGCTAGTTCAGTTTAGTTTCTGATCAATGGTCACCCCCAAGATGTTGATAATGGGGGATTCAGCGATGTTAATGCCATTGAACGTCAAAGGACGATGGTTAGATTCTCTCTTGTTGGAGATGGTCATTGCCTGGCACTTGTTTGACCTGGATGTAACTTGCCACTTGTCAGCCTAAGCCTGGATATTGTCCAGGTCTTGCTGCATTTGGACATGGACTGCTTCAGTATCTGAGGAGTCGCAAATGGTGCTGAACATTGAGCAATCATTCCCACTCTGACCTTATGATGGAAGGAAGGTATTTGATGAAGCAGTTGAAGATGGTTGAGCCAAGGACACTAACCTGAGGAACTCCTGCAGTGATGTCCCGCAGCTGAGATGACTGACTTCCAACAACCACAACCACCTTCCTTTGTGCTAGGTATGACTCCAACCAGCGGAGAGTTTTCCCCTGTTTCCCATTGACTCCAGTTTTGCTCGGGTTCCTTGATGCCACATTCAGTCAAATGCGGCCTTGATGTCAAGGACAGTCACTCTCACCTCACCTCGGGAGTTCAGCTCTTTTGTCCATGTTTGAACTAAGGCTGTAATGAGGTCAGGAGCTGAGTGGCCCTGGCAGAACCCAAACTGGGCATCAGTGAGCAGGTTATTGCTAAGCAAGTGCCGCTTGATAGCACTGTTGATGATCCCTTCCATTACTTTACTGATGGAGAGTAGACTGATGGGGTGGTAATTGGCTGGGTTGGATTTGTCCTGCTTTGTGTGTACAGGACAAACCTGGGCAATTTTCCACATAGCTGGGTAGATGCCAATGTTGTAGCTGTACTGGAACAGCTTGGCTAGGGGCGCAGCAATTTCAACAGCTATTACTATTGACGGAATATTGTTAGAGCCCATAGCCTTTGCAGTATCCAGTGCCTTCAGCCATTTCTTGACATCACCTGGAGTGAATCGAATTGGCTGAAGACTGGCAGCTGTGATGCTAGGGACCTCCGGAGGAAGCCAGAATTGATCAACCACTCGGCACTTCTGGCTGAAGATTTTAACAAATGCTTCAGCCTTATCTTTTGCACTGATGTGCTGGGTTTCCCCATCATTGAGGATGGGGATATTTGTGGAGCCTCCTCCTCCAGTGAGTTATTTAATTGTCCACCACCATTCACGACTGGATGTGGCAGGACTGCAAACCTTAAATCTGATCCGTTGGTTGTGGGATCATTTAGTTCTGTCTATCAAATGTTGCTTATGCTGTTTGGCACACAAGTAGTCCTGTGTTATAGCTTCACCAGGTTAACACCTCATTTTTAGGTATGCCTGGTGCTGCTCCTGGCATGCCCTCCTGCAATCTTCATTGAACCAGGGTTGATCCCCTGGCTTGGTGGTAATGGTAGAGTGGGGGATATGCCGGGCCATGAGGTTACAGATTGTGTTTGAGTACAATTCTGCTGCTGCTGATGGCCCACAGCGCCTCATGGATTCTCAGTCTTGAGTTGCTAGATCTGTTCGAAATCTATCCCATTTAGCACAATGGTAGTGCCACACAACACGATGGAGGGTATCCTCAAGGTGAAGACGGGACTTCGTCTCCACAACAACAGTGCGGTGGTCACTTCTCCCGTCACAAACAGATATGGCAGGCAGGTTGGTGAGGATGAGGTCAAGTATGTTTTTCCCTCTTGTTGGTTCCCTCACCACCTGCCGCAGACCCAGTCTAGCAGCTATATCATTTAGGACTCAGCCAGCTCGGTCAGTAGTGGTGCTACCGAGCTACTTTTGGTGATGGATATTGAAGTCCCCCACCCAGAGTACATTCTGCGCCCTTGCCACCCTCAGTGCTTCCTCCAAGTGATGTTCAACATGGAGGAGCACTGATTCATCAGCTGAGGGATGGTGATACATGGTAATCAGCAGGAGGTTTCTTGCCTGTTTGACCTGATGCCATGAGACTTCATGGGGCCTGGAGTCGATGTTGAGGACTCCAAGGGCAACTCCCTCCCGACTGTATACCACTGTGTTGCCACCCCTGCTGGGTCTGTCCTGCCTGTGGGACAGGATATACCCAGGGATGTTGATGGTGATAACTGTAAGATGTGATTCTGTGAGGCTGATTATGTCAGGCTGTTATTTGACCAGTCTTTGAGTCAGCTCTCCCAATTTTGGCCCTCACCCCCAGATGATAGTGCAGAGGCCTTTGCAGGGTCAACAGGGCTGAGTTTGTCATTGTCGTTTCTGGTGCCTAGGTCAATGCTGGGTGGTCCGTCCAGTTTCTGTGAGGAACTCATGCCACAAGGACTTGGGGGCATCCCATGCTGGTCGCTTTAAAGGTTACCGCTGCACTAAACTCGTGCTTTCCCTTGATGCCTGCATGTCCCTTACTTAGACTATTAATATGCTTCTTCTATGTGTTATGTTACGGTCAGGTTAGGAAGGGGTCAGTGAGCAGTCAGTACATATGACGCTATAGGAGCACAGATCGTAGCTCTGGTACAAGAAGGGGATAAGTGGAGTGTCATTAGCAAAAGTAAAAAAGACTTGTATTTATATAGCACATTACACAACCTTAGGACATCCAAACAGCTTTATAATCTATCAAGTATCTTGAAGTATAGTCACAGTTGTAATGTAGGAAATGCAGCAGCCAATTTGCACACAGCAAACTCCCACAGGCAACAATAAAATCCAGATCAAGCATTTTTGTTTTAGGTGTTGTTCGAGGGATGGATGTTGGTCAAGACACTTGGAGGACTTCCCTGATCTTTTTTGAATAATGGCCGTGAGATTGTTTGTATCTACCTGAGAGGTTATGACCTCTGTTTAACATCTCATCTAGAAACATAGAAAAGTTACGATGCAGAAAGAGGCCATTCAGCCCATCATGTCTGTGCCAGCCGAAAAGAGAAAAAAGAAACCAGCCGTTCATTTTAATCCCATTTTCCGGCACTTGGTCCATAACCTTGTAGGTTACAGTACTTCAGATGTAGATCCAGGTACCTTTTAAATGAGCTGAGTGTTTCAGCCTCAATCACCGATTTAGGCAGTGAATTCCAAATGCCCACCACCCTCTGGGTGAAAAAGGTTTTCCTCATGTCCCCTCTAATCCTTCTACCAATCACCTTAAATCTATGCCCCCTGGTAATTAACCCCTCAGCTAGGGGAAACAAGTCTTTCCTGTCTACTCTATCTCGGCCCCTCATAATTTTGTACACCTCAATTAGGTCATCATTCAGCCTCCTCTGTTCTAAGGAAAACAACCCTAGCCTATCCAATCTTTCCCCATAGCTGCAATTTTCAAGCCCTGGCAACATTCTTGTCAATCTTCTCTGCACTCTCTCCAGAGCAATTATGTCCTTCCTGTAATGTGGTGACCAGAACTGTACACAAAATTCCAGCTGTGGCCTAACCAGCATTTTATACAGTTCCATCATTACATCCCTGCTTTTGTCCTCAATACCTCATCCAATAAAGGTAAGGATTCCATATGCTTTCTTGACCACCTTGTCCACCTGTCCTGCCAACTTCAAGGACCTGTGGACATACACTGCAAGGTCTCTCACTTTCTCAACCCTTCTCAATAACTTCCCGTTTATTGAGTATTCCCTTGCTTTGTTTGCCCTTCCCAAATGCATTACCTCACGCTTTTCCGGAGTGAATTCCATTTGCCACTTCTCTGCCCACTCAACCAAACCATTGATATAATTCTGGAGTGAAGAGGATAGCTGTCAACTATCAACTACACGGCCAATTTTTGTGCCTCCCACATTTAAGTCTAAATCATTAACATATACAACAAACAGCAAGGGCCCCAGCACTGAGCCCTGTCGAACACCACTGGAAACCATTTCCCATTCACAGAAACATCCATCCCTTTGTTTCCTGTCACTGAGCCAGTTTTGGATCCAACCTGTCACATGTATCCCATGAGACCTCACTTTCCTCACCAGCCTGCAATGTGGGACCTTGTCAAATGCCTTACTGAAATCCATGTAGACAACATGCAATACATCTGAAAAACAATAACGCAATGCTTCCTCAGTCCTGCACAGAAGTGTCAGAGACTTCATGCTCCAGTTTCTGGAGTGACCCTTGAGCCAAAAACTTCCAGACTCAGAGGCAAGAGTGCTACCAATTGAATCATGGCTGACACCTTTTTCTAAACTCCATGTCTCAGACCTTACAAGACATGACTCCCTAAAGCCTGTCCACCCTCTACAAGGTACAAACCAGGAGTGTGATGGAATGCTGTCCACTTGCCTGGATGAGTGCAGCTCCAATAACACTCAAGAAGTTCGACACCATCCAGGACAAAGCAGCCCGCTTGACTGGAACCCCAACCACCACCTTAAATATCCACACTCTCCACCACTGACACTTCCAATCTCCCCTCCCAAGTTGCACACCATCCTGACTTGGAAAAAATATCACCATTTCTTCAACAATGCTTGGTCAAAATCGGAACTCCCTCACTGACAGCATTATGAGAGCACCTTCATCACACAAACTGCAGCAGTTTAAGAAGATGGCTCATCACCGCCTCCTCAAAGGCGATTAGAGATGGGCAATAAATTCTGACCTTGCCAGTGGTGGCTACATCCCATGAATGAATGAATGAATGAATAAGTAAACAGAAAACTATCATTAGACCAGCCACCTTCTTGATTAGTGGGGATGCAGTTCTAGGGTTGAGTTCAATAGCAGTGGTGGGAGGCAGCTTGCCTTCCCCATCAGAGCATCATGCCAGTGGAACATAAAAGAGTGACCTGGAGCTGAGCCACTTGCCACAGGATACTTTGTCCTCTTCTTATAGCGTTAATGTTGATATGGCAGGTCCAGTTGAGCTTCTGATCAATGAGTATCCCAGTGTGTCCTGCATGCACTGGCACCAGCCATGTACTACATTCTTACGTTACAGGAGAGCACAGAAGGAGGCCATTCTTCCGTGAACGAGCCTTCCCAACGCAGAAGCAGGGTGGCAGCAGGATCCCCACCCAGCACCCTCCTGCCCAATTATATGCCACCCTGCCTCCAAACATGTCTTGAGGGAGGGCATTAAATTCCACCCATAATTTCCTGACAACTGTGGCCTCCATTTAAGGCTTTTTCTTTTTGTTGAGGTAGCTATTTTCCTGTAGGTAAACACTTTGGAAGTTTGTCACATTGCAGTGGCAGCCTAGTTGAAATCAGGAATTCAATGCATGGGAATCATTCAGTGGCAAAGCACATTAATACACTGACTTTAAATACAACTGTGTTTGGCTTCTAAATATTGATCGTGAGTCAATATGCTCTCGGATTTAAATCATGTTGCTCGTTGTCTTCATTGAAGCAGCAGACAGAGAAATTTCTGTGTCGTGTTAAAGCATTTGTATACTAATATCTTATAGTTTGACTTTGTCCCATTGATTTATACCAGAAGCCAACTTTTTCTCCAAATCCCTTAATTCAATTCACTAGATTTTCCTTCCTCGTTTTAAACTTAGACAAATACTCATAAGCCTCCCATGCAAATTCTTCCACCGAATGAGATGCTTCATTCTGTGGGGCATTGTGCAGAGGAACAAGCCATATGCAGTCAGGGTATTCAATAAATCACTGTGCGCTATTAAAATTAAGACACATTGTCATTCTGTCAGGTAGCAGTTACTATAACAAGTTTGTCACTGTCTCAGGTTTTATGCGTCGATATATAGCACATCATTGCATTTTTATGATCGCTTTCTATTCAAAGCATTTATTGTCTCATAAATGTGTATTTGCATAAATGTTGATTGTTTTATATGATCATAACCTTTGATTTAACAGCTATTGGCCACAGTTTACTGGCACATCCATCTTCTACAATTCTTAGAATTTGAGAATAATTTTAACCACCCAACATGGTGCAATTTTCACACCTCTTCCAAATTTAGACACCATAAGTATTGTTTCTCCAGATTGCTCAGCGAGCCAATGAACAAAGACAGTCCTTGGAGTAGCTCTAAAGCCATGGCTTTGACCCCTAGCCTGTATCCAATGTCAGTAATTGGAGTACTACAGCTAAAAAAAAAATCAGTGGGTTCCCACACTGCTGACCAAATGTGACCAATGGGTTTCAATTCAGGTAAGTGTGAAGTCATTCATTAGTAACCAAAAAAGGATAGACTGGAATATTTTTTCAATGGCAAAAAGATAGGAACAGTGGTAGTCCAAACAGGTTTAGGGATCCATGTACGCAGGTAACTAAAATATAATGGTCAGGTAAAAAGATAACTGAAAACTTTAGTGGAATGTTAGTTTTATATCTCAAGGGCTAAAGGGGAAGAAATGTTGCTACAGCTTTAAAATACCCTGGTAAGGCCAGATCTGGAGAACTGTGTACAGCACTGGACACCAAAGCTTAGAAAGTATTTATTGGCCTTGGTGGGAGTGCAGTGCAGATTCACCAGAATGTTACAAGGACTCCAAGGGTTAGACAATGAGGAGAGATTACATCATCAACGCTTGCCTTTATTGCAATGTAGAAAGCTAAAAGGCGATTTAATTTAGAGTTGTAGACATTTGAAAGGAATTTATGGGGTGGATAGTTTTACGGGATCTTCTGACAAAGTTATGCTGAACAATCAGGAGGAGAACTCCTACAGAAATTCGTCTGATCTTTTGGAACCCTTCAGCACAAACAACACGTTGAGTGCATCAACTTCTCAATTTGCTTCACAATGTTGACATTTTCAATTAAAGTGGTCTCAATTCCCCCTTTCACAGAAGAAAATCCCAGCTCCTTTACAACTTTAATGTATAAAATCACCTCAATGTGCTTCATAGAGCCGTAATGATAAACAGACACCACGTCAAGTAAGAAAAGATGTGGGCGGGAGCGGAGGGAGGGCGTTTGTGTGACTGAAAGCATGTTGATAAAATTGGCTTTAAGAGGGGTTTGAAAACAGGAGGGGGTAGCTGCAGGGACTTTTAGGAACTAGACAGCTGAAAGCATGGCCATTAATGATGGGGTGAGAAAGGAGGGGAATTCTCCAATCTCCTTTCATGAATAGGCAACCGTTTCTGAGCCCCAGCAGTGCTTAAGTAAAGTCAACAGCCGCAGGGCAAGTGAGATCAATATTTTCATGTTTATTCTTAGGAAATTTCTCATCCAAATATTCTCCTAACCCAACCACTGCTCATCTTCTAAGAAGGTGAGGTGGGTACGGGCTAATGTGGCAACTGGTCTTAGAGGCCAGGTGGTATATACGGGTGAATATCAGGCTTAAGATGTGAAAATCTTAGGTAAAATCCTGACAGCGTTTAGTTAGTGTCTCATCCGTTAAAACTCTCTAAAATGGAGCACCGTGTCTTACTATGAAGAGAAAGAAGGAGACAGATTGTCATGCTATATTGTAATAATTTGTGACTGTTCAACAAGAGAAACAAAGATAAGTGTTCCATTCATGCTTAGTGGAGACCAACCTTGAAAGGGTTCTTTTAATCAATCAATCGAGGGACTCTCCACTTCCTTCCCAATAGGAAAACGCCAGGCCTCCAGGCAACACGTTCATACTCGGGAGACAATAGGCAGAAGTAACTTTAAAAACTTCAGCTGAAATACAATGAGATGAAAACTTTTGAATGAAACAGAAAATGTTTTATTTTATCACATATTTCAAAAATACATAAATTTAAATACTTGATTCTTGGTTTTAAAGTAATATTGTACATTGAAAAAGTAATATATGCTGAAGTTGTGTTATAATCCCCGATAAGACCAACAACTTTTAAAAAGAGATGTGAGTTTCCCAGCAACCGATGGAGATCATTTCATGACAGGATTTCATGTTTTGAAACTTTTACTGTAAAAAACCAAAATCAACATTGACTAATCATTAATTAGTAGGTAAAAAAATACACTAAACTACAGAAAAGGTACTTTTCCCCATTAACCAATAAACACGACCAAAACCCTCACACCATGTTCACACATTATGGCACACTCTCAGCAGATATGCAGCCTTGCAGTTTTCCTTTTTATTCTTTCATGGGACATGGGTGTCATTGGCTAGGCTGGCATTTTTATTACCTATCCCTAGTTGCCCTTGAAAAGGTCGTGGTGAGCCACCTTCTCGAACCACAGCAATCAATGTGGTGTGGGTACTCCCACAGTGCTGTTAGGAAGGGAATTCCAGGATTTTGACCCAGCAACAGTGAAGGAACGACAATATATATGTTTCCAAGTCAGGATGTGTGTGGCTTGGAGGGGAACTTGCAGGTGGTAATGCTACCATACGTTTGCTGCCCTTGTCCTCCTAGGCGGTAGAGATCACAGGTTTTGAAGGTGCTGTCAAAGGAGCATTATTAAATTCCCGAATTCCATCCAACTATACAACAGGTTCTCCTCTCCCTGCTACACATGTCATCCAGTCTCTTTTAAAAAGTCCTTTCACTCAATTTCCTGAGGATAATTGAACTGACTTCTAGTATCAAGACAGCCCCTGGTGACTCCTCGATCTTTAAATCTCCACAAGTTCCATCTCTTCAAAGAGGGAATCTGTCCTCACCAGCATTCTCCTTGGTGGTTAACACAGAAACAGTCGGTCCTTCCGCTTGGCACAGTAGCCGCTGTTTTCGTTCTTCCTCTCCAGGTGTCTCTGCCTGACTGATGTTAAATAGGTCCAAACCAGATGGTGAGGTATGAAACAAGACACAATTCTTTTCCTGGATAGTAGGTTTAGTCATAGGACGCAGGCTTACAGAAGTCTCCTCACTTCTACACCAACGTCCTAGCTAACTCTCTTTATATGTGATCTCAGACTATAATCAAACAATGCCCACCACCTGTGTATCTTTAAAAACATAATCAACAAAACATTAACAGATGTCCTTTATTCCTTTAAATTAAAAAAATTATAACATACTTAAACATACTTGAAAAACAAAGCAGTCAAAGAAAAACATGGTTCTCCATAATTCTTATAATGCATCACAACATAAGTAATCCCTCTTCTAGGACAACCTGGAAGACTTCCATTGATGCAATTTATTTTTAGATATCTTTTCTTTCCAACATTTCCTTTATACTAGCAAGATCAATCTGCAACGTTTTCTCGGTGACACTCTTTATTGAATGAATATTATATCAAAAGAGAATGGTTATCGACATAGCATCCAATGGACAAACTTTCCTCAGAATGTCCCATGTATAGGATTTCCTTCAGAATGTTAAATACAATCCCATATCTATCGCTTCTACTGATGCCAGTGGTTCTGCAACAAGGGTGCTTTTAACCACCCTTTTTGTGTTCTTGGCTTCCAGGCCAAGGGACAACACTTTTTATTTTTCCCCACAAAGAATATGATGAACCCAGCTGTACTCAAATATCCATCTGGAAGATTGGCATGGGAAGCATCACTAACACTAATGTGCTTGAGCAAGCACAAACCTGTCATGTCCTTTGGCTCACCCAAGGCTAGAAATTTGCATTTCTCCAAATTTAATTTTTTCTTTAAGGTTTCATTTGCCCTCAGAACCTCCTCACCTGGAGTGTGTTTCATCATAGTACTCTGCTCCAATACATCATAACTGGCAGCAGGTCTTGTCTGAGCGCATAACCAGTTTTAACTGTCCAGTCAAACTTCTTAACTGGTCTGTTTCTTCCTTGGGTGCAAGATCATCTTTCTGTGAGGACCTCGCCCAATCTATCGGGATATGATTAACACTTTCTGGATGTGATTGTTGATTCAAGGTTACTTAGTCTGATTAATGTCTAACCCTGTATATTTAAAGGTCCCTGAAGATTGAAATTCTCCTTTTCTTTTATCTATAACAAATTGCTCAAATTCCAAAGAACCTCCCCATAGAAAAATAATTGATGTGCACATCATAAAGATGCCTGTGAGTTTCTCTTTGTGATACCAGTGGAACTTTGCTGGGTCTGCTTTCAACTGAATACAAGCTACTTTCAGCAAGACAGACCTAACCAAGAAATACCATACACTTGATGCATTTTTTAAATCCATAACATATTTGTTTAATTTTCAGTTTCCTTTCCACATCACCTGCTTTTTTATCACCCAGCAAAAATGTGGTTTTTTTTATATTGATCGACTTACATTCCCGATAATATGTAGTCATGAGAGCTAAGAAAATCTCAATGATCACTTTTCCAGCAATAGGGGAGTCCATTCTAACATCTTAAACCAAGTTTCTCTTTGAAACCCCTAACCATTAGTTTTACTTTAGCCTTGAATGTCCCATCAGGAAGTGCTTTTTCTGTACATGTTCACCTGTGTGATAAGGCTGGCTGTCCCCTATCTGACACTTCAGAGTATACGTCAAATTCTTTCCAACTATCCAACTTATTTTGTTTTGTGCCTCTTATTAATTAATGATATGGCAGGTGATGTGTGCCAGGCAGACCAAATCCACAACAGAAACTTGGTAACCAATAAAAAAGATTTCAAGTACATACATAAGACTACAATTACTTACTCCTATAATAAACCCCAAAATTCCTAATTGACTTGACTCCCAGTTAAACACCCCCTTGAAGGCAACAGTCCAAAATAGATTATAGATTTAAACAGAACCAGCAATTTAACACAGTACCCACTTGACAGTTGACTTCCCCAACTTTGGTCACTTTATATAGCAGACTTATGCACAAAGGGCTGGAGGCTTCTTGAAGGCTGTTTCACACGCCCCTGTTAGATCTTGCATGGCCCTCTCCTCACTTAGCCTTTCATTCTCCTTTATATATGTTTCTCTCTCTTTAATATGTAAATTCTATTGTTCCATATGTCTTTGAAATTGTATCTTCCTCATAATATAAGAACTTTCATTCTGCCAATATTGCCAGTAACCTTTGGGAAAACTAAACACACTACTTAGCCTTGCTTATCTGGCTAGTTGTAAACAGACTAATATCTCTTCGAAATACAAATAATCCCTTCATTTATATAAAAATGCAAATTCCCTTCACACCTTACATGCTAAGCCAGCATCCATGTTTACTCATTAGCATCTCAAGCACATTTCTACACCTTGCTTCTTATGATGATTTCAAGCTTGCAGACTATTTGACTCCAAATGTAATTAAATCACACAGGCAGAACCAACTATGCTTATGCCCATAAACCTACTTTACAATAAACCAGAAAAATATTATGAAAATTATTATACTTTCATCACAGTTTGTAGCCACCAAAACTTTCCAGATATAAGGACTTCTGCTTCTAGAAGTATTTCTAGTTTGTTCTATAGTTCTTGTTCTATGGCCTCCACTTACCCTCCCATCTTATTCTGTACTACTTCTATATGACCTTTCCCTCCTATGGTCAGGAGTTCTGTTGCCAGTATGTGATCTTTTCTTCGGGACAGAGTCACTTCCAGATCCACTATGGGAACTCGCACTGCATTTTCTAGCTTCCCACATTTTCACGACATTTTGCCAGTCCATAGGTCTTACCTCTTGTCCATCATCTTGAACATTTAGTCAATGTTTGAATTTACCAGTGGCTTTCCTCACTCTCTCTACAATGGTCGCATCCTTCCATTCACTGGCCCCTTTTGTTACCCCAGTACTGATTTTCAGAGTAGTCCTTTGGGATAATTAGCCCTATCCTGTGCATTGGTATCACTTTGCCTATCGTCATCCATTCCCTTATCTGCCATATTCCACTCCTCAGAGCTCCTCAGTCAAACCTATGAGGTTGTGATGTGCAAGGTACCTCACCACATTCTACTAATTGTCAGATTCTGCAAGTTTATAATCAATCCCGATTAACCGAGATGAATGGACCCTAATTGTTTGATTACCATTTTGTAGAATTACTGCCTTCCCATTGCACCCTATCACTTTAACCAGACCTTTATACTCTTTCTTACACTCTCTTTTATAGCATACTAAATTCCCAGGATTAAAATTTACCGCTGATGGTTTTATGCGATGCACTGAATTTTCTCTGACACTTCCGTCATGATGAATGCCCTTCTCCCTGTATATAGGGCATTCAAGTGCACAGACAAGGTGGATTTAATTGTAGTGCCTTCCATGGCCAGGGGAATGATCACACATTACCAAAGGTATTTCTGGATCTCTTCCATAGTACAATTGATATGGACTATAGCCCTCAACCATTTGAAGTGAGCTCTTCACAGGGACTGCCCATGTCAGGGCAGATATAATGTCACAATTTGGTTGGTCAGCTAAGACCCAGTGAAGCAACTCATCGATTGCTGTGATTTCTTGCACAAATTTTATTTCTGAAGGGATTTTCAACTGCAGTGTCCATCGTTACAATGTTCATATTTTCACATATGTGTCTAAATTCATCATTGGCAAATTCCACACCCCCCACCACACCACACCCCCACTATTGTCACTTAGGAACTTAGCCAGAGCCCTCAGTAGGGTCCCTATCCATTTTTCCATGATTTTGTCCACAATCACTCTATTGTCTTTACCATGTTACTGTACAGACTGAATCTTGTTGCCACGTGTATGAAATGGAAAGTGAATATTTTCTATCCTTGTCCCACACCTTTAAATCCATAGCTACGGCTTCATTAAGGTCTCATGCTAATGGAAGACTTACACTGCACCATGATGGTGTCCTCCAATACTTTTTCACTAATCTATTCAATAAGATTTGTGTGCTCATCATCAACTACCCCTGCTTCCTTTAGTAGGATTCTTAACCTGTGACAAGAAGGTGAGAAAATCATCAATTTACTTTAAGACAATTTGCTTTATTTCTCTCAAATTCATATCACCTGCAGCCATTTATCATTCGGATTAGAGATGCTAGGATTGTTAAAGTGATCCAATAAGGTCCCGATTGGGTAAATTGTACTTTCCAAAGACAAATCGCTTTATCATGTTCCATGTCTGATTTCATTTGTGCCTTTTTCATGGATGGCTTGCTCAGCAGCAAGGGTATCTCACTAGATACTACATGTACACTAATAAAGTGGCTTCCCCCTGCTATTCTACATGGGATCACCACTCTTTTCACTGACTTTAATGTGTTGTCATCCCCGAACCTGAAGTAGAACTTTTATATTCCTTGATCTTACTTCAACCCTTACTACTGAGTGAATCCAAACAACATTTCAACCAATTCTGTTCCACATACTGTGGATGCGCAACCACTGCACAACATGGTGCAATTAAATAAAGCCATGACTAGTTTACTCATTACCGGACTAAAGCTTCTTGTGGCCAGTACAATTCCCTCAGATTGATCAATAGCATCATCTTCCCCTTCTGAATCCTCCGTGTCGTGCATCACCTCAAAAACCGGGTTGTTCTGTTTTGGACAATTTATTGCATAGTGGTATTTCGAATCACATCCGAATCATCTGTTAATAATTCCTTGGGCATTCCTGGGGCTCTTTCTTCAGTTATTATTATTCCATTCTTGTCATCTAACAGATCTTCCAAAAAGGTCTACATCCTCCTTTCTTTTGTCTGTGGTTCCTCTGTTGTTTTGGCGTCTGTGCCACGTATCTGAATGGTCTCAAAATGCCACAAGCATTGAATCATCAATATTTTGTGACACTGCCGGATGCCCCATTTGTCCCATGAAGGCTGTTGGAAATGACTTCTTTCCCCCGGAATATTTTTAAAAACTCAGACATCTGATCCAAAAACATGTCACTTTCTGAGAATTTAACTCCAGTTAAGATCAGGAGCCTAGCCACATGTGACTCTTTAGCACAATCCAACAATTTGAAAGTAAGCCCTGAATTAGAAATTTCC
The DNA here is from genome assembly GCF_964194155.1 of Cetorhinus maximus. Classification (NCBI taxonomy): domain Eukaryota; kingdom Metazoa; phylum Chordata; class Chondrichthyes; order Lamniformes; family Cetorhinidae; genus Cetorhinus; species Cetorhinus maximus. The sequence goes on from NC_135890.1 coordinate 8,106,707, forward strand.
AAATAGAATTTCTGCAATCTAGTATATAGTCTGTTAAATTCCATGATATATTCTTCTATGGAATTATCATCTATCTTTCTAAATTTATCAAAGTCTGACCATATGCTTTTAATAGATCCTCCTTCTTATAAACTTTGTCCATCAGTTTTAATAGAATGTCCAAACCTCCCTCAGTGTCCAGTTGACAAGCCTCTAGTTCTGAAAATACTTTGTACCTGACTCTGCTTTTGGTATGAAGCGACAGTGCCAAGGGCATATCTTGCCTTTCCTTTGGGAAGGACGTAACCTGTGTCTATATGTCTATTTCAATTTTCCAGTGATCATAAGGTTCAGATTCAGACACCAGTGGGAAATCATACCCTGACACTTTACACTCAGTTTCAGCCATTCTTCTCAAAAGTAACTCCAATTACAGTCCTCTATCAAAAGAATCTTAGTTTCCAATCTTTACCTTTAGGAAAATGTTTTCAGCTACCTTGTGAAATGGATCCAAGCCAGATGGTGAAGTACAAAACAAAACACAATTATTTTCTTTGATAGTAGGTTTATTCACAGGATACAGACTTCTACATCTAGCTCCTACCCTAGTGACCCAGCTGACTCTCTTTTTATGTGATCCCAGTCCTTAATCAAATGATGCCCATCACCCTGTGAATCTTTGACAACTTAATCAACAAATTATTAACAATTGAGACTTAAGGCTGGATTTTAGCTACTGAGACGGACAATTCAAGTCGGGAAATTTCCCGACTTGCCCGACCCACCTTGGTGAAAATACCACAAAATGGATGACTTTTGTTCCGGGGCTGGGAGGGGGCGGCAGGGGTAGGTGCAGGATTGGGATGACCACTGAAGCAGAGCATAAGCACTCACGGGGGCAGGTGAGTTTTGAGGTGGGCTGGTTAGTAGGCCTGCCTTGGTTCTTTAGGACTTCATCCCAGTTGTTTTAGAAGTTTGTAAGCCTTCTAGCCCTTAAGCCTCTCACACTCCCACTATCCCACCCATCCCCCCATGACCCCTGATACTCTCCATGCCAACTGCATGAATGCTCATGCCTCCTACCCATCCCATAACCCCTCATACCCTCTATGTCACCTCCATAACCACTCACCCAGCATCCACCATGGACAGACCTCAATAGCCATGTAGAGATGAATAAACAAACTTCTAACAATCTAATACAGCCCTCATTCCCACACACTTAATAGTGAAAAAAAATCTCATTCATAAAACTCTTTCAAAGCTCTTAAATCTCCACAATTGGTTAATCTCTTATAAAAATAAACAAACTTCTATTTAGGACTCAAAATGTTAACTCTGGTTCTCTCTCCACAGGTACTGCCGGACTTGTTGAGTTTTTCCAGCATTTTATCTTTTTATTTCAGATTCCCAACATCTACAGTATTTTGCTTTTATTTTAAACTTCTATTCAGACCTGACATCAAAGGAAGCTCACCCTTTAATAGCCTATTTAAACTTTGAATTAAACATTAAACTCAGTACTCCCTGCTAAGATAATTGTAGCTTTTGAAATTCAGCCAAGCATTCATAATGGCATAATGCCCTTGGGGAAATGTCAACAAAGAGCTCCATCGAAACTGTGTGACCAGATGTTAATGTTTTTTCGAATGTACACCTGTCAATCAAAGCAGGCCAACAGAGGTTTTTTTTAAAACTCTCGTTGATGTATGACCACAGCAAATGTTAATTACTAAGCAAACCAAATCTCAGAGGAAAATTAGCTAACAGGCCATACCTCTTTTTTTGTATTCTAAAAACAGGAAGAAAACATACTGATCTCAACAGCAAAATGGCCAGTGACACTTTCAGGATTTTTAAAAATTAAAAGTAAAAGTTTTGTTAACAAGAAGAAAAGAAAACTTAAGCACATAAGATTACAGTTACACAGTTAAAATTAGTCTTGCAAAATATCCTCCCAAAAGACTCCCCACTTGGTCAGATCCAAAAGTAAACAGCTTCAAGGCGACGCACCCTTATAGATGTTTTACTATAAAAATCCAGTAATATTACCCAAGGCAAACTGCTGTAGCTTTACTAAAGCCATATCACATGACCTCTTAAACTCTCTCCCACTCTGCTGTGGAAATCCAAGACTTCTGAACACGACTGCTTTTTGCAGCCAAAGACTTTTCTGACTTGCCTGGATGGATGATTCCAACTGCATCTTCTCCAAGCCTAGAACTGTTCCCAGGAGATCTTCCTCACACAGCCAATAACCAACAGCCAACAACCCCTAAACTCTACACAGTAACTCGACCTGCTTTTACCCCCTTTCATCTCAGGTTCTGTTGTTCTTACACCTCCTTGAAACTCAAATCCTTCAAAATATAAAATGTTTAATGTTTCTATTTTGTCTCTGCTTTCGGGTCAATAACTGTAATATAGCCTCTTTTGTTTACCCATGAAATTCCTGTAAGATGCAAAAATGTTTCTTGGTACCTCTGACTTCTCTTTGATATTCAAACAAATTCTCAACTTATCTAAAAATGCAAATGTTAGATCCAACCTATTTACTTGTAACTCAAGCCCACCATAATATCTTATTACAAATGCACAACTAAAGCCTCTATCTTTTCATGTCTTAACCTCCCAGACCACCTGTCTCTAGTAAACTTTCCCCTGCATAATTAACTCATTTTACACATACACACACACACACACACACATTTACAGAATAACATAATATTCCCCCATAATATTTTAAAAATTTTTATTCATTCACAGAATGTGGGCTTCGCTGGCTGGGCCAGCATTTATTGCCCATCCCTAGTTGCCCTTGAGAAGGCGGTGGTGAGCTGCCTTCTTGAACCTCTGCATTCTGTGTGGTGTAGGTACACCCACAGTGCTGTTAGGAAGGGAGTTCCAGGACTTTGGCCCAGCAACAGTGAAGGAATGGAGATATATTTTCAAGTCAGGATAGTGAGTGACTTGGAGGGGAACTTCCAGGTGGTGGTGTTCCCTCTATCTGCTGCCCTTGTCCTTCTAGATAGTAGTGGTCATGGGTTGGAAGGTGCTGTCTAAGGAGCTTTGATAAATTCCTGCAGTGCATCTTGTAGATGGTACACACTGCTGCTACTGTGCTTCAGTGGTGGAGGTGAATGTTTGTGGATGTGGTGCCAATCAAGCAGGCTGCCCTGTCCTGGATGGTGCTAACTTTCTTGAGTGTTGTTGGAGCTGCACTCATCCAAGCAAGTGGGGAGTATTGCATCACACTCCTGACTTGTGCCTTGTAGATTTTGGACAGGCTTTGGGGAGTCAGGAGGTGAGTTACTCATTGCAGGATTCCTAGCCTCTGATCTGCTCTTGTAGCAATGGTATTTATATGGCTAGTTCAGCTCAGTTTCTGGTCAATGGTAACCCCCAGGATGTTGATAGTGGGAGATTCAGTGATGGTAATGCCATTGAACGTCAAAGGGCGATGATTAGTTTCTCTCTCATTGGAGATGATCATTGTCTGGCACTTGTGTGGCACAGATGTTACTTGCCACTTGTCAGCCCAAGCCTGGATATTGTCCAGGTCTTGCTGCATTTGGATATGGACTGCTTCAGTGTCTGAGGAGATGCGAATGGTGCTGAACATTGTGCAATCATTAGCAAACATTCCCACTTCTGACCTCATGATGGAAGGAAGGTCATTGATGAAGCAGCTGAAGATAGTTGGGCCTAGGGCACTACCCTGAGGAACTCCTGCAGTGATGCCCTGGAGCTGAGATGACTGACCTCCAACAACCACAGCCATCTTCCTTTGTGCTGGTATGAATCCAACCAGTGGAGAGCTTTCCCCCTGATTCCCATTGACTCCAGTTTTGCTCGGGCTCCTTGATGTCACACTCGGTCAAATGCTGCCTTCATATCAAGGGCAGTCACCCTCACCTCGGGAGTTCAGCTCTTCTTTCCATGTTTGAACCAAGGCTGGAAGGAGGTCAGGAGTTGAGTGGCTCCAAACTGAGCATCACTGAGCAAAGTAACACACTGAAAGCTGCAGACTGTGTTTTTTTGCAAGTCTAAAGAGCAGGAAATTTTTAAAAATTCAGGCTATGACAGTTATACAGACTTACCTGTCCTTCAAGAGTGTTTATGTGACACCATTAAGTTCAAATGGTTCTGCTGAGGTTGCGTTTCCCACCTGTGCGAATCACATCCTGCCCCCTTCCACTACCGGCAAAAATTGGATCTGTTGGAAATGGGGGCAGGGCTTCCGCATCCAGATCCTGCCCGCTGTTTTTAAAGGTCTGCAGCGTCTTCCCGACTCCACGAAAATCCGGCCCTTAAAGTTTATATCCAACAAGACCAGCTGTCCTTCTTTTGTGTCAAGGTTTGAAACCTGACACTTGAGTTTCTATGAGTTTCAACCTTGGTCTCTGCACCCATGGCAACCTCATCACCTGGGGCCTGTTTCCAGGCAGCGCTCCATATGCTTACCATCCCCCATTCCAGGATATTTTATTTTATCTTAAATTAAAATAGACAGTTTAAAATATAACCTTCTTACAAAGTCTCATATTTGTAACAAATGGAGACAACATTGTATAAACCTCCACATTAAGAAAATTCACATGTCATTGCTCTAACATTTTTTATGTTAAAGATGGGTATTTGTCATTACTCATTTTAAGGAGGACTTGTCCAGCCTACAGACAACGAGGCGGCACAAAAATCTGGTGAAAATTGAATCATAATTCACCTGGATCATAAGTCTCCACTACTAGAAATAAGCTGTTTGACATGAACGCAGGAGATCTGACAGGGGCAGACTGAGGCTAGCCCAACTATTCTACAATCCTGGAACATTGTCCTGGCCTATCTACTAACTCTGGTAAATGATACAGTTTCAGAAAAACATTCCTTAGCTCTAGTATTTTTATAACAGCAAGCAAGGATGATCTTGCAGGAGATGTTCCTTCCATTGCAAGCGGGAAAGCCGAACACAATGTTTTATGCTGTGCCACTCAAAATACTGATTGGACAGTTTGTTAAACATCAATATTTATCTCTGTCCCTAAAATCTAAACCACCCTTGACGAGATCGGTTACAGAGTTAAACAGTAAATAGAACGGACGCGACAACAATGAAGGCAGCTGGTCAGTGAACTATCTGAGCAGGTAAAAACACTTGCTTAAACAAGAAAGCTATCACTTTGAAAGACTTAAATATGAACATAGCAGATTTGACTAGGGCAGACTGAGAGTAGCCCAACTCTTTTATATCAGGGGACACTGACCTAACCCATCCACTGATTCTGGTAAATGTTGCAAGTTTTTAAGTCTCCTTAGCTCTAAAAGTTTAGAAAAGCAAGTCATATTTCTCTTGCAGGAGGATGATGAGGAAGGGGAGGAAGACACTGCTATTACTAGCACTTATTGTATATTGAACTGCAGCGATGTAGATAATCCTTTCAGACATTTGTAAGTGTCTTTTTTCTTCATAAGTTACTTTTAAAATATGATCAAAATTGTCTTCTTTAATGTCTCACTATCCTTCTTTCCTCAGTTACTATGCTATCAATCTCAATCGTTCTTCTATCACACAGATCACTCATCCATATATTTACTGGTGTGCAGAGTTCTGATGGGGATTCTCATTGGGGGAAATGATCGCTCACTCGCAGAATGGAAAGACAGATTACCTTTGGCGTCACTGAATAATGGCTAACATACCCCTGAAGTTGGATCTGAGGAATGAAAGTCTGAATGCCAAGCTTCAGCTTGAGTTAGTTGAGAGCATAGTCACTTACATTGGAACACAGGACTTGGCAGCAGGAGAAGGCCATTCAGCCCTTCGATCTTGCTCCACCGTTCAATAAGATTATGGCCGATCTGGTTGTGGTCTCAATGCCACTTTCCTGTCCGACCCCCATAAACCTTGACTCCTTTGTCTATCAAAAATCTATCTAACTTGGTCTTGAATAAATTCAAAAACCTAGCCTCCACTGCTTTCTGCTTTCTACAGACTAACGATCCCCTGAGAGAAAAAAAATTCTCCTCATCTCCACCTATAAAGGGAGATCTGTTATTCTTACATCATGTCTCTGACTTCTAGTCTCCCCCACAAGGGGAAACATCCTCCCAGAATTTACCCTATCAAGTCCCCTCAGGATCTTATATGTTTCAATAAGATCGCCTCTCATTCTTCTAAACTCCAATGGGGTATAGGCCCAACCTGTTCAACCTTTCTTCATAAAAATAAGCCCTTCATCCCAGGAATGAGTGGAGTGAACCTTCCCCGAGCTGCTTCCTAAGCAATTATATCCTTTTTCAAATAAAGAGACCAAAACTGCACACTGTACTCCAGATATGGTCTCACCAATGTCCTGTACAGCTGCAGTAAAACTTCCCTTTGATATTCCACCCTCCTTTTCAATAAAAGCCAACATTCCTTTTACCTTGTGTGACAGGTTATGGGTTTAAATTCCAAACCAGCTTAAATGGCTGGAGGGATCTACGATTTAAAAATACCTGTAAGAGAATTTCAGGAAAGGAGGTACGGGACCCAGCACTATTCTCAGAAGACCGAATGCAAAAGATCCCCAATTCAAAATGAATAGGAGGGCAATTTGACCCATTTAGGCCACCCATCCTATAAAAAACCATGGAGTTTCCCATTGAAGCATTAAGTTGTTTCTTAAACAATTCCAGGGCCTGAATTTTACCCTTGGCGGGCGGGCGCTATCAGTGGGCCCCGCGACAGGTTAGGAAATGGGCCGCTGCCAATGATCGGCCCCTGACCACGATTTCACGTTGGCATGCCAACTGAAGCCCGCCCCAAACGTGAAACGCGTCCTCCCTATGGTTGGGGCCTGTCGGCCGGTGGGTCCAATAGTGACACGGTTGCAAGTTTAAAAATGGCACAGGCAGCTTCTTGAAGGCCGCCAGGGAAGAACTTATCTTCTGCGTTGTGAACACTGAAGTTATGGAATCAAGTGCGGCTGGAGGTGGGAGGGCAGGTTGGGTGGGCTGTCAGGAGGGACACCCTTATCCCCACAGATGGAAGGAGGAGGCTACCACACCTGACAAAAGAAGCTTGGGAGGAGGTGGCAGTGCAGGTCAGCAGCCATGATGTTGTGTGATGTACCTGGGTCCAGTGCTGCACGAGGTTTAACAAGCTGCTGCGCTCAGGAAGGGTGAGTACTGTGTTGGCATGGGTCAACATGTTGAAGTGTTAAGGTCTGGCCGTCCCTCTGTGGAGCTCAGAGGAGTCTGAGTGACAACTGTCAATGACACCGGAGCTGGCCAAGGGGGTGAGCCCTGGCTGCTTGGACTGAGTGCCTTGCGGCTCAAAGGTCACAACTCGGATGTGCCCTGCGAGGTGCTCCTCAGGTGGGGTTGGCCAGGCTGCAATGGTGCTGCAGGTAGAGAGTGGACTAATCAATACTCCTCTATCCTTTCAGGAGAAGATGACCCATAACAGCATTGAGAGGTCATGGACAAGAGGAGGCCCCACTCAAACCGTTTAATCCTATCCAGATTCGAGCAGGACGTCCTGGGGCTGGTGAGGCACCACACACCTCGGTCAACCAGACGCAGAGAGGCTGGGGTGTCAGACAAAGGTAAGAGGGCAGTGCACAGAGGTGAAAGTTTCAGATGGTGCAAACATCCTTGTGTAGTCTCATCATTGATGAGAGCCTCAAAACTGGATTCTCCATTGATCATTGAGAGACGATGGCACCATGATGCAGATCTCCATGGTCTCACCAGGGTGCCTGGCATACACAGTGACAGTGTAATGACTTAAACTAATGACATGTTGCTGTTCTCCCTTAGATTCACCAGCACACACTCAATCACAGGACCCCGAAGAGCCACCCCTGATGCCAGAGGACCGCCAGGCTTCACATGCACCTGCCTCACACCCGCTCTCTGAACCAGGCACCAGCGCAGATACCAGCACCTCGGTGGGCAGGGCATTTCACACTCACTTGAGGTGCAGGCAGAGGCAGAGAGTGCCCAGGGCACCGGCAGTCGGAGGGCTGCTGGAGACCAGGACGATGCTGAGTTGAAGGCAGATGTTGAGCCTCTGGAGTCGTCCATTAGGCGACAGATGCTGGATGTCCAGTGGGATGTGTGGGAGGATCTGGCGGAGATCCATGAGGGTTTGGTGCCATGGTCGCTGTTGTGGAGCAGTCCATGTGGAGCATGAGCACTGCATTGACCCTCATGACCGAGCGCATTGCCTCCTCCATTGAGAGAGCGGCGACTCTCATGGAGAGGCAGTTCCAGGAACAGAGTCAGGGGTCTCTGGAGTTGCGCTCGGTGCTGCAAGCCCTCACACAGGCAATGACATCAGGTTCTCAGTGCCAATGTGGGAGATGGTGAGCAGGGAGGTCCAGAGCAACCTCACGTTGGCGCACGAGCTGCCTGTTGTCTCTGTGGGCTCCTCTCAGGGTGCCCTGGATGATGGCAGCAGCTTCTCCGCCCCTCTGCCAGTAACCAACACATCTGATGAAGCTGCGATGATTGGGGAGATATCAACCGTGACACCGGCCGCTCCCTCCCAGGCGGGGCCAGCTCAGGCTCCACTGGCCAGAGGACAACCACCAAGGTCATCAAGACAGCAGAGTCAGCAGAGTCAGCCGGCTGTCTCCAATGCCTCTGTCAGTGAGGGGTGGGCACCAAGACGTAGCACTTGCAAACGTAAGTTTAAGGCACCATGAGCACAAGAGGGACTGGTCACGGGTGATCTGTTGTGTAATGTTTTGTTTATGTTTTCTGGCCTGGGGACCAAGACCAGAGAAGGTGATGTTAATTTTTTTGGATTGTCAAAATGAGATAAATTTTGTTTTTGTCGTAATGGCCTGAGTGTTCTTCACCTGTTTAATTTTTTGGTGCAGGGTACGCCAGTCTGTAATGCTGGACATGAGTGGCTCTAAACATTATTGCACAGGCACTGAGTGGACTTTGCGTTCAAATGAAAGGGTCATTTCAGACATCCCGGGATGGAGGCGGCAGCCCTGGCATGAGGTGGTAGCGCTTATTTGGCAGTCTAGCTGAAGGAGTGTTGGATCAAGGTGTCCCTGTGTCCCTGCCTCCCTGAAGGATACAGAGGTCACTCTCCACACCCTCAGTATTCTCCTCACCATGCTCCTCTTCTGACTCACCCTCTGTGGCCTGTGGAGCTGCCTCAAGATCCTCTTCCTCCAGTGAGTCCCCTCTTGTCAGTGCCAGATTGTGGAGAGTGCAGCCTGCACCCACTATCAGTGACACCCACTCTGGGGGGTATTGTGGTGCTGCCCCTGAATGGCCCAGGCATCAGAAGCGAATCTTCAGAAGACCTATGATCCTCTCTATCACTGTCCTTGTGGAGGAATGGCTCCTATTATAACGCTGCTCTGCCTCAGTTCTTGGGTGGTGGAGAGGCATCATAAGCCACCTTTTCAATGGATAGCCCTTGTCACTCAGCAGCCATCCATCCAGTTGGGCTGGAGCACTGAATAGCCGCAGCATCTGTGAGTGTCTGAGGACATAAGCATTTTGGGAGCTGCCAGGGTACCTAGCACAGACTTACAGAATCTGTGTCTTGTGTTCACACACTATCTGGATGATCATTAAGTGGAATCCCTTCCTGTTGACGAAGGCACCCGGCTGACCCACTGGTGCCTTCATGGTCACATTTGCGTACAGTCGGGATGCGGGGGAACCCAGCAATCGCTGCAAAGCCTCTGGCTCACTCAGCCTGGCTGGCCTCGTCCATACAAAAATGAATAGATGTCATTAACCACCTGAACAGAGCATCAGTCACCAGCTTGACACAACTGTGGACAGCTGATTGGGAGACTCCACAAAGACCCTCCACTGACCCCTGGAAAGAGCCGGAGGCATAGAAGTTAAGGGCCACTGTGACCTCTGGCATGGGGTTTCCACCCACACAGTCGGAGCTGATCTCAGGGCCAATCATCTGACAGATGGAGGTCATGGTCTCCCTGGAGAGGCGGAGCCTCCTTCGGCATTGCATCTCGGACATATTGAGGTAGCTGCATCACTGCCTGTAAACCCTGGCAGCAGGATAGTGGCATCTTCTGTGGCCCCTTCCGCCTTGGACTACCTGCTGGCCCTGTGCCCCTTGTGTCTGCGCCTCTCCTCCTACAGGTCCCTCCCCTGGAATCTGCATTGGGACACCTGGCCTCCTCTCCCTTCTGCCCCTCTCTTCTTCCTCAGAGGAGGTGCCACCAGCAGAGACCACAATCCCCATTACCCAGATAACAGAAGACTGTCTGATACCTGGAAGGGTCCACATTGTTAAAATCCTCCGGGGGCTTTGGAGACACCAATGAGTCCTGAAATAAAACCCAGAAATGTGAAGACTGAAGCTCAGAACAGAGATGAAGCTGTCAAGTTCAAATAAGCAACCAGCAGCAAACTATCTCCTAAACTCCTCACTACTCACACTGGCAATGCTGCTGACCCTTTTTATCCTGCCCTTGGATGAGGTTTTGCGAAATGTGGGCTGCCCGCCTGCCCGTTTTGCCCGTGCGGCGTGCGCAAAATCACACGGGCAACGTAAAATCGGCTTCAGTTGGGGTTTTAATGGCCCTAAGCGGCCTCTTAATTGATAGCGGGCACAGCTCCAATTCCCGTGCGTGCGTCCGCCGACCTGAAGATTGCGCGTGTGCGGGATGACATCGGGACACTCGCCCGACGTCTTCTCGCGCTATTTTAGGCCCAGTTGGGTCAGGCGTGCGCCCGTCCGTGAGGCTTAATCCTGCCCCAGGGCTTTTGTTTCCCTAGCCCGATCCTACTTCGAAATCCATTCGACATGTTGTCGACTCTTTGCGGTAAGTTTGACCTTGTGCGGTCAGGTAAGCACAGACTGGCAGCCTTGATTTTTATTTCCATTGAGTTTATATACGAACAAGTCTTTTTTTTTGTATCTCAGTGCGGAGATATCGAAGAGGACAACTGGAGTTTCACTTGTGCTTACGTCAGTCTGACAAGGGAAACAAGGAAGAGTCATACGGACTCGAAATGTTAACTCTGTCATTCCCTCCACAGCTGCTGTCAGACCTGCCGAGCTTTTCCTGCATTTTTTGTTTTTGTTTCAGATTTCCAGCATCCAAGGGAAACCACGTGCTATGTCAAATTGAACCCCATGGCCTGAATTTTCAGCTGGGCAGGCGGGTCGCGATCGATGGTCCGTTTCCCGGCCAATCCCAGGCCCGCTCATCCCGCCCTTGGTTGAGGGTTGATAAAAAACGTGAAGGCCACCTGGCCGACTTGCCGGCCTGCCAACCGTAAGGTCGGACGGGCGACGAGAAATAACAGACAATCGCGCCGTTAATGGGCCTAAATGCCGTCTTAATTGTCGGCGGGCGCGCTGCTGACTTTTGCGCGAGCACAGGATGACATCAGGACGCTCACCCCACGTCATCTTGTGTGATTTTACACCCAATCGGGTCGGGCACATGCCCACCTGCGAGGCATAAGATACTGCTCTATAATACTGCAAACTGCACATTGGTTAAAGTATTGTTGTCTGCCTCACTCACGCCATATTGGCCTAACATTTCTCTCGCGTTTGGAGAGCTGGAAGGACATTGGCTTTGTAGCCTGGCTGATGTGACCCATTGATGTGTAACCATTTTGTGAAAGGTACAGCCTTTTGCCAGATTGCTTTATTCCCTGCCTGATTATATACTCCCATATCGATTCCTTCCCATAGCCTCTGTTAAACCTTCCTCTTGTCAAGTTCTCCCAGTCACTGGAATTCTCTGGAGGTACGTTTGTAAATCATTGATCCCTCCAGCAATTTAATAAGAAAATTGCTTAGGAATTTGAATTCCTGTTGTGAGAGGTGGCCGAGTTGGTACTATCGATAGAGTTGATCGGCAGACACTTCTTAGGTGGAAAATCTTAGTTTATTTACAAAGGTTCTCAGCAGCAACTACACATGTGCTTTCACTTTAAACTCTATCTCTACACTACTACTAACTACAGAGGTAGCTTGCGCTACTTTCCTATTGGTTATTAAAGATCATGTGGCATAGTACACATTAGATGAAACCTTAATTACCACAATACCTTCTCACTCTAGTGACCAAGCTCCTAACTAACCCAAGCTGAAGCTGAGTGTTCAGACTTTCATTCCTCAGAGCCAACTTCGAGGAATGTTAGCCATTATTTAATGGCATGGGGGGGGGTAATCTGCTTTTTCATCCTGAGAGTGAGTGCATGACCATTTCCCCAATAAGAATCCCACCCAGGACTCTCTACGTCATATGGCATACACAACGTTGCAAAGAGAGTTATATTCTTGCATCAATGATAAGCCTCGAATAATCACTCAGTTGCAATTTTATTTACAGTTCACATTTAAAATGAAGATTGTTCACTACCACCTAATGCATTGCTGTTGGACCCTGTACCCGGGTTGGTTTGGGACTTAAGGATCCAGGTTGCACGCTCCTTTCGAGATGACCGAGTGGGTACAATAAATAGAGAAGATCAGTAGATTGTTCTTAGAAGAAACACATTCTGTTTATTGACAAAAGGAACTCAGCAGCTACAACTACAACTCAAAATACTTATCTTTACACTTCAGACTCTAACTGAAGACTACTAACTAGAGAGGTAGCCTGCGCTACTCTGCTATTGGATATCAAGATCATGTGATCTTCCATTATAACATCCGTTTTAAAGGCATATTGAACATCAGATTACTACAATTGCTTCTCAACATAATTTATAATTTGCTATGCGAAAGGACTAACATTGATATTAATTTGCTTGCTTAGGCTAGAAGTGATGGAGTGAATCTAACTTCATGTAACCTTTCTTCCTCCCTCTCTCCAGTGAGCACTGACTTCCATTGGGCTGGATTTTCACAGATGCTGTCAACACTTTGGGCGGAAATTTACAGCCCCGTCGCACCGGGACGGGCCTGGGGCCAGAAAATGCAGCGAGCCGTTTGAATGTCCATCGACTTCAGCAGGACCGGAAAATCCCGCCGGCAACAGCGGCCCTAAAATTCCGCCCTTTGATCTAACTCTGCACTGTTGACGTGGGTAGCTTCCGTGAGAGAGCAGGTTCTGCAGTAGCTGTTGGGAGGACTACGCTTGCCGGGCAAGCTGTCATCTGCTATCTAACCTTAAAGATTTGACAGCAAGAAACACACACACAAAACGAACACAGTAGAAGGTGAGGCAAAAACAAAAACAGCTGGTCTGACAGCATCTGCGGAGAGGAACACAGTTAACGTTTTGAGTCCGTGTGACTCTTCATCAGAGATGAGGCAATTTGATTCCACTCTAAAATAAAAGCAAAATACTGCGGATGCTGGAAATCTGAAATAAAAGTCCGCATCACGCGGATTCAGAACATTAAGTCTGTTTCTCTCTCCGCAGATGCTGCCAGACCTGCTGAGCTTTTCCAGCATTTTCTGTTCTTATTTAATTTGATTCTGCTACTTGATCCTCAGTGCTTCTAGTTTCTATGACCCATGTGCAACATGTAAATGGAAACTGCATTTGCTTAACAATGAACTCTTGGCCCATCTGCCGCTCCGGTTCTTTTGATGTTTCCTAGAATGTGTAATGACAGTGGTTATTTTACAATACAAATCGAGATAATAAAGGTCAAACTGGTCAGCGTAAATTTTTGAAAGGAAGCTCGTGTTTGGCTAAGTTGATTTGATTTCTCTGAAGAGTAATGGGGAGGGATTTTGAGGAGAGGGATTTTGAGGAGAGGGATTTTAAGAGTAGGGCTGTTGATGTATTTCAAAAGGCGTTTGACAAGGTAGCATAGAATAGGATTTTTTAGCAAAACGAAAACCCATGGGATTAAAGGAACAGTAACATAGATACAAAATTGGCTAAGGGACAGAAGACAGAAGGTAGTGGTGAACAATTACTTTTCGGACCCAGGATTGACATTTCAGGATCTATGTTCTTTCTGATATTAGCAGTATTAATGACCTTTGGGTGGACAGAGCATAATTTCAAAGTTCAGATGATGGGAAACTCAGACACGTAGTAAAAAAGAAATGAGTAAAACACTAACAGACTTCGGGGGGACATGAACAGGCTGGTGAAATGGGCAGACGCATGGCAGATGAAATTAACACAGGCAAGTGTGAGGTGCTACATTTGCTAGGAAGAAGGGGAGACTCTTTTTTTTATTCCTTCATGGGATGTGGGTGTCACTGACAAAGCCAACATTTGTTGCCCATTCCTAATGGCCCTTGCAGTTAAGAGTCAACCACATTGCTGAAGTCACATGTAATCCAGAGCAGGAAAGGATGGCAGATTTCCTTCCCTAAAGGACATTAGTGAACCAGATGAGTTTTTACAACAATTGGATGATAGCTCGTTGGTCACCATCACTGAGTCTAGATTCCAAATTTTATTCATTGAATTTTTAAGTTTCAGTAGTGGCCGTGGTGGGGCTTGAACCCAGAACATTAGCCTAGGCCTCTGGATTACTAACTCGGTGACATTATCATTAAGCCATCATTTCCCCTCTAATATGAGCTAAATGGTACAATTATAAAGGGTGTGCAGGAACAGGTAGTCTTGGGGGTACATGTAGACAAATTATTGAAGGTAGCAGGACAAGTTGAGAAGGTTGTTTTTAAAAAAGCATATGGAATCCTTGGCTTTATTTATAGAGGAGGAGAGCACAAAAGCAAGGACATTATGCTGAACCTTTATAATACACCGGTTAGGCCTCAACTGGAGTATTTTGTTCAATTCTGGCAAACACATATTAGGAAAGATCTCAAGGCCTTAGGGAGGGTGCAGAAGAGATTCACTGGGACGGTACCAGGGATGAGGGACTTCAGTTAACGTGGAAAGATTGGAGAAGTTGGGTCGTTCTCCTCAGAGCAGAGAAGGTGTAGGGGAGATTTTATAGAGATGTTCAAAATTATGAATGGCTTTGATTGAGAAAATAGAGAGAAACTGGTTTCCAACAGCGAAAGGGTCGGTAAGCAGAAGACACAGTTTAAGGTGATTTGCATAAGAACCAGAGACGACATGAGGAAACAAGTTTTTACACAACAAGTTGTCATTTGGAATGCCTCGCCTGTAAAGGTGGTGGAAGCAGATTCAATGGTAATAGTCACAAGAGAATTGGAAAAATACTTGAAACAGAATAATTCACAGGGTCATGGAGAAAGAGCAGGGATATGAAAATAAAAAGACTTTGCATTTATATAGCGCTTTTCATGACCACCAGCATCTCAAAATGTTTTACAGCTAACAAAGTACTTTTGAAGAGTAGTCACTGCTGTAATGTAGGAAATGTGGCAGCCAATTTGCACACAGCAAGCTCCCACAAACCAATGTAGTTTGACAATGACCAGATAATCTGGTTTTTATGATGCTGATTGAGGAATAAATATTGACCGAGACACTATATCTTCTTCGACATAGTGCCATGGGATCTTTTACATCTGGCCAAGTAGGCAGTTGAGGCCTCAGTTTAAATTCTTATCTGAAAAAAACGGAACATCCAACTGTGCAGCACTCCCCTGTTCCTGCACCGCAGCATCAGCCTTGATTGTTGTACTCAGGCCCTGAAGAAGGGCTTGAATCTTGAGGTTAGAGTGCTACCCAACTGAGCCACAGGCATGTGGGATTAACTGGCCAGCTGTACCAAAGAGCTGGCAGGAGACTGATGAGCAACTGGACTCCTCCAGTGCTGTACCATTCTATGGATTTTGTGAAAGACAATTTAGAATCAATGTCAATAAATTCTTTATGTATTGACTTGATAAATGAATAACCTAAGAGACCATTAAGTGTTGTGATAATGGAACGGTAGGTTTTCCTCAAAGGATAATTTAAGATAGACAATATGGCCCAGCTCATCTGCATATATTTTGTGACATGGAAGCAATTGATGATCAATTTATTACAAATCGATGCCTTTTCATAAGTAGACAAGTACATCAGCTCAATTCATCCTTCAATGTTGTGATGGTAATATTTAAATAGTTTTTTTTTCCAAAAATAACACCAGCAGAAAGGAGAAAGAGGAAAACATCGATTCTGATTCTTTCTAACGCGTCCGTAACTTTCCTGATAACGAAAACTCTTTAATAATTTCTGAGCAGATTCCTGATGCCAAGGATGAGGTAACTGCCAGAATAAATAAATATTCCCTACAGTACAGTATTTTTTAATGTGCAGTTTTGATGTTAAATGGCTGAAGGAATCACTGCTTCACAAAGACTATATGTCAGCACTATAAAGGACGTTTCAGAGATTGAAATGCTGCTATCATCAGAAAAATGTAAAAGCTGACACAGAAATCATACTGCGGTATTGACATATTTAGTCTTTCAATGCACCTTTAGGGACTTGGAGTCCAGGATGTAAACTGGGTTTGCTGTTGACGATTTGAGGGCATTCCATTTTTATGCGTCAAGTCACAACTCTGGTTCCTCCTGACTATAAAACAAACTATATAAAAACATATACTATTGAACAGTATTTCAGGAGCTACTCGATTTTACTCAAAGTACATTCCGCAGACCCACCCCTGGTCTCTGACAAGGGATGGCATCTTGCCCGTTGCTTAACTCTTCTCCTTCTCACCAGCACTGTTGGGACCTGCCATGCTTCAGCATTCCTGGTTGTTCTCCTTAGAGGAGAGAAGGCTAAGAGGAAATATGATTGACGTTTTTAAAATCATGAAGAGTTTAGATAGAGAAGAAAAAAACTATTCCCAATGGCTGAAAGGCTGATAAGCAGAGCAGACAGATTTACTGAAGATTGACTGATTGACTGAAGAACCAGAGGCAACAAGTGGTTAGGATTTGGAATGCACTGATTGATAAGAGTGGTGGATCCAGGCTTGATAGTGACCTTCAAAAGGGAGTAAGAAAAAAGTTCTTAAATACGTTTTTTAAGGAGAGAAGATTGAAGGGATATATGGGGAAAGAGCAGGGGAGTGAGGCTAACTGGATTGCTTTTCAAAAGAGCCGGTGCAGACTCAATGGGCCGAATGGCCTCCTTCTGTTCTCTAGTACTCTATCAATCTATGATTCCACCATTTCTGTTCATACCTATTTAGATCTTGTACCCCGTTCCCGAGTCTGGCTGCTCTCAGACCTCAAAGTGTGCTCAGGACCTGGCCTGTATCATAGATTGCAGTCCAACCCCACACCCTGGCCCTGCCAAACTTCATCTACTCCCTCAGTGATCCCAGTTTCTGCCTCCACACCCCTCAAACAACTTTGCTGCTCAGCACTTTTAGCTTTTATTTTCACCTGAAAGGTGAACTAAATAATATTCTATGCCAAGATCATCAGTTTCACGGCAAGAGTTGTCTTGGGAGAGCCGCTAGGTGGGGATGATGTTTGTGCGTACGTGGGTGTTACACATCAATTTTACCACAGCTATGAGTGTTGCCAGACAATTCAATACTGCTCATTTCTTACTAGCATAGTGTGTCCTGGTCTCAATTGGTTCCTGTTCCAGTGGGTGTAAATTTGCCAGCTGGCATCACATGCGTACAGAGTTAACACTGAGACCTACTATATCAACCATATAGTTCACAAACATGGAAACTGTTGCAATTCACACAAAGCAAATTATGTCATTCATGAGTTGAATTTAAGCTCAACTATCCGCTTCTGTCTCATGGGATCAGCTACAGGAGAAGAATGTCAGGTCAATGAAAACCCACAAAATGAATGAGTTGAGTTAAATTTGATTGCTAATGGAGCTATGAATATAATCTGTGAAGGGTTGTTGAGGGGTGATTTTCTGATTTAGGACTGTAAGTTACAAAGTGATACTCAGAACTGAAAGCTTTTTCATTGCAGAAGAGACAGAGGAGTCAGTGAAGCATAGAAGTTTAATTCACAGAAGGGAGGCCATTTGGCCAATTTTGTCTGTCTTGGCTCTTTGCTAGCGCAATTGAACAAACTAATTCCAATTCCCCACTTTCACGGCGTAGCCATGTATCCGATTTTCCTTAAAAGGAACAATCATCTTTGCCTGACACGTTAGCTGTGGCAATGAACTCCATGCTTCCACAGAGTTCTGGGTGAAATGTTTTCTCCTTGGGCTGGATTTTCACCAAGTGGGATGACACAGCAGCCCTTTAAAAACGCTGGTTGGGACCCGGCTCCGGAACTCCGAACCATATTCCCAGGGTTTCCGATTTTCAGGAATGTCTTTAAGGGTGCAGGCTGGTTCAGGTCACGAGCCCAACCTGGCCATCTGCATTGCGGGGAATGTCTAACCCGCTGCAATTTTCATGGAGTTGGGCAAGGTTTTCAATGAATCTCGGGTGTTGTGAACCATAGGATGCATGATGGGACCTTTTAAAAGGTAAGTCGAAGAGGTCCTCTTCATGCCCCCTGCCCACCCCACCCCCCCCTCCCCCCCCCGCATGCTAAGGTATGCCCTCCAAACAACCCCTATGCCCCCAAACAACCCCAAGGCCCCTCATGCCAAGCTATACCACTCCACACCACTCCCCCCTCCCCCATGGCCCCTCTTGCCTGCTATGCTAAGGTATGCCCCTCCACCAAGCTATGCACCTCCACCCACCTCCATGGCTCATGCCCCCTGTGCCAAGCTGTGACGTTTCCATGCCATTGGCCCACTATACACAGTATAGAACCAATTATAGTGACAACAGAATGTGTAAAAAAAGTTTAAAAGAGACAGTCATTCATTCATAATGTTCCACTATGTTAAAAAACTCATTTTACTACACTTGGAAGTGTCACAGCTTGGCATAGGGGGCATGATAGGCCACGTGGGGGTGGAGGAGCTGAGCTTGGCATAGGATACATGAGGGGCCATGGGGGTGTATCAGGGGCATGAGGAGGCATGGATGGGGCACGGGGAGTGGTTGGGGTTGTAAGGGGTGAGGGCTGGAGGGCCTTCCCATTTTTATTTTAACTGGGATGAATTCCCACAGTGACCCTCCTCAGCACCTGGCAGCCTCTGTGGCTGCCTCCAAACCTTTTCCCAGATGGGCTGGTCCAACTCCTGGCACCCTCGTCCTCTACACAATGAAAATTCAGTTCTTGTGGGCACTTTTGCCCGAGGCAGTTGGGCTGAGCCGGGCATTTTCCTGACTCCCGCTATCCACCTCAAGGATGAAAATCCAGGCTCTGATCTCTCTCAAAACAGAAACAGAATTACCTGGAAAAACTCAGCAGGTCTGGCAGCATCGGCGGAGAAGAAGAGTTGACGTTTCGAGTCCTCATGACCCTTCAACAGAACAGGAAGTTCTGTTGAAGGGTCATGAGGACTCGAAACGTCAACTCTTTTCTTCTCCACCGATGCTGCCAGACCTGCTGAGTTTTTCCAGGTAATTCTGTTTTTGTTTTGGATTTCCAGCATCCGCAGTAGTTGTTTATTTTTATCTCTGATCTCTCTCATTATTTTAGCGCTTGAGCTAAGTTGGCAAGATCCAAGAGTGCAGATTAAGAGGATTGCAAGTATAAAATTAATAAATCTTAAATAAAATGTTAAGAACTTTTTCTGTCGGACTTGTAGAATTGACTCCCAGTTAAAATAGTTAATGTTACACTGATTAACAAGTTTTAAAAAGACCTGCATGAAATGCTGGTTAGAAATGGATAAGTACAAAGATAAATTAACACTATTACATAGTGTTGGATCACATCCTGTGGAATTTAATTTTGCGATCCAGAATCCAAACACTGTTTACAATTTGCATGTTTGTACAATGTGCCTTCTTTGGACAATATTACCAGCAAGATGTATTTGATTAAATGTATTTTAAAAATCAGTGGTGCTCTTGGCTGCCCACCTCCTCACTTGTCTGTGATTTCCGCCCCCCCATCCACAACTTGCAAACTCTGGCAGGCAGTGAGAGGTGGCCTATGACAGAGAGGTAAGAGGTTGTGACCCTTGACAAATCAGTAACATTCTAATTGACTTTTCGCACATGCACACCCACAACTCTATTCAAATGATGAAGTGTAAAGTGAGCACTGGGTAGTGGGGCCATCACAAGGCCAAAGTTGAACACTAAGCACAAAGAGGGAGAGTAAACGTAGGGCACACTCCACCCATTTCAGCTTGAAAACTGCAATAAGTGTGCTGGTAAAATCCCAATCCACATATTTAAGCAGCCATGTGCGTATTGCAGGTAGGTGTGCTCCTCAACCAGTTACAGGCCAGTGTGAAAATTGTATCAGGTGGAGTTTGGGCATTAATGGGGGAGAAGCAGAGTATCCTTCCTCCACCATTTTCAGGTGAGAAGCAGGCAGCTAGCATTGAAAATAACCCTTGATATCTCTGTGGTCGCATGGCTGGCTCTAATAACCATTGCATTGTTGGATCCTGATTGAGAAGGTATTTGTAGAAGTGTTAACTTATAACATTTATTTCATTAACTCTGAAACATTGTTATCTAGAAAACAAGTGTAAAAATCTAGATAAAGTCAGTATCGGTGAAAACAATATTGAGCTATTGCAGTGGTGATGGCATGACTTTTTAAATATTGTGCTGGAGTCATAGGAGACTACATTGGTCCTCTTGTCTACATAACAATGATTATACTTCAAAAGCAATTCAGTGGCATTGAGAAGTACTGGGTCATCCTGTGAGAGCTGTGATATAAATGCAAGCGTTTGTTCTCTAATCCAGGTTATTTATGAATATAAAATTGTGAGAGGTGAACTAAATAAATATTTTGCATTATCACTTCCAAGAATGATTTTGCAGACCCAATTTTAGAGAATAGGTTTGTCACGAAAACTGCTTCATTAGAAGTAATCACAGAAATTATTTTAGGAAGATCAATGCAGCTAAGATACACCAGATGCCACTGGCCCCAGAGTGCTCAGGGAAATGGCTAATTTGTTCAGCAATAATAAAGTTCAATAGCTCATTGATGTCCATAGATTTGAGTACAACTCGTGATAGTGTTATTTAAGTAAGGAAAGAAATTGGACTCTGCAAATTATAGATGTGAGAGCTTAACTTTGGTAGGAAAGAATTATAAATGATGTGATTTAATTTCTAGTCAGTAAAGTTTTGGATGTAGTCCTCAATTAAACTTGCAGTGTTAACTTGTTATCAGGTGCCAATCAAAATTATATCATTTTTAAATTATTATTGAAAATGCATACTTGCATCTGAGTTTTAAGTTATGAGATACCAATTTTAGTGATTTTTGGAGAAAAAAATGAAAGCTTAACACAAAAGCTCTATTTTTTGTTTTAATAACTTTTATTAGACGTCTTGCAATGTAAAAAGGGTGATGTCAAAAAAAACAAAATATAGCTCTGAATAAAGGTTTTATTTATTTACATGGAAATGTATATACAGAATACGCTCTTCAAGCTTGTTGGGCCAGTGACCTCATCGTGCAGACAAAAGGAAAACAGTAAACTACCAGGAAACATAGAAGAAAAATTGCAGTTCAAACAGGAAAATTCAGATTAGTTTGCAAGCTAAAGGAATTTATTCAATATGCAGAATATTTGCTCTGAGCCCAGTACCAATTCCAAGCAAGCAATGTATGCAAATGTATGCTTCAATTTTCTATTCTGACTTATTTCAATGTTGATGTTAATATTCCTAGCATTACAATAACACTGGTCAGAAAATTTAGGCTTCTGTCTTATAAGCAACAACAGAAGAGTATTTTCATACTGCAAGGAACGTTTACACATATCATGAGGTTTTTACTGATTATTTCCTACCTCAAGATTTATTCCTTTCAGTTACAAAATATTTCTTAAATTACAACACTTGAAGGTGAAATATAAATAAGATGATTGCTCAAATCAAACACTGTTTCCCACAGTTGCACAGTATCACTTTCAGTTGCAATCTTAGAATGACAGCAACTCAGATGACCCAATAGGTTTGTTCAAACTGAAACCATTTTTTTTTGGCATAAAGGACATTGTACTACCTACAGTAACATTTGATTACGAGCCAATGATACATTCTGGTGAATTTCTGAGGTATGAGAAAGTATAGAGGCTGCACGCTGATCATATAGCCTGTGCCGTATCTGAAATGTTTTAGCAGAAGGTTGTCAGCAACAATGCATTCTAATAAACTGCATAAATGGATTGAAAGGGAATGAGGACTGGGAGCGGTGTGGGGGGAAAGGTGATCTGTACATACTGGAAGAACCTAACCTGGTTGCTGCTAATCTGAAGACCCTGGGGTTAGCACACAGCACTAAATGCACAAATGATCAGGTAAAAATTCATTAATTTGATCTAAGCTTAAACAGTGGCAAGGCAATTTAAACATGAACTTTTCATCTTTATATTCAAACAGTTCCCTTATACAAGTGCTGCATGGTTTTATTTTGTACAATTCAATTGCCTTCGACATCTTTAATACTCAAGACAAAAATTCATTGCTAACCTGACATGATATAATCAACCCATCACTCCACAACTGTGCATTGCAATTGGAGTTATGACCTATAACTCAAATTAATAACGGCAGCACATTTCTTGCTTTTTCATCAAAGCACTGTTAATTTTTATTGTTGTAATCATCATAGCGCAAAAATAACCAGTGTTTGTGCTTACTTGTGAATAGTTAGAATTTTTTGTGCCCTTCCTATCGTCAGTCTGTTCAGCTAGAAAGAGATCTGAGTCACTGCTATTTCTCACTGACAATCCTAGATTCCAAACAGCTGAACAAACACATTAGTAATAAAAGATGTCATAGAAAATGCAAATGAGCCCATTCATAAAATAGAAAGTGGGCCCAAAGAGCAACTGCAGTAATTCTTTGGTGTTTTAACTTTTTTACAAATATGATAGTATCCACTGTCCTGGTCCACAATGAATCACTACTGAAAATTACATAAGATTTTCTACAATATATCACAATCCTTTGACAAGCTTTCGAAACATTTCTTACTGAAATTATAATCGACTAAATGTAATATCATCAAAATAGGTCACTTTTTTTTCTTGATTGTACAAACATTAGATTCTGGCAATGGAACTATTGTATTTTAATGAACTAAAGAGCTTCAGAAAACATATGCATGATACTTGATGAAGGCTGTAACATGTAGATAGCACAGGGTTAATTCTTCAAAATATATACAAAATGTATAAAGACCAAGTAGGTTTACAAAGCATAATATTGTCCTTCAGAAATTAAGCAGTAATAGCAATATTTATTACAGTTCTATTCAGTATAACATGCAAGATAACTAAATACAATGCACAGTTCCACACATTACCTTCAGTGTCATCTGCACATTATTCTACTGATCTCGAAAAAAACACATATGTACTCTGTTAAAAAATACAACAATAGAACACCATATACACATTAAAATGGAATGTGCAATTTTCTTACCACATATACAAACTGTAAGTCCATACAGAAGCAAGATAAACAAAAATCAATAACTGCTCTGCAGCAACTTGTACATCAAAACCTTTAATACCAATGGGGTGAAGTTCAACTTTGGTAGGGCATAAAGTGAGCAGTAGTGAATTGGACACGCATTATATGCCTGCCCAATTATTCTTTCCATTCGGGTTAACGGAAAACTGCTGATCCACTGCTGCGCATTTCGTGTCCTCAGTTGAAATTCATCAATTTTCCAAATGTTTACAATGGATGCATTCTTCCTGAACATTTCTTGCATAGTGGTGTTGACTTTAACCTCATGAAAATCCAGCTATTTCATTTGCTGACATTCTTTAATTTAGGGATTTGCCTATTCTGATAGAAAACCATTGTGGCAGAATGTTGTTACCGTACTGAATGGTGACAGAGGAAAGTCATACATTACACATTAATATATTAGTAGGGTATTAAATCATTTGATTTTTAATCTTGTTCCAATTAGTACTAACAATTCTCAGTTTTTCTAAGTATGCTGTGTTTTTTGTAAATACAGAAAGAGGTTTTACCAGGTTTTCAACAATGTTTGTATTTTCAAGATAATGAATAGGGCCCGTTTCACAAAATTACCTAGAAATGCAAATCATACCCACAGACCAATCTTACCAATGCCAATGTAACAATGGCACAAGGTTTGCTGAGGCACTTCTATACGCAAATAGCAGCCCCTGTAGATGTGGCTCCAGCATTCGTCAACATAGAGCCTTGCAGCTATGAAATGGTATATGTTCTTAATATATTTAATGGATTCCTTCTTTGTATAAAATGGTACATTATACTGTGAAGAACACTTCCATATTACTCCGATGTATATGCCCTAGATTCTGACTCCTTTACGATGTACTATTAGCTCCTTTTCATACAACTGTTTCTAAACAATATATTTTCAATGTGAATTCTTCGGAAACAAATCTCCTGGGTAGGTATAGAAATCATTACTAAAGCCTGTTTCACTGATAAAAATCAAGCTGGATGTTTTAAATTTAAAAAAATAATAAAATTAACTCAAAAGCATGTTCACAGCCTTCATATCTTTCAAACACTTCTGGTTTTGTAAGTGTCCTTTTGTATGTTCAGTCAATTGAATCACTGTATGTATCATCTGAACTCAAGGCCACATCAAGTCTGAATGGTTTACTTAACACTTGAGTATACCAGTTTTTTCAGTTAGTGCAGGATTGAAATTTGTTAGTGGTTACAAAAATGAGATTATTAAAAAACAAATGAACATACTGTATGACAAACGTATTTTTTTTATATGTGGGACAGGATCGCACTTAAAAACTTGATCTCATTTTAAAGCATTGCATGGTATTTTTATTACAACATGATTTTTTCCAAATAAAAAGCTTATTTGTCACTCATACAAACCACACAAAAGATTTTAGAACATTAGGAATGAGAAAAATAACAAATGACTAAGTTACTCGTATTCCCACCTCCCAACCCCACATACACTTTGTTAACATACATCTGAATCTCCTGCACTACAGCAAAAACAAAATTTAATAGATTTTCAATCTTGTGCTTCTGAAGAATTCACATAGAAGATGCACGTGTAACATGGTTTTACTCTACAAAGAGTGATCTAGTAATGTGAAACAGAGTGTAAAGATTTGAGTTGGTGTTCTTTTTGTTCACAACTTTGTTGTGCTACAGGACTTTTTAATCCAAAGATTTGTTTTCACATCATGGAAAGGCAAGCTTAGGTTGCATTGAATTTCTGCGATTTATGGTAAGTCTGCATGTGGTTTACTGGAACATGGGGCCACCTCTCTACAGTCTGTCATTTAATAGCTTCAGATCAACCTTGTAGTTGCTGGCTTTAAAATTAGCTAGCAAGATTACCGCATTGATTCTAGGCAGAAACACCAAATGCATTCCTTGAATGCATACAAATGTTGTATGTGTTAATGTGAACTGCACATGTAAAGGATTGGATGAGCAGATTAGCTGAAATATCTAGTAATTTTAAATCTTATCTAACCTTTATGGAAACAAAAGTCTTTGAACATAAAGACATAAAGAGTTAAGAAGCAAACCTCAACCTTTCAACAATCTGATGTGCACAGTACAAGGGTTGCCAAGTGACAGTAACCACCACAGTTATCCTCAAAATTAAATGGCCTGTGGTAGAGAAATCTGAAGCCGAGGCAATTTTTAATTATGTCCTTATGGGACTGCAAAGGTGTGGTATACACTATAGCTGTCATTGTTCCAAATATGTTTTCTTTTTAAATAAACTTTTCTGCATGAAAGAGAAGGACATGGAAAACAAATGGGCGGATTATCTGGAGAAAAGGTTCATGTCTCTGAGCATAAGATATATCACAATTTAATTATATATCAGTCTACAGAGTAAAAATGTTCCAAACATTTAAGAAGTCACTGCAATCTAAATAGCAATTCACTGTGTGAAGTATGGATATATTATGACAATATTTAAGGAGCTAAATAAATGCAAACTTTTTTTTACTTTAACTGTGCAAATGGAATTATAGAAATCTAGGTATTCAAAATCTAGATATTCTGTGTAGCATAGGCTTTTAAAGTGGGGTGCTTAGTCCATAAAAATGTCTCTGGAATTTTCATGTGTGGTTTTAACAATCTACAGTGTTGTTTTTGTTGACTGACTGGTATATTATGCTATGTGTTAATAAGAAACTCTTTCTCCAGCAATAGCAAAATGTTTTTCACAAGGCTGGTTTGAGTTCCCAAGAATATGCCATTATTAGAGAGTAGGGTCTCTCTAATGAATAGGTTTAAAAATCATTGTTGTAAATTATTCAGAACCTGTATTTTTTCCTCCAAGAACATGGTGCAAATATTCAACCAGTTTATTCAATTCACCTTGACGTCTACAACATATTTTTTAGATGTTGAAGGTGAAAGTAATGTTGCAAAATCAGTTTTAAAGTATGTATAAAAATGTAGCACGTTTTGTATGAAAGCAACTCTATACCTACACACTGCAGCGCAGTAACAGTTAATTCAAGTTATCAATACTGTAGGGATAACAGTTGGAATTTAGGGTGGCAGATCACATTGTCCTCTCCAAATCTTGTTTTTCCTTCTTACATGTAAAGCCATTTACAACTTTTCATTTTTCCCTTATAAGATAATTCATATTGTACCAGTGTATGAAACCTTATTTTTAGACAATCATTCAAAGCATTCCTGTAGAGAAATTTCACACTCAACCTCTGGTTTTAATAATTTGTTCTAGCTAATTAAAGATAGTCTTGATGTCTTCAAACTTCAGGGAGCTTGAATTGGATTAATTGTTTGGCTGCAATTTATCATAGGTTTAAATACATCTGCACAATAAAGGGCAGTAAAACTGCTCCTTCATCTTGTTTTCTGGTTCCAATCCTAAACTAAACAGCACAGTGCCATGGGAGTTAAACATTCTCCTTATAATTCAAGTTGATAACATTCATAATCAACTGGCAAAATATAAAACACAGCCAAATCAAAGTGAACAGGATTATTGTACAGAAAGATTATTCAACCGGAGAGCACAGCAGATTGATGGACTGTTGTCAGAAGTATATCGAGTACCTCTAGGATTAGGTTTGTTCTTTCTCTGTTGATTCCAATTTGTGTACATGCTATCACTCTTATTAAGATAATAGGGACTTAAAGCATGAAGACTCAGCAAGTCTTGAAAGCCTGTCAAATGAAGAATCTTCGACAATATAGCTGCTGTTATCACTTTGACATACACATTCAAGGGATACTTTCTCATTTCTATAGAAATCTCTGAAGTGGTTCATGTTTGATTCTTTCTTCGTTACATGTTAATTGGTACTGATTCCATTCAAATATGTGTATGTCCATCTTCTCGTAAAAGAGGCCCTTTTACAGTTATGTTAACTTATTACTTCATTTTGATCAAATTACTCAATGTGAGCAGCAAATAAAAAAATGCTCACTAAGGTTTATTTCACAGCATTTCTCTGGCTGGAAGTTATCAGGTGAATATCTGTCCGTTGTGTTAAACCTGAACACATTGGTCCAGTGTTCATTTTGGAATGATTCTGGGCAAAATAGATTAAAAGGAATCATGACAAATTAAGTTAGTTAGCGTACTGTGCATAGAAAGCAATTTTCACTCTTTCAATGTGATGACATAATTTGATAGCAGGGCCGAGTTTAAGCTCCATACATTCCTGGACTGTTGGCAGCGTCAAGAGCAGTAGTGCTTGGCCATCAATGTCCTGTGGGATCAATAAAAATAAGTAAATGCTCCAATAGTTCACTTAATTCAGAATATTGAAACTGGAAAACAGCAATAGAATTCGTCAGACGAGCCTTTTGCACATACTGTAAATTCAAGATGAATTTGATTCTCAATTCATATTTTTTTTTACACATGGAAATATTGGCTAACTGCTCTAATCTGCCATGAAATATCCTTTGCATCTTGAATAGAACTCCCACACTGTCTGAAAAATGACATATTGGTCTTCAGTTCTGGGTTCTCTCTGGAGCAATGTGAATTCAAGTGGCAAGAAAGGCGCAGTAATCCATTTTCAATTGCATTTACATTCAGGAGCATTATTACCTATGTATGTCATAGCGAAGAACTATATTAACTTACCTTGCTTCATCTGGCAGTAATGCAAGCGTGATTGCAGCCAAGGAATCGTAATGTATATTTATTTTGGCTCACTTTCACGTTTTTTGAAAGTAAGTTTACATTGGTTCTGTGAACACTGCATTGTGATTCATACTTGAGAAAAAAAGAACACGATGTTCTACTAAATAAACAAGGAGACCTCTTAAAATCATTTCTTTGCCAGAAAGAGAGATGGGCTGAAGCAAGTTTAGGTTTTTGTTTACTATAATGAGAACAGAAAGGAAATTATTGATGTACAGCCCTTCTGGAACTAGATTTCACTGATTTACGCTTTAATATATTTTAAAGATGTTTCAGATTAAGAATTAGTTAAAAATAATCAACTTTTAAATCAAGTAAATGTACCAAAGATTTTATATGTGATAACAGCAATGGCTGCTTTATTACTACTGTTCAGCTTGTTGCCCAATGTTGAAAGAAAACATATGCGCTGCCATTAACACGAATAGAAATCTCAATGTTGGACTGTTAAGGCCTGTTAAAACCTTCTTAATGACCTCAAGAAAATGTTGCTGTTTCCCATTGGAAGACAGGTAAACAAACATTTGTTCTCTGATGCAGCCTATAATGACAAAATATTTGGAAGCATAAGCATCATAGAATGATGGAAATTTAGGGCTCAGAAGGAGGCCATTATGCCCATTGAGTCTGTGCCGGTTATCCAGCCTAATCCCATTTTCCAGCTCTTGGTCCATAGGTACGTTACATGATTCCACGTCCATATCCAAATACTTTTTAAATGCAATAAGAGCTTCTGCCTCTACCACCCTTTCAGGCATTGAGTTCCAGGTCCCCACTGTCCCCTGGGCAAAAAAAATTCTCAACTCCTCTCCAATCCTTCTGCCAATTACTTTAAATCTATGCCCCCTGGTTATTGACCTCTCTGCTATGGGAAATTAGTCCTGTCTCCTTTTTCATTATCTAGGCCTCTCATAATTTTGTACACCTCAATTAAATTGCCCCTCAGCCCCTATTCCAAAACAAAGAACCACAGCCTATCTGATCTTTCCTCATGGTTAAAATTTTCCAGTCCTGGCAACATCCTCATAAATCTCCTCTGTTCCCTCTCTAATACAATCACATTCTTTCTGTAATGTGGTGACCAGAATTGCATGAACATCCTCTAGCTGTGGCCTAACTAATGTTTTATACATTCCTAGCATATTGTCCCTGCTCTTTTATTCTATGTCTCGGTTAATAAAGTATCCTGTGTGCCTTCTTAACCACTGTTACTTACTCGTCTTACCTGTCAGCAATCTATGGACAAGGTACCTCTGTTGCTCTATACGTCTCAGAATCCTATCATTTAATCTGCATTTCCTTGTCTTGTTTGCCCTTCCCAAATGCATTACCATTACACTTCTCCAGATTGAATTCCATTTGCACTTTTCTGCCCACCTGATCAGTCCATTGATATCTGACTGCAGTCTAAGCTTTCTTCTTCATTTTCAACCACAAAGAGAGTTTTGTATCTTCTGTAAATTTATCAAACATGCGCCTTTATTTAAGTTTAAGTATACAACTGCAGAATCCCACTGGAAACAGCCTACCAGTCACACACACGTCAGTGATAATGCAGCAGAGACAACTAGAATTTTACCACATTGCTTCTTTTCTTGAAGTCCAGGGAACCACTCATGCTCCTTATCACAAGTTTAGGACATCTCCAAGCACACAACAATTATTGCAGTCACTATTGATATGTAGGGAAACATCACAACCACTTTTTCCACATAGCTAGGACTCACTAATAGCAAATGAGATGCGTAACCAGTTAATTTTTTTGGCTTGTGCTGGCTGAGGAAGGAGGGCTCAGTAGATTTGCAACTTCTCTTCAAGTAGCTCCAGGTGATCTTTCACACCTACTTGACCAAAAAGGAGCATCAATTTTAATCTCTCAGCTGAAAGGGATCAGTCAACAGTGCTCAAATCCTAATTTAGTCTACTGCACTCGTTGCTCCCAAAGCGGTTTCCTCTACATTGGAGAGACCAAACGCACACCTTCGGTCTGTCTGCAAGCATGACCCAGACCTCCCTGTCGCTTGCCATTTCAACACACCACCCTGCTCTCATGCCCACATGTCCGTCCTTGGCCTGCTGCATTGTTCCAGTGAATCTCAACGCAAACTGGAGGAACAGCACCTCATCTTCCGACTAGGGACTTTACAGCCTTCCGGACTGAATATTGAGTTCAACAATTTTAGATCATGAACTCTCTCCTCCATCCCCACCCCCTTTCCGATTCCCCCCACCTTTTTTTTCCAATAATTTATATAGATTTTTCTTTTCCCACCTATTTCCATTATTTTAAAATGTATTTCCACCCATTGTTTTATCTCTACCTTTTAGCCTATTTTGATCCTTTCCCTTTACCCCACCCTCACTAGGGCTATCTGTACCTTGCTTGTCCTGCTTTCTACCCTTAATTAGCACATTCCTTCGATAATATCACCACCTTCAACACCTCTTTGTCCTTTTGTCTATGACATCTTTTGGCTATCTCCACCTATCACTGGCCCTCTATCCAGCTCTACTTGTCCCACCCCCCTTAAACTAGCTTATGTTTCACCTCTTTTCCATTTTTACTTAGTTCTGTTGAAGAGTCATACGGACTCGAAACGTTAACTGTGTTTCTCTCCGCAGATGCTGCCAGACCTGCTGAGTTTTTCCAGGTATTTTTATTTATGTCTCAAATCCTGAAGTTGGACTTTAAACTATGACCTTCTGGACTGGAGGATTATTAAGTGTATCAACTGTCTAATCTGACATGCAACTTGGATTTGCCCAGGATATGTATATAGTAGCAAAAGGCATTATGACATTGACTTTCAAGTAATGTGATCATGAAAAGAAAAAGATCAATTTCCAAAAAGCATTCATGAGATTTACATTCTGAACCAAACACTGCATAAGTCTTTGAGGGAACTGGGAGGATAGAGTGGTGCCTGCTTGGAGTTTTGAGTCGTGCAGCCAGGACCAATAAAACCTATGTATTAAACCCTGTAACACAGTAGAAACAGGTGTAGTGAGTTACATGAGTGAACCATAATGATTCAGGTGTTTCAACTGGTCAGTGAAGGAAAGGGCTTTTCAATATGCCACAGACATCAGCAAAATTAGAAGTTAATTGGTTAATTTTAAATTAACCCACCTGACAACTAATAGAACTGGATTGCCAGTCTGTTTTACACAGTGCCCGGTTTTATTTTCCATTAACTTCGAAACAAGTTGTTAATGGTATGTTAATTATATTGTTAAGATACATAGGTGAAAGGCATTGTTTAATTAAGTTCTCAGAGTATAAAAGACTGCGGTTGAGGGCGGTTGGCCGGCCTGACAGTCTGCCCTCTTCCGTGGCTATGTTCGCAGCTGGGTGTCCTTAGAGACAGAGCACCCAGTGTTCACTGGCACGTTAGAGGCCTTCCGTGGCCAGTGGGCACCACGGGGGGCTGGAGTGCTTCCTCAGCCCCCAAAATGACATTTTAATTTAATTCAGCAAGGTTCCTTTTAATTTTTTCTTTAGTTACAGGGCACCTTAGGGGTTTTTAATTGGTTTATTTTCAATTGGTTAATTTGTCAAATTTGTTTTACTCAAAAGAGTACAAAGAGAGGCTGCGGTTGAGGGGGTGGCTCGTGTGTACTGACTGTCTGCCTCTCTCCCGTGGCTATGTTCGCAGCCAGGTGTCCTTGGAAAGGGAAAGTGTCCATTGGCACACTTCGGGCCTTCCTTGACTGGTGGGTGCCGTGGGGGATGGAGTGATTCCTCATCCCACAAAACGGGCAGGGTTTTTCAGTCAGCGTGCAGGGGTGGGCCCAACATGCCAACGCGTAAAATGACGCGTGATGACGTCGGCCGTGCGTTATCGCGCAGTCCCACAATATTTCGATCGGCGGGTGCGCGCCAGAGTCAGCTACATGCTCGCGGATATATAAATGACTTATTAAGGCCGTTAAGGAAGTAATTAATTTAATTGTTAACGCTGGCTATCCAACCTTAAGGTTGGTGGGCAGGCGAAAAGGCCAAGTGGCCTTCACGTTTTTTAGGAAATCTCATCCACGAGCGCGATGAGGTTTCCTAAAGTTCTTATTAATTAAATTTAAAAATTTTCCTAAATTTAAAGACATGTCCTATCTGATGTGACACAGTCACATGAGATGGGACATGTCTAAATACATTTTTAATCCATTTACTACAATAGCGATTCAATCTCCAAGGCCGCTCTGTGCCTCGGAGATTGAAGCGCTCTTCACGCGCATGTGCGCAAAAGATTGCTGGCCCCAACTCTCTCTCTCTCTTCCCCTGACCGTACAGGTAGTGCTGAGCGCCACAGCTCGCGTCTTACGCTGGGTGGGCCTTAATTGGCCTGTCCGCGTAAAATGGCGGTATGGAGCCGATTGCGGGCGGCGATCAGCTCTGCGACCACCTCCGCCTGCTCCTGCTGAGCCCGCCCGCCAACTGAAAAATTCTGGCCAATGACATTTTGATTTAGTTAGATGAATTTCCTTTAAATTGTTTTCCTTAGTTACAGTGTCCCAAAGGCGCTATCAATTGGTTTAATTGGCTTTTTAAAGAATTGGCTATTTGGTTAACTTGTCAAGTCTGTACTCAAGAGAGTATAAAGAGAGACTGCGGTTGAGGGGGTTTGCTTGGCCCGACTGTCTGCCCCTCTTCTGTGGCTGCGCTTGCAGCTGGATGTCCCTGGAGAGGGAGCATGCGGGGTCCACTGTTTCACTTGAGGCCTTCCGTGACTAGTGGGTCCTGTGGGGGCTGGATTGCTTTATCGGCCCCCAAAAACACATTTTGATTTAATTGGATAAGTTTCCATTGGAGTTTTGGTTTTGTTACATTGCCACTTTTGAGAGCTATCTCCTTATTTTGCCCATTTGTTTTGCTCAAAAAATTATAAAGAGAGACTCGCTGGAGTGCATCATTACCCATGAAAACCATACTTTAATTTAATTTGATAAATTTCCTTTGAAAGTTTAGAATTTTGTTACAGTGCCCCTTTGAGGGGTCTTTAATTAGTTAATATTTGTTCATTTTTCTTACAAAACAGTATAAAGAAGGACTGCTGGGACATTGGGTTAGTCAGTAGGAAGCAGACATATGTATTGCTGCATTCTGTGAATAAGCATATAAAGTATTAATAACTAGTTTCATACTTCACCAACTGGCTTCGGATTAGATTGACAGAAGTTAGGTTAAAATAGCCAATATATGTTACATGTTGCAATTGACAACCTTGAGCTTCAATGTGGACTTTGATAAAGAAAAGCAAGGAAGTGTGAAAGACCAGGACAATGCTGCACAATAACCACTAACAACTAAGCAACTATTTAGGCAAAGGCAAAAGTGTTAGGTGCTGATTTTCCCACTGAGCTCCAGAATGGAGTTCTGTAATTTTCTAATGCATATAACAACTTTTTTTTTTTATCTGCTAACTTTTTAAACTCAAAGCTGGGTATCATTTGGCTCCATTTTGGCCAACTGATACTTTTGCTGTTCAAAGAAAGCAGTACATATGGCAAGATATATAAAGAAGAGAATCACACATTGCATCAAGAAGTGTGTTTTATATTTATTGTGTTTGGCTATGATGCTTTCTCTTGTGATGGATGAACTAAGTGACATACCATTCTGTTACACACTTTCCTCTGAGAAAGAGTGGCATTGGGGAGGTAAGGAAAGAAATAAAGTGGCTGCAAAGCACAAGGGATGAAGGAGGAATGATACCTCTGCCAATTGAAGCTGAATCAATGCCTGTGATACAGTCACTTTGAGCTCAATTTTTTTTAGGTGGAAATTTTCTAATTTGAGCAGGATTAAAACCTACCTTTTTTGACCATGCTTTGATCATCTGCCCTGTTAACCCCCCGTTGTCAAATACTATTTGCTAAGGCTCCTGTGAAGCACCTTGGGATGTTTTACTATTAAATGCAAGCTGTAATTAATTTCATGCTGACATAACTCATTTGCACTTATGTTGGTATTAAGTCTGTACTACTCCATACATACATTCATGACATCATTTGGACATCTGTAAGTTCATTGAGTCACTTCCTCATGTATCAATCTTTCCACAAAGAGTTTATCATGGCATTGTATTGGAATTTAGTTCCCAAAACACCCATTGTAGTAGTACAAATATTCATGGGAGATGCTGCTACTGTGCTTATGTGCCATGTAATTGAGTTTACCACTGCATATGCAACAGATCCAAGCATTTGGTCTGTGTCAGAATGCAAAGCAGACAATTATTGATGGTCATCAAGTTGTGTGTAAGATAACTCATATGTTGGGCTCCTTTAAACTATCTGGACCATCTGCCAACATCATGGTCAGCATTGTTCCCCCCGTCGGGGAGATTGTGTGGGAGCGGGCGCGAGCGAGTGGGTTCCTGATCGGCACCCCCAGTAAGGGGCGCGGCGCCATTTTATGTGGGCGGGCCAATTAAGGCTCGCCCAGTGTGACATCCGCTCGGAAGTGCTGTGTGCTCCCTGTGCGTGCGGGCGGGGGGCGGGGGGGGTATTCCCTGAGCCGGGAGTGCACTCTTTTGCGCATGCGCGCGGAACAGCGCACAGATCTCCCTGAGGCAAAGTGCTGCCGCAGGGAGATTGGCTCAAGATTCAAAGTTTCATCAAAGACAGAAAAAATATCCCTGACATGTCCCCTCATGTGACACTGGGACATGTCAATTTCCTTTATTTAGACATTTCATACAAATTTTAATTCCCTCATGGAACCTCATCCCGCCCGTGGATGAGGTTTCAAGTTTTTTCTGAAGGCCGCCTGGGCTCTTCGCCTGCCCGCCCACCTTAAGGTTGGACGGGCAGGCCCATTAATCAGTTTAATTACTTTTTTAATGGCCTTAATAGGCCTTTGACAGTTCGGCGGGCGTGCTGCCGAACCCCCGAACTGAAAATCTAAATGACGCGGGGTGACGTTGGGATGCACACCCAACATCACCCTGCGTCATTTTACATGTCGGCGAACAGGCCCTGTCCCCCGCTCGCCAACCGGAAGATGCAGCCCCATGTGTATAAACCACGCAGCACCAGCATTTTACAATATTCTCTGATCAATAACTGGCCCAATGATATATTAATCTGCATGCAACTGAAGAGCATTTCTGTGGGCTGGGCCTCTGCTTAGAAACTGGCCCTTCTCAACCTTCCTTAAAGTTTCAGTCTTTCTTTGAGTGATTCCTCCTCGGCATTACTAGTTCCTTGGCATTACTAATTAAGTGTCTCATAGTGCGAGTCTTTCTGTTGAGATCTTGAAATCTTTGAGGGAATTGATGAATTCTCTGTGGTGTGTAGTGCTCTTCTGCTGTGCTCTGGGAAAAACAGACTGCGGTGAAGTGCCATTTTCATTTGTTGTCATTCATTTTATTTTCAAAATTTGGGAGATTAAATCTTCTCTCACTAAAAGTAGAAAATATCCCACTCAATGGACAAATGAGTGCCACAGACCAAATAATATTCCTCTTCCTATTTAGATATTCATACATGTAAATTATGAGGAAACCTCACTCGGTTCCGTTTGATGTGTGCCACTGGTCACAAATCAATCCTAAATATAGGAAAACTGTTAGATGGAGACTTTTTCATAACCCTAATGACTTATACTGACAACATTCAATTGATGAGAACCAAAATCAAAGATTCTGTTACAGTAGAAGTAAAGTGCTTTAATACTGACCTGATCTATGATGTAATATAGCTCTCACCCATGAGTTTGTTCAGGTCTCCGTTTAATGACCATTAGAATTATTCATTTATTTTTATCTGGTCTGTACAAGTAGTACAATTGTCTGCTGTGCTCAAATAAGAACAGAAGGCAAATTTATAAAACCTCTGAGTTTACCTTTACATCCATTTTCCCTACAGAATGTGGTTCACATTAGGCTTTAGCTTCAGAGATTTAAGCTTCTATTAATTAGGATTTTTGCATTCGATAGGCTGGGCATAATTTTCAAGACCTCCAGTCACATTTAAGCAGCCTCACAGATGTGGAGTAGATAACCGCAACTTTATTTTCAACAAGTGTTGATATGGTGGACAGAATAGGTGTATTCTAGACCATTTATTCAGTTCCTGATTTTGAGTCAACTAATTTTGATCAATAACTCTGAGGACAATAATTAAATCTGGACTTTCCAGCCATTTGCACATAAATTATGACAGAAAATCTATTCACGACTGGCACAAACTCTGCCTATTATTCTAACAAATAGCTTTAATAATGTTGGTGTAACATCATTAAAGGGTAAACAGCCGCTTTACACCTAATGACTATATTTCAGTTTATATTAACTAACTTTCATTAATTGCTGTATGCTGATCACAGGCTTACTCAGAGAAAAAGAGAATTTGTGACAAATGTAACATTGTCCTGAAAACATCACATTTGGCACGCCCTTGGAGAGTGACTTGTCAAAGTATGAGCTCATCTGGGTTGACTTTAATACAGGATGGGATAGGTCCTGGTAGTCACAGTATACAATAATATTATTATTAACCTCCAATTTGAAGGTCATTTAGGGGGAGGCAGTAGCATGGTGGTAATGTCACTCAACTAGTAATCCAGAGGCCCAGGCTAATGATCTGGGGACACGAGTTCAAATCCCACCATAGCAGCTAGTGGAATTTGAATTCAATTAATAAACCTGAAATTAAAAGCTAGTCTAATAAAAATCCATCTGGCTCACTAAGATCCTTATAGGGAAGGAAATCTGCTGTCCTTACCTGGTCTTGCCAACATGTGACTCCAGACCCACAGCAATGTGATTGTCTCTTAAATGGCCAAGCAAGCCACTCAGTTATATCAAATTGCTACAAAGTCTAAAAGGAATGAAACCGGACGGACCACCCGGCATCAAACTAGGCACTGGAGAAAGACAATGGTACACCAAGTCCTGTCGACCCTGAAAAGTCCTCCTTGTTAACATCTGGGGACTTGTGCCAAAATTGGGAGAGCTGTCCTACAGACTAGTCAAGCAACAGCCTAACGTAGTCATACTCACGGAATCATACCTTACAGACAATGTCCCAGGCACCACCATCACCGTCCCTGTGGAACAAGACATACCCACCAGAGGTGGCGCACAGTGATATACAGTCGGGAGGGAGTTGCCCTGGGAGATCTCAACATCGACTCCGGAACCCTTGGAGCAGAATCTTTGGGTCGGCGAGAGGGGGCGGGCCCCGCTCGCCAATGCATAAAATGATGCCCAGTGATGTCAGGCATGCGTCCTGACATCACCATGCGTCGTTCAGATCTTCGGAGTCGGCTGCACGCCCGCCGAACTGTCAAAGGCCTATTAAGGCCATTTAAAATTCCAGTTCAAATAATAAACACCGCTGCCCGTCCAACCTTAAGGTTGGGGGGCAGGTAAAGAGCCCAGGCGGCCTTTGCATTTTTCATGAAACCTCATCCACGGGCGGGATGAGATTTCATGAAGGTTTTAAAATATTAATAAAAATTTTAAATACAATTCATAGACATGTCCCAGCTCATGTGACACTGTCCACACAGGGAGCGCTCAGCGCTTCCAGGTGTGTGTCACGCTGGGCGGGCCTTAATTGGCCCGCCCACGTAAAATGGCGGCATGCAGCCGATCGCCGCCCGCTCCCGCCCAAACCCCTTGCTGGGGAGAAAATTCTCCCCATGAAGTCTCATGGCATCAGGTCAAACATGAGCAAGGAAACCTCCTGCTGATTACCACCTACCGCTGATGAATCAGTGCTCCTCCATGTTGAGCATCACCTGGAGGAAGCACCGACAGTGGCAACTGCACAGAATGTACTCTGGGTGGGGGGCTTCAATGTCCATCACCAAGAGTAGCTTGGTAGCACCACTACTGACCGAGCTGGCTGAGCCCTAAAGTACACGGCTGCTACACTGGGTATGCAGCAGGTGGTGAGGCAACCAACAAAAGGGAAAAACCTACTTGACCTCGTCCTCACTAATCTACCTGTCGCAGATGCATCTGTCCATGACAGTATTAATAGGAGTGACCACCGCACAGTCCTTGCGGAGATGAAGTCTTGTCTTCACATTGTGTGGCATTATCACTGTGCTAAATGGGATAGAGTTCGAACAGATCTAGCTGGACACCCATGAGGCACTGTGGGCCATCAGCAGCAGCAGAATTGTATACAAACACAATCTGTAACCTCATGTCACAGCACACCCCCCACTCCCACTCTATCATTACCGTCAAGCCGGGGGCAGTGGGAGGTGAGGATCAACACTGGTTCAATGAAGAGTGCTTGCCAGCAGCAGTAACAGAGTACAAGGCACACCTAAAAATGAGGTGTCAACCTGGTGAAGCTACAACACAGGATTGCTTGCATGCCAAACAGCAGAAGAAGCATTCGATAGACAGAGCTAAGCAATCTCACAACCAAAAGATCAGCTCTATGCTCTGCAGTCCTGCCACATCCAGTTATGAATGGTGGTGGACAATTAAAAAATTCACTGGAGGAGGAGGCACCACAAATATCCCCATCCTCAATGATGGAGGAGCCCAGCACATCATTGCAAAACACAAAGCTGAAGCATTTGCTACAATCTTCAGCCAGAAGTGGCGAATGGATGATCCATCTTGGCCTCCTCCTGAGGTCCCCAGCATCACAGATGCCAGTCTTCAGCCAATTCGATTCACTTCACATGATAACAAGAAACTGTTGAAGGCATTGGATAGTGCAAAGGCTATGGGCCCCAACAACATTCCGGCCATAGTAGTGAAGACTTGTGTTCCAGAACTACCCACGGCCTTAGCCAAGCTGTTTCAATGGCATTTACCTGGCAATGCTGAAAATTGCCCAGCTATGTCCTGTCCACAAAAAGCAGGATCTATTCAACCCAGCCAATTACCACCCAATCAGTCTACTCTCGATCATCAGCAAAGTGATGGAAAGTGTTGTCGACAGTGCTATTAAGCAGCACTTAGCAGTTACCTGCTCACTGACGCTCAGTTTGGGTTCTGTCAGGGCCACTCAGCTCCTGACCTCATTACAGCTTTGCTCCAAACATAGACAAAAGAGCTGAATTCCAGGGGTGGAGTGAGAGTGACTGCCCTTGACATCAAGGCAGCATTTGAAGGATTGTGGCATCAAAGAGCCCTAGCAAAACTGAAGTCAATGGGAATCAGGGGGAAAACTCTCCATTGGTTGGAGTCAGGCCTAGCACAAAGGAAGATGGTTGTAGTTGTTGGAGTTCAATCATCTCAGTCCCAGGACTTCGCTGCAGAAGTTCCTCAGGTTAGTGTCATAGGCTCAACCATCTTCATCAATGACTTTCCCTCTATCATAAGGTCAGAAGTGGGGAAATTTGCAGATGATTGCACAATGTTCAGCATCATTCATGACTCCTCAGGTACTGAAGCAGTCTGTGTCCAAATGCAGCAAGACCTGAACAATATTCATTCTTGGGCAAATGATAAGTGGCAAGTAGTATTCGCGCCACACAACTGCCAGGAAATGACCATCTCCAACAAGAGAGAATCTAACCATCTCTCCTCGAGTTTCAATGGCATTACCATCGCTGAATCTGCCAAAATCAACATCCTGGGGGGGGTTACCATTGACCAGTAACCGAGCTGGACCAGCCATATAAATATTGTGGCTACAAGAGCAGGTCAGATGCTGCGAATTCTGTGGAGCATAACTAACTTCCCGACTCCTAAGGCCTGTTGACCATCACAAGGCACAAGTCAGGAGTATGATGGAATACTCTCCACTTGCCTGGATGAGTACAGCTTCAACAACACTCAAGGAACTCAACACCATCCAGGACAAAGCAGCCCGCTTGACTGGCATCCCATCCACCACCTTCAACATTCACTCCCTGCACCACTGATGCACAATGGCAGCAGTGTGTATCATCTACAAGATGCACTGCAGGAATTCACCAAGGCTTCTTCGACAGTACCTTCCAAACCCATGACCTCTACCACCTGGAAGGACAAGGGCAGCAGATACATGGGAACACCACCACCTGCAAGTTCCCCTCCAAGTCACATACCACACTGACTTGCAACTATATCGCCATTCCTTCACTGTCACTGGGTCAATATCCTGGAACTCCCTTCCTCACAGCTCTGTGGCTGTGCCTATAACACAGATGCAGTGGTTCAAAGCGGCAGCTCACCATCTTCTCGAGGGAAATTAGGAATGATAAATGCTGGCCTAGCCAGCAACGCCCACATCCCATGAATAAAGAAAAACAAAAAAAAACATTATATTCTTTGCTGCAGTTCTAGCTACCTCATTACCCAACAGTATAGAACAGGGAAAAAGAAATCACACCAAACCTTGCACTAAAACTTAATTAAAACTAAAAGTAATTCAGAGTGAAAGGTACACACTACATTCTTCTCCATGGCACACCGAACAACTGTAGAATGTTACATCAGTAGCTGTTGACTGCACTTCTAATGATTTTCCCCCAAACAGCTGCTGTTAATAAATTAGATCAATAGTCTCTATTCTCGCCTGTTTTTGCTTCTTTTTCTTTTAAATCGAATTTTAACAAAAAATTATTTCTTACTATTTTGTCCAACACTTACTCTTTTTGGGGAGGTGGTGGCATAATGATGATGTCACTGAATTAGTAATCCAGGGGCCCAGGCTAATGCTCTGGGGGCATGGGTTCAAATCCCACCATGGCAGGTGGTGGAATATGAATTCAATTTGGAACTGAAAGCTATTCTCAGTAATGAAATTATCAATTACCATAAAAACCCATCTGTTTTGCTAATGTCCTTTAGGATAGAAAATCTGCCATCCTTGCAAGGTCTGACTTACATGTGATTCCAGGCTCACAGCAATATGTTTGACTCTTAATTGCCCTCTGAAATGGCCTAGCAAGCCATTCAGTTCAAGGGCAATTAGGGATGGGCAACAAATGCTGATCTTGCCAGTGATGCCCACATCCCAAGAAAGCATAACAAAAAAAACCCCAGCTTTCATTAAAATTTAGATTAGTGTAAAGAGGAGGGATATTAGAGTAATTAATTAAGTAATTAAATAAAATACGATAACAATGGCAGGACGGGTTATGTGTTGCTGCTGCAGCATGTGGGTGCTGCTGGACACCAAGGTGATCCAGGGCGAACACATCTATAGTAAGTGTTTGCAGCTTGAGGAACTTCGGATCTGAGTTAAGGAGCTGGAGTCCGAGCTGCAGACATTGTGTCATGTCAGGGAGGGGGAAAGTTACCTGGGCACTTTGCTCCAGGAGGCGTTACACCTTTCAGATTAGGAATTCAAATTTGGTCTATGATCAGGGACAGGAGAGTGTAACTGCAGATGAAGCAGGTGTGGGGACGCAGTGGGTAGCATTAGAGGAGCCTCAGCCCTTGCAACTATCCAACAGATACAAAGTTCTTGCAAGCTGTGTGGATGAGAGCAGGGACTGCAGGGAGGATGAGCGAACTGACCAGAGCACTGTTGTCTAGGGAGCCATTCAAGTGGGGGGAGGAAATGGGAGCATTGTAGTGGTAGGGGACAGTATAATTAGGGGGATAGATACTGTTCTCTGCAGCCCTGAGCATATGTCCTGAAGGCGGTGTTGCCTGCCCAGTGCCAGGGTTAAGGGCTGGAGAGGAACTTGGAGTGGGAGGGGAGGAATCCAATTGTCGTCGCCCACGTTGGTACCAATGACATTGACAGGACTAGAAAGGAGGTTCTGCTGAAAGAATTTGAACAGTTAAGAGCTAAATTAAAAACCAGAACCTCCAAGGTAATGATCTCAGGATTATTACCCGAGCCACGGGCAAACTGGCATAGGGAAAATAAAGTCAAGGGGCAGAATTTTCTGTCTGTCGGGCGGGCGGGCCCGACCCAATCTCCGGCGGGCGGGGAGCCGATCCCTGCCAGAGAAATGGGCCGCACCGCCATTTTATGTGGGCTGGCCAATTAAGGCCCACCCAGCGTGACGTCCGGCGGGAAGCGCTATGCGCTCCCTGTGCGGGCAGGGGGGTTTCCCCAAAAGCGAGAGTACGCTCTTTTGCGCATGTGCACATCTCCCTGAGGATAAGTGCAGCCTCAGGGAGTCGCATGCACTGAAAAAGATTAAAAATAGAAAAAAAAATATTCCCTAACATGTCCCCCTCATGTGACAATGTCACATGAGAAGGGACATGTTCATAATTTACACTATAACTTTATTACATTTTTTAAAACCCTGCATGAAACCTCATCCCGCCGCTGGATGAGGTTTCATCTTTTTTCTAGTTGCCGCCGGGGCTCCTGGCCTGCCCGCCAACCTTAAGGATGGACAGGCAGGTCCTGTAATTGTTTAAATGATCCTGTCAATGGCCTCAAATGGCC
This sequence comes from Cetorhinus maximus, assembly GCF_964194155.1. NCBI lineage: Eukaryota > Metazoa > Chordata > Chondrichthyes > Lamniformes > Cetorhinidae > Cetorhinus > Cetorhinus maximus. The sequence continues at coordinate 8,149,038 of NC_135890.1, forward strand.
ATTGTCAGGTCGGCAGGTGCACAGCTGATTCTGCTGAGCACCCACCTTCCTGAAAATTTAAATGGGGTGGGATGACATTGGGGGTTCCGCCCAGTGTCATCCTGCATTGGCGAGTGGGCCCCGCCCCCTGCTCACCGACGGCAAAATTCTGCCCAAGGAGTTAAATGTGTGGCTCAAAGAGGAGGAATGGATTTCAGTTCATGGGGCACTGGCACCAGTACTGGGGTAGAAGGGATCTGTTCCGGTGGGAGGGCTTCACCTGAACCGTGCTGGGACCAGTGCCCTGGCAAATCGAATAACTAGGGCCGCAGAGAGAGGGCTTTAAACTAAATGGAAGAGGGGATATGTAGGCTCACAAAGCAAAAAGGAAATGGCAGCATTGCAGGGCAGCTATTTAGGTATTGATATCCAGAGTGTGATATCTCTCTTCTTGAAGCGACAGTGTGCAAACATTAAAAAAAGCAGCAAATAGGGGCAAAGGCAGAAAAAAATGGTAAAAAGGCTAAATTAATGGCTCTTTACTTAAATGCAAGTAGTATTTGGAACAAAATAAATGAATTAATGGCACAAATGGAGGTTAATGGGTCTGATCTTATAGCCATTATGGAGACGTGGTTACAAGGAGATCAAAGCTGGAAACTAAATATTCAGGTGTATGTGACTTTGAGAGGGCAGGCAGGAAGGATAGAGTGGTGTTTGTTAGTACGAGGATGGAATAAGTAGGATAACAAGAAATGATCTTGGATCAGAAGATCTAGAATCCATATGGGTGGAGGTAAGAAATAACAAGGGGAAGACGACACTGTTGGGAGTAGTCAATAGGCCCTCTCAGAGTAGCTATACTGTAGGACAGAGAATAAATCAGGAGGTAGTGGGAACATGTTTAAAAAAAAAAGCAGTACATTAATCATCGGTAACTTTGATCTTCATGTAGAGTGGGAAAATCAAATTGGTAGAGGGAGCCATGAGCAAGAATTTGTAGTGTATTCGGGAAAGTTTCCTAGAACAATATGTTATGGATCCAACCAGGGATCAGGCTATTTTGGATCTGGTAATGTGTAATGAGTCAGGTTTAATAAATGATCTCAGAGTAATAGATCCCACAGGAAACAGTGACCATAACATGGTAGAATTTAGCATTAGGTTTGAGAGTGAGAAACTAGGGTCGGAAACAACTGTGCTAAACTTAAATAAAGGTAATTACAAAGGAATGAGGGCAGAGTTGGCTGGAGTGGACTGGGAAATGAGTTTAGCAGAAAAGACGGTTGATGAACAATGGCAGACATTTAAGAAAATAGTTCGACTCACAACAAAGATATATCCCAGTGAGGAAGAAGGATTGTAGGAAGGGGATAAACCAACCATAGTTAAGCAAGGAAGTTAAAGATAGTATAAAATTGAAAGAAAAAACATACAATGTGGCAAAGATTAGTGGTAAGCCAAAGGATTGGGAAAGTTTTGAAAACCAACAGAAGATGAGCAAAAAAAAAAATAAAGAGGGAGAAAATAAACTTTGAGGGTAAACTAGCAAATAATATAAAAATGGACAGTAAGAGCTTATTTAAATATATAAAAACGAAGAGAGAGGCCAAAGTGAATATAGGCCCCTTAGAGAATGAGGCTGGGGAAACAATTACGTGGAACCAGAAAAAAGCAGAAGAGGTGAATAAATACTTTGCATCAGTCTTCACGTTAGAAGACACTAATAGCATTACAAAAATAGTAAATAATCATGAGGCAAAAGCGGAGGGAGCCGGAAATAAAAATAACTATCACTAGAGAAAAAGTATTAGGGAAATTAGGGGGCTAAATGCCGATAAGTCACCTGGACCTGATGGGTTGCATACTAGGATATTAAAGGAAGTAGTTACAGAGATAGTGAAGGCATCGGTAGTAATCTTCTAAGAATCCTTACATTCTGGAAAAGTCCCAGGAGATTGGAAAACTGCCAATGTAACACCCTTATTCAAGAAGGGAGGGAGACAAAAAGCAGGTAACTATAGGCCAGTTAGCTTAACATCCATCATTGGGAAAATGTTGAGAGTCTATTATAAAGGATGTAATAGCAGAGCATTTAGAAATGCATAATACAATCAAGCAGAGTCAGCATGGCTTCATGAAGGGGAAATAATGGCTGACAAATTTATTAGAATTCTTTGAGGAGGTAACAAGCAGGATAAAGGGGAACCAGTAGATGTAATACATTTGGATTTCCAAAAGGCATTCGATAAGGTACCGCACATAAGACTACTTAATAAGAGCCTGTGGTGTTGGGGGTAGTATATTAGCATGGATAGAGGATTGACTAACTAATAGAAGACAAAGTTGGGATAAGGAGGGCATTTTCAGGATGGCAACCTGTAACTAGTGGAGTGCCACAGGGATCAGTGCTGGGGCCACAATTATTTACAATATATTTTAATGACTTAGATGAGGAAAGTGAACATACTATCGCCAAGTTTGCAGATGACATAAAAATAGGTGGGAAGGCAACTGGTGAGGATGACAGAGTCCATAGAGGAACATAGACAGGTTAAGTGAGTGTGCAAAAACTTGGCAGATGGAATATAATGTGAAAATATGAGGTTATGCATTTTGGCAGGAAGAATAGAGGAGCTGAATATTATATAGGTGGAGAAAGACTGCAGAAAGCTGCAGCACAGAGGGATTTGGGGGTCCTCGTTCATGAATCCCAAAAAGCTAACATACAAGTTCAGCAGGTAATAGGGAAGGCAAATGGAATGTTGGCTTTTATTTCAAAGGGAATGGAGTATAAAAATAGGGAACTCTTGCTAAAACTATACAAAGTACTAGTTAGACCACATCTAGAATACTGTGAACAGTTTTGGTCCCCTTATCGAAGGAAAAATATATTGGCATTGGAGGCGGTCCGGAGAAGGTTCACTAGGTTGATCCCAGAGATGGAGGGATTTTTTTATGAGGAGAGGTCAAGTAGGTTGGGCCTGTACTCACTGGATTTTAGAAGAATGAGAGGTGACCTTATTGAAACATATAAGATTCTTAGGGGGCTTGACAGGGTAGATGCTGAGAGGTTGTTTTCCCTTGTGGGAGAGTCTAGGACCAGAGGACATAATCTCAGACTAAGGGGTCGCCCATTTAAGACAGAGATGAGGAGGGATTTCTTCTCTCAGAGGGTAGTCAATCTGTGGAATTCTTTACTGCAGAGGGCTGTAGAGGCTGGGTCGTTAAGTATATTCAAGGTGGAGATAGACAGATTTTAATCAGTAAGAGAATCAAGGTTATGGGGAAAAGGCAGGAGAGTGGAGTTGAGGATTATCAGATCAGCCATGATCTCATTGAATGGTGGAGCAGACTCGATGGGCCAAATGGCCTACTTCTGCTCCCACATCTTATGGTCTTAAAGGATTTCATAAAATAAGTAACAATCAAAATTTCTACAAAAACATGGAACAGCAAATCTCTGCTGAAGTAACACAATGCTTATTCCATAGTAACTAGACTGCAAAATGTTCCATCTAGAGAAAAATCACTTGGTAGTAAATTCTTGCCTGCCAAACAAAAAATGTCCCCAACAGAATCCCACTCTATGCCTAAAGCACAGAATTCAAGAGACTACATTACCAAATGAAAACTGTAATGAATCTAAAAACATATCATGTACACAGGGGATTACCAAATAGACAAAGCAATTGCTTTTTTTACTTGATGTGTGTGAATTAAATTAGCAAATGTTTGATGAAGCATAACTGCACACGAGCTTGTTTCTCCAAATCAGGCCAGACAGCAACAAATAGAAATTGCACCCTTGTGGAAGAAGTCAAAAACAAAACCTTGAGGTCAAATAAAACACAAATGGTGTGTACCTTAACCATGACAATGACATATTTGTAATTATAAACACTTGAAAAGTTCACCACTTTCCTTAGAACCTCAAAGAAAGACTAAACAAACAATATGAATAACCTCTATAATTACGTTTCTGTACTTCTATAATAAACTACATGTTCAAGCAAGATTTTTTATATAAATGTTAAGTCCTGTTGAGACTACCTCTCAATGAATGCAAGTTTCTAATAATGTGGTTGGTGCTAGGTCTATGAAATGTGTCAGCTTCTATAAGAAATGTGAAAATTGACTGAGAGGGGTGTGTAATTGGTGAGAAAACCTTCATTATTTACAAAAACATCCCTGCATGGTAAAATTAATTCATAGAAGTTTATATAAACACTTAAGCGAATGTATAGTGATTAGGCATAATTATCCACTGATTATAATATCTCAATTATCAAGGAGAAAAAGAATGTTCTTATTATTGGAATGAATCATTTTGCTCTGTGTAATGAGTATGTGCGACTTATTGCTGCATAATTTGTATTGTAAATTTGGAGCCCAGGTAAAGTATTCTAAAGAAGTTTAAATCATGGTCTTTTCAGCATTTTCAGTGGAGTGAATGCACATGTTACATTCTGGTAGTAAAAAAATTCTACATGCCAGAGCATGTCATGAAATTGTGCATCATCAATCCATGACTTTCCATCAAAATGACAGTTTATGTACACTTCCCATATGCAGCATGAACACAAAAGTGGGCTTAGAACTTCCGCTTTTGGTGTATCCACTAATCTGGATGCAAATTGTGCCCAAAATTGCTTTAGTTTTGCGGAGTGTTTTCTCCAAGTTTCGGGTCAAATTTGTCTGCCTATCGCCAATCTGCCATAAATCAGCACAATCAAGCAGCGTTTTGGAATGTAAGCCAAAAAGAAATTGGCTTTAAAAAACATTCCTTCATATATTTAAGAATGGTAACTTGATGCAGTTTAATTATTACATCTGAAAATGGGTTTATCACAAAATTAAACATTTTAATCAGATGGTCTAGTCCACCGCCTGTGAGTAACTCTACTTTAAATAACTGAAAACTACTTAAAAATCTATACAGAACTGTTTGCTAGTTATGTTGCTGTACAGTAGTTAGTTTTTTTAGTAAATAAAATATATATCTAAAAGCATTGAAAATATGCCTATTAAGTGTCCTGTACTCAAAAGAACCAGCTTAATTTTTTACAACCTCCTTGAAAGCCTGCAAAGGAGTGCAGCTTGCAAGAACTCTCCAACAGTGCTTCATTTGAGCTGGTGGTGTAACTTTAGGATCTGCTTCAAGCACAATTTTTCTAAACAAGCGCAAAAGATCACAGATACAAGGAATTTGCAGTAAACGTGATTTGTGGTTAAAATTCCTCTTTTTTTTGCATTGCTTTCACCAATTTCAGGTGAGCTTCGTTGACAAAAAAAGTGTGAGTGAGTGGAACATCAGGCATAGAATTTTTACCAAAACCTGATCAGTATTCCATGATTATGAATAAAGCAGGTGGATACTTTTTATTTGTTCATGGGCTGTGGTGTCACTGGCAAGGCCAGCATTTATTGCCCATCCCTAATTGCCCTTATGTAATTTGTTATCTTGTATAAGGATAAGTGAAAGTTATTGTAACATAATGTTGCAATCATAACTTTCTCTACATTACAGGAGAAGCTGCCCACAAGCATCTGGAATGGTTTATGTTCTAAAGAACCACTTCAGCTGATTTTATCATTCAATTCACGTTCTGATCTCAGAGACATTTCATTATAAACAAAAACAATGCTAATGCAAAATTAGCTTCTTGGCCATATCAGCAAATATGTTACAATCAAATTACCTTCTCCTTTATCTGTTCTGGGGTCTTTTAAATTTGATTCCCAATAAATTGAACCTCACCCTCTACTTGGTATGTTTAACGCTAAAAGGGAGATTATCTTTAATGCATTTTTTGGAAGTTAGTTAGCATGGTGCACTAAATATCACACCAGGCTGCCTTATTCCTTCTGGGACAGATCACACTATTCCTACAAAATGTTACCATGGAAATGGGTAAAACTGCAGCAAAACCAGGAAAATATAGTGACTTCTTTCCTAATTGAGAGGTGCCAGGCATTACAAACATGTTCCTTCATCCCCATTTTCTTTTCTCTCACAAACACATAAGAGTTATTTTTCTACACTGGCAGGGGGTGGTGGGAGAATCCGGATGTGATAAATTCTTTAATATGTACAATAATATTGAAATAACTGCCATTAAAAGATCTTGAATTTTGAAAGAGACCCATTTGTAAAATTACCTGTTCCTGAAATATTTTTGCAAGAGGTGCACAGTCTGTGGACTTAATAAATCTGACAACTTCAGCCACTGACCATTCCAAGGGATTACTTTCCAGAACAAGTTTATCATCTTCATTTTGCCTGATTTCCTACAGTAAATACAAAAATAACACTGATTAATTATCACGCTTCAATGGAAAAAACGACATGGTGAGCAAAAGTATTGAGCTGAATTTACTTATATCCAAATATTTATTTATTCTTTTCAGGTTATATCTTGTCTTTTAGAAAACTAAAAGCACCAATGGAAAATAAGGGCACACCTATAGCTAATGTTTTCTTCAAAACTGACTCAAAATTATTAAAGATGTAATAATTTCGATGGGTATAACTGCACTGCTGAGTTATACAGTTACAGGAAGTCCCATCTTGCATCTGTTGTCTTTGCTGAATTTGCTAATCTCACTTGAGCACAGTTGCTGTTGAGATTGAAAAAGGGAGTAGAAATCACCCAGGCCATCTGCTCCTGATTAATATTTGGGGATTCCTACTCGGGAGTGCAGGCATCAGTGCACCTCAGGTGAGAACCGAGGGTCAAGCTCAGCTCTCCACCTTAATCATATTTGTATGCAATCTGTTAGATCAAGGAGTTAAGTAACAAAGTGCAGTGTGATGTATTAATAAAACAGAACTAATGAACAGTTTTAATTTGGCTTCTCAAGTGTTTGTAAAATAATTTTAATTCATGCATTTTTATATTTAATCTTTTGGAAACATAGAATTTTATTTTACAACTGCTACAATAAAACATTTATAGGAAGCTTTTTTCATGGCTAAGAGTTTGGATTTTCAGATTCTATTGAACACCATAATATTTTGGGGTACATTGGAGTATTAAAATGCATGAGATCAGTGATCTTTGCTGGATCTCTCCTCATAACTTGCATTTCCAGCAAGTGATATAAATAGTGCAGACACTTTCTGCCAAAAAAGAGGGTTAATTACAATATTCAAAAAAGCATAAGAATATAAGAAATAGGAACAGAAGTAGGCCTTTCAGACCTTTGAGCCTCCTCTGCCATTCAGTAAGATCATGGATGATCTTCTGCAGCAGCTCTACCTTCCTGCAATATCCACATAATCCTTTAATATCCAATAGTTCATCGGCCTCTGGGTAGAAATAAGAAATAGCAAGGGAACGAAGTCCCTGATGGGAGTAATCTATAGGTCCCCAAACAGTAGTTCAGCAGTAGGGCACAGTATAAACCCGGAAATACAGGGAGCATGTAAGAAAGACATGGCAATAATCATGGGTGATTTTAATATGCATATAGACTGGACTAATCAAATTAGCAAGGGTAGCCTCGAGGGAGAGTTCATAGAGTGTATTAGAGATTGTTTCTTGGAGCAATATGTTGTGGAACCAACCAGGGAGCAGGCTATTCTGGGTTTGGTTTTGTGTAATGAGATGGGATTAATTAATGGTCTCATAGTAAAGGATCCTCTAGGGAGGAGTGATCATAGCATGCTAGAATTTCAAGTTCAGTTTTAGAGCAAGAAACTTGAGTCCCACACTAGTGTTCTGGAGTTAAACAAAGGTAACTACATAGGCATGAGGGCGGATTTGGCCCAAGTGGACTGGGCGGGAAGACTACAGGAAAGTTGATGAACAGTGGAAGATATTTAAGGAGACATTCAATTCCTCCCAAGTAAAATATATTCAAAAGAGGAAGAAAGATGGCAAGAGGGAGAAAAAGCATCCATGGCTAAGCAAGGAAGTTAAAGATAATATTAAGGCAAAATCTAAGGCATACCAAATTGCAAAGGTCAGTAGCAGGCTGGAAGATTGGGAAACTTTTAAAGATCAACAAAGGGTTACAAAAAAAATAATAAAAAAAGCAAAGGTAAATTATGAAAAAACACTAGCGCAAACTGTAAAAAAAACTGATAGCAAAAGCTTCTACAAGTATACAAAAGGAAAGAGAGTAGCTAAAGTGAATGTTGGTCCCTTGGAGTATGAGACTGGAGAGTTAATAGTGGGGAATGCAGAAATGGCAGAGACGCTTAATCAATATTTTACCTCAGTTTTCACGGTGGAGGACACTAGTACCAACCCAATAGTAACAGGTTGTGCAGAGGGTATAAAGAAGGAGGAACTTAGAACAATCACCATCACTAGAGAAAAAGTACTGAGCAAACTATTGGGATTAAAGGGTGACAAGTCCCCAGGACCTGATGGCCTACATCCCAGGGTCTTAAAGGAAGTAGCAGCAGAGATAGTGGATGCATTGGCTATAATATTCCAAAATTCCCATGATTCTGTAAAGGTTCCAGTGGATTGGAAAAATGCTAATATAACGCCCTTATTCAAAAGGGGGTTGTAGGGAGGCAGAAAGTAGGATACTTTAGAGCAGTTAGTTTAACGTTGGTCATTGGGAAATTTTTGGAATCCATTTTTAAGGAAATAGCAATGGGGCATTTGGAAAGTCAAAATGCAATCCATCAGAGTCAGCATGGTTTTATGAAGCGTAAATCATGTTTGACTAATTTTCTAGAGTTCTTTGAAGATGTGACAAGCAAAGTGGATAATGGAGATCCTGTAGATGTAGTATATCTGGACTTCCAGAAGGCCTTTGATAGGGTGCCGCACAAAAGATTAATACACAAGCTGAGACCACATGGAGTTAGGGGTAATATATTAGCTTGGATAGAGGATTGGCTAACCAACAGAAAGCAGAGAGTCGGGATAAATGGGTCTTTTGCTGGATGGCAAGCTGTAACTAGCGGGGTGCTACAGGGTTCGGTCTTTGGGCCTCAACTATTTACAATCTATATTAATGACTTGGATTCAGGGATAGAAGGTACTATAGCTAAATTTGCATGACACCAATGGTGGGGCAGGCTCAAGGGGCTGAATTGCCTACTCCTGCTCGTAGTTCTTATGTTATGTTCTTATGCTCTGTCCTGAATATTCTCAACGACTAAGCATCTAGAGCACTCTGGAGTAAAAAATTTCAAACATTCACAACCTTTTAAGTGATGAAATTTCTATTCTCACTCCTAAATGGACGACCCTTATTCTGAGACCGTCTCCCCTAGTTCTACACTTCTCAGCCAGGGAAAACAGCATCTCGGCATCTACCCTGTCAAACACCTTAAGAATGTTATATGTTTCAATGAGATCACCTCTCGTTCTTATAATTCTGAGGAATATAAGCCCATTCTGCTCGATCTTACCTCAAAGGCCAATCCCCTCATCCCAGGAACCGGTCGAGTAAACCTTTGTTACACTCTAAGGCAATTATCCTCTTCCTTAGGCAAAACGACCAAAACCTCACACAGCATTCCACGTGTGACATCACTTGGGCTCAGGGTCAGAATTTCCCGGCTACTACGTAGGATCAATAGTCATTCATGAAAATGCTCGTGTCAAGAGTTGCTAGGCAGCAGTGAAATGTGGAAGCATTTAAAGTGATAGAGACAGAAAAATATTATTCTCTTTGAAGGATGTATTGAGGGCTTTTCTTTCATGTTTTGATGCTGCCACATTATGCCCAAGTCCGCAAATTGGGCACAATGGGTTTCCTTGCAGGAATCTGACATTTGTCTGTTTTGGAGAGGGAATGAAGAAGCAATGGAGGGTTGCCAGCTAGATGAGCTTGAACAACAGGAGTTTATTGCGATTCCACCATTACTGACCCACCCACAAGCACAGGCAGAGGCAAGCTTACCTAGATTTGTACAAAGAACTGTGTGTGGTTGACCTCTGGTTCACCATGAAGACAGCGAATTGTGCTGTATTCTGTAATCTGACCTACAGTCAAACTCAACTATAAGTATGACACCACCAAGGCTGTCAAGGTTACTTTAGCCCTTACCTGAAGGAATGCTACCTTGAAATGCCAAAGAGGGCAATACTTCCCACACCCACCTCATACAACACAATGCCCACTTTGTCAGCCTTTAAAAAGCAAGGTCAAATGCTGTGCACCTATTTGTTTGTTTCTGGAGTCCATTACATGCCTATACATTGAGTTTCCTTTCGTTGCATTTTGCTTGGTGTTTATTTGTTATTTCTTCACCTCTAGTCTTGGTAAAGGCTAACAGTGGGTTGAAATGTCTTTCAGAATTTTTGCCCCATTACTTGGTCAACAAGTTAATTTATGGCCCCCACCCCAACAAATCAGGTCTCTACCCAAAATCAAACCTGTGCTAGGAGCACCAATCTTGGAAAACTAGTGTCAATACTCTTTTGCCTGCATTTTGCATCTCTTTATGAGACACATAATTGGTAAACCTTTAAATAAATAAATATAGGCCAGGATTTTCATTGCTCGGACGGGCTCGGCAGGAGCAGGCAGGGTGGTCAGGAACCCGATCGCCACCCGTGATCGACTCCGCACCGCCATTTTACGCGAGCTGCCTCAGGGAGATTGAAGTGCTTTTTAAAAATAAATAAATAAAAACAAAAAAAATTTAATGAAATGTCCCCTCATGTGACTGTGTTGCATTAGACGGGACATGTTTTTATTTTTCAGAAAAATTTTTTATATAATCATTATTAGCTTTAGGAAACCTCATTCCGCTCGTGGATGAGGTTTCCTAAAAAATGTAAAGGCCTCTTTGCCTTATCGCCTGCCCGCCAACCATTAGGTTGGACGGGCAGCGTAACATTAATGTTAATTACCCGTTTAATGGCCTTAATAGGCCTATCAATTATCGGTGGGCGGCAGTCAACTCCGGCATGTGCCTGCCGAACGAAATATCGCGAGACAGCGCGATGACATTGGGACGCACGTCCGATGTCATTTCATGTTCCGGCATGTCGGGCTCGCCCCCGCACACCAAATGGAAAATTTTGCCCATTGATGTCAACCAAGCAAAGCTATGAACAGAAAAGGTGGCTGCATGAAAACGCCATTAAATGTAAGTTTTGGTGAAATCAGGCTGGGGGTAATTTTAACCCGCCCAGCAGAGAACTGATGGGATTCGATCAGCCGACCATTTTGCATCATAAACTATTTTATGTTTTTTTTTTCTTATCTTCATTTAATGTTTCAAACCTGAGCTGATCTCCCCGAGGCAGCACTTTGCCTCGGGGAGATCAGTGCGCTCTAATGTGTGCATGTGCAAAAGAGCGCATTCCCGGCTCGGGGAATTCTCCCCGCCCGCCGCCCGCACAGGGAGCGCATAGCGCTTCATGGTGGACATCATGCTGGACGGGCCTTAATTGGCCATCCCACGTAAAATGGTGGCAATCGGGAACACACCCGTCCATCCCCTCCGATGGGGGGAAATGTTGCCCTATGTGTTTCAATGAGATCACCTCTCATTCATCTAAACTCCAATGTTAGGCCCAACCTGCTCAACCTTTCCTCATAAGACAACCCCTTCAACCCAGGTATCAACCAATCGCTAACATTGCCTGACTTTGCTCCTGCCACAGCTCACCTGCTGCTGAAACCCTCATCCGATCTTTTGATACTTCTAGTCTTCACTATCAAAAAAATTCTTTACTGGCTTCCCATGGTCTACCCTCTGTAAACTTGAGGTCATCTAAAACTCTGCTGCCTATATTGTTAGAAAATAGAGATAGTTTAAGTAAGTTATATTTATGGATGTTGGGAATGAGTTCTAGCTTTAAAGTTTAAGCTTGATTTGTATTTTTGTATTTGTGTATTCAGAAAGTGTCAAGTTGAGTTTCAGTTTCACTTTAAAAGGTGCCTGAGTTTCTAATGAGTTTTACAACCCCAAGGAGAAGTTAAGCAAACAAGAGTAGAAAAAACTGTGCTGTTGACGAGCAACAGGGGTTCAGAGAGGCATGCCCCACCCACACACACATACAGAAAAACTAAAGGAACAGCAGTTCAGTTTGATGACAGCTGCCAAGTAGAAGCAACCTAGAAGGGACAGATAGCGAGTCCCAAGTAAAAGCTGGTTGAAAGTAGTTGCCAAAGAGAGACTGGTGCAAAAGCAATAGATAATCAGTCCCCAGCTAAAGAAGAAAGTCCTGAAATCCAGGGGAGTGCAACAGGAGAAAGTCCCAAGACGACCATCTAGTTAAAGGAAAGACAGGAACCTGGAAAAGGTCCTGTTAAGTGAAATTAAGAGTGAGAAGCATAGAAAGGCTCAAAGCTTCAAGGTTAAAGAGATAAAGGATTGGGAAAATTCAGAAGGTCCAAAGAGACAACTAAAGATCTATAACTCTTTGCTATGGGCACATGGAGCAGTGGTGTACTGTTGACAGCTGAATCAATGAGAGAGAGCGCGTGGAGGAAAGCTTGAATGCATGTCATGACCCAGGGAAGGGGAACATCAAAAGAAGAGTTCGAAGCCCTGGAAGTGAACCCTTGCAGAAGGGGTTTGAGAGAAAGCGACAGTTGGGAGAAGATTCCAAGGTGAGTTCTTGGACAGTGGAGATTGGAAACCCTCGTGTGAAAAATGGAGTGCAGTGAGACTGGTTGGCTCACGGAGTGACAAGTGTCTAGAAGTAGTTGATGAGAGATCCATAGCATTTGGTTCAGGTGGCATCTGTCACTTGGTTTCAGAGTGCTGTTCTGACGACAGGTCACCTATTGGTTTACGTGGGCTTTGTACTTACTGTAAGTGTATAAGATAACTTTTGTAACTTGTGTATATACCTGTAAAGGTATAGCTGTGGGTGAAGGAGTATTGTAGCATAGCTCATCTTTTCTTGTTGAATAAATGTTTTATTCTTTTGTTAGAAGTTCATCAGCTGACTTCAGTGACTCTGTTCAGTAGCTACTCTCCACGTACCTAAACAAAGTTAGGATCTACCAAGCTGGGTTCCACCCTGTGATCAGGCTTATTCAGTTGTAACATTAGCTGGGATCATAACAGTATTCAAACTTGTGCCAAAACCCTTTCAATCACCCCCCCCCACCCCCTCCACCACCCCCCTGTGCATTGGCTCCTGGTTAAGCAATGCCTCAATTTCAAGAGGTTACAGACCTGAAATGTTAACTCTGTTCCTCTCTCTACACAGATGCTACCTAACCTGTTGAATTTTTTCCAGAATTTTCTGTTTTGCCTCAATTTGAATATTCTCTTCCTTTGTTTTCAAGCCTCTCCATAAGCTTGACTTTCCCTATACCTGTAATCTTGTCCAGCTACACAACCTTCCAAGGTATTTGCATTCCTCCAGCACTGGTTCATCCACAATTTTCATTACTCTGCCATAGGCAGCTGTGCCTTCTGCTGCCGAGGCCTTAAACACTAGCATTCCATCCCTTAACCTCTCTATACTTCACTTTCTTCCTATTAAGATGCTCCTTAAAACTCATCCCTTTGACCAAGCTTTTGGTTATATGCCCTAATATCTCATATGGCTCAGTGTCAAATTTTGTTCTATAAGGCTCCTGTGAAGCAGCTTAGAAAGTTTTACTATGATAAAGGTACTATATAAATACAAGCTGTTATTGAATTAGATATAAATTCAACATGAAAACTCAAAACAACCATTTAAGAACACATCTTACAATTTACCTTTGGTGCTGAGCATTTGAGAGAATCATACTTGTCATCCTCAGAAAGTGATAAGGTTCGCACCCTTCTTTTTCGCTTTGCCCTGTCTACTATGTGAGGCCGGGGTAGTTCTGAAGCTGATCTCAGTCTTCTTAATCGTTTTGGTTTAACATCAGGCATCTCAGATGATGTGTCTGTTTGATCATCACGTTGCTCAGAGCTTGTTCCATCGCTTCCTGTTTCATCATCTATAATATCTTGGCCATCGTCTTTTTCTTCTCCATTTTCCTGTAGTTCATTTGGGATAAATACAAAATATGAAATTTGAAAATACGAATAAAAAGTCAGATGTTGTTGTATTTGCCAAGGCTTAGAACCAGTAATTATTCTTTGCTTTCAGACTTAAACCCAGCATAAGAGACAAGAAATATAGACATATTGATGTTTATCCTCCTTTAAAACATTTGTTCCAGTCTCATGTGCCCCCACCATCACCCTTCCCCTATTCCCATACATCTTTAGCCCCTTTATTGTCAACCGTTGATTTAAATCCTTAAATGTTGATATAGTGAATTCACAACTCTTCCACAGTCTCACAACCCTCTATGTAAAAATGCTTCCCTTGCCCTCTCTGTCCTAAATATCTCACATTTATATAGTTGTACAACTTTATATGCATTAATAGAAAACTTAACAACCCTACATAACAAGCAAATGCTAATCATGCCAACCTTTTGTGGTTAGTGCAGTTACCACATTCAGTCAGCAACTTAAAAATGCAGTTGCCTCTGTAAATAAAATGCATCTGATACCTGTGGAGCATAGTCCACTGAAGTGGATGAGCGCTTTTTCTTTTGGACAAAACAGGACCTGCGCTTTTTCCTGCGTCTTGCAGGTTTTTTACTGTTGTTTTCAATGCCGACATGTCCAACAGGAGGTCTGATGATTTTCTTCTTTTTTCCATAGTAATAAGCTGGGACAAAAAAATAAATGAAAGGTACCCAATAAGTGAATGTACATGAAATCACCACTTTCCTATTATTATTGAAAAGAAGATCAAACAATTCATATCTATCATGCTGGATAAGCTTGATCTACAGATTTTTTTACTTTTATTCCTCTTCATCTTAATTTGTACAAAAATTGGTCAGGTCAGTGATGAATTGGTGATCCTATTACTATTGCTGTTTCACATTATGAACTTGACACATTGATTTGCAAGACACTTCAAATGACAATATCCCTTAAGAAAATTTTAGGCCACTCTATGCCTTCCACTAGTATACAATTCACCATTAATTTATTTTCAGAATAATATATATTATATAGTTCAAATATTTATTAAAGCTGCAAGGTGCACATTAACATGAAAAACATGTTATTTCCTATTCTACATTTGAATAGCAACCAATAAACATAGCACCAGCAACTGTACAAAATAATTAAGTAGTACACCAATATTAATCCAAAGAAGCTGTATTCAGAAACAAGGATAATAGCTGTAAATCAGGAGGTGGAAGGAAGAGAGGAACCTGGTGAAATTACAATCACTAGGGAAGCATTACTGAGCAAACTAATGAAGCTGTGAGCTGACAATTCTCCGGTCCTGATGGATTTTATCCCAGGGTCTTAGAAGAGGTGGCTAATGAGGTAGTAGATGTAGTGTTAATTTTCCAAAATTCCCTAGATTCTAGAAGGGTTCCATCAGACTAGAAAGTAGCAAATATAACCCCTCTATTCAAGAAGGGAGGGAGGCAAAAAACAGGAAACTATAGGCCAGTTAGCTTGACGTCTATCGTGGGGAAGTTGTTAGAATTGATCATTAAGGAAGTTATAACTTGGCACTTAGAAAAACTCAAGGTAATCAGGAAGAGTCAGCATGGTTTTGTAAAAGGGTAATCATGTTTAACCAATTTATTGGCGTTATTTGAAGGAGTAACATGCGTTGTGGATAAAGAGAAGCCTCTAGACGTACTGTACTTGAATTTCCAGAAGGCATTTGATAAGGTGCCACATTAAAGGTTATTGCGGAAAATAAAAGCTCATGGTGTAGGGGGTAATATATTAGCCTGGATAGAAGGTTGGCTGTCTGGCGGAAAACAGAGTATACATAAATTGGGTCTTTTTCTGATTGGCAGGATGTGACGAGTGGAGTCCCGCAGGAGTCTGGAGCCTCAACTCTTTACAATTTGCATCAATGGCTTAAAGGGGGGGAACGAAGGCATGGTAGCTAACTATGCAGATGACATACAGGTAGGTAGGAAAGTAGGTTGTGAAGAGGACATAGAGGTTGCAGACGGACATAGATAGGTTGAGTGAGTGGGCAAAAATCTGGCAGATGGAGTATAATGTGCGATAATGTGAAGTTGTTCACTTTGGCAGGTAGAATAAAAAGCAGAGAAACGTTAACTGTATTCCTCTTCGCAGATGCTGTCAGACCTGCTGAGTTTTTCCAGGTATTTTTATTTTTGTTTTGGATTTCCAGCATCCGCAGTTTTTTGCTTTTATAAAAAGCAGAGTGTTACTTAACCGGAGAACGACTACAGAATTGAACATAAAAGTAAGGGTGTTAATGCTTCAGTTATTCAAGGCATTGGTGAGACCATATCTTGAATCCTGTGTGCAATTTTGGTCTCCTTATTCAAGGAAGGATGTAAATGTGTTGGAGGCGGTTTATTAGATTGATACCTGGAATGAGCAGGCTGTCTTATGAGGAAAGGTTAGACAATTTGGGCTTGTTTCCACTGGAGTTTAAAAGATCGAGGGGTGACTTGATTGAAGGATATAAGATTCTGAACTGTATTGACAAGGTGGAAGTGGAAAAGGAAAAGGTGTTTCCTCTTGTGGATGATTCCGGAACTACTGGGCACTGTTTTAAAATTAGAAGTTGCTCTTTTAGGACAGAGATGAGGAGAAATTTTTTTCTCAGGGGGTTGTGCAACTTTGGAACTCCCGGCCTCAGAAGGTGATGGAGGCGGGTTGAATTGAATATTTTTAAGGCGCAGGTAGATAGATTCTTGTTCGTCAAGGGAATCAAAGGTTATTGTGGAGGTAGATGGGAACGTAGAATTTGAAACACAAACAGATCAGTCATGATCTCATTGAATGGCGAGGCAGGCTCGAGGGGCCGAATGGTCTACTTCTGCTCCTATTTCGAATATCTGTATGTTCGTAACAGTTGAACGAGGAAGGTGAAAAAGCAAATTGTTCCCAAAACACTCTTAATGCTTCTCTGTAATCAACTTCAAGATGTACAGAACACCCTGTACTAATTTCCTCTACTTCTTTCCAATTCTTGCCTTACTTCAAAGTCCTAGATAATAGAAAGAACTTAGTGGCCCAAGAGGATACAAATTACGTTTCAATAAGGCTAAAAGCCTTGATTCAAAGCTCTGTTAGCATGAAAAGTTTTGTAGAAAATTATTTTATGAGCCCAGCAGAGAGGCCTTCATATTTTTGATTGGGGCATCGAAAGATTCAAAACAAATAATGCTTGCATTTATTACCATGTGCAAAGAAGCCATTTACTTTCAACAAAATCTGACATAAAACATAATAGCTTGCTCTTTCCAACTCATGGACTAAGACTGCTTAGTCATAATATATGATTGTAATATTTACCTAGTTATAATACTTACTGTATTTCGTTTTTGTGTGAACAGAGCAATTCTCAGGGCATTTGTCAGTAACCATGAGTGGTCCAAACAAGTTTGGGCAGCATTCTAACTTCATGCAAGTCCTTCTGCAAAAATCTGCAACCCGATCTGCTGTCCTTACAATTTTCATAATTGCCCTGTATGTTTTCCCTTTGTACCTTAGAATAAATGATAAAAAATAATCCACTTGAAACAATGTACTCGTTATTTAAAACAAACATGAAGGCCTGATTTGTACTCAGCTTGATTTATTTATTGCATTATTGTTTAACGCTTACATTGCTTAAAAACAGCCACCTGATTTTACTTAATTCACTTGAAGTGAACAACCTATCTAGTTTTTTGGTACTCAATTTTGACTAAAGGTACAAAGTGTGATCAGAAACTTTAATGCCTTTTGTGATAAACATTTATTGAGCTCCACTAACTTAGTGAATTTTTCCAAAGGGCAGCTGAGCTGTACAGACCCAAATGGTCCCACATTTGCAGTCTCAGTCTGTACAGAATTAGAAAGCCTCAGTCAGAGCAGCAGCAGGGGAGCTACACTTGTCTTCACAGCTCCTAGATTAGCAAAAGGAGAATGAATCAGAGTTCCGGCTCTCAATGGCTATCCAGCGATCCTACGATGAACTGTTAATTGAAAAGTGCCCATTTAGCTAGACTACAATGAAAGACTTTTTCTCAAAAATGTCTTTTTTTGAAGGTTAAAACAAACCTTCTATTACACCAGACTAATAATAATGTAAAAACAATCCTGCAAATAAAATATCACCACAAAGTATCTTTCTAAGAGAAACAATTTTATTTTTTAAAATAAATTAAGGATGTTTCCATTCATATTCATATATGTAACAGATTAACATGTTCCTTCAACTTGAAACATGCTATTCTTTGCAGTTATATCTTTCCATTTAAAGATCAAAATATTATTGATTCTGGATTTTGCATTCAGATGTTCAACATCTTTATAAATGGACAGTCTTCAGCTGTTTCACATTTCTGTGGCCTTGGATTTGCAAATACTATTCAAATAATATATTCAACAGAACAAAACACATTTGCCACACATGCACATTATCATTCAGTTGATCAAATGTAATAATTTGCTTCAGACATGAACAATGTACTGGAACAACAGCTCTTTATGTCAGTGAAAAGAGTACTAAAGAAATTAGTACCACCAAGCTGAAAGCTAAAACAGGCATTTTTATCAATATTAAAACAAACTTGTCAGTGGTAAAGAAATCTTAATGTTTCTTGCTAACATTATAGGCAGCAACAGCTTGGATCGATAGAGAACTTTCAACATAGAAAAGCTATCCAAAGCACTTCACAGCTGTGCATGGTAATAATGGATGCTGATCCAAATTAGGAGATACAGCAAAGGAATGGCAAAACCTAGGTCAAACTGAATTTTAAGGTGGGGTCTTAGAGAAGGAGGGGAAAGACAGAAAGCAGAGGCATTTAGGCAGTGAATTTAAGAGTATAAGCCCTACACAGTTAACATGACCACCAATGGTTTGGTGATGAAAGAATGGGATACAGAACAGTCCAGAGGCCAAAGAAGGGGGCATTTGGATAGATGACTAAAAACTTGATCAGCAATAGGTTTAAGGAGAGTCTGAAGGCAGGAGGGGTGGAGAGATATGTGGAAGAAATTCCAAAGCTTAGGGCCTCGTCAGTTGAAGGTTTCATGCCAATAGTGGGGTGAAGAAAATAAGAGGTAGACAAGCAACCAGAGTTAGGAGAACATATAGAGTTCTTGGAAGGCTGTAGTGCTGAAACAAATCACAGAGATATGTGGGGAGAATTTTTCCGATGGCGGGCAGGCTGGGCGGGAGGTGTGGAGCCGATAACCTCCCACAATCGGCTGCGCGCCACCATTTTACAGGTGTGGGCCAAATAAGGTCCACCCAGTGTGACGTGCAGTTGGTATATCTGTGCGGGCAGGGGGAGGAGGGAGAGTCGGGGCACGGAGCTGCCTCAGGAGATCGAATGGGTTACAAAATTTGTTAATAAATAAAGTGAAAATTTATTTAAACATGACCACTGTCACATGAGCTGGGACATGTTTGTGAAGTTAGGAAAATTTATCTGTTCATTTTATTAAAGCTTCAGGAAACCTCATCCCGCCCGTGGATGAGGTTTCCTGAAAAACGTGAAGGCCGCTTGGGCTCTTTGCCTGCCTGTCAACCTTAAGGTTGGACGGGCAGCACTGTTAACGAGTTTAATTACTTTTTAAATGGCCTTAAAAGGCTGTCAACAGTTCGGCGGGCACGCAGCCACCTCTGGCACACGCCCGCCAAATGAAACATCGAAATGACGCGCGATGATGTCTGGACACACACCCGATATCATCACGCATCATTTTACGTGTCGGGCCCCCTGCACGCCAACAGCAATATTCTGCCTATTGGGGAGGGGAGGCCATGAACATAAGAATGAAATGTTTATTTTAAATCAGAGGTGTTAGGAGACCGGTGCTAACGTAGGCCAGTGAGCACAGGGCTGATCGATGAACGGGACTTAGGACTTGGCATTTAATATGAGGTCTGATCACAAAATAAAGGATTGCAATGTACTCAACTGCACATTTGGTGCAATTCAGTGAATCCATATAACATTGAATGGAAATCACTAGCTCAGTGTGTTTAAAGAGAAGCACAAGTCATAGAATCACAGAATAGTTACAGCACAGGAGGCCAATTGACTGCCATGTCCATACGAGCTCTCTGCAAGAGCAACTCACCTAGTCCAATTCCCCTGCCTTTCCCCTGTAGTCCTGCTAATTTTCTTTCAGATAATTGTCCAATTCTCGTTTGAAAACCAGCACAAAATAATAATAAAGTGAAATAAAAACAAAGTACAACATCGATAAGCCTGAAGAATATGGAACCAGCAACAGTTTATTGTTAATCTTAATTCTATCGCTCTTATTTCCAGTATTGCCATAACTCCATGCAGCCGTGCACACTTCGCTGGACGTAAAACTTTAATTTCACATCATCATCATTATAATTGTGTTAAAAAGGAACAGTCTATAATTTGAGGTGATATTCTAAGTTTGGCTCTTGTAGTTGCATGTAGTTCAGGTTTTAGGGTAGCTCCAATAGGGCATCACATCACCTCCCCAGTAGTGTATTACACTGTCATGGACCAGAAATATGGATACCAATTATGGGAACAGACACAGCTGTGATGTGAACTTCCTGACAGTGATTCATATGATTAATGGCCAAATTGGTGAAGTATTGGGGGCAATGTCAATTGGTATTTTGGTTTGAAAGGAAAAACACACTTGTGACATCATATTATTGCATCTCCCAATGGAAAAAAAAGAGGCAACTGCCGCTTGTGGAACCATTCAGGATTTGGCATCTTCGGAAGAGATGGCGAGAGCAAAAATTCAAATATATAACCAACATCCACAAGAAGTTCAAACAGCTCATATAGTAATTAAAACTACACCATAAATTAACAAAGAGCATTAACATGAGTATGCACCTTCAGATTTGAACATAAGCAGCCTTAGCAATGTTAAATTTAAAGAAGCAAAATGTTTTAAAATATTCCTTTGGGTCACTAGACGGCACCTAGCTCCACCTAACCATCATCTCCCTCTCCACCCCTCGACTGCCTCTAAGTTGCCAAATTACCTATCTGACATCCAGTGCTGATGGTTTGCTACTTCCTCCAATTAAACATTGGGTAAACCAAAGTTATTTGTCTTTAGCTCCAATAATACTCAGTTCCCTCGCTACCAGTTTTATTCTCCTCCCTGACCAGCATCTCAGACTGAACAGGATGTTGATAACCTCAGTGTCCTATCTGATCCTGAGCTGAGCTTCTGAACTCATGTGCTCTCCATCACAAAGACCACCTACTTCCACATCTATAACATTAATTTATCTGCAGATAACCCTTCTCTAGCTTTTTTTTTTACCTCCAGACTCGGCTGTTCCAATTCTCTCCCAACTGCCTTCCCATCTTCTACCATCCATGAGCTTGACAAAAAATGGCCCCTATCCCCAAACTTGCATACACTCATTTTCAGCTTCCCTTCTGTTGGTGTCTTTTAATGCTCTCAACTGTTCTCATACAGACCTCTTGCTACTGTAACTCAGGATTTTTTTTACTGTTATGTTGAAGGCTGTTAGCAGCACCCACCAGAGATCCGGGATCATCCTGAGACCCCATGCCAAAGGTGAGTGAGAGTGAGATGGGATCACAGGGGTGGGAGTCGCAGGAGGGGAGGGGGGGTCAGAGGCAGGGGGTGGCTTTCAGCTACCACCCCTTTGCCCCACACCCACCCTGGTCCCTTAATTTGGTACAGAATATCCGATAGTGAGGGATTCCCCTAGGGAGGACACTGGCAAACCCGACAGATTTTGCTACATGGCTTTTTGAGAGAGAGTGGGAAAGTCATGTGTCCTCTATTTAATCCATGAACCACCACTAAATTGCAGCGGGTTCAGGGATAATGGCTGTCAACTGGCTCATTAATGAGCCTAATTGACAACCTGCTACCAGTGGCAGGGAGTCCCACGTCAGCCCCTTCATCCCTCCCTTTTAATTGGGGGAGGCTTTGACACTGCCATGAGACTGACGTGCGTCCTCTCCCATGATTAAGTAGGCCCCACTGTCATGTTTCCCACCATGATGGGCTGGATTAAATCCAGGCCTAGGCTGTGCATTCATGTATAAGCATCTTAATATCAATTTACTTCCATGGAACAGAAGACATTCTACGCACAACATGGAAATTATTGACACGCAACTGAAAGATCACAATCTGGCCTTGTGGAGTAACTTGTTTATTTTAGAGATAAAATACTCATGCCACGCCTTCAAAGCACTTGACGCAAGCACTTCTGGAAGGAGACTAGTATATCTCCTAATGACTTGCTTAAAAGTAGTATATGCTGAGGGTTCTGGAGCAGAGAGAGAGAAAGGCTGGGCAGGCACCATTTAACAACATTATTAATTTAAGAAAGTTGTAATAGTTCTAGAAACTATCTACTTTTTAAAATGATCACTTTACATCTGTTAACTTTTTACTTCTTCACACTTTATTTAGACGCTACAAATTAACTTAATTAGTCAATGTATTTGCTGCATCAAAACAATAAAAAAGCTCAATTATTTGGGCTTTTAGTCTTTTACATGTTAATTATGCTTTTATGTACAAAAGGCTCTCAAATTAATTGCCTACAGTACCTCAATACAGATATTAACATACACTTCACAGATAGAAAGTAATTAATTAATTTTTTTTGGAACAAGTCAAGAACTTTGTTTCAAACAGGTACCTCATAAAAACATAAAACCTAATATTGTATTTGGTATCCTCCCGGCAATTAATTCCACGCATACACACTGTACAATCAATAAAAAAAACAGTTTCAAGAACAAACATGATGTTATAGGTGTGCTAAGCCTGACAGTACAATCTAAAATTGACCCAGCAGGATTCTGTTTCACACAAAAGCTAATAGTGCATGGATAAACTCAAATGAAGCATGTTCACAATGCATACCAATATCTGGGTATTAAAAAAAACTAATTTGTTTAACTTAAATCAGACAACCTACTGGGAAACGGTGGTGTAATGGTAATGTCACTGGACTAGTAATCCAGGGGCCCAAGATAATGCTCTGGGGATGTGGGTTCAAATCCCACCACAGCAGCTGGTAGAGTTTAAATTCAACTAACAAAAGCCTGGAATTGAAAAACTAGTCTCAGTTATGGTGACCATGAAACTATTCATTGATTATTGTAAAAACCCATCTAGTTCACTAGTGCCCTTTAGGGAAGAAAATCTGCTGAGCTTACCTGGTCTAGCCTACATGTGACTCCAAACCCACAGCAATGTGGTTGACTCTCAGCTGCTCTCTGAAGTGGCCTAATGGCCACTCAGTTCAAGGGCAATAACAAATGCTGGCCTTGCCTAGGACACCCCCAATCCATGACAGAAAAAGTTAGTAATGCAGTCTCAAAGAATTGTTTCTTAGAAAAATTGGGAATCTTTAAGAAAATGTATAAATTATATACAAGATTTTTTTTTCAGTGAATTTCATGTTTTAATGTCTGAAACCCTTGAGCTTCATTCTTCTGTCTGCTAGGTTTAGACAGGCGTTAACTCATCGACAGTAATCAGGTTAACATCTCTCAACTAATAACACACAGAGGAATGTCGGATAAGAATGTTAAGTGCTAATTAAGTGACCTGAAATATTAACTCTGTTTATCTCCACCAATGCTGACTGACCAACTGAGTATTTCCAACATGTTTTTGCTTTTATTTCAGATTTCCAGCATCTGCAGTATTTTGCTTTTGTGTTAAGTGCTGATATGCAGCCATGGAAATTTTTTTTAGTTAATTTCCTTTGTTATCCAAGTGTTTATTTATTTCAAGAAACAAAGCTTTCAGCAATGCATCATTCACATCCAAGCGAAAAAATATTTTTTCCTCATCTTAAAATCATATGAATGCAAGATAACATTCTTTCAATAGAAAATTATTCAAAATGTAAGAAGGTAGCTATTATTTTAGAACAGCTGCCTTCTTGAACTACTGCAGTCAATGCGGTGCAGGTGCATCCACAGTGCTGTTAGGAAGGGAGTTCCAGGATTTTGACCCAGCGACAGTGAAAGAACAGTGATATATTTCCAAATCAGGATGGTGAGTGACTTGGAGGGGAACTTCCAGGTGAAGGTGTTCCCATCTTTCTGCTGCCCTTGTCCTTCTAGATAGTAGTGGTCAGCAGTGTGGGTGTACCTACACCACATGGACTGCAGTGGTTCAAGGCAGCAGCTCACCACTGCCTTCTCGAGGGCAACTAGGGATGGACAATAAATGCTGGCCCAGCCAGCGATGCCCAAATCCTGTGAATGAATAAAGAAAAAATAAGGCTAGTCCGGTTCAGTTTCTGGTCAATGGTAAGCCCCAGGATGTTGATAGTGGGGGGGGGGTTCAGTTATGGTAATGCCATTGAATGTCAAGGGGCGATGGTTAGATTTTTGTCTTGTTGGAGATGGTCATTGCCTGACACAAATTTGTGTGGCACAAATGTTACTTGTTACTTGTCGGCCAAGCCTGGGTATTGTCCAGGTCTTGCTGCATTTGGACCTGGACTGCTTCAGTATCTGAGGAGTTGCGAATGGTGCTGAACATTGTGCAATCACCAGTGAACATCTCTACTTCTGATCTTATGATGGAAGGAAGGTCATTGATGAAGTAGCTGTAGTTGGTTGGGCCGAGGATGCTACCCTGAGGAAATCCTGTAGTGAGGTACTGGAGCTGAGATGACTGACTTCCAACAACCACAACAATCTTCTTTTGTGATAGGTATGACTCCAACCAGTGGAGAGTTTTCTCCGATTACCACTACCTCCAGTTTTGCTAGGGCTCCTTGATGCCACACTCGGTCAAATGCGGCCTTGATGTCAAGGGCAGTCACTCTCACCTCACCTCTGGCGGAACCCAAACTTGGCGTCAGTGAACAGGCTATTGCTAAGCAAGTACCGCTTGATAATACTGTTAATGATCCCTTCCATTTACTGATTATCGAGAGTAGACTGATGGGGCGGTAAATGGCTGGGTTGGATTTGTCCTGCTTTTTATGCACAGGACACACCTGGGCAATTTTCCACATAGCTGGGTAGATGCCAGTGTTGTAGCTGTATTGGAACAGTTTGGCTAGAGGTGTCGCAAGTTCTGGAACACAAGTCTTCAGTACTATTGCTGGAATATTGTCAGGGCCAATAGCCTTTGCACTATTCAGTGCCTTCAGCCGTTCCTTGAGATCAGTGGAGTGAATTGAATTGGCTGAAGACTGGCATCTGTGATGCTGGGGACCTCCAGAGGAGGCCGAGATGGATCATCCAATCGGCACTTCTGGGTGAAGATTGTAGCAAATGCCTTATCTTTTGCACTGATGTGCTGGGCTCCCCCATCATTGAGGATGGGGATATTTGTGGAGCTGCCTCCTCCAGTGAGTTGTTTAATTGTCCACCACCGTTCACGGCTGGATGTGGCAGGACTGCAGAGCTTAGATCTGATCTGTTGGTTGTGGAATCGCTTAGCCCTGTTTATCACTTGCTGCACATGCTGTTTGGCACGCAAGTAGTCCTGTGTTATAGCTTCACCAGGTTGACACCTCATTTTTAGGCATGCCTGGTGCTGCTCCTAGCATGTCCTCCTGCACTCTTCATTGAATTAGGGTTGATCCCCTGGCTTGATGGTAATGGTAATTGATGGTAATCCCCCACTCTAGTGGGGGATATGCTTGGCAATGAGGTTACAGATTTTGTTCCAGTACAATTCTGCTGCTGCTGATGGTCCACAGCAGCTCATGGATACCCAGTCTTGAGTTGCTAGATCTGTTCCAAATCTCTCCCATGTAGCACGGTGGTAGTGCCACACAACACGATGGAGGGTATCCTCAATGTAAAGGCGGGACTTTGTCTCCACAACGACTGGTGGTCATTCCTACCGATACTCCTACCTGATGCATCTGCGGCAGGCAGGTTGGTGAGCATCAATATGTTCTTCCCTCTGTTGGTTCTGTCACCACCTGCCGCAGACCCAGTCTAGCAGTTATGTCCTTTAGGACTCGGCCAGCTTGGTCAGTAAGGTTGTTACCGAGCCACTCTTGGTGATGGACATTGAAGTTCCCCCTTGCTGCCCTCAGTGTTTCCTCTAAGTGGTGTTCAACATGGAGGAGCACTGATTCATTAGCCGAGGGAGAGCGATACGTGGGAATAAGGAGGTTTCCTTGACCTGTTGCCACGAGACTTAATGGAGTCGACATTGAGGACGTCCAGGGCAACTCCCTCCCGACTGCCACCTCTGCTATCGGGGAGACCCATGGATGTTGATGGTGGTGTCTGGGACATTATCTATAAGATATGATTCTGTGAGGATAACTATGTCAGACTAGTCTGTGAGACAGCTCTCCCAATTTTGGCACTAGCCTCCAAAATATTAGGACGGAGGACTTTGCAAGGTCAACAAGGTTGAATTTGCCATCTGGTTTCATTCCTTTTTTGAAGACTTTGTAGCAGTTTGATACAACGAGTGGCTTGCTAGACCATTTGAGAGGGCATTTAAGAGTCAACCACATTGTTGTGGGTCTGGAGTCACATGTAGGCCAGTCCTAAAGATTTTTATTGAATTCAAATTGTACCATCTGCTGTGGTGGGATTTGAATCTAGGTCCTCTGAGCATTACCCTAGGTCTCTGGAATACTAGTCCAATGACAATACCACACCACCATCGCCTCCCCCTTTTTGTATTCAACTTAGATAGGTAATATCACATTCACCATTTCTGACAGTTATCACCTTGGACCGCTCAGATTCAAAGTTAAAAGTCTGCCAATGTCTGCCTGAATATGACAATACCACACCACCATCGCCTCCCCCCTTTTTGTATTCAACTTAGATAGGTAATATCACAGTCACCATTTCTGACAGTTATCACCTTGGACCGCTCAGATTCAAAGTTAAAAGTCTGCCAATGTCTGCCTGAATATTCGTAGGTTGTCTTCTAGAATGAAAGCTAACCACTCTGTAAAGTATAGTATCATCAGAGACTTTTGATGGCCTCAATGATTCAACAAAGGAGAAGAAAAACTTAATTATATATGGGATGCTTCCCTGGAGGAATGTAATAAGACAACAAAATATGATTTATAATAACTCAGCATTTTCCAAGAGACATCTGCATTAAAGTACTGATTCATCAGCTGAGGGAGGGCGGTACATGGAAATCAGCAGGAGGTTTCCTTGCCCATGTTTGGCCTGATGCCATGAGACTGCATGAAATCCAGAGTCGATGCTGAGGACTCCCAGAGCAACTCCCTTCTGACTGTATACCACTGACACGGCAAACAATGGGGATGCAGTCTATTTTTCAGAGTAGCTTCCAGGGATGTCCGATCACCTCTTCTTCTGTCGTCAACAGACATTCCAAATTTGGTGTCATTAAAATTATGTTTTCTTTAAAATATCATTTGCATGCACTCTACATATATTGTGCATGTGTGTTTTTTTTAAAGGAATTAATTTTAATTAATACATTTTGATGTATTTTACCATTGTATACTAACAAATGCACTTCTTAATAAATAATCTAAAGATTATTTTTGAATAACAAACAATTTGCTACCTGCTATTTTTTATCAATTCATAGCATGTGCACCAGCCTGCCTGAACACAATACTCACCAACTATGAAACAACTGCATAAGAGAATTGGACACCTGTTCCATTGTATGTGTATCAAACCTCTGTGACAGGAAGTGCTCAAAAAAATACTGCCTCGTCTCATTGTAAAAATGAATTAAGTTGATAAGCATCAACAATTGTGGTTTACAAGGTGCGCACAACAGCACGTTTGGCTTACTGAAAAACAAGTCAGTCACCTTTTGCAACTCACATGTTAGGCATGCTGCGAGTTATTTACCCTATATCACTCAGTAATTTACTTATCAGGAAACCAACTAATCACATCTTCATATAAGCAGACGCTGTTCAACTTACTTAGCTTTTAGTGTCTCTTCCTGACAGTTCCATTCTGGGTCATCCTCAAGCTGCAATTCCCGGAGCACACGGCCTGGTTTGTAGGCTGCATTAATCAATAGAGTGAGAACCTATTTTAAAGGCAAAAAACAGTACAAGGATCCATTATAAAGCCAGTAATCTCAAACTTAAAACTAAATTATCAAGACTGTGAACATTTTGTCTAAATATTTCTAATATCTGAAATATTAATTGTATAAAATTCTTGTGGCTGGTGACAATATTGAAAAATCAGGCTTTAACACAGCGATAAATAGAATTTCAAAACATGTGGCCCTATAACGGAATTTACTTCTACAGGATATTCTCCATGGCAGCTAATTCCTATGTCTAGCTTTGTGCCAAGGAACTACAATTTTGGAATTCAGGAACAGAAACTTGTACCAGTTCTCTCTTTACTGGCCAAGACATGGGCTGTATTTTACATGCTCCCGCTGGGTGTGCTTTGGGCAGGAGGGCATGTAAAATAGGGTGGGTGCCCAGGTGGTTGCCCATTCCATCACCTTCCTTCCCATTGCAAGCTCACCCCGATAATACCAAAATTGGCAGTCTGCTCACCATGTTCAAATAAGTAATCGAGGGTCAATTAGGCTTGTTATCAAGCTAATAATAATAATAATAATAATGATGATAATACACTGCCCACATCATAAAATGTTTGGCGTGGATCCAGAAGGGAGTTGGCAGCCTGATTCTTCAAAGTGCGGGAAGGAAGGGAGATTTGCTCCTTGGGGGCTGCCTTGCCTATCACAGGGGATGGCCCCCCTAAAATCGAACTCCTTCCTTCCAACCCACCTGCAGCCTTAAACCCACCCCTTCCCCGTCCCCTCCCTGAACTACCCAAACCCTCCCTGCCCAGGTACCTGGACTTACCTTCACCAGAGATCCATGGGCCTTCTTCCTTCTCCTGCAGGCTCAGCAGTGGCCACTGATGTGCTCTTGGCGCTGCTGGGCCTGATGGAGCTGCTGGCCAATCTAATTGGCCGGCAGCTCCAGAGGGAATGACTTCCGCCCCTCACTGGGCCCACGTTTAGTCACCTCGAAGTGCTTTATGCTGTGGGGTTGGTTGGCATGGAACATGTTGGCTCTGCACCAACTTTGCTTTGAGGGGGAAGAAAGTCATCCCCGTCCCCCATATTATTCAGCCCATGAGCTGATAAAATTCCAGCACTCTTGTCAAAATCTATATATGAACATATGAATTAGGAGCAGGAATAGGCCATTCGACCTCTCGAGCCTGCTCTGCCATTCAATGAGATCATGGCTGATTTGATTGTGGCTTCAACTCCACATTCCGCCTATCCCCGATGACCAACAAGGGAGTCAAAGGTTAAGAACCTTTCTACCTCTGCCTTAAAAATATTCACTGACCCTGCCTTCGCCACTCTCTTGGAAACAGTGTTCCAAAGTTTCATGATCCTTGTAGAAAAAAATTCTTCTCATTTCAGTCTTAAATGAGACACCCCTTATTTTTAAACTGTGTCCCCTCTTAGTCTCTCCCACAAGGGGAAACATCTTTTCAGCATCCACCCTGTCAAGTCCCCTCAGGACCATATATGCTTCAATAAGAGCACCTCTCAATCTTCTAAACGCCAATGGATACAAGGTCCAGCCTGTCCAACCTTTCCTCATAAGATAACCCCTCATCCCAGGTATCAGTTGAGTGAACTTTCTCTGAACTGCTTCTAAATGCGTTTATATCCCATCTTAAATAAGGAGACAAAAACCCTGTAAAACTGCAGCAAAACATCTCTACCTTTATATTTCATTCCCCTTGCAATAAATGACAACATTCCACTTGCCTTCCTAATCACTTACTGTACCTGCACACTAACTTTTCCTGATTATGTACCAGGACACCCAGATCTCTTTGCACCACTGAGTTCTGCAATCTCTCTCCATTTAAATAACATGCTGCTTTTCTATTCTACCTGCCAAAGTGAACAAGTTAATATTTTCCCACATTATACTCCATCTACCAATTTTTTGCCAACTCACTTAACCTACTCATGTCCCTTTGCAGACTCATGGTGTCCTCTTCATAACTTACTTTTCTACCTATCTTTGTGTCATCAGCAAATTTAGCAACCATACATTCTGTCCCTTCATCTAAGTTTATAGGCCCCCTTACAATAACCACACTGTAGGATGGGGTATACAGGAAAGAATAATGAGGGCATGGTGGGGGTGTGAAATGAAGGAACTGGGTTCCCTCCGTATCCACTCTGGGAAGCCTTCCCTTTATTCCCAATTATTGGCCACTTAAGGGCCATTTCCTGCCTAGCCTCAATTTTTTGGCTGGTGGGAGGATTGACATGGCATGGAGGAAGCTCAAAAATTGGGGGAGGGGGCAGGAGGGGTGCTTCCATCAGAAGCCCCCTTCTGGTGGCCTCTGTACCTCCCTTCCCCCACAGGATTCTCTCCCGACACCCCGATCACCCTCAATCTTATTGAGTGGCAGCTCTCTAAGGTGGGACTTCCTCCCAAGGGAGAGGCAGAAGTCACACCTGCAGTCAAATGAAGCTCATTTGAGCATAAATTGGCTGTGGGGCACTCGAAGTCAGCGGGGATGTGTTCCCCGCCGACTCTTTGGATAGCGGACAGGAAGACCCCGCCATCTTGAAAAATTCAGGTCATGGTCTCCTTTTTATTCATTTTTGACCAAATTTTGGTGACTGGCTAACAACTCAAATACCCACGTAAAATAATCAATTTGGAATTAGATTCAATATAATAAAATGCTAGGCCACAAGTTTTATGACTTACTCTGCCAGTTCAAAAGCATGGCAATTCTCCTTCATCTGGAGCCAGATTTTCAAATGCCTACACGGTTGGGACCATGTACAGGTGTGATCTGAAAATCGTAGTCCTGGAGTTGTGGGGATTGAGACACACCTCCGGGACAATTTTAAATTTTCAAAGGGTAGGCAGAGGGGAGGGAATGGGCAACCCGCTCTTCGCCAATTACCAGGCCATTACATTTCTTAAGGGGCATGGGCAGTCGGGAACATAATTTTCAATCTTTATTTCGGTGAACCTAAACAGTCTGGTGCACATTAGCGCCCAGTTGTTGGGATCATTATGGGGTCATTTGAAGTTTTATTTTTATTTGTTAAAAACAGAAGTATGATTGGTCCAGTGCTGTACCTTAAATTTCTGTGAATGGTGACTTTCCTCTATTTTCAAGCTCCTGGCCTTCTTTCGAGTTGTCTGCTAATCAGCAAGGCAGCGGCAGCCCTCATCATGGCTGCCGTCTGCCTTTGTCGCTGGCGCCAGGCAGGCAGCCTCTGCCTTTTGGGGCCTCTAATTGGGTGCTGAGCTCGCCTTCTGGTCAATTTGGACATTTGCATTTTAAAATCTCACTGCAAGAGTGACACAGCTCAGGAAGGGGTTCGGAACCTGGGTTCCTTATGGCTGTCAGGGTTTCCAACCCCACTTTGAAAATCTGGTCTTTGGTCTCAAATTTGCATTCTGTCACCCTCTTCTTCCGGTCCCTTTGATCTCATTCTCACTCTATTTGTATTGCTCTTCCTCCTACCTACATTACTCAAGGTCTAATTGAAATTCATGCTCTTTTGCTGCCAATTTATTAAGTTACTGCAGTTAATACTGGAAGTGGGGTTTCAACAGGCCATGAAGTTCCAAATTTGGAACTTTTGGGTATCTCAGTTTTATTCAAAAAAAAATTAGTTCTGAATTTTGAAGTATTCTGGTTAGCAAGGTAATTTAACTTGAAGTTTTCCATCCAGCCTACCTCCTTCAGAACGAGTACACATTTTCCAGGTCCAACTGATTGAGGAAGTTCTGCTATTCGTCCTTTGTTTAGATACGGACCTGAGAAGCAGCGATGGTTAAAATATATTTTGGAACAGCAGTACTTGCCATTGGTAGTACCTATAGAAAGAAAGAAAATAAGATTTTCACTCATTTGGATTTTGTTATGAATGACTATATTAAAATTGAGAAAACCTAACCATAAAACAAACCTGCAATGTAAAGTTTTAAGAACTTGTTGCAGTAAAAGCAAAGGAAGGAGATGATAGCATTAATGAAAATGAGTGATTCAAATATAAACAACAAATACAATTACTGCTGTGTGAAAACACATGCAGATATACAACCTGATCAGTAGAGGAAAGCAAAAAAAAAAGCCCCGATTTTAATTCGGGGATAACGGTTTACAGCAAACTGTTCTGACATCGACAACGTGTAGTCCAGACTATTTCAACTCTTGGGTCTCTTCAGAGTTGCCTCAGTTTCCTGTCTGGAACTGGCAGCAGGCAGGGGCTCTTCCTGTCCCCATAAGCAGTGTGAAAAAAGGCAAAAAGATTTAGCTTTGTTCAGCCTCTACTGGCCTCAAATCCTCTTCCTGCTAGGGTAGCCCGACATGAAAACCATAGCCAACTCCCCCACACAGGCTCACTGTTAAAATAACAATTGAGCCCCAGTGTTAACATCTGAGCCCAATATTCACATTTACAGGAGGAAATGCCAGTTACCGAAAGGTGCCCGATTCACCTGTTAAGAGGAGCAGGTTAAATGAGTCCCATAGGTGATTTTTACTGTCCGCCCTCTGGTTTCTACCCAGTGACTGGGTCAGGATTGCCCTTTAAGTCTACATTCAGGTGCTGATAATATTTATGCCCAAATTACCACCATATGTAAAATGGTATTCAAAGCATTCATATAGTACTGATCCAGTTTGCATATTCCAGCACAGATTGACATTAAATGTTTATTGTTAAATTAATGAAATGAAAGTACCAATCTTGCCAATTACTTTTTTTCCTTTTCAGAATGGGAAGTTGGAAGGGAGGAGAGCATGTACCTGTGGACCCAACTAAAGTCATCTTCTATTTTCTGATTTATAAAATGGAGCAATTGGCTAGTTTTCATCTGCAATGGAACTGGGCATAAACAAAATTCATGATGAAACACTGAGGGGTAATCTTACTCTATCCTTCCTGGCAAGCAATTGACTGAAACAAATCGGCCATGAGTTTTACAAGATTTGCAACTTAACATAGAAAACAATTAAAGGGTAAGAAATGGTCATTTCAACCACTGAGCTCAGCTATTTAGTACTCCAATTCGCCCAGCCTGGCATAATGGTCGTCAACTCTACCACTCTACCTGATAGAAATGCTTATCACTGTTTGAAAAATTATTATTTTTTTTTGAGTAATTTTAAATTTACTTTTAACTCATTTATAATCATATTCTGTTTTCCTATTTGACCGATTTACTTTGAAGTTTCTGGGGTTGCTTTATTAAAGTAGAGACCCCTTTAACTTTCTCCTCTCTAAAGTGTAGAGCTTAAGCTTCCCCAATTTGTCCTTATAGTTCAGCCCCTTACAGTCTTGGATCATTTGTGCGGATACTTCAATTTGACTGTTCAGGCATAATTGTAACCTGCCCTAACTGCTGGGAATGGGTGGGTTTGCATGGGATTGCAGTTTTACTTGAGGTTTTCCTTTTACAAAATCAGGCAGGATGTAAAATGGGTGTTTGACCTGAAACTGCCGGATTCCCATGCACTGGCCAAGTTAGGTTAAAATTAGCCCTTTAGTCATTCTGGCCAACCTTGATTTTTGTGCAATCAGATCATCAATGATGACAATAGCAGGTTATTTATCCATATCCTTTCATTAATAACTTACCAGCTTCTGTTGTAATAGGGCAAGAGTCCTGAGGGACAGGCTCCACAGGAATGGAATGAAGTCTATTCATTAGAAACAAAACAAGAAAGATTCAAAACTGCAAGTCTGATATTACTACAGCCCTTGTAGAAAACAAGTTATACTGTTCACACATTTGCTCAGAGTAACGAATGTACGGTGTGATACTGAGCATAGTTGATCCAATCCAGTCAAGTTTCTCATTAGGTGGGTCAGACTCAAATTACGCCCAAGGTGGTTTAATTGTCTTGAAGATAGTTGGATAGTTGGATGCCGCAAACAAACAGTATTTCAGGAGGCTGTGCTTGTCCCAAAAATTGTGTCGAAGTTTAAAACTTAAACATATAAATGTGGCACATTAGAATCCATAATGTAAAACATACCAGCACAGTTTTTTTTTTAATTCGTTCATGGGATGGGGGTGGCACTGGCTATGCCAGCATTTATTGCCCAGCCTTAATTGCCCTTGAGAACTGAGTGGCTTGCTAGGCCATTTCAGGGTCAAACACATTGTTGTGGGTCTGGAGTCACATGTAGGCCAGACCAGGTGAGGACAGCAGATTTGCTTCCCTAAAGGACATTAGAACCAGATGGATTTTTATGACAATTGACAATGGTCTCATGGTCATTTTTAATTCCAGATTCAAATTTCACTTGTGGGATTCGAACTCAGCATTATCCTTGGTCTCTGGACAAACTGGATTTTTATCGTAAAACTCAAACGATCCGAAAACTGACTAAGTATTCTTTTGTCGGACTTTATGTGCAGCTTTGCCTCGTACCCTTAATTAAGTGGCTATACACATGACAATTGTTCTCCTGGCAGTTTCTGCCAATTTGAACAGAACAGAACAGCAATGATTTTGATTATTGTTTTAAACAAAAAAATAATTTTCTCAGCATTGGATTGTCATCCTTATATTTTAAAATATAAATTCATTGTAGATCAACTGGGCAAATTGATGTGTTATGGGACAAAACAAAGTGGTATTGCACAAGTTTATGTCTTTCTCATGAGTTCCTCTCCTCCGATAACTATTGTGGAGGCATACAACAGAAATGAGGTGCTTCCTCCTCACTGCAGCATGACAACATCAGAAAGCACCTTAATAGTCTTGAGCACTTTCAGTAGTTGTTTTGAGTAAAGACATCGAGGAGCTGGCTTTTTGCCAGTTTTTTTAATCCAGAGATAGTGGCCAGGATTTTCCAGCCCCATCATGGTGGGACCTGCTGCGGGAGATTTGGCAGCCCAGCCAGCAGTCCATTGACTTTCGGCAGGACTGGAAGATCCCAGTGGCGGGCAGGATGGAAAATCCTGCCCAGTAATTCTCAGAATTATGGGGCCGTTAACTTCCTCGGAATGGCAATCAGCGTCGGATTGCCACTCCGTGCCCGCTTACCTACGTCAAATTCCTCCTAGGCCTATCTCGCCCGACCTTTCAACTCAGGCAGGCAGGATCCAGGCAGCGCTGCTGTCTCCGAAGTCTAGCGTTGAAGTCCAGCACCGTCGCATTGGGGAGGACACACCCCCTTTTTTTTACAGCACTAACAGGTCGGCTTAAAGGTCCCTTTGAAATGGACAGGCCAGGGAGAAGGTAAGTGCCTAAGATAAGTGAAAAGTGTTTTGGGGGTGGGGATGTTTGGTGGTCGGGTGGGAACGGACATCGGGGGTCTGCAGCAGGCCAGACATTCATGGGGGTGGGGGCCTGGGGGTCAGGCATCGGGAGGGGGTGCAGCAGGCCAGGCAATCATGGGGGTGGGGGCCCAGGCGGGTCGGACATCAGAAGGGGGTGCAATGGGTTGGACATTCATGGGGACGGGGTGTTTGGACATTTGGGGGGACTGGGGGTGTCGGACATCCGGAAGGGTTGGGGGTTCCAAGGTTGGGGGTGGGGGTGGGGAAGTCCTGTGAAGTCGGTCTGGGTCTTTACAATGATTATCCAGAAGGTAGAAGAGGTTTTAATTCTTCTAACTTTTTCTGGGTAACTATTGGTGTAACCCCGGCAGAACCATCCGAAGTTTGTGATTTAAATCACATTTTCAGATGGTTCCCAGCACAGTGCAATTGTCCAGAGGAACTTAGCACTTCTGGGCAATTGTCGTGCAAACCCTTACCTGAAAGCCTGCCAGACGGATTCCCCAGTGCATCTTTGGGGTACCCCCCAAATCCGATGCTGGGGTGTGCGAAAGTTACAGGCCATGATCTATGTTTCAAAATTTGTGGAGAATTAACTGTCTTGTGATTTGCAAGAAAACTGTTTAAACCTGATGTTTTATTTATATTTTATGTGGATTGCCTTTTTTGATTTTTAAACTGTTGTTGACTTTTTAAAATAAGAAAGTGGGATATTTAATGCTGGCCATAAAGCTACTGAGCAGTAAAGGGAAAATAAATTCTTCTACTCTCAGCTACAGTGCTAATGGCTTTCTGCTGGTTCTTAGCACCCATTATTTCACAATGCATTCTTTTACCTCACTAAATCAAATTTTCTCTCCTCTCATGAGCCAGAACACCTCTAATATTTCACCCAATTCATGTGTGAACATGGACAATGGGTCCATTGGGTAATTTGAACGAGGAACACCACAGCCAAACATAACCCTCATCTGATGTCCAACTGTGCACATTTTCCAAATTAGTTCCCAATTTCATTTCGTTCATCAGAGGGCACCAAATCCTCCATTTGAGACCAACTTACTTAGCATCACAGGGGATAGAATTGGCTCTTGTTTATATAGCTAAGAAGCTCCTATGCTTCATTTACCCACTGAACCAGCAGCTCTACTGGGATTTATTTTAATATGAATATCAGAGTGGGAACACAGGACACGTACTGATAATCTGATATAATAATATCAGGAGGCAGATCTTAAGACAAGGACTAATCTTGTGACAACAAATGATAAAATCATGTATTAATAGTACTTAAATGAGAATTTATCTTTTAAAAGAGCTGCAGAAAAATATATAGCAAGGAAAATTACAGCCTCAAAAAAATGAATTTTAATATGTTTTAGACACTGCAATAGATTTTTCAAAAGGTGTGATAACGTCTAAAATGTGTATTTTAAAACTAAATCAGATTGCATGTTTTGATCTAACATGGATATATGCAACACTGTCAACCAATGATTATAAAACACTATAATGCCAAGAGACATTTAAGCAAAGCAGGAAAGTTATTTTCCAGTATGATCACTGAATACATACACAGTAGAATTGATAGCGAAGCTTGGTACACCAGTGCAACAAACAGATTCTGATTCGGGCTGAAAATGTATTGGGAATTTAAATGCACAAGGTCATAATTTAATTCTTAACTTACTGCTTTTCTGGTTGTACTACTGCAATTTTCTTCTGCTTCTGACCTGTGGATTAATAGAAAGAAGGATTATCTATCTCGTATGGATTCAATTCTTCGAGTTGCAATATCTTTCACACAAGTGAAATGGCCAAGTCAGTGTTCTGCCCCTGGAGAAAAAAGAATCAAGGAGGACAGCTACCCTTTAAAAGTCTACATGGATGAAATTGATTTTCGGCAGTAGCACTAAATAGATAATAATGAATTAGCAGCTCACTTATACTCTGCCACTACTTTTTTCCCATTGACTTCAATGACAGACGGTGTGTTCTTTTCACTCACACAATGAAAGAGGTCATATGAAAATCAACCTCAGTCTATAAAGGGATGCCTACTGACACATATACAATGGGGACAGTCAGCTCTACTGCTACACCACCTTTATCCACCCCTCCACTGCATCTATGTGTCAATTGCCCGATATCCAGTTTTGGATAAGCCATCATTTCCTTGGAGTAAATATCAAGCAGGCTGAAACCATAATCTTTCTGCCCCATCACAAACTCCATTAGCTTGTCTGCATCCCTCGTCTCAGGCTAAAGCAGATGGTTCATAATGTCAGCATCCTACTTGCTCAGACTTGAGCTTTTACTCCAACATACCCTCTATCACAAAGCCCATCTAACTTCAGCCTGGATTTTCATCCTTGAGGCGGGCAGTGGGAGTCGGGAAAATGGTGTCAGGTCAGCCGACCCAGGTAAAAGATTGGAGGCAGCCACAGGGGTTGTGGGACTTTGTCCCAGTTAAATTAAAAACAGGCCCCCCAGCTCTCCCAAACGACCTCTATGGCCCCTCATGCTCCCCATGCCAAGGTATGCCCCCACAAACAACCTCTATGGCCCTTCATAGCAACATATGTGCTTCCAACCAACTCCCAAGGGCCCTCATGCCCCTATGCCAAGCTGTGACGCTGCTAAGCCCACTGACCCGCTATACACTGTACAGAACCAATGAATCCTGTAGTGACAAAAGGGTATGTTAAAAAAGCTTTAACAAAAAGTCATTCATTCATAACTTTTCACTTGCTTAAAAAAAATTCCTTTTTACTTCAGGTCAATAAAAGTGTCAATTATCCAGATCCTCTAAAATTTCAAAAGCTCAAACTGCAAGTACCTGAAGCTCTTAACCTTGTGTAAACAAACACTGTGCAATTGACAGCTGAAATCAGAGCGCCAGAACTATCAATCGAGCAACGATTTCTCTTGCACTTTGGTGTTTTAGTACACTAATAGATGTCTGGGCTGTCAGCCAAGAATACATAATGAAGCTTGGCTGAGAGTTCAGAAATCCATTAGTCTGTTGAAACAGGCCTTTTTTTAAAACATAGTGGAAAATTATGAATGACTGACTTTTTTTTACACATTGTACTGTCAACAGGCATGAGGGGCATCCTTTGCATGGGGGCGGGAGGGCAAGAGGATGAACTTTTGAACTTACCTTTTAAAAGATCCCATCGTGCCGACTATGGTTCACAAATCCTCTGAGGTATCGTGAACAACGACTCTTTGAAAGCCTGGCCTGGCTCCATGAAAACTGCAGAGGGCTAGGACATGTCTTTCGCCACAATGGAACCAGCCAAGTTGGGAGTGCGGGGTACCAGCTTTTGACCTGAACCAGTCCACATCCTTAAAGGCACTCCCAAAAATTAGAAATCCTGGGAATGGAGTCAGGAATCTTGGAATTGGCTCCTGGCCGCCATTTTTAAAGGGGTCCTGAGTCATTCCGATTCTGTGAAAACCTAGCTCTTCACCTCCACAAAATAACAAAGTTCATTTTTATTTGATTATGACTCTGTCTGTTTCTCCATTATATATGCTTCTCTTGGGCCAAGGGTAAAAATCTAGAATTACTGTAATTTTAATGCAAAAATGCCTTGGGATTTGTAAGTGTTAGCATAAACAACTATGTGAAAAAAAAAAATTTGCTTTGGAGCCTACCTTTGGAGTCCTTGGACTGAATTATGTCTCCTTTCTCTTCACCATCAGGCTACGTAACTATCTTACCATGAATGGAAATATAATATCTAATTTCAGGCTTTGCAAGTTAATTAATTAAGACACCAAGGCCACCTATTTTGACACTCTGGGTGGTATTTAAGGGAAGAGATTGGGAGATTTTGCCCATCAGCTGGGGAGCTGACAAGAACCCCACAT
Organism: Cetorhinus maximus; assembly: GCF_964194155.1. Lineage (NCBI taxonomy): Eukaryota > Metazoa > Chordata > Chondrichthyes > Lamniformes > Cetorhinidae > Cetorhinus > Cetorhinus maximus. The sequence goes on from NC_135890.1 coordinate 8,188,076, forward strand.
CGCCCCTTTTCGGGAAGGTTTACCCAATTAAGTGCCAATCAGGCACTTAACTGTGCAGCAGCAGGCCTTCCCCAGGATCAAGGACCTTGGGGCAGAAGATCTACATACCGAGAGTTGCCAGCCAATCCCTTTGAATAAAGGGCACCCTGGGGAGCCTGCAGGTAAACCCGACAGTGTTTGCTTTTGGGGCTGCCCACAGTGAGTCCCCCACCTGCTGCTAGATAAATACCAGCGGTGGCGGGTTAATTGTCCACTTAAGGGACTCCATTTTCAGCAGCACGGGAAGACCATTCATGGGCCTTCCCATCATGAACTTAATCAGGGTAATAGCAGTAAGGTGGTTGGGTCCCCATCCACCACCTTCCTGCATGATTAAATGTCCCCCCACCCCCGACACTCACCACTCCCCTTTGTGTACAAGAACATGGGCCTAAACTTTGGGCCTGGCGGAGGAGTGTGATTGGTGGGAGCAGAAGCGGATGTGAAATCCACTCCTGCCTGCAATCAGCGCCTGACATCAATTTAATGCTGGCTAGCCAATTAACAACCGGCCAGCATGAAACTCACACTGAGTCAGGCTTAGAGCTGCCGAATGGGGCAGGAAGAGCGCGGGCGCCTGGACAAATAAGGGTGCGGGTGGGAGGGTTTAAATGGTGCACCCTGAAGGCTGACAATTAGTGTTCAGCAGCCTCAGGGAACTGCTTTGAATTTCCAAGGGTTTGGCGAATTTTTTCAGTTATTGTGCTGTTAGTGTCTGCAATGACATCCCCACCCAGTGCCCATGCCAGGCGGAATGGAAATTCCTGGAGGCAGTCTGCCCCCTACTTTTCTGAAGAGTGCCTGCGGGTCCTGCTGGAGGCAGTCAGTGCCAAACACAACGTCTTGCTGCTGTGAGACGGAAAGAAGAGGCCAACTCACTTAACAAAGAAGGCTTGAATGGACTAGCAAGTCAGGTCAGCGGACATGTAGTGCAAAGGACCTGGATCCAGTGCAGGAAAAGGTTCAATGACTTTCCATGCTCTGCCAGGGTGAGTACTGAATCCAGTTGGAACTGTGGATAGGTGTCTTTGTGGGTGGCAGCACTTGTTGGTGTTCACGGGTGTGAAATGCAGAGTATAAATCGGCACATATTCCTGTGCCTTGAAAGACTATGTGTGATTGAACTGGATGGCTGGCATGTATGCTAGGTGAGGTGTGGTAATGTGATGGTCACCTGAACCAGTGTCTGCAGCTGGTGGGGTGGGGAGGTGGGGGTGGACACTTATGTTCTGGCATGTAGAAGGGGGGACTAATGAAAGCTGAAGAAGAGGAGTCACAATGCACAGGATCGAGGATGGATGGGTAGCAGCGTCCCAAATATTCTGCTCTGAAGTCAGGCAGAGGAGCAAGTACTGGTGCAAATGATGAACCAGGTCTACTGGTTGCAGAGAGGCAGGGGTCTCGTAGGAGGGCAAGAGTCCAATGAACAGGGAGTATTGAGGGAGGATATGAGAGAAGTAGGGCAGTGGTTGCAAGACTGGCATGTGAAATTCATGAATCCATGTTGCTCATCCATTCAGAAGTCTTTGCTCAGCCAGGTGTCCATTCTGAGAAGCAACCAGACTGCATGTACTCGGAGTTCGTAATGGTGTACGAGACTGACATTTTTTCTTCCTCAGATGGAACATCTTCACAGCCCCAGAAGGACCCCAAGGACCCTCCCTTGACCTCCGAGGATCACCAGCAGCCAGATGCACCCACGTCACATCCTCCCTTTGCACCATGCACCAGCGCAGATACGGGCATTTCAGCGCAGATGGTAGGGCACAGTGGTGAAGGTTCATCACGCTTGCCTGAGGAGCTGGTGGAGGCAGAGACCCCAAGGCATTGGCAGTTGAAGGATTGTTAGAGGCCAGGATGCTGATCCCAAGGCAGGTGATGAGCCTCTGGAGTCGTCCACCAGGTGGCAGATGCTGGATGTCCAGGGGGATGCATGTGAAGATCTAACAGAGATCCCCGAGGGTCTGCGTTCCATGGTCTCAGTTTTGGAGGGGTCCATGCAGAGCGTAAGCGCTGTGTTGGCCCAGAGCTGTGAATGTATAGCTTCCTCCATAAGAGAGAGTGGCGACACTCATGGAAAGGCAGCTCTAGGCATTCAATCAGTGATTTCTGGGGCAGTGACCTCAGCAGGTCACTGCCAATGTGAGTGATGGATGAGGTACCTAGTGTCTCTGCTAGGTGCCATCCATCTATGGTGAGTAGGGAGGCTCAAACCAACCTCATGTTGGTGGACGGCCTGCAGCTCTATGCATTTGGGGGGCTCCTCTCAGGGTACTCCTGATGTTGGCAGCAGCTCCTCCACCTCTCTGCCAGTGACCGTCACATCTGAGGAGACAGCAACGACTGAGTGCCCAGCCATGGCGGTGGACTTTCCCCCCAATCGAGGCCCACATAGGCCTCGGTGTCCATAGGATGGCTGCCAAGGTCATCAAGGCCGAGGGGGCATCAGTCGGCAGCCTGCCTCCAATCCGGTTGCTAGTGAGAGGGAAGCACCAAGATGTAGCACTCGCAAGCAGCAATTTAAGTCACTATGATTACATAAGGTGTCTCATAGGTGAATTTTTTTTTCCCTTGACACATGTGTAATGGTGCATGTACATCTCTCCCTTCAATATTAAAATGTTATTTCATCTGCGATGGCCTTAGTGTGCTTCATGCAATCATTAGGGAAGAGGCTGGGAGTCATGTGTCACATATATAATGGGCTGCAAAGTTTATTTCAGGGGTCGGGACTTGAGTGGAAGGTGACAGGAGTGCCTCAATGCACCCGACGTTTCCCTTGCCATCACCTTGACTCCTTGCTTTGGAGTCCTAACTGAAAGTCCTCTGAATCCAGGCCTCCCTGTCTCCCATAAGCATCCTCAATTCGCATTCTTGCTCCTCACCCTCGGGCTGTTCAGGTTCCTCCTCAGACTCAGCACTAGAATCATCCTCCGTGGCCTCTGGAACAGCATTGCTGTCTTTGTCCTCCAATGGGTCCCTCCTTAAGAGAGCCAAATTGTGCAGAGTGCAGCAAACAACAACAAGGTAGATGCATTCAGGAGGATGTTGCAGTGATTCCCCAAGCAGCGAAACCTCACCTTGAGTAGGCCAATGCTCCTCTCAATTACTGCCCTTGTGGAGGCATGACTGCGGTTGTAGCTCTCCACAGCTGAAGTCCTTGGGTGTCGCAGCAGCATCATCAGCCATCTTTTCAGTGATAGCCTTTGTCCCCCAGTAGCCAGTCATCCAAGCGTGCTGGTGCAATGAGCAGCCTTGGCACCTGAGAGTGTCTCTGGGTGTAGGCATCACGGCAGCTTCGTGGATACCTGGCGCAAACCTGCAGTATCTCACTCTTGTGGTCACATACAATCTGGACATTTTAGAGAGTTGAAGCCCTTTCTATTGAGAAAGGCACCCGGCTCCCTTGCTGATACCTTTATGAGCACATGCGTGCAGCCAATGGCTCCCTGAATTTGAGGAAATCCTGCAATTGCAGCAAAGCCTCTGGCTTGCTATGTCTGGCTTGCCTCATCTGTCCTGAAGTGAATGAAGCTGTTGTCCCTTCGGAACAGTACATCTGTGACCAACTTAATGCAACTGGGGGTAGTGGATTGCGAGACTCCACAGGGACCTTCCACTGACCCTTGAAACGAACCTGAGGCATGAAAGTTCAGTGCCACTGTCACCTTCAGAGCCACTGGCATAGGGTAGCCACGTACACAGTTGGAGGCAATTTTGGAGGCCGATCATGTCACAAATAGAGGTGACAGTGTCCCAGGAGAGGCAGAGTCTTCTTCGGCACTGAACCCCTGACATGTCCAGGTAGCATGATCACTGCCTGTATACTTTGCGTGCTGGGTAATGGTGCCTTCTCTGGAACCTTCTCCTTGGCAATGCCTGCTGGCGCTCCACCCCTTCCGGCTGCGCCTCTCAGTCCATAGGGCAGACTCTGGCATGATGCCTGCGGGCAGCTGGCCTCCTCCCCCTTCTGGCCCTCTCCTCCTCTGGGGAGGTCCCTCCAGCTGAATGCACAGTCCCCACGTTTGAGTCGGTAGTTAGAAAGGCAAATGCAATGTTGGCATTTATTTCAAGAGGACTAGAATATAAAAGTAGGGATGTGCTGCTGAGGCTTTGTAAGGCTCTGGTCAGACCACATTTAGAATATTGTGAGCAATTTTGGGCCCCGTATCTCAGGAAGGATGTTCTGGCCCTGGAGAGGGTCCAGTGGAGGTTCACGAGAACGATCCCAGGAATGAAAGGCTTAACATATGAGGAACGTTTGAGGACTCTGGGTCTATACTCAATGGAGTTTAGAAGGATGAGGGGGGATCTGATTGAAACTTACAGAATACTGAAAGGCCTGGATAGAGTGGACGTGGGGAAGATGTTTCCATTAGTAGGAGAGACTAGGACCCGAGGCCACAGCCTCAGAGTAAAGGGAAGACCTTTTAGAACAGAGATGAGGAGAATCTTCTTTAGCCATAGAGTGGTGAATCTATGGAATTCATTGCCACAGAAGGCTGTGGAGGCCAGGTCATTCAGTGTATTTAAGACCGAGATAGATAGGTTCTTGATTGGTAAGGGGATCAAAGGTTACGGGGAGAAGGCGTGATTCAGTCATGATTGAATGGCGGAGCAGACTCGATGGGCCGAATGGCCTAATTTCTGCTCCTATGTCTTATGGTCAAATGGCTGCACGAGTTTGCACACTGTAGTTGCCTTTCTGCAGAAAGCCTCTGCAAACGTTTAGCAACCAGAGAGTTATCCAAAACACCAAAAAAATGATCTCTAAAACCAACAACAAACAACTCACAGCAAAACTCCTAACTCTTCATAAGATTCTTAGGGGGCTTGACAGGGTAGATGCTGAGAGGTTGTTTTAACGTGGGAGGGTCTAGGACCTGAGGGCATAATCTCACAGTAAGGGGTCGCCCATTTAAGACAGAGATGAGGAGGAATTTCTTCTCTCAGAGGGTAGTGAATCTGTGGAATTTTCTACCACAGAGGGTCGTAGAGGCTGGATCATTAAGTATATTCAAGGCTGAGATAGACAGATTTTTAAATCAGTAACGGAATTAAGGGTTATGGGGAAAAGGCAGGAAAGTGGGGTTGAGGATTATCAGATGAGCCATGATCTCAGTGAATGGCGGAGCAGACTCGATGGGCCAAATAGCCTACTTCTGCTCCTATGTCTTAGGGCCTTATGGTTTATAGTCTCACCTTACCAACATCTGAGTCTTTTATCCCACCCTCCATGTAGAATGAATGAAAAACATGAAGGCCGCCTGGCCCATGCACCGAGCATGAAAGCACATGGGCCACTCAAAATCACTGTCAATTGGTCTTTTAAAGGGCTTAATTGGCCTTTAACTGTCAGTGGGCACGCTTCCAACTTCTGCGCGAGCCCATTGATTGAAATTGGGATGCCCTCCCGACGGAAATGTGACCCATTTCACCAACGTTCGTGTCTACCAAGCGCCCACACGGCGGCTGAAAAATTCTGGTCATGGAGTCAGGGACTTCTTAGAGAATGAATTGAAAGCAAAGCTGAAATGTAATTTAAGAGTTGTGTGACAATTTAATTACATATCCAAATTATGAGAGACAATCAGAACAAAAGAATCAAATTTGATTTAACAGTCTGAACCTAATAGGGAAGCCTGTACTATTAGGTTAAAACTCAAAATTAAAATTGACATCCCTTGGCTTAGTTAGTGGGAATACATAAAATAAACCACTTGGGGGATCCTGAACTAAAATTATCTAGCTTAAAATAGAACTTGTAAATATAGAGATAAAGGGTGTACAAAGAGTGTCTAAATGACTGATGAGTCAAGTTATTATGGATTTGCTATGATCTTAATAACATGTTTTCTTGGCAATACTTACAGACTGCACGATATGGCGGGGTTAAAGGATATCCGTTCGCTTCACACCAACCAACTGGAAAAATGTCCATTGACTCTACATCGACAATGTATTCAGGGACAGATTTCTTAGAGTCTGGAATACAATTGATTTATATGAAAAATGCAATTACTTAAACAAAAACATTACCTGCTGCTGTGTCGCCCTTTGATTGAGTACTTCATAATTCCATGCTAAAAAAAAACAGGAGTGGCTATTTTGTTTGATGTTTACTAATTAAGAGTCTGAATATGCCATACAAAATGTTATAAACACCAAGTAAAAACCCAGTTACATTTAGGTAAACTAGATTGACAAAATGCATTTTTTACCACCTGATATAGACCCTCTTCAATAGCTTGACTACATATTCAGTAAAAATACAAAATCAGAAGGATGAATAAAAGATTATCTTTCTTTACTTTCTCTTCTTTGGTTTATGCATAATCTTGAGAAAACCCCTACAAGTTATTTCCTTTGTAGTTTTTAATTATGTTTGTTACAGTGTGCTTTAGAACTATAAAATTATAGAATAGCAGAGAAACAGGATAATTGGCCTGTTAAATCCATGCTGGAATTTATTTCTGCGAGCAATATGGCCTAATCCCACACCCCTGCTCATTTTTTTTTCAAGCAACTATTACATTAATTTTTTAAAAGAATGCATGGGCTTTGCTGCGTTTGATTTGAAATTAAGTTTCATGAAAAACATCTGAGTTCATGTGTTTTTTTAAACCGAGAAAAGGGCGTTTAGCCAGTTTGCACTTGGATATTTATTTCCATGAGCAAGTTGTGACTTTAGTATTCATAGTTGTAAATCTAATGAGCTTTGGCTGATTTTGAATTATCAGTGGTCACTGGTAGCTTAGACTCCAAAATAATTATTCATGCAGTCAAAACTCGAGCCCACCAATATTTTGAGATCATCACCACAGCAGAAATCATCATTTATCTTTGCGTCCAGATTAAATATGAATTTTCATTGTCAGAAGAGAGAATGTTGTGTTGAACAGATCTTTAAATTCACTGTACCCACTTGCATATGCCTAACATCAGGAAAATTGTTTACAATATTTAATTGCACATAGCAATAATAGTTGCAACTCACTAAATGTTGAAGAGCTAAATCCATTCTAGTTGCTGTGAAGTAGAAAGCTTCTGTAAACGGTACTGGGGAGTATCAACACGAGTACTATCAACACTAAGTGCGCATTGAATTTCATTCACAATATGAACATCAGCCTAAGTGTCCAGGCATTGTGCTCTAAGGGCTTATTTTGCTTCACGCTAAAGAATAAAATGTTTAAAGTTAAGTACATTCTTACACTGCAATTTCAGAAATGGCATTGTACTACTTCCACCTTTGAGCAAAAATATAAAGAGTGCAGTTAGACAAATGTTTCTGGATGCCTAGTCCATTGAGGAACAATTTTCTTTTGTTTCCGAATTTATTAAGTAGCTGCATTATAAATACTTCATGAAATAATGTACAAGTTATTGTTTCAGCAGCAATTCTGATGTTACGCACACAGCATACAACAGCTCGCGCTGTATTCAATCTCCCGACTGCCTCGCCGCTCGCGCTGTATTCAATCTCCCGACTGCCTCGCCGCTCGCGCTGTTTTCAATCTCCCGACTGCCTCGCCGCTCGCGCTGTTTTCAATCTCCCGACTGCCTCGCCGCTCGCGCTGTTTTCAATCTCCCGACTGCCTCGCCGCTCGCGCTGTATTCAATCTCCCGACTGCCTCGCCGCTCGCGCTGTATTCAATCACCCGACTGCCTCGCCGCTCGCGCTGTATTCAATCACCCGACTGCCTCGCCGCTCGCGCTGTATTCAATCACCCGACTGCCTCGCCGCTCGCGCTGTATTCAATCACCCGACTGCCTCGCCGCTCGCGCTGTATTCAATCACCCGACTGCCTCGCCGCTCGCGCTGTATTCAATCACCCGACTGCCTCGCCGCTCGCGCTGTATTCAATCACCCGACTGCCTCGCCGCTCGCGCTGTATTCAATCACCCGACTGCCTCGCCGCTCGCGCTGCTTTCAATCTCCCGACTGCCTCGCCGCTCGCGCTGTTTTCAATCACCCGACTGCCTCGCCGCTCGCGCTGTTTTCAATCTCCCGACTGCCTCGCCGCTCGCGCTGTATTCAATCTCCCGACTGCCTCACCGCTCGCGCTGTTTTCAATCTCCCAACTGCCTCGCCGCTCGCGCATACAATGTGAGGTATGTGTCACGAACTATCTCAGTAGAATAAATGTTGTTATTTGTCACACTAAGTCGGGTTCAGGCTCCTGCTTGTACTATGCCACAAAAATTGGAGGTCCTAGCACAACAAGTAAAATGATTTACACTGGGCTAAAAGGAAAGCAAATTTCTGCCACAAAGATACTATGCTATATCAATGAAAAAGAGATCTGATTAAATGTGTTTTATAGCATGTGGAAGTTCATATTTATATTTACTAAAATGAAAAAAGTGCTTAATTTTATGCTGAAATGCCTAGGAGATTCAAAAAGTTCTTCCTCCATTTAATTTTAGTGAGAAAAACTACATTATATTATTGTTGAGGGGTTTGGCAGGGGGGGGGGGGGGGGGGGGGGGTGATGAAATTAAAAGTCCACTTTATTTTATTTCTACCGTCTCTACTTCAGTGCTTGGCAATCCAATTTGAGGGGAGGTGGTGGTGTAGTACAAATGTCAACTGGACTAGTAATCCAGAGTCCCCAGCTAATGCTTGGAGGACAAAAGTTCAAATCCCACCATGGCAGCTGGTGGAATTTGAATTCAATTAATAAATCTGGAATCAAAAGCTAGTCTCAGTAATGTCCATGAAACTACTGGATTGTTGTTAAAAACCCATCTGGTTCACTAATGCCCTTTAGGGAAAGAAGTCTGCTATGTTTACCTGGTCTGGCCTACATGTGACTCCAGCCCACAGCAATGTGGTTAACTCTAAAATGCCCTCTAGAATGGCCCAGCAAGCCACTAGGTTGTATCAAACCGTTACAGGAAACTTGACAAGGAATGAAACTGGATGGACCACGTGGCATCGACCTAGGTACTCAAAATGACACAGGCACACCCAGCCTTGTCGACCTTGCAAAGTCCTTCTTACTAATGTCTGGGGGCTTGCACCAAAATTGGGAAAGCTGGCCCATACATTAGTCAAGCATCAGCCTGACATACACACGGAATCATACCTACAGATAATGTCCCAGACACCACCATCGCCATCCCTCGGTATGTCCTGTCCCGCCAAAAGGACAGGCCCACCAGAGGTGGAGGCACAGTAGTATGCAGGCAGGAGGGAGTTGCCCTGGGAGCACTCAAAATTGACTCCGGACCCCATCAAGTCTCATGTATCAAGTCAAGCGTGCTTGAAAGCCTCCTGCTGATTACCACCCACCGCCACCCTCCCACCTCAGCTGAATCAGTGCCCCATGTTGAACACTACATGGCGACAAGCACCAATACTGACAGAGCTGGCCGAGTCCTAAAGGGCATATCTGCTAGACAGGGATTGTGGCAAGTGGTGAGGGAACCAACAAGAGGGAAAAAACTACTTGACCTCGTTCTCACCAATCTACCTGTTGCAGATGCATCTGTCCATTACAGCATCAGTAGAAGTGACCACCACAACGTCCTTGTGGAGGCAAAGTCCCGTCTTCACACTGAGGATACCTTCCATCGTGTTGTGTGGCACTACCACTGTGCAAAATGGGATGGAGTTCGAACAGATCTACTGACTCAAAACTGGGCATCCATGATATGCTGTGGGCCAGAATTGTACTCAACTGCAAACTGTAACCACATGGCATGGCATATCCCCCTACTCTATCATTACCATCAAGCCGGGGAAGGATCAACACCGGTTCAATGAAGAGTGCAGGAGGGCATACCAGGAGCAACACCAGGCATACTTAAAAATGGGGTGTCACCCTGGTGAAGCTACAACAGGTCTATTTGCATGCCAAACAACGGAAGCAGTAGGCAATAGACAAATATAAGTGATCCCACAACCAATGGATCAGATCTAAGCTCTGCAGTCCTGCCACATCCAGTCATGAATGGTGGTGTACAATTAAATAACTCACTGGAGGGGGTGGCTACACAAATATCCCCATCCTCTATGATGGGGGAGCCCTGCACATCACTGCAAAAGACAAGGCTGCATTTGTAATCATCTTCAGGCAGAAGTGCTGAGTGGATGATCCATCTCGGCCTCCTCCAGAGGTCCCCAGCATCACAGTTGCCAATCTTCAGCTAATTCAATTCACTCCAACTAATATCAAGAAAAGGCTATGGGCCCTGACAACATTCCGGCAATTGCACTAAAGATTGTGCTCCAGGTTTAGCCACGCCACTAGACAAGCTGTTCCAGTACAGCTACAACACTGGCATTGGTCCAGTAATGTGGAAAAATGATCCAGTTATGTTCTTTCCACAAAAAGCAGGAAAAATCCAATCTGACCAATTACCGCCCCATAAGTCTACACTCAATCATCAGCAAAGCGATGAAGGGGTCATCAACAGTGCTATCAAGCGGCACTTAGCACAGTAATAACCTGCTCACCGACACTCAGTTTGGGTTCCACCAGGGCTACTCAGCTCCTGACCTCATTACAGCCTTGGTTCAAACATGGACAAAAGAGCTGAACTCCCGATGTGAGGGGGGAGTGGCTGCCCTTGACATGAAGGCAGTATTTTGCCAAGTGTGGCATCAAGGAGCCCCAGCAAAGCTGGAGTCAAAGGGAATCAGGGGAAACTGGCTGGAGTCATGCTTAGCCCAAAGGAAGATGGTTATGGTTGTTGGAGGTCAATCAGTCCCAGGACATTGCCTCAGCAGTTCCTCAGTGTAGTGTCTTAAGCCCAACCATCTTCAGCTACTTCATCAATAACCTTCCCACTATCATGAGGTCACAAGTGGAGATTTTAGCTAATAATTGCCCAATGTTCAGCACCATTACCGATCCATCAGATACTCGAGCAGTCTGTATCCATATGTAGCAAGACGCGGACAACATTCAGCGCTGGGCTGAAAAGTGGCAAGTAACATTCGTGCCACACAAGTGCCAGGCAATGACCAAATCACCAATTCCCCATGACATTCAATGGCATTACCATCGCTGAATCCCCTATTATCGGTTTCCTGGGGGTTACCACTGCCCAGTATAGGAATCAGACCAGGTCTGGACCAGCCATATAAATACTGTGGCTTCAAGACAAGGTCAGAAGCTGGGAATTCTGCAGTGAGTAATTGTCCTGACCCCCTTAAAGCCTGTCCACCATCTACAAGGCACAAGTCAGGAGTGTGATATAGTACTCTGCACCTGCTTGGATGAGCGCAGCTTCAACACCACTCAAGAAACTTGACACAATCCAGGACAAAGCAGCCCGCTTGTTTGGCACCCCATCCACCATCTTGAACATTCACCCCCTCCACCACCGGTGCACAGCGGCGGCAGTGTGTCCCATCTATAACAGTGGTTCCCAACCTTTTGTATGTCATGACATAACTTTATACAAAAAAGATTGAGACACACCTCCTATTTTCTCCAACTGAATCGCCCTCTAACAAAAGCCTTTTATTTGTAGAACCTCCTAAAAACACATCAAGCCACCATCTAATACAATTTTCATTAGTTTAAGCAGTTTACAATGAAAACACTATCAGCATTTGCAAGTCAAACTTTTTTTTTTATATAGAAAATGTACACAATTTAAGTATTTCCTATTAACGTTTAATAGTTTTCAGTTTTTCTAAGTCTATATTTCTCAATGTGAAAGTTCATACTCATAACATTAAAAAGATTTCAATTTCTTCTAATTCCTTAACAAAATACTTATTGAAATTAAAAGTATATGAATCAAAGCAAAACGCAAATGAAGGTAATGTGAGCAGCATCTTACGACAATGGTGGTACGACACCCGAGTCTCTCTCTGTGAGCAGAGTCTTTGGTTCTGGGGAGGAACCAATGACAGGCAACTTGCTCCACTGACTTGCTCCTTCCTTTAGTTTTTTTTTTTACAGAAGCCAGTGTTGAGAATGCCAACTTGCACAGGTAGGTTGTGGGAAATGGTAACAGGACTGCTATAGCACACCTGAAATGGATGGATATTCTTGTCCGTATGCAACCAAAATGTGCCCAGAGGCACCTCTGCAAACTCCACTTCCAGTGTATGATCCATCACGAGGTCTGCAAATTCCTCTCTTCTTTTAATGACAACATCTTTGGCAATTCAAAAGAAAGTGAACTAAACAGATCACGTACCCAAAGTCTTCCATACTCGTGGAGGGGAAGTGGCATTTGAACTTCTCTTGTAGCATTTTAAGATGGGTGGAGGTGAGGCTGAGTATGGTTTTGTCAGCTGGACTTGCTGATACCAGCTCAAACATCTCAACTGACCCACTTGCCAAATTTTCCTGCCAAAGGGCCAGTTTTGATCTTAAGCCTTGAAGTTTATCTGTAGCCATTGGAATGTTCTTGTTTTCCCCTGCATTTGAACATTCAGCTCATTCAGATGGCTGAATCTCTGAAAGATATGCAAGCTTAGCATACCAAGAATGATCACATATTAAATTTGTGCGTGGCAATTCATGCAGTGCCAAAAACTCTTTCAGCACGCTATGGAGCTCATAAATACGGAGAGGACCTTCCCCCAACCCCGAGACAGCCATTGTGCTTCTGTGTGTTTGAGCATACCCTGGTAGTTGTCTCCCATCTCTTCACACAAAATAGTAAACAAGCGCAATTTCAAAGGACGTGATTTTACATTTGGATTTTCACTGTTTGGTCTGTGTCCAAACCTTGCTTTTTTCTTGAGGTTCTGTTGGTTTGGCCACATTTGAATCAGATTGGGATCCTTCACTTCTCTTCTTTAAGAATTTATCCATGGCTGTGAATGTCATACACTATGTGCAAATCTTGATCCAGCACGGTTTTCTTTACCTGTTCGTGTTTTGCGTTGTCTCTTTTTACACAAAAACGCACGGTTACTAAGGGCGACCACACAAATTGTAATACAGTTGATCTTGTCCCTGCAGCAGCATTGTCCACTTGCAATGATTCTTAAGGTAAATTGGGCAGAATATTGCCATCGGCAGGCGGGGGCAGGCGGCTGAACTGTCAACGGTCTATGAAGGCCATTAAGAAAGCAACTTACTCTATTAACAACGCTGCCCGTCCAACCTTAAGGTTGGCGGGTAGGTGAAGAGCCCAAGCGGTGGGATGAGGTTTCCTGAATATCTTATAAACTTAATAAATAAATTTTGTCAACTTCACAAACATGTCCCAGCTCATGTGACACTGTTACATGAGGGGACATTTTTATTTTATTTTAAAAAAACTTTTATTATCCACTTAATCTCCCTGAGGCAGCTCCATGCCTCAGGGAGACTGCTGCGCTCTTTCGCGGACATGCGTGAAAGAGCGCAGCTCCGACTCTCCCTTTTCTCCCCGCCTGCGCATCACGCTGGGCGGGCCAAATGGCAGTGCGCAGCCGATCGTGGGCGGCGATCAGCTCCATGTCCACCTCCGACCAGCCCGCTCGCCATAGGTAAGATTCTACCCATTGTTTTTTTCTAATTTTAAATAGATGTTTCAACATCATTCTGGGGCTATAAAAGCATTGAGAGCATGAGAGTTCGAGGTGATAAAAGTGGCAAGAGAGAGTGTGAGAGTTTGAGGTGACAAAAACAATGAGAGAGAACGAGTGAGAGTTTGAGATGATAAAAGCGGCGGGAGAGCACGAGAGTTCGGGGCTATAAAAGCGCAAGAGAGGGAGAGGGGGGGGGCAGGAAGTGTGTGTGTTAGGGGCCATAAAAGCAGTGATAGAGAACGAGAGTTTGGGGTTCTCTGATTAGCCTCTGATTTCACGGCATACTTGGGCAATCTTTACGGCACACCAATGTGCCGCGACACACTGGTTGGGAACCGCTGATCTACAAGATGCATTGCAGCAACTCACCAAGGCTCCTTCAACAGCACCCTCCAAACCCACAACCTCTACCACCTAGAAGAACAAGGGCAGTTGATGCATGGGAATAACAAGTTCTTATCCAAGCCACACTTGGAACTATAATCGCCATTCCTTCACTATCACTGGGTCAAAGTCCTGGAACTCCCTTCCCAACAGCACTGAGTGTATGCCTAACACCACATGGACTGCAGCGGTTCAAGAAGGCAGCTCACCACCACCTTCTCAAGGACAATTAAGGATGGGAAATAAAATTGCTGGCGTAGCCAGTGATGCCCACATTCCGTGAAAGAATAAATTTTTAAAAGTTTTTAAAAATGCCATTCCTCCTCTTAGCTTTTCTATCATTTCTGCAATGAAAACAAAGTCAGTCCTCCAAGTCTTCCTTTCGTATTGTAAAAGTTGATATTGTCATGGATAAATGGGGGTGCTGTTTTGTCAGGCTTTCTCTGCATGAATAGGAATTTCACACCTATTGATAGCATATGTGCCCAGCATCAGCACCAGGTAACCAGATTTTGAAGTGACTAAGTTTTTAAGCTATTGTTTTTCTGTTAGTGACTGGCACCTGGTGAGAAAAAAATAATTGTCATTTAATCGGTGCATTTGGCAGCTTGTATGGGGTGTTAAAGTGTTGATCTTTTGGGAGTTCAAAAGATAAAAAATACCAGTCATGATGGTTTACAACTTGAGAAATCTTGTATATAACTGGGTTTATAACAAGATATTTTATCTAAGATGCTGAAACATGAATTGTATAAAATATATGCGCAATATTGGACATGAGGGCATAACAACAAGGCATTAACCTCATGAAGGATCACAATATAAACAGTAAAATCAGTCACATGCTGTAAAGACCAAAGCTCAAAGAGTTTTATAACAGTTCAGATTAGATTAGAGCCTCATCAGGAGCAGCAGATTTCACAGCAGACTAACAGCTCTGCCATTTGTCCATAATGAATTCCACATTAAGAATTAATAAATGTGATGTAATATCTGAACAGGTCTTTTGTGGTGTGTTGCAAAATGGTAGCACATCAACACTTTGATATAATATTGTAAACCAGAAGAGCAAAGCTAAAATAGTTTATTAGTAATAATGCAAAAAGTAGTGTTATGTTCCTGAAATACATTTTGATCTATGTTTTTCAAGATAATAAGCTGACAAACTTTGTGAAGGGTGATTTTAATGCATTGTTAATAGATTGTGTTTTATATTTTGGCCAATGAAGGAAATTATAGCAGACATCAGGAGATGATCTTTGTTGTTTTATAGATCACTGGTTAGGTCTCAGCTGGAGTACTGTTGCCAGTTCAATGCATGAAACTTTAGGAAGAATGTCAAGACCTTGGAGAGGGTGCAGTGTTTTAATAGAGTGGGACCAGGAATGAAGCGGCTCTAGAGGAGCTGGGATTTTTTTCCTTTAGAGCAGAGAAGGTTAAGGGGAGATTTAATAGATATGTTCTAAATCATGCAAGGTCTTTGTTTCCACTGGCAGAAGGATTGATAACCAGACACCACAGATTTAAGATAATCGGCTAAAGGACCAGATGAAGAGATGAGGAGAACATTTTTATGCTGGGAGCTATAACAATCTGAAGGATACCGCCTGAAAGGGTAGTTAAAGGCAATTCAATAGTAGCTATCTGAAAGATAATGGAGGGGACTGCCGATCTTGAGCCTAGGGAGGGGAGAGAAAGAGTTCAGAGATCTAATGTGGGGGCAGGTAGGGGATTGGAGCCTGATAATGGCGAGGTGATTAGGACCTGGTGGAGGAAGCAGTTTGGAGATCTCCAGAGGAAGGTTGTTGGGATAGGAAGAGGGGTCCGATTGTAGAGGCTCCTCAGGCAGGCACCTGAATACAGGAGGGAGGTGTGAAGGCACTAGCCTCCGAAATCTGCCAAGTCCTAGCTTTGAGAAAGCTGCTGGATTACCTGCGGCTCAAGAAACCAGGCAGACAGTTCATTTTAAAAGCTGCATGGCAAGGAGGCTTGTGACCTCATTATCATATTCCTCCTTGAATCCCGTTGGTCGCCTGTCCACCTTCCGGCTTCAGTTAAAACCGGAAATAGGTGGGTAGGCGGGTTTGGATTGGGAAACTGGCACTTCACCCCATTCCCCTCCCCACACCCCCTGACCCAAACTCACCTGTTTATTTCATTTAAAATTCATGCCTAAAAGTGCAGGATCCAGCATTGACGTCAGGGCCAGAAAAATAGAGGACAACCACGGCCTCTCACAAATCATTTGCCTGTCACAATCGCTCCCCTCATGAAGACCCTGGAAATTGCAGGCCAACATTAAAAGGAAAAAAATTCTGACATTCCCCAGAGGATCAGTGACCTAGGAAAATCAGCTTTCTAGTTTATGGATCTTCGAGGAGATGGCATTATGGGGGAATTTGAACATGGGATCGAGTGCGTTGGGAAACCAAAAGGACATGAGGACCTCTATAAGGAAAGGTACATGCTTCCCCACTCCCAAGTCCCCACTCATCAGACCAACATAAACTCCCTTCCAATCCCCAGCATTCGGGGATTGCACTCCCCCAAACTTTCAAGTTTCCCACCAGAAACTCATCTAGCCCCGATACAATGCACCCCAGTCAAGATTCGGTCCAGGATTTATTTTTAACGCAATATATATATTTACCATTGAAATAATTCACATTCTTAGTCACAGCGCTCAAAACAAGGCCTGGATTTTTGCCATAACGGACAGGCTCTTTGTTGTGGCGAAAATCCGGGAAACGGCCAAAAATTCTAAGTCTCACTCCCAACATTTCCCACCTTGGCAGGGGCGGGAGAGGACTCGGGCTGGGGTTCGCACACGTATGACTTGTGGAGGCAGCTGGCCATTTAAATCACCAGCGGCTTCCACTGAAGTGGGATTTTAGAAGAACAGGAGTGCGGTGATTAGAACAGGTAAGAGGAGGTTTGAACTTAGTGGATGTGCTTGGATAGGCAGAGTGCCCCTTTGGAGAGGTAAGTTGCCCCTTTGGATAGGGTTTAGGGACACCTTTGGGAGAGTTAAAAGTGAACATGATTATGTACTTTTTACGCACAAAATTACTGGAACTATATAGTTGTTGAAGAGCTGTACAGCTGTCAAAACTGTCAAGGAACAAGCCCAAGGATACTAGGTGAGTTGGCATGAAGGGGGTAAGTGCAAAGGGTGAGGGCATGGTTTGGCACTAAGTTGGCATGGGGGTATGGGGTCATAGGGGGTGTGTGGGGAAATGTATCTTCATAGATGGGGAATAGGGAGTGTGTGTGTGGGGGAGGAGGGCTGGAGGAACTTTTTAGTTAATTGGGCAGAATTTAGCCCTTGGCTGGTGGGTGGGCCCCACCAGCTCGGCGTCGGGCTGGCGGGCAGACGAACCCTGCCGCCAAAACGGGGCCCGCCGCCATTTTGAGTGGGCGGGCCAATTAAGGCCCACCCAGCGGCCTGCCCGACAGGAAGCGCTATGCACTACCTGTGCGGGGTGGGGAAGGGAATCCCCAACTGTCAGAGTGCGCTCTTCCGCGCATGCGCATGAAAAAGCGCACTGCTCCCTGAGGCAAAGTCCTGTCTCAGGGAGATTCATGAGAGATAAGTAAACTCTAAAAATAGATAAATATTAAAATTATTAACATGTCCCCCTCATGTGACAACGTCACACAAGATGGCACATGTTAATAATAAACACAAAATTTATTAAATTTTTTAAAAACGGACATGAAACTTCATCCCGCCAGTGGATGAAGTTTCATTGATAATCTGGAGCCCGCTGGGGCTCCTGGCCTGCCCGCCAGCCTTAAGGTTGGCCAGGCAGGGTGTTTAATGAGGTTAATTAGCCTGTCAATGGCCTCAGTTGGCCATTGACAGGTCGGCGGACGGACAGCTGATTTCGCTGTCCGCCTGCCTTCCTGAATATTTAAAGGGACCGGGATGAGGTCGGGGGTTCTTCCCGACGTCATCCCGCGTCGTTTTCCCCTCGGCGAGCGGGCTCCGCCCCCAAATCGCCAATGGGAAAATCCTGGCCATTGTCTTTTATTTACTTAAATACAGTGTCGCAGCACAGAGACCGACGGGCCTGGCGATCCAACCCGCCTCCGTACCCAAGAGCCTGCACATTTGTTCCTGGGTCGCCCGTCCGATGCCCAATTCAGCCCCCACCGGCCTTGAGCAAAAATTTGACCTGCAGGTGGACATTCTTAAAGATCGGGTTCACCAAGCCCGACCCAGTGACGAAGGTCTGGGCCTAAGTGTCTGGGATTGATACCTTCAAAGCTTTTTTTTAATTAAAAGGCAGCGCTATTCAATGTTTTGTTTATTTGTGTGTGCAGGTTTGAGATGCAAACAATTCAGTTTAAAACTATATTTTTAACAACATGAGACTATCATTTTAAACCCAAAGTTTTATTTTGTCATTAAATAGACAATTGTCAGAAACAAAATCATGCCTTCATCTCATTTAATTTACTTTTATTTAATCACTGAGGAAATGCTCCAACTGAAATAGAAATTATACTAAAATAAATGTGGTCCCTTAGTCATCTTGTTCAAGTAGATTACCAGAGTTCTTAGAAATGATAATCTATTTATGTTTCTGGTCATGGTTCTACAGGAAAAAACACTAAATGTTTTGGAATGATTCAACCACAAACTTAAAAAAAAAAGAATCTAAGTGACATGAAGAGTGCGAAAGTTTTTGACTGCATGCTATTGATAAATGGTTAGGTGAGCCATTTTTTTTGGTGCCAATGATGGTTCCATTTCCTGAACTCACATTGCTGGTCCTCGTTGTCAAGCTGCATCATCTGCTGTTGTTTTGGGTTGCTAACCCTCCCCGCCCAAACGTTACAATAACTATAAATGTATGTCAACTGAAAGCACAACTTCCGTCCTTTGTTCAAAATACTGTTAGTTTCTCTTGTGTACCTTCTGCTAATTGTCACTAATGCTGTTTTGAATTTGCAACCCATTTCTTAGTCTGTAACTGACACTCTATTATGCTTTTGTGACTTATCTTGATTTTAAGAGAACCCACCTGGTAGGAATAGAATGGGTTAGGTTAAAATTTAGAAGCAAGTTTCTTGTCTCTGCTACCTGGTAAATTATAAAATGCAGCCTTGTGCTGCATTCACTGAAAATGTGTCTATATTACCATAGATCGCAGCACATATGCTAATCTTCGAAGCCTTCAAATTTACTTCCAAAAACTGGAGTCAATTTATATGCCGAGTATAGAATATGAACTGGTGTGGGCGGTCGCCATTTTGAAATGTGAAAAAAAACATCAGTAATTCATATTAAATTAATGTGGCACGGTTTATAAAATGAATTGATTTTACAAAGATACCTTTAACCAGAATCAAATAATTTTAAAACCCAAAATCATTGGCTTTGGCATCCAATGCAAAAGGCTCATTGAATTCATTCTGAGTCACTTTGGCAATCAACATCACTCAGTCAAAATCCTGGAACTCCCTTCCTAACAGCACTGTGAGTGTACCTACCTACACCACATGGACTGCAGCGGTTCACGAAGGCAGCTCACTACTACCTTCTCAAGGGCTATCAGGGATGGGCAATAAATGCTGGCCCAGCCAGTGATGCCCACTTCCCAAAAATAAATTTTAAAAAATCATCATAAGGGCTTCACTCTGTGGTGCTTTTGGTTTCATAATCATCCTTGCACAAAAATCATCTTCCTCTCCATCCACTGAATTGAATATTCCACATTTTTTGAATGATCTGATGATACTTTGTGCATTACTAGCATCCCACAATTTGATGACAAAACTACACAAAACATCAAGCAGGGAAGCACACATATTTCTACTCTTTGTGAAGGTTTTTTCTCCGTCAGCCATCCACCTATTCCATTTGGCACAAACATGACCCTTGAACGGCTTGTTGAGGTTGAACTACGGATATTAGATCCCTTGGTAGTTTGCGTGTTGTTATTTCTTCACAAGCGCCTCTTGATCTCATTGGTTATATCTGAACATGTCCCACACTATTAAGCTACATCTTTTGCGTAGGGCACCAGAGCGTATTCAACACTATCAATCCACAGCTTCACTCCATCCTCAGCCATCCAACTGTTGTCATGGACATGCAGAAAAGTTCCTGCAGGGAACTTAATAGTCAGCAAGCTTTACATTTGAAAATTACCACAGACTTTAATTCCATTCTGGCGGCCATGCAGGCTAATACCACAGTAAATTGTGTCTTCTCATGTCCTGAGTTTTTGTACTTTTCCACTCCACAGTTCGGTTATTGGCCATATCGAAATTCATGGACATTTCATCCGCGTTGCCAATGTGGCATAATGAACACGTGTTTTTGTCGCTCTGATGATGAATTGCTGGAAACTGGCGATTTTGGCATCGAGTTCTTTTGGTAGTCTGAGCAATCTTGGTCTTCTGTCTCATTACTAGACATTTTTCTTCCATAAAGTGGCACTTAATGCCATTTCTATAAAGTGTTACACCAATTAGCTGTTGTTGTGAAATCTTTGCTGAATTTGAGTTGGCCCACTTAAGTGCATTTCTGGTGATGATGTAACCATTCTGGCAATTTGAGGACGCATTCTGATACATGCTTCTCAAGATAAGGCCAGTAACTAGTCCCTGTTCTCATGGTGCTTGGTCATGAGCAGCATCTTCAGGGCGGATTCTTTCTTCTTCCATTTTCACATCAGTTTATCACTAACACCGAATTCCCTTGCCGCAGCAATTTGATGAGTTAGTAAATGTTATGACTTTTAGCTTGAAACCAGCTTCATACTTCATTTGTTTTGTTGTAAGACTAGTTTTTCTTTATTGTTTTCCATGCATGATCAGCTGTGTGCACACATCTTTGCAACATAGCCCATATCGCCTGTTTGATCCCTTGCGCCAAAATATAAGGTACCGATAAGTAAAACGTACATTTGTGGGGTGAAAAATTGAGGCTAACTACTAATGCAAGTATAGCATGTCATGGCTTAAAAAGTGGGGGGGAGGGGGGGGGGGGGGGGGGGTTTAAAACTTACGCCAAGTATATGCAAAAACATGATTTTTGGTGCCAGAAAAATGGGGTCCTTATACGCCAGATCGACTTATATACCATGATCTACAATAATATATGATTCTATATGTACACGGCTTTATGAGGTGTCATGTTAGCACTAACACAAAGTTATTTCAAGTTTTCTGCAAGTCTACTGTCATTGGAGAATCATAGAAAGCTTACGTACGGCACAGAGGGACATGAGCCACTTGGCTCATCCTGTCTGCGCTATAGAAAGTTTATGCAGTACTAAGTTTCTCAGCAAAAATCAGGATGGAAAATATCTCAAGAGCTTTGATTAAAATCTGATATTTACCCGTGTGCAATACTCAGAATATGTGAATATAATCTTACTACAGCCTTGGCTCTGTAGCCCAAAGAAAGGATCTCAGCTAAGTCTGATTTCAATTGAAAATGACAGTATAGATATTGTAAGACAAAGAAATTGCTATGGAGTTCTGCAACTGCCCAATTCCAGCCTATCAGATCAGGTGGACAATCATTATAAAATGAGGCCAAGGACTCAAAAGCACTTGAGTCTCACACTGGTGTCATAATGGAGGTTTGCTGCTTGGCCTGCCTCCCGCCCTCTTGAATTCTACCCAGAGTTAAAATTGAGGTTATAGATCTTTTATATAACTATATGGTAGTCTACATTTTCAGTTCAGATAGCGTCTCTAGATTTGCTGATTGTGGAATAGGCTGACCAAGACAAATGAAAATTGGAAATAAGTTCCATTTGCCTTCCCCGCTCATTGATTCCAAATCTCATCTGTGCAGCTGCAACTTCTAATTAATCATGCCTGAAAATTAGACTGGTCCCTTCCAAGTAAGTGCTTCTGCACCTTAAATGATTGAGTGAAAAGTCATTGGTTAATGTTGCATTAATCCACAAAGATGTCAATTTCTTTAACTATGTACACAAAATTTGATTTTCCCATCTCACAGAAATCTAAAATGGCTATTACCAGCCAATTTGGCTCCTCCATTCAAAGTCCAAAGAACATTTCTGCACGTTTAATTTTTCATGCACATCCCATAATCACAATTTCATTGAAATCCCCTGAAATGCATCAATATCCTTTAAGGAATGTGCCTTTACTTGCTCACAATATTCTACATGTTACTGGATGTGTTATACTTGGTTATAACTAGTTTTGATTAAGAAATAAATACTATCGATAGCCAAAGAACTCCCATTGGATTTACAGTGAACGGGTACTAAGTGAATAGTCATTATAACTGAATAATTATCCTTTATTCAATCTTTCATATTAGATTCATTCATCCTATATACATAGAAACATATGCCATATGTAAGCATGTAAAAGTCAACCCTAGATTTTCAGGGAAAAAACCACACTGATTATTAATTATGACTGGTAATTACTAAGATTCATTAATTTATGGGGACACAGGAATGTTTGGATTTTCCCTCCGCCAATTCAAGTGGCAATCTCCTAGCTAATTGACAAGACTAATGGATACCACATGATCTGTCATGATGCTGTTGAGAAAGAATAACAAGTGCGCAGTTCAATTTAAAATGAAAATTGTACCATTTGCAGAGGCAACTAACAATTGTGCAGCAGCAAGAGTTTAATGTTTCAGAGAAAATAATTAGAGACGGGAGGAAGACATCCAATAAACTGGAAAAGATGCCGAATAATAAGTACGCTAGCAGAAGACAACTGAGCATGTGGCTCAGCCTTATTTTAAATGTACATTAGGCTAGATAGATTTTACAGCCACCCACAAGTGGCTAGTTCACTGACTTCTCGCCCACCCTGACCCAATCCCCATAAAATGCCTGCCATTTTGGAAAAAGATAATTAATGGGCAATTGAGCTAGTTAACAATCCAATTGACCCAAATATTACACTGCCCACAACATAATATGGTTGGCGGTGCTAGGCAGGTGGGAATAGGAAGGCTTTTTTTTAAAAGCAGAAACGGTTAGCAGATGGAAAAGAAGGGGTGGTGTACATCCTTTGGATCTGCCCCGTGCACACTGGGGACACTCTTGAATTCTGGTGCTGCTGGGCATGCTAGAGATGCAAGCCAATCAGTTTGGCTGGCAGCTCTCGAGAGCAGGACTTCCTCCCACTGAGGGGTGGAAGTCCCACTCTCAGGTGCTTCAGGCCACCCTCAAAAGGCTATGGCTGGCGTTTTAAAGCCAGCCCAGTTGGGACTAAAGTTTCTTTTGGGAGGGATGGAGGGCAGGGACGAGCAGTATGGTCTCCCCCGACACCTCCCTAAAATTCCACCTATGCCACTGCTTGTTATTGTAGGCCAGTATGTCATTTAAGTGATTAAAGAGTCTGGAACTAAAACTTAATGTTTTAACGTCTGACATCCATGAAAATATGGCAATCCTAATGTCCTTTAGGAAAAGAAACCTGTCATCCTTACTTGGTCTGGCCTACATAACTCCAGACCCGCAGCAATGTGGTTGACTCTTAAATGCCCTCTGAAATGGCCTAGCAAGCCACTCAGTTCAAGGGCAGTTAGGGATGGGCAATAAATGCTGACCTAGCCAACGGTGCCCACATCCCATGAAGGAATTTTTAAAAAAATCTTCCATATACCATATAGTGCCTTGTCATGAGCTACAAAAGTTTTAACAAGGCAAAGGATTACTATTTCCAATAATTCTATTTTCTTTCATCTCACCTTCAAGCTGAAGCCACATTAATCGACCTTTTACTTTTGTGATTGAAGCAACGCATATTTCTGCCAGGTTACTGAGGTTAACAGCCTCCAACTTCATATTTTTGGTGAAGCCTCGATTGAGTGAAGTCTGAAATAGGGTGGAAAAAAAGCAGAAAGCACGACATAAGGAAATTGTGTACTAATAATGTTATATATTTTAAAAATAACTCCTAACAAACCCTCCCATTGTTACATAGTCTTTTGCAGCCAAGTATGCTGCATGTTATAACATGGTTTTGTGTTATATTGAATGCTCTGAAATGGTGTAAATGCAATGTGATAATCATCAGAACCAAAATCCAACAGCTTTCTAACAGAGCCTTATAATTAGGTGCAGTGTGAATTCTTAATGCAATCAGGTTCTGAAAAAATATTCAAAATGTGATTGAATTAAGAATGCTCTTTAATCAAAGAATTGAGAAGGAAACTAAAGTAATTTTACAAAAAGATCATAAATGAAGAGTTTAATGATATTTAATTTAGCAGTCAAAGTTTGCACTAGACCAAAAAACATTGCCTATGTCATCAATATTCAGTCTTAAAATGATGCAACTTGATTATTTTAGCAAAGGTTAAAATCTCTTCTAATATAAAGTCTGAGGGTATTAAAACAGTTATGAAACATTCTAGGTATATTCTCATTATAATAACAATAATCTAATTAAAATATGATATGAATTGGTTAGAACCAAGTTAACCTAATTTGCAAAATGCAATGTAAAAAATTAACAACTAAAATATTTGTACATGTGGCAACCTGTTTAAAAAAATAAAGTCAATTATCATGGGTTAATTGGTCAGTTTTAGAATGTACATGATCATTCCTTGGTTTGCTACATTTAAGCTAGGAGTTATAAAATTTCCTCCTATGTCAAGGCAGTCAGAAAGATCAACACAGAAAAATCACAGCTTAGATCACTTTTCCACAATTTGAAAATTGCCATTTATAGGTTTTAGCGCATGTGCAATGAAAAATAAGTGCCAAAGTGGAAGATTGTCAATGTAGCAAACATACTCAAACTACAAGGGAAGCAAGTGCAAAACATAACTGTAGGCTGTTACCACTAGTTTGTGACTACTTCAGATATACTAAAAATGAATTAAGACAGATGAACGCAAAGATCGCATTTTGTTCCCCAAAACAAATGTTTCAAACTTGTTCATTATCTAGGTAAATGCATTAAGGTAGGTCACTTTTTTTTTTGAATAGCTTCTAATGGTGCACAAGAGAAGCTGTCTGCTAATCTAGCATGATTCATATACCCTTTAATGGCTTTGTTTATGTTGTGCCTGAAGGCAACCTACACATAATCAATATCAGAACAAAAAATTGTGTGCCTGTGCTTACTTAGCATGTAATAGTATCAAATGACCTAGCAACAATGGTGAATATCCTACGGGAAACTGCAGATATAGTAGCAGTTGCTTTAGTGTGTTGCATTATATCAAAAAAATGTGCAATTAAAATGGATATCTTTGTAACAGAATGAAGCAGTGTCTTGGAACTGCTGAACAAATGGTGAAAATATTTAAATAAATGCTACAGAGAAAATGTTAAAACATTAATTCAGACCATAAAATGGTCCATATATTAAAAAAAATCGACCTGAAATGTACACATCAAATTATTTAGGTGCAAACAAATGAAAATCACATTTCACCATCTAAAAACACTTTTATATTCATGTCAACCTCTCGGAGAGTGATGCCAAACTGGAGTTCTGTGGTCTCAGAGCACTTTACACTTCAGATCGACCCTGACTGCCAACGAGCCAAAACTTTGTAAACTGAATCTCTGTTTCTGCAAGCGATTGGTTCCCTATCCCACTCACCCCCATCCATTAACACCAGGAAAACCAGGGCTTGAACTTTTTGCTCGTCGGGCACGTGTGATCGGCAGGCCCTGGAGCAGACAGGAAACAGGCCCCCGACCGCGATCAACCCCTGACTGGTCAGTTAACAGCCAGCCAGCATGAAACGCACACTGAGAAAGGGTCAGCACTGCCGGTGCGGGGGAGTGGGAGAGATGGCGGGTGCCAACGTCACCACGGGTGCTGATGAGCGCTTCCAAGGAGCTCCCTGAAGGCAGAGTGCTGCAGACCTCCACAGAATAAACAAAACAACAAAAATGCTGCAAAATATGTCCATGCAGCACAATCAAGCACCTGAAAGCATAACCTTATAAAATAACAGTCCCCAGATATCTCTTTTTATTTTATTTCCCCACGGAGATTTCATCCCGCCCTGGATCGAGGTTTGAGCAAAAATGTAAAAGCCACCTGGCCGATTGGCCCGTCCGCCAACTGTAAAAGTAGACGGGCCACGAAAAATCGCTTTCAATTGCCTCCTTAACTGGCTTAACTGCCCGCTTACTTGTCGGTGTCTGCGCTTCCTACTGCTGCGTGTGCCCGTCGAGTGAGATATCGCGCGAGTGCTCGCCCGAAGTCATCTCGCGCTATTTCACGGCCGGACGGGTCGGGCGCACTCCTGCCCACAGGACGTAAAATTCTGGCCCAGAAGTGGGCAAGTTTAAGGTGGGTTGGTTTGGATTTAAGAATTTTAAAATTTTTACATCCTGCCCAACCCAAGCCCTACCCATTTTTACGGTTAAAATTCCACTCAGTGTATCTATTCATTGCTCTCTATTGGCTGGGTTTAAATGCCATAATGCCAAATTAATTCAATATTTCCCTTCATGCAGAAAAAGTTCTTTAAGTTAATTTAAGATTTACAAGGAATTAAATACTTTAATCTTGTTAATGCAAAGAAATTAGCTGCGACTCCCCACAAGTCCCTAGGATAGACTCATTCCCCAATAATGAAGGGGATATAAAAGCGGACACACCAAAAATACAGCAACACATCCAAACATCTGTTTATTGTAATATTGCAGACATTCCCAGAAACCCAATGTTTCAGTCCCCTCGTCATTCTGAACCTTTGAGTGTTTTGTGGTCCTATAGGAAATGTAGCCCCTTTTTGCTCTCTTTAGGTTAATATTTTTCTTTCTCTCTCCATGTTCTCTTCTTTTTCCCTCCTTTCTCCTCAGCGTTCTCTTATATTAATAAGCATTGTGGTGCCTTCATGAGTCTACCATACCTAGTTCTCTTCTTCTCCATAAGGAATAAGGCATTCTCATTCTGATGTCGGTCTTCTGGATGCTGTTGAATAGAATTCGAACTAGTGGATGATTCAGGATCACCTGCTTCGGTGTCTTCTTCCAGTTGCAATGATTGCGACTTCTCTGGTCTCTGTTTCTCACACTGTTGCTCAATTGCAATCAAAGCTTTTCTGTCGCTTCTTACTGTGTTTGTAGGGAAATGTGACGACATTAATGGTTCTTTTGATTCCTGTTTGTGAATTGAACACGTGATACATCTGGATCATTTCTTCCAATGACTTTAAGACACCTGGCCACCAAACAAAATACCGTGCTCTGGTTCTGCACTTGGTAATACCTAAATGATCTTGATGTAGGTGTTGTAAGATCTCAAGCCTCAATACTCTTGGGGTTACTATTCTATCATCGTGTACCAGTAAATCGTCAATCACTGTCAGATGTGCTCTCTGCTCAAAATATAGGGCAGAATTTTTAGGTTGGCGTGCGGACATGTGCCTGACCTGATTGGACACAAAATCTCGCAAGATGACAATTGGGCGAGTGTCCCAATGTCATCCCATGCTCGTGTGATATTTCAGTTGGCAGACACTCGCCTGCCAACAATTAAAGTTGTTAAAGTTCCAATTGTCCCCGATTTTCCGTGGTCTGTCCCACCTAATATTTGGTAGACAGGCGAATCTATCTGCCAGGCAGACTTTGCATTTTTGATGAAACCTCATCCACAGGCGGGATGAGATTTCTGATGAGGTTTCCGTTATTAAATGAAAAAAAAAATGTCTGGACAGAATTTTCATCATGAATATGTTCAGGTGACTGATTCTGATGCGTGGACATTTCTTTCTGGATTTTCAAATCTTTATTTAATTGTTTTGAAGTCTTCAGCTCCCTGAGGCAGCTCTCTGCCTTCAGGGAGTTTTCATTCAGCACCCGCTCATGTTTACGTCAGCGTCCGCTCTCCTCCTGTCTGCACCCCGGCAGCACTGAGCATTTCAGCACGCGTTTCACGCTGGCTGGCCATTAATTGGTCAACCAGCCTGAAAGCGCGGTTAAGGGCCATTCCCCAGCCACTCCCGGGCCTGCTGATCGTGCCCGCATGCCTACCTAAAAATCCTGCCCATGGTCTCAAGGTAGGACTGTGGGGTATATATGTTGGCCATCCTCTAAGGCAAAATTCTTTGATCTGCTTATATCCTGCTTCTGATATTTGAGCCTCTCTGATTTCAGTTAATGTTCGTGTAATTCCTGGAATGCATGGACTGTCATTACAGAAAACTCCTTGACTTCATCCACAAATTCAATATTGCATTTTTCTGAATTCTGTTTCAGTGTGTGGTAATGCATCTGCTATGCTTTGTTGTTTCCCTTGAACAGATACCATCCGAATTAAAAAACCTCAATCTTAATTTAAACCTTTGAACTCTTGATGACATTGCTGCAAGCTCTTTTGAATTCAATAGTGAGACTAAAGGTTTGTTGCCTGCTTCTGTTGTAATGTGAAGACCTAAGACGTAGTCAGCAAATTTCTCGCGTGCCCACGGTGCTGCTAATGCTTCCTTTTCGATTACTGCGTATCTCTTCTCTGATATCTGTTACTGACCATGATGCGTAATAGGCTGGTCTACGTTTTCCATCTCTTTGTGCCTGAAAAAGTACTGCGCCCAATTCTGCAGAGGATGTGTTTGCTGCTATTTTTGTTGGTAATTCCAGGTCGTAATGTGCTAATATCTCTGATGACATCAACCACGCCTTGGATTTTTCGAATGATTTCTGATGTGCTTCTTCCCAATACCATTCATTGTCTTAGGTATACAAATAGTTATTTGGTAGTACAGAACTTGAGTATTGCTGAAATAAAAAATGTCGAATTTCGTCTTGCACTAAACTACGACATATCTCTTTTTTCAGCAATATTCACTGTCTAGGCGTAACAACTGACATGGTGACTCATTGAGCTTGGTTAAGTTTTATTAAGAAATTTTGCCTCTTGATTCACCGTTTCAGAATCACAGTGCAGAAGAGGCCCTTCAGCCCATCGTGTCTGCACCGAGACGTGAGAAACCTGACCTACCTACCTAATCCCATTGACCAGCACTTGGCCCATAGCCTTGAACCCTTGTAACTCCATGATGTCCCTTGGAGTTTGAAATTCTTTCATGACTCTGGTCTTCAATGGATCAACCTTTATTCTTGATGCACTCAACTTGCACTTACCGTTGAGTGTCAAACCGGCCTCTTGTAGTCTTCTCAGTGCTGCTCTCACTCTCATGTCATACTCAGCTTGAATGAACCCATGTATCAACATGTCGTCCAAACGGCAAACAACTCCATATAAACCCTCTAAAGGACTTAGCATCGTTTTAAAAGATCTCTGGTACTGATGTTATTTCAAAGGGTAAACTGTTAAAGCAGAATCTTCCAAATGGTGTTATGAACATCGTAAGAAGTTTGGACTCCTCTTCTAGTGGTAGTTGCCGGAATCTGCTGTTGGGTGCGCAATTTACAGTATATCGAGCTCTAATTTAGCTAAACTCTCATCTATTGATACCATTGGATGGACTTCACTTTCCACAGCTTCATTTAAATTTTGTGAGATCAACATATATTCTTATTGTACCGTTTGGTTTCAGAACTGGGACAATCCCTAAGCACCAACTCATCGGCACTTTTACAGGCAAAATGACTCCTCTTATCATTGAATCGATCTCGTTCTTTACCTTTGGAAGTAATGGGTGTGGAATCTTTCTAGATGTATATAAGTATATTAGTTTCACTTCTGGGCTTAGTGTTATAAGAAACATTGTTCTCAGCTTTCCCAATCCTGTAAAAAAATCTTCACGAATTTTGCTCTGAAGTCTCTCAATTGACCTTCATCATTCTTTATTTCTTCTATTCTGCAAATTAGATTCAATTCCATACATGCCTTTCTACTTAAGAACAAACAACTCTGATCTTGAATTACATGTAGTACTTCAGTAATTACTTTCTCTCTGTGATTTAAAGTAGTTGTTAGTTCTCCAGAACCTTCATCTTTGCCCCTGCTGGTTCATGTAGCTTTTTGCAGGATGGTTGAAATGCTCTCTTGCTTAACCATGGTTTAGCATTTGGAAAAAACCAAAACTGCTTCTCCAGTATCTAGTTTAAAGTGTCTTGTGACCTCCTACCAGGATCACTGCACTCCAATAATTTCTGCTTAATTCTTTAATCCCTCCTAAGAAGAGTATCTCAATGTCGCGTGAATCTTCTACTTTGTGACTGTTTCCTTTTTCTTTTTGCGTGTTCTGAGCAGTTTCTCTACTGCGTCATGCTGCCTGAAAATGCCCCATCATTTTATACCAATTTCATTGCATGTCTTTGGTAGGACAATTCCTGCGCCAATGTCTTTCTCTGCTGCACCAGCAACAGCTAGTCTGTGCTGCTGCCATTAATTGCTTTTCTTGCCACACGTATTTCCTTCTCTCTACTTTCCCTTTCTTTCATGTCCAACAAATTCAACTGCATCTGTTACTTTGGGCTTTTTCTTACTCCTCTGATTATCAAACAGTTTTGCCTCCTGATCTCGGCTTGTCTACTTAATTGAATTGCCTTCGCCAATGTCAAGTCATCTCGGGACTGCAAATTATCTGATAATGCATCATCTGCTATTCCAACAAATATTCTGTCATGAATTAGCTCATCTATCAGATCATTCTACTCAGTCTTCTGCTCATCGCTAAAAATCATTAATAAACGTGTCAATGCTTTCCCCGTGTCTTTGGGTACATTTATTGAACTTTGCACATTTCACGATGGTGTCCTTGGAGATTGAAATATTTCTCCAATGCATCAGTAACCTCAGCATATGTGGCTTTACCCTCATCAATCCCCAGGATAACTAGGATGTTGTCTGCACAGTCGCCCATTGCATAC
This sequence comes from Cetorhinus maximus, assembly GCF_964194155.1. Lineage (NCBI taxonomy): Eukaryota > Metazoa > Chordata > Chondrichthyes > Lamniformes > Cetorhinidae > Cetorhinus > Cetorhinus maximus. Next base: position 8,218,769 of record NC_135890.1, read on the forward strand.
AAAAGCGTACTGACCTACTCACAGTCTGGCTTCGCTGCGAGACCCGATGTGGTGCGAAATCGAGCAAATCTCTTGTACCATTTTGGCCATGCTTCAGCCTGACTGAGGTCTGCAACTGTTTCAAAGTGCTCCAGTAAAAGTTGAGATTTTTCTATTACCATTTTTTTTTTTAAACTGCTGCCCACTATATATTATTGTGTTGTTGGGTTGGGGTTTCAATAAATTCTCGAAGACTGCTGGATGCAAAACACTAACTTTATTGTAACGTATTCATAGTTATGAGAACACCCCTCTACACTAGCTTCTGACAAAATGTATTCTGCTAAGCTCTCAGATCACATGAGTGTATGTCACTTCCTTCCATGACAATGCAGACTGTTACAGTTAAACCTTGATGGAACTTAGTCTAAATACTCCATTATGCTACAAGGAGGTTCATTCCTGCATTAAATAAGTCTCTGGGTGACCTTCTAGAAGTTGGGCCAGCAAAATGGGTGGGTTTCTTGTTGTTTCAGAGACTTAGGTAAAAAATACTCCAGGCTAGTTTTCTGATAGAGTGGGTGAGTTTCAAACTCACACTGTTAACCACCCTACCTGTAGTTAAAATCTGGGCTTCTATATTTGCAAGCTAAAAAGGTGTTTCTGTATTTAACTCAAAAAACTCTGGAACAATTTCTGCACTAATTTAGCAAAAAATCCCTGTTAAGATTATATTTTCATAATAGCTACTTTAGTCAAAGAAATTTGGTAAGATTGATGTGTTTTATGACCTGAAACATACTATTGGAATTATTTACAGAAATCCAGTTGTGTAAACCTTCCATGACCATTTGCCCGAAGCAGTGAAATTTTCTTGAAGTGAAAGTTTTATTGCATAGTAGTATAATAGTTTTTGAAAGAACTTACATTTCTGAAGCAGTACTGAGAAAGTGCCTCTGCCCCACACTGTTTAAGATAATCGGCCCAGTCAAAGTCTAAACCAGGATAACCTGCAATATTACGAGACAAAATATAAGCAAAAAAAAAAAGCATATTTTCCGACTCCTAGCCTACCCTGATGTTGCTGATTAAATGTTAACATGTCAGCAGTTTTCTGATACCTCAACATGGCCTTTCTTGATGCAGTGAGCAATAATGTGCAACTGCCATGGAAGGTATCACAGCTGTATTTAATCCCCAGTGAAATCCACTGGGGCAGGGATTAAAATAAGTAATTTCTCAAGCGCAATTTAATAACTAGTATAATTCTGAAAATTTTGGGTGGGACTTTTACCCATGAAAAAACTGATGGGTTTGGGTAAAGTGGTGGGTTAAAGTCTTAAAGATCAGATTCCTGACCCAAACCAGCCTCCAACCTGCCAAGGTGGCAGAAAATTCAGAGGCCTTGGTGGGGTGAGGGCAGGGTGGGAGTGGATCAGAGACCCGGGTCAGGGAAATCAAAACCTGAGACCTCATGGAGAAGGTTGTGGGGGGAGGAGAGCAGTGGTTCCACTGACAGGCATCACTCAAACAGGCACACTTGATCCAGGAGGCTTCCAGCATCTACCAAGCCCTCATCTGGATGTCACTGCCGGGTTTTAGAAGCTCGAGAAACCCAGCCACCCATATTTACATTTGAAAAGTTGAATAGTGAGGTTCACACTCTCCTTATTATATTTAAAGTACCAACCTGCCTTCTTGGACTGGGTTGGTCATTCGCCCACTTCCCCACCACAGTTGAAGCTGGAAGTTGGGCAGGTTGGAGGTAGGTTTCGGTCAGGAACCCACCACTCAACCCAGAATTATACTATGTTATTAAGTTGTGCTTAAGAAATTACTTTTTGTTTTCATTGTGACCAGATGCAAGGTATTAAGCAAACAAACTACACAGGTATAAAATAATCCTTTGTCAGCATAGAAGAATTGCATAGACAGAATGGCAAATCCACCATGCAAAATTTTCATACTCACATACGCAGAGCAAATGATGAAAAATGAGTTATGATTATTGAGCTATTGAGAGGGGATGATGAAGTGAGACAACTTTGAGAGCATGTTCACAGATCCCTGAAGGTGGCAGGACAGGTGGATAAGGTGGTAAAGAAAGCATATGGAATGCTTCCTTTATCGGACGAGGTATTGAATACAAAAGCAGGGATGTAATGATGGAACTGTATAAAATGCTGGTTAGGCCACATCTGGAAATGTGTGCATAGTTCTGGTCACCACATTACAGGAAGAACATAATTGCTCCGGAGAGAGTACAGAGGAGATTTATACGAATGTTGCCAGAGCTTGAAAATTGTAGCTGTGAAGAAAGATTGGATAGGCTAGTGTTGTTTTCCTTAGAACAGAGGAGGCTGAGGGGTGACCTAATTGACGTATGCAAAATTATGAAGGGCCTAGATAGAGTAGACAGGAAAGACTTGTTTCCCCTAGCTCAGGGGTTAATTACCAGGGGGCATAGATTTAAGGTGATTGGTAGAAGGATTAGAAGGGACATGAGGAAAAACTTTTTCACCCAGAGAGTGGTGGGCATCATTGCCGAAATTGGTGGTTGAGACTGAAACGCACAATTCATTTAAAAGGTACCTGGGCATGCACCTGAATTACTGTAACCTGTAAGGCTACAGACTAGGTGCTGGAAAGTGGGATTCAAATTGAGCTGCCAGCTTCTTTTTTCTCTTTTTATGGCCAGCGCAGACATGATGAGCTGAATGGCCTCTTTCTGTGCTGTAACTTTTCTATAGTTGCATGGTTATCTAGGCTTGTTTATTGCAAGTTGTAAATCACAACTCAATGCCTCGAACACAAATTAGTAATTTGTTTTGGAAAGTATACACATACTTCATTATGAAAGTTTACAGTTTTGCATATAAGGGATGATATTCTGGATCTGCACTTCTAGCGAGTAGACTCTTATCAGAAACTCCACACACTAAGGCCAGAATTTTCCAGCCCTTCTGTTCCTGCTGATGTGAACGGAGATTTCAATGGCTCACCGGCCCTGCCGTGGAGGAACTCGCCTGGGTGAAGGGAGGGGTGAGGGTGGGGGAGTTAGAGGGGCGGGGGCTGGAAAAGTGTATTTTCCCTACCATCAATGTAAATAGTTGTAAAAGGATAGGTCCAAATTTCCAGTATGAGTTCCTTGAGAACAAGGTGCTTGCAAGGATCACAAAGTAGGATGCCTACAGCACTGAGAAAAATATCAAACTAAGAACCCTAGGTGGCCTGCTAGCAAATAATCACAGTACAGGGAGTGTCATTTGCCTCTCTCCTTGAGTTCAGAATAATGCATAATGCAAGTAGTTTTCATGATAAATCTGAACAACTTTGTAGAGGGATAATATTCTAGTTTGTAAGATTTTTAAATGTAGGTTAAAATTGAAATCAGCACATTATATAAAGGATTGCAACTGATTCAAGAAGGATATAAACCCATGAGTTATCAAACTACCACAGGCGCTCTTTAGCTCTGCTTTCACCACTGTTGCTATGCAACAGCCAGCATTCACATTGTTGAAATGGTACAAAGTTTAAACTGAAATGCAAAATTATATTGTTGAATTGTATTTTTAAATTTGAAAAAAAGAATGGTTTAATACAACAATACTGCATTTTGTTTTCTTTACATTTCAAAGAGATACAAACCCTTGGGTGGAGTGAGATGGACCCCATTTTTAAGGCACCACTGAACAGGAAGGATTCCTGGTGAATCAGCATGGCAAAGCACAGAGTTTTCACTAGCCTCTGGCCTCAAGTCGTCAATTGTGATCATAAAATACTGATCGTTAAAAACCTGTAAGAGTAAGAACAACACATATAGCATCTTAATGTTTTATTTGACATCCATACAACATGCTCAAAATTATTGATTATTCTGAAATAAGCACTCAATTTTCATGCACACTAATTACAATTACATATTTTTACATAGTTTCAGTGATACCCACTAAAAATGTACTTTTAATGCAGATATAGATGTTAGTTGAAGGGAACATTACTATTTACTCTACTGTTTAAGGTGCATTTAAAAAAAGCTAACTGGAATAAAGGTTTCCTTTTAAAAATAAAATATAATTCCAAATGGTTTATTCCAGAATTGAGGCATCTGTTCTGCTAATGTTTTGTAGCAATTATCAAAATTTTCCAAAGAAAGTTATAGGGACTGATATCATAAGTAAATCTGAATAGTAAATCACTATAAAACAACACTACAACATGTCAAATATTTTCATTCTAGAGTGCATCTCTAAAGGCTAGTTTAATCTGTCTGATTACAGAGTCTTTGATGCTCACCTTGGTTACTGTGGCAGGACAGATGGAAAAGGGCTCCCTTGGATCTATTGCCTCCAACTTCATGCCAGCTGTGAAGCAATGCGCCCTCAGATCAGGCTGGTCCTGCATTTAAAAAAGAAAATAAGTGACCATGAAACCTGAATCTTCTATGGCACAGACACAAGAGTTTGACAGTGCCCGGTAACAGGTGCAAAACTGCTAGCAGGCTCGATTTGTGTGCTGAAACGGAAGGTCCATCTTAAATTCATCCTCTCGTCTCATTGGAATAAAGGCAGTGTCAACTGGTTTCCCCAGCCGTAGCTCACAGCTGCATTTCAGCCACTCTTCTAGGACCACTGGAGAGTTCGAAAAACTAGTTCGAGCTCTGACTAATCTGAATGAATTTCTGGGAAATGGAACAGATCCCCAGTTTAATATTGTAAGACAACCTGTTCTCATTTCAAACAGGTTCCAGAAACAGAAAAAAGACAAAAAAGTTATAGAAATAGATAAATTGTTCAGAATTTAGGAATTATTTGACTGATCTTCCTAGGACAGCTGCAGTTTACACGTGAAGTAAGGAATTCACTGTTATGAACTGGTCCTTCAAGAAGATATAGGGTAACAGTGAAATACGACAATAACTTGCATTGATATATCACTTTCAACATAGTAAAACATCCCAAAGGAGCGTCACAAGATATCAAACATATTTTGGCAATAAAACATTGAGGAGATTATGACAGGTGACCAAAAGCTTGGTCAAAGAGGTAGGCTTTACATATGAACACCTTCTTAAATGAAGCTACAACTGTTGTTCAGTAATGCAGGATACTTCTGGTTACAAAACATTTGGGAGATTTGGAGAAAAGTAATATCAATTATATTTTTGGAAAAAGCAGCCCAACATCCATTGCCAATAGTGTAAATGTAATTAAATTTACCATGTTAGCTACACAGAAAACTTTCTCTTGCATTACTAAGTATTAAGTTGACTTAAGACATTAACATAAGGAATTCTTAACAGTTTCTTCCAAAACAGAAAAGCTGGAAACTCTAGATGCTTCTTAAGCAAGATAGTGCACATGATAATGCCTCAAGATTTTTTCTATATTAGAATTTTCAGCCATAGCCTAAGTAGTCCAAATTGAATAGCAGGCAATGCAGAAGTGTGAAGAACCTACAAACCATGAAATCCATAAAAGAGAGCAAGGAACTAGAGTAAATTATTTTCATTCCAGCAGCACAGACAGCTTTAATATATCCTACAAGCATTGTCATTAGTGCAACACTAATGGGCTGATTCGCAAAGTATTATTTTACAAATCTCGCTATCTGTTGCTGATAGCTCAAATATAAGAATGCTTCAGCTTTCCGTGCTCTCTTGCACTGAGATAGTGCATGGGAAATATACAAGGTAATCCAAGACACTTCGCTAAACAATTACTATCCTGGTATCATAAAAGTTTGTTTTCAAGTAACTGGAGTTGTATTCCTGTTCCAACATGTAAACGAATATAAATTTACAGTGATGCTCATGTTTAGAAATTAAAAAACACAAGTGCATAAATAAATTTATTCTCCCTCACAAGGCTAACTTACATAATTAAAGAAATCTGCCACCCTTGCCCATCCCAGTTACATCAATAAATCTGTCAATCGCTGACAGATTACTTACATAAAATCTTTCTCACACATCTGCTCTTATTTATGCATTCATTATCATTAGGCTAGATGCAAAATATAAGACATTATATTTTTACATAACATATCACTTGTAGCACTGTTCATGATGATCAAGGTGAATATACTGCTTTACATTAATAGGAATGGTGTTATGCCATGTAACGCACAACGATTTGTGCCCCCTAACCAATAGGTTGAATTTTGGTTATGCTTTGGAGATCAAATTCAATGATGGTTCATTTTCTGCATGAAAAGCATAAAAAAGTGACCTTGATTATTAGTATGTCTTTTTTGCATTTAATTGTTACTCCTTTCCTTTTTATAAAAGCACAGACAACCTGAAGATAGCAGAAACATGTAGCAGTTTGGAATTAAGTATGTAGAGAATTAGCTGCAGTGACACAGTTGTCATTTTGGAGCAGTATTGGGAAACTTTGGCCTATGGGGAAGAGCAAGCCTTTGGTATCACAGGGGAGGAGATGCAATATGTGGCTTGATGCATAGTATCATTCTTGGGAATATAATAGAGGGGGCAGATTTTAAGTAAGGTGTGGCAGTAGTGACAGCATCCCAAGGTATGACAGTAAGGGCAGATCTCAGGGTCTGCAAATTTTAGAGCAGCTACCAAAATGTGTCAACATTTGTGACTTGTGATCATCATAAGAGGTTGCAAATCTTGAAAGGTGCTGTTTGGAATACTGGTTAGGATTCTATGTTGTTTCAGGACAGGGAGTGCTCAGGATCTGAGAGCACTGGAGTGCAGAGGCGTGTCCTCAGATCAGAGAATGAAAAGGGAAGCCCATGTGAAAGCACTGGGATAGAAGACCTAGGAAATGCAGGGTCTGTTAGATGCAGGAGCTGGAAGAAACAGGGAGAGTCTCCAAGTCTGAGTGTAACAGAAAGTTAGAAACAAGGGTCCAGCATCTGGGAACCTTAGGAAAAATGGGTCTTAAAGAACTATAAAGTTAATTGGTTGTAAAGGTCCAAGAAGACTCAACAGTGGGATTCAAAAGTCCAGCAGCATTTGAGAAAGTTTGGGGAGAACCAAGATCTAACAATTTTGACTGTGATCCAGAGGTCTCCTGCAATGAGATGCAACCAGGATCTGGAATCAGTAGGGAATGGGTCCAAAGTCTGACAGGATCCAAGATGGGGGAATTACTGGGGTCAGGCAACATTGAGAGCCCAGGGGAACAAAAGCTGACCAAGCACACCCCTTTATGGCCATCAAACATCAGTGCAACAGAGCACCAGGCTACTTGCTATGTTCTTGGCTTGAAGACAAGTGAAAGCGTGAAATGTACTGACCATACACTTACTTTAGAATTAACACAGCTGGAATTAATTGAAACATTTAGAACTGAATAACAAGGATGATAACAAGGGTATTTAACTGAAACATACCAAAATTCAATTAGCTTATATTCTTTACAAACTTCCAGAAATAAGCCCTCCAGGGAATTGAAGGCAAAATACATTTTTCACAATTATATTATTATATAAACAAGCTGTTTTCTCTGACTCTGACTTATGGGCTTAAATTTGCAATGGATTTAATGCAGAAAATATGACCAAAAAAAGTGTTACAGGAAGGTGCATGTCCTATATAAAATCTTCAGCATGTTTAATTATGCAAATGCTTTCAATTGTACAGTAGACCCAAATATACACAAATACCAGGTGCAAATATATGTTTCTTTTATTTGAAAGTGATTTATAATCGCACTGTATTTGTTGCTCTCTACTGCATTTAATTTCATCATTTACCTCATTATCTGGTGTCAGATACTGTTTGCTGCTATCACTATTCCTCTAATTTATAAGCATGAGAATTATGTACAAACTATCATTTGAACACAATGTACTTGTACAACATTTCTCTATTCACTAAATGTTGAAATAGTAGAAAGAAGAATTTATTTAACATGGATATGCAGAGTGCTTTGTTTGATAAAATGAAAATCAACATTTTAGGCACTACTTTTAATGTTACTGGTAAAATTACACATACTCCCACATTCACTAATCATTTTCCTCTCATGCAAACCCTGAAATGCCAGTTTATGAGCTGCAAGGTGAGTTCTAGCATTAACATGATCTGGCTATGTGAAGCTGTTCCCATTAAAAGTTCTTTAACGCAACAAGCTTATGTTGGCAAGATCAGCTGATCTGAGATTTTAAGTGAATTAGCACATATAATGAAGAAAGGAATTTTAGATGAATGGGTCAAGTGATAGTAGCACTGCTGTATTTTCAGAACTAAGAGCTTTTATTATAGGACATTATATAAAATTAGCTTAAATAACATAGTACTTTCCACACCATAGACTTTCTTCACTGTGTTGGCTCAGCCTTTCGCAATGGTTATTTTTGATGAAGTCAACAGGATCGCCTGCCCTATATTTGTTACCTTCAATCAGTCCAAGAATAATAGTGTATATAACCTGTGTATAGTTACCAAAATTCAAGCAAAATAGCTAAATTGTAAGTAACACACTAATGGTTACATATCAAAGCACAAATATGATTTAGGCACCAGCATTAAAAATATATGTTTCAGGATCTTAGTTTAATTTTCACAAGGCTGTCAAACACAGGTTCCAGACTGAACTGACTCCCAGGACTTCTGTTAGCAATAGATTTATTTAAGCTCTTAATTTTTTTATTTTAATATAGCTAATGCTATTACACTCAAACTTCAGGACAGAGGAAAATTACCATTTATTAGATGTGGCCTGGCTCGGTGGTAACACACTCAACAGAGTCAAAAGGTTATGGCTTCAAGTTCCACTCCAAGACCGCAGCACAAAAATCTAGACCGACACTCCAGTGCAGTGCTGTGGGAGTGCAGGACTGTCTTTCAAACGAGATATTAAACAACAGATCTCTAATGAGAATGTGAAAGATCCCAAGACACTATTTCGAAGAGCAGCAGGAAAATTATCCCCGGTGCCCTGGCCAATATTTATCACTCAAACAACATCGCAAAAAAGATTATCTGGTTATTATTACATTGCTGTTTGTGGGAGCTTGCTATGCATAAATTGGCAGCTCCTTTCCTACATTACAACAGTAACTACATTTCAAATGTACTGCATTGGCTGTAAAGTGCTTTGGAACAACAGGTAGTTTCGAAAGATGCTATATAAATGCAAATCTTTCTTTTAACTAAGGAACCTCTACTATTAGCTATTATGAAATAACAGTATAATTTTTAAAATTTCATTCACGGGATGTGGGCTTCGCTGGCTGGACTAGCATTTATTGCCCATCTCTAATTGCCCTTGAGAAGGTGGTGGTGAGCTGCCTTCTTGAACCGCTGCAGTCCATGCGGTGTAGGTACACCCACAGTGCTTTTAAGAAAGGAGTTCCAGGATTTTGACCCAGCGACAGTGAAGGAACGGCAATATATTTCCAAGTCAGGATGGTGAGCGGCTTGGAGAGGAACTTCCAGGTGGTGGTGTTTCCATTTACCTGCTGCCCTTGTCCTTCTAAATGCTATTGGTCATGGGTTTGGAAGGTGCTGTCAAAGGAGCCTTGGTGAACTCCTGCAGTGCATCCTGTAGATGGTACACACTGCTGCTACTGTGTGTCAGTGGTGGAGGGAGTGAATGTTTGTAGATGTGGTGCCAATCAAGCAGGCTGCTTTGTCCTGGATGGCGTCAAGCTTCTTGAGTGTTGTGGGAGCTGCACTCATCCAGGCAAGTGGGGAGTCTCCTATTGCACTCCTGACTTATGCCTTGTAGATGGTGGACAGGCTTTGGGGAGTCAGGAGGTGGCTTACTCATTGCACAATTCCTAGCCTCTGACCTGCTCTTATTGCCACAGTATTTATATGGCTAGTCCAGTTCAGTTTCTGGTCAATGGTAACCCCCAGGATGTTGGTAGTGGGGAATTCAGTGATGGTAATGCCATTGAACATCAAGGGGCAATGGTTGGATTCTCTCTTGTTGGAAATGGTTATTGTCTGACACTTGTGTGGTGCGAATGTTACTTCCCACTTGTCAGCCCAAGTCTGGGTATTGTCTAGGTCTTGCTGCATTTGGACGTGGACTGCTTCAGTATCTGAGGAGTCGCGAATGGTGCTGAACATCGTGCAATCATCAGCGAACATCCCCACTTCTGACCTTATGATGGAAAGAAGGTCATTGATGAAGCAGCTGAAGATGGTTGGGCCTTGGACACTACCCTGAGGAACTCCTGCTGTGATGTCCTGGAGCTGAGATGATTGACCTCCAACAACCACAACCTTTGTGCTAGGTATGATTCCAACCAGTGGAGAGTTTTCCCCCTAATTCCCATTGACTCCAGTTTTGCTAGGGCTACTTGATGCCATACTCAGACAAATGCGGCCTTGATGTCAAGGGCAGTCACTCTCACCTCAGGAGTTCAGCTCTTTTGTCCATGTTTGAACCAAGGCTGTAATGAGGTCAGGAGATTAGTGGCTCTGGCAGAACCCAATCTGAGCATCAGTGAGCAGGTTATTGCTAAGCAAGTGCCACTTAATAGCACTGTTGATGACCCCTTCCATTACTTTATTGATGGGGAATAGACTGATGGGGTGGTGATTGGCTGGGTTGGATTTGTCCTGCTTTTTGTGTACAGGACATATCTGGGCAATTTTCCAAATAGCCAGGTATATGCCAGTGCTTGTAGTTATACTGGAACAGCTTGGCTAGGGGTACGGCAAGTTCTGGAGCACAAGTCTGCAGTACTATTGCCGGAATATTGTCAGGGCCCATAGCCTTTGCAGTATCCAGTGCATTCAGCCGTTTCTTGACATCACGTGGAGTGAATCGAATTGGCTGAAGACTGGCACCTGTGATGCTGGGGACCTCTGGAGGAGGCCAAGATGGATCATCCATTTGGCACTTTTAGCTGAAGATTGTAGCAAATGCTTCAGCCTTATCTTTTGCACTGATGTGCTGGGCTCCTCCATCATTGAGGACGGGGATATTTGTGGAGCCTCCTCCTCCAGTGAGTTGTTTAATTGTCCACCACCATTCACTGCTGGATGTGACAGGACTGCACAGCTTAGATCTGGTCTGTTGGTTGTGGGATCGCTTAGCCCTGTCTATCACTTGCTGCTTATTCTGTTTAGCACGCAAGTAGTCCTGTGTTGTAGCTCCACCAGGTTGACTCCTCATTTTTAGGTATGCCTGGTGCTGCTCCTGGCATGCCCTCCTGCACTTTTCATTGAACCAGGGTTGATCCTCTGGCTTGATGGTAATGCTAGTGTGGGGGATATGCCGGGCCATGAGGTTACATATTGTGTTCGAGTACAATTCTGCTGCTGCTAACGGCCCACACCACCTCATGGATGCCCAGTCTTGAGTTGCTGGATCTGTTTGAAATTTATCCCATTTAGCACCGTGGTAGTGCCACACATGATGGAGGGTATCCTCAATGTGAAGGCAGGACTTCGTCTCCACAATGGCTGTGCGGTGGTCACTCCTACCGATGCTGTCATGGACAGATGCATCTGCAGCAGGCAGTTTGGTGAGGATGAGGTCAAGTGTGTTTTTCCCTCTTGTTGGTTCCTTCACCACCTGCTGCAGACCCAGTCTAGCAGCTATGTCATTTAGGACTGTCTTTCAAACGAGATATTAAACACCAGATCTCTAAGGTGAATGTAAAAGATCTCATGACATTATTTCGAAGAGGAGCAGGAAAATTATCCCTGCTGATTAATTTGAAGATTTTAAAGATTTAAAGATTTTAAATGATGTTATCATTTTAGCACTGTTAGATGTTCAAAGGTGTCTAATAGACTTTCAGACTTGAGGTTAGAATTTTGATGCTACAATTGATTTAATAAGCACAACCACTGATGCAAGGACAAATTCTATGGGCTCCCTCAACACCCTAACTGTAATATTGAAGGCTTGTACAACAGAGCTATCGGCTTCCCCAGCCAAGATTTCAGTACAGTTATGACATTAGCATCTACCTGATCTGATTGCCCGGATGTGTCCTGTCCACAAAAGGAAAAGGACAAATTTAATCTGGTCAATCACCACCCTATCAGTCTCCTCCCCATCAGCAGTGAAGTGGTGAAAAGAGCATTCAATACTATCACCAAGCAACAACTACTCACTTACTGCTTACTACTGCTCAGTTCAGGGCAAAACCACAGTCTAGACCTCTTCACAGTTTTGATCTATGCATGAATGCAAGAGCTAAAATCCAGGAAGAGAGAAGAGCACCTGCCCTCAACACCACAAGAGCATTCAACCCAGATATGGCAGTAAGGAGCCCTAACACAATGGGGGTAAAAGGAAAAATCATCCAGTGCCTTGTGTCATTACTGACACAAAGGATAACATTTGTGGCTGTCAAGTTATTGCACAACCAGAATATTACTGTATGAGACCTTCAGGAAAGAAACTTCTGCCCAACCATCTTCAGCTGCTTCAATGAATTTAAGTATCATAATATTTGAGTAGGGCTGTTCCCTTATGATTGCAGTGCTCATTTCAATTTAAAGCTCTACTGATAATGAAACAGTGCATGCCAACCTGCAGTAGGATCTGTGGTAACATCCACATTTGGACTGATAATGGCTGGTAACAACCGCACCATATAAGTTCCAGGTAATGACAATCTCCCCCAAGGTTCTAAAGAACCACTGCTGAATCCTCTGCAAACAACACCTTAGAGGCCATCATTGAAGAGAAGCTTACCTTGACCAGCCATTTAAACAGGGCAGGGCAGATACTGGATATTCTGAGTGCCTCACTTCCTAGATCCTCATATTTCTTCACTATCTACAAGGCTCAAATAAGGTGAGTAATGGAATACCCACTACCCAACTGTATAGGTGTAACCACTACATTCAAGCAGGTCAACAGAATCCATGACAGAGAAATTTGCTTGATTAGGTATCCTGTCACTCAATTCGATACCCATCCTATTCAACACCTGTGTAATGTGGCTTCAGTATATACAATTGGAGGATGTACAACAGCAATTCACCAAGGTCACTTTAACAGCATCTCTTCTGCAACCTCCACCACTAAGAAATAAAAGGCACAAACTATCTTGATTTGGGCTTATAGGCCACTCCTCCACAGTTCAGCATCCTAGGGTTTCTAATTTAATGCCATTATGACAGCAAAATCATGAGGCTAGCAGCAGTTTACGGAGAAGGCCCACCACCACCACCAGGTCAGGGCTATTAAAGGGATAAATACAACTTGTCAACATTACCCACACTCCAAGAACAAAAAAACCTTAGTGAAATAGATTAAAACACTTACTCTTTCATCTAGTAATAAATATCAAACTGATCAGTACAACCGCAGATTATTATATTGTAATATTTCTACAATATGTAAAATGAATTTATTTCAACATTTTGCACATTTGACTGAATGAAGATAAACAGCAAATTAATGTTGACGTAGTGATGCAAGAAAAAGTGAATTTCATTTCTTCAGTTCACAGTTTTGAAATATTGTATACATGCAAAACCAATGCTATGCCAATAAATAAAGAAAAAAATCAGCTTTCAGGACTGTAGTATCTTCAAAATGATTTGCATTAAACTTTGGGTGCTTTTAGTTCATTTCTAAACAAAAAACTTTTTCCATAATTCTGTAACATTTTTCTAAATCAACTGCATATCATTTGGCATTCAAAATCACCCAGCACATGATAAATTACAGAATGAAGGCTCTCATATCGAAAGAACATTCAATATTTAAATGCAAATTTCACCATCAATCCCAATTATGGTTTTCCAAAGACTGAAACTGTCCTTCAGGACTAGAAAACAGTTATTTACAGAAGTGTTGTACCTTATCTACATTATGGTATTTTCCAAAATGCTAAGGCTATTTTTTTTTTTTAAGACTTATGCATGTCTTAGCAAATATGAGTGGCACTGAAAAGACACACAGAAAAGCCAATGCTGTTGCCTATTCGATATCTGTAAGTACCTACGTTTTAAGATCACAATCAATGTACAAGATATGTAAGAAATGGGCTACTCTGAAGGATAGAAAAAGGCTTTTAATTAATTGTATCCCAGAACTGACATGATTTGAAGACTTCCAACTGCCTCATTCAAACCACTGATTTCCGTCCACTGTTGACACATTAATTAATCTTTTGCCTGTTAGATTATGACAATTGATGTATTTCTAAACCCTTTATTGTGGGTGAAGCCTTTTACAATATCAGTTTTCTCAATCATGACATACATTACCATACAATCTTATTCCTCCTTTTAGTTGCTCAAACCCTCGGAATCCATGTAGGTGGCAGTAATTTGAAATCACTGCCAAAGATCAAGAACAAAGCCTCGCTTAATTATAATTATGGACTCACCTCTCCAGAGCAGGTTATTCAGACACTCCAATATCAGCCATAATTAAAATTGGAAATACGTGAATATGTGTGCAGTAAGCAAGGGTCAAGTTTCGCGAACCTGATGATCTACCCCGCCCCTCCCTCCCCCCACTGATGGGGTATAAAATTCCCTGCATTTTTCTAATGATACCTTCATAATTGGTTCTTTACATATTTAAGATGTAAGTGATGTTTATCTTAAAATTTATTTTTCTGCAGTAACACTTGGCCGTTTTATACAGTCCTTTAGAAATGGCCTTCAAATGACAAATATACTTCTGGTCATCAAACATACACGATGTATAGCACCGCAATTCACATTCGGCTCACGCTGGCCTCAACTGAACACTAGAAAGTTTTGCTTGTTCGTTAGTCATGTTGCCACAAATCAATTTTGACACTAGTTATTAATTGGAACAATTGCTTCTTTAGTATGGTTAATTCTTAAGATTCGGAATGCATGAACTCGGAAATCCTTCACATAAACCTTATAAAAAAGATTGCCCTCGAACTCCTACATCCACCCAGACAGTGAAATTGCACCATGGCATCATCCAGCCACATTTTACTCTCAGAATATCTCTAGAAGTGACGGTTTTAGCTTCTTTAACGTGTTCTAACAAAGAAAACATAAAATATATCTTTTGCAGCATCCCAAGTCGCTGCTCAGAGTTAGACACAGGGTAGGACCATGTGTGCCTGACTTCATTCATACGGCAAGGAGGATGGCATATGCAGGGATTGGAGTTTAGGATGCCCCTCATGCATTTTCCTGCAAGGAATAATAGTGAAAGCTTGGTCCCAAAATTTTCTCCACTCTCCACTTATTTGGTGGCTTCAGTGACAGTTTCTTCTTTTTCTGTGAAGTTTTTAGTGTGGTGGACACATTGCCCATAGTGGAATTATATCTATGTTTCTTTGGAGTTGAGCTTGCTGGAATCAAGTGTTGCTAGCTCCTGGAGATATCTGATTTTGAGATATCTGTGCAGATCTTGCTAAGTGGATGAAATTTGTCAATTGTTTGTTAAAAAATAAAGACCCAATCTGCCAAATATTATTTTCTGAGCAGGGTCTGGATCTACTTGTGAAGAGTACATCCAGGAATTCTTTGCTGCACTAGATTCAGGGCAGGTACAGTTGGGTCTTCTGGAGACTGTGACTCTTTCCAGGTTCAGATTAATACGATTCTATTATATTCTTTTACTCCTTCTGGTTTCTTGTCAGAGTGCACCAAGGCAGGTTAGAGAAGGAAATAGATTGAGAAGCTTCAGCTGCTATACCCAGCCATGGTTTCTGCAGAGAGGGCAAGTTCCAGGTCCTAAGAAAGCTGCATTCCAATGTTCAAGAGACCTGGTCTTCACATGAGCTGGAATTGCAGGTAGGTGAATTTAACAATAAACAAGATAATATACCAGAGCAAGTAATCTATGATCTCTTTGATATGGAAAAATACAAAGCAGCCCAGCACCCTTTCTTGGAAGCCACCTAGATGCCGTATGCTTTATTAACTGCTCTCTCAACTTTGTCCTGTCCTGTCACCTTTAATTATTTATGCACATATATATATATAGTGGTCCTTCTACTCCAGCACCCCCTCTAGAATTGTATCCTTTATTTTACATTCTCCGTGTTCTTCTTACTAAAAGGAATCACTCTCACTTCTCTGCGTTAAATTTCATCTGCCACTTTTCTGCCCATTCCACCAACCTATTTCCTTTTGAACTTCACGCTATCCTCTTCATGGTTCACAATACTTCCAGATTTTGTATCATCTGCAAATTTTGAAATTGTGCCCTGTACACCAAGGTCTAGGTCATCAATATATTTCAGGAAGAGCAAGGTTCCCAACAAGGATCCCTGGGAAAATCCACCATAAACCTTCCTCCAGTGCAAAAAAAAACAAACAATCATTCACCATTCTCTGTTCTGTAACTCAGCAAATTTCATATCCATGTTGCTACTGTCCTTTTCATTCCATGAGCTCCAACTCTGCTCAAGTCTGTTGTGCAGGACCTTATCAAATGCCTTTTGGAAGTCCATGTACACCACAACAACAACATTACCCTCATCAACCCTCTGTTACTCCATCAAAAACCTCAAGCAAGTTAGTTAAACATGATTTGTCCTTAACAAATCAGTGCTGGCTTCCCAAATTAACCCATTTGCCCAAGTGACTATTAATTTTGTCCCAAATTATCATTTCTAAAAGCTTCCCCTTTACCAACATTAAACTGACTGGCCTGTAGTGGTTGGGCTTATTTTTTTTTACACCATTTTTTGAACAAGGGAATTACATTTGCAATTCCCCAGTCCTCTGTTTAAGGAGCATATCTTTTATTTCTGTAGGACTGTTGTAAAGGACATATCTTTTTATTTTCTGTTGGACTGCGGATTGGAATTACAATGGCTGCAGGTTGAAAGATGTGTCCACTAGAACAGGATGAGAGATATATACAATGTTGCAGTCCTGAAACAGAGTGTGCCATGAAAGACAGGATGATGCTGGAAAGGAGTCCTGGACCAAGGGAGCTGCCTAGCAACAATGTTTTAATTGGCTCCTGACCAGGTGACTAGGTTGTGTGTGAGAAGCAGTGTAGCTGAATAGCTCCTAGCCTGGACGGAACAAGACCTAAAACCTCTTTCTCCTATGTGGAAGGTTCCAGTAATTCCACAATAAGAGTTAGATGGCTTTTCTTCTCATATCTCTATAATCTGTTCTCTCTCTAAAGACCCCTGTCAAGAGGCAAAAGGGAAAATCACTGTTAGATATTGAAAGGCAAGTGTTCAACCAGTGAAATAAATATCAAAAGGACTAGAAGAACACCTCATGTCATCAACAAGAACTGAAAGGAATTTGGAAGACATCGCTTAAAATCAACCCATTGAATCCTGTACTCTGGAATTGGTGCTATTGAGCTGTTTTATCTCACCTTTAAAATCCATGTTTTTCTGTGTCTTATGTGTCTTGTATGTGTGCGCATATAGAGATTTAAGAAGTGGGTCGAGTTTTAGTTATAGTGTAAGAAATCAGCAGTTCATATTTCCTTTTGTTGCCACTGGTTAACGACAGTTTGTTCAACAAACAGTTATTTACTTAAGTTTACAAACCTGGTGCTCGTATTCTGTTAACCTAAATTATACAGTTAGATAGAATTGAGGCAATCTGGTGGGTTTGGTCAAATTTTTCACATTTGTCGTGGCTCAGGGAATGGCGGGGTTTGATATTACAGCGCGCTATCCCCAGTGAGTTGTGACATCTGGCATCACTCCTGAGCCTAAAGTAGATTGGAAAATTATAGCCAGTGCCTCTCCAATTTCCACTCTCACTTTCCTCAGTGTCCTTCTGTGCAATATTAATCAGAAATGCACAGGAATATAACCACTCTCAGACACCTAAGGCAGGTTTTGTTTATCTGATTCAATACCAGTGTTTCTATTCTAGCTTAAAGATGGAACTAAAAGGATGACTATATGAATTTTCTTACCTATTTGATATATGGCTAAACCTAAAGTTGTTGTTTCTCTTTTTCTGTGCGATTATTAAATTGTTGAGCATATCTTCTCACACTCAATTAGCTTTGCTTGCATATACTATATGCTAATACTTCTTCATCAACTTCATGCAGAGATTGGAAAGGGTGTCAGTTGTTAAATGTTTTCTGTTTCTCACCCTTATAATGAAAAATCAACAATAAAAAGTAAATAGAAACGTAACTGAATAGTTCAATTTCCCTACAGTTGATCTGCAATTTAAACTAAATTGAGCGTGCATCAAAAAATGAGGTTTGATTTTGCAATAAACTGTCTCAAAATACAGTAGATTTACTGACAGGGTGAAAAATGCATGGGTATAATACACTTATTTAGGATTTAGGTTTTGATTGAAATAGAGTTTACATCTAAGAAGGGCCTTAAAAAGGCTTGAAGTACCATAGAATTTTCTCTGGCATTAATTGTTTACAATCAGTGGCCTGTATGTACTTCATTTAAACTTGCACTAAAGTCTGCACTGAATTTTTCATTAAACAATTCTACATTTCTCCTCAGAAGTTGGAGTACAAACTGTCAAAATAGATATGGTAATTTAATATTTTTCATCACCTGTTTTAATTATAAATGTTTAATTGATAGATTTCTCACAAAGCATTTGCACTTTCTGAAGTGTTAAGACAAACTGAACCATTACTCAAAATAATAGAAAGGAGATTAATAAAATGTTGCTTTGTGCAGAAGTCTTAAGATGATGCAAGATAACAAAGTTAATACAAGTGGTAACTGTAAACAGCTTTAAATGACTAACTAAATATAATTAGAATAGAGCTGGGACAACTATTGGCTATAAAAGGATTCATAGTGCTTATATAAAAACATCCAAAGACAGCACAATGTGGTTACTGCAAATCGATAAATAAAATAGTATTCATCTTTTGCAGCTCACATCTGTAGCAATTGTTTGTCAATAATGGGTTTTCCAGCATCATTGTTAACATTTTTCCAGCATCCCACATGCAATTACAGCAAGAACAAAATGAAACCAAAACTGGCAGAATGCCAAACTGAAAGGGCAGATTGGCAAGCTGAATAGATTTTCTGCAAAGGCCTCTCGTTATTACTCATTCCTAGAAATGCAAGGCAATAAAATCCATTCAGAACACAACTGCTGCAATGGTATTCTTGCTCTAACCACAACTACAACATTTACTGCATATTTTCAGAAGAGTTACAGTCTCTCACACATTAAACAAATTTACAGTCATTCAATTTCTTGGAAACTTTTCCATCACATGATTGGCAACATGTATTCATTGATATCAAAAATACGGTATAACATTTAACCTGTACAGATATAAAGCACCAGCACAATGGTGCTACAGTACAGGAGGACTGCTATGTTTGTTCATAAAGTAAGCTTCATTAAGCTTTTCAACAATAATAACCTGAGTATATTCTACATATGTCGTAATTAATAAGTTTTTACAAATGAGCAAAATAATATTTTTAAAAATAGAAACACAAGATTCAGCTGCTAATGAATCAATCTACACTCAGTTCATAATGTCACCTGAATTCCTCCCCCACACATGCACCCATAATTGATTTGTGTAATTGCCTGTAACTCAATCCCAGCTGTCCATTATTGGACATCTTTTTCGGTGCTACTTGTGCAATAATGTTTTTATGTTGTGACTTTATCTGCATCTAATCGAAGAATGCCCTGGCAGCTGATAAAGTGCTTATTCCCATGGGCCCATAAGTACATCAAACACTTTTAGGTTAGCTTTTAAAGCATTTTTAAAATCTCAATAAATATTAGTGCTCATCAATTAGCCAAATGCAGGAAAGAATAGGATTTTAAAATTTATTTCACCAAGATAAATTTCTATACGAATTTCAAAGGTCACATCTTCAGTGCTTCAGTGCTAGAAGGTCATTTCCCATATAAGATGCAAAATTGATTATTTTACTAACTTAGTACATCAACATAATAATTAAATGAAATAATCAGATTCAGTGGGACCCCTTTTATCCATCCACTAATAAAGGGGAAGAACCCTCATGGATAAGAAAAAACAGCTGATAATCAAGAATTCTTATATGACCATGCACATTTGGTGCTGCAATACTCACAACACAGGAATTAAGGTAAGTATAATGTAAATAATAAAATGTAGCTTTATTTACCAAGTAAAAAGAAATACAAACAACATAAGAGGTTATGAAACTAGACAATATTTTGAGGAAAGACTTGATCCTGCAAATATTCTGGAGGGTAATAGAGCACAGATAATAAGGGTGCCACTGTGGCATAAAAGAAAAATTCCAGAATAAGGACCATGAAAAGTTTCATTTTAGAAGCAAACAAAAACATTTTCCGATAACATTTAAAACTATTATATTCTTTGTAATAAAGAGGTTTTTAAAAATCTTCCTACTGGTGGCTGGTTTCCTGATTAGAGTGGTTATCTTTATGCCATGTTAAAGTGTGAACACAAACTGTGAAATTAAAATGCTCTGTACAATCCTAGTTGGCTTGCTGATAAGCCAATTAATATTCCATTTCCTGTCAATTAAAGTCACAATCCATTAACTGGAACAGTCCTAAACAGTCTCTTTACTTTTGCATTTGTCCGTGAGTTAAGTGAATTATGGATGTTGTCCAGGTAACCTCAAACACGTACATGGCAAATAAATTGCAAGAAAGAAAGAAACTACATTTACAACTATATGTAGTTTTTTTTCCCATATACACGATGGCTGCTGGTAGAACGAGCACGAGAACTCAATCTAGCCACTGTTAAGAAATCCAGACGTGCCTCATCAAGAGCGAAGGCTGGGAACTCCACGTCCTGCCAGACCTCAGGTCTTTTGCACATGCAGGGGCCGGGAGTAAGTGGCGCATGCACAATCTAGCAGTTAAAGGGTTCAGCCATTTTAACAGTGGCATAACTGCGTCAAAAAAGAGGAAAAACGGCACAAAACCCCGAATCATGTGACTGAGAGGCGAACACCGTAGTCGAGAAGTGTCCCAGGCAGGGAGCAAGACAGAGGAGCAGAGAAAGAGGCTCCAAGCAGAGAAAAAGAGTGGTGGTTAGCGGTCTTTAAGTGGAGAGGACACAGGGGAAGCCCCAGCGGTCGAAGGGGGCTCAAGAGAAGCCCCGGCGGTTGAAGAAGGTAGTAGAAGGTTGGTGAATCCGTGCTGCAGGTTGTTGGGGCTAAGGTAACCCTTTGGAGCAGCAGTATCCTGCTTTGCGCAGCCAAAGAGCTGAAGTTGTGCTCGAGTGCATACTCGGGAATCCAGAGGAGCCGAGTCTCAGGAGACAAGACTGAAACCCTGTGAGCTGGGCAGTTCTTGAAGCCGTCCAATTTGGAACAACATTTGGAGAGAATTCCAAAGCAAAATCTTCAAAGGTGAAGACTGGAATCCCTCTTGAAAGAGTTTCAAATGAGATTAGTTGACTCAGTTTACTGATGTCTGGGTGGATTGTTGAGAAATCTGTGCAATCAATCTTGGCCGTATGTGCCATTTATTGTGCAGTGTGATGTGTTTGACCACAGTTTGTCTGTTAATTCATATGTACCTCATATTAAACTATGATTGTTAGAATATAGGATCGATATTGTAAATTGTTTTATCTTTCTGACTTTGTATAGTAAAGTTTATTTTTGTTTGCTCAAAACCAATGGAATCTTGTGGTTTTATTCTCTTTGCAAGTGTCTTGAATCTTAAATTTTGTCCACTTTAAACAAAAAGTTATTGGTCCCTAACCGGATAATACCAAAAACTTGGGGTCTGGTCCAGGATCAAAACACTACAAAAAAAAGTAAACTCCATAGAGGAGGACGCAGCAAGGGTGAGGATGGTGGTTGAGGGTGTTGAGAGGGACACGACTCATAAGAGGCTATACACAGGGCACAGGATCACCTTTTTTAAGATTAATTCATGGGATGTGGGAGTCACAGGTGTGGCCACATTTGTTGCCCGTCCTAGTTGTGCCTTCAACTGTCAAAGCCCTAAGCTCTGAAATACCCATCCTAAATCTGTGCATGTCTCCATTTCTCTCGTCACATTTAAGACTCTTCTTAAATTCTATCTCTTTGACCATGCTCTTGGGTATATTGGTTACAGTAGCATGGAGGTTACATTACTGAACTAGTAATCCAGAGGTCTGGACTAACAATCCAAAGGTATGCGTTCAAATCTTACCCCAGCAGCTGGGGAATTTAAATTCAGTTAATTATATAAATAAATATGGGAAAAAAAAGTCTCCATAATGGTGACCGTGAAACTACTTAATTATTGTAATCCATCTGGTTCACTAATGTCCTTTAAGGGAGGAAATTCCATCCTAACGTTATCCGGCCTATGTGTGACTCCAGACCCACAACAATATGGTTGACCTTTAATTGCCCTCTGAAATAGCTGAGTAAGCCATTCAGTTGTATTAGGATGAGCAATAAATATTGGCCTTGCTGGCGGCGCCAACCTTCCATGAATGAATTTTTAAAAAACGCTCTGTAAAACAGCTGACATTTTCTTACATTAAAGGCACAATATAAACGAAAGTTGTTGTTATTGGCCAGAACTCTATAAAGTTTAATGTATACTTCTTTTCACCTGTTCTGCTTTACCTTTGTGCAAATTTAAATTGCAACAGATATTCTTCTATCCACTTAAATACTTTGTCCAATTCATTTGATTTCTTAGCTGTCTGCTAAGTGCCTCACTTTATTTCGTATCATCTGAAAATTTGACCACTTATCCTAACTGCCCACAATTTTGAGTTTACTTATTACCGTTCGTGTGGAATTCTTAATAAAGGCCATTTGGAAGTCAAGGTAAACCACATTCTACAGGTTTCCAAAGACCACTTTGGTTTCCAGCTCCTCATTGTGCTGGAGGTAAGCAACTTACCTGACTGATTTCCCTCCCCCTTCACCACTTGCCTGACTGGCAGGGACAAATTCTGCAGGTTCCTTGCTACAGTCATCAGCCACATAAATTCCTTCTTCTACCCACCAGAAAGACAGTGGATCAGAGTCAGAGAAAATTTACGTAAATAGGGCTTGGCTATTAAGATTGGTCAGGCAACCCAGCCACAGGTGCAGGCAAGCCAGCATGTATTGGTACTGATCCCAAGCCCAGATAAATGGGGAGGGATCCATTGGGATGGCAGCTGGGAGAAGTGCAGTGGAGTGTTGGGATAGAAAAATAACGCTGACACTGAAGAGGAAAAATCTAGAAGACACATGCGATACTGCCCTTGTTGCCCAAGTTTCTGCGCTATAGGACATCAAGAAGAGAGGAACAAGAACTTGATATGAATGATATGCAGATGCTGAGATGGATGTGTGGAGTGACAAGAAAGAACAAGATCAAGAGCCAGTACATCAAGGGGTCAGTGAAGATTGGGGGAGCATCGAAAAAAGTAGCCAAGAGGAGATTAAAATGGTATGGTTATCTGTTGCGGAGAGAGATAGAGAAAGGAAATGTGTTGAGGCGAGTGACGGAGATGGGACTGCCAGGAAGAAGGAGAAGAAGAGGGAGGCCTAAGGCCAGATGGAAAGATGCGGTGGCAAGAGACTTAAACACAGCAGATTTGGAAGAAGAACAGGTGACTGACAGGAGAAAATGGTGAAAGATGATTAACCAGCATTGCGGCGATGGTAAGTAAAATGGGAGAAGCCAAAAGAAGATTTAGATTGCCTGGGCCTTCATGTCTTTGGACACCCCAGGGTCACTGCCCACTTTGGGCCTTGCATACACTGCAGCCACATATACCCACCTCTGCCCCAATCCACCCCACCTGCCATCACTTTAAAATCATGGCCTCTGAGTCAGAAGGTCACTGAGTTGAAGTCCCACTTCAGAAACATGAGCAAATAATCTAGTCTGACAGTCAAGGGCACCATTTTCAGGTCAGACTTTAAAACAAAGCCCCACCTGAACTCTAAGATTATTGTAAAAGATCCCACTGCACTATTCAAAGTAGAGCAGACAAGTTCTCCCAGAGCCCCAGCCAGCATTATCCCTCAAATAACACCTAAAAATGCAGATATTCTGGCTATTTATGTCATTACCATTTGTGGGACCTTGGTGCACTCAAATTTGCTGCTGTATATCCTTCAATTCAACAGTATCTACACTTTAAAAGAGCTTAATTGGCTGTAATATGTTTTAGGACATTTTGAGACTGTGCAAGGCACTATATAAATGCAAGTCATATTCATATATATTACGTTGCCCTTTTTGAATATGGACACCACAGGAACCTGTTTTTAATCTACATGTACCTCAATGCCAATTGACCCTCTCATGATAATTGCCAGTGCCTCACATTTTCTCTCTAGTCTCTCAGCCCTTTAAATATCATCCCTGGCAATTCATTCAGTTTGAGTCCTATTAGCCTTTCTAGAACCACCATGTCATTCACCAATCTACTTAGGTTATCATTTCATACGCAGATATAAAGCAGAGCAGCATTGATCAAGTGGGTGGGAATGTTTCACCAGATATGATCCTGTAGCACCATAGAAAGCAGTGACTGAGTATTTACCGATTGTGCTTGTGATGTTATAGCCAGTCCCCTAGTGGATAGGCCACAGCACTCAACCATAGCAGCTATGATTTTCTGTACCACATTATCCAACTCTATTATTTTGTGGGCTGGAAAGTGGGAGGAATTGTCTTTACATAGAAGCTACGGCATAGAAATAGACCATTTGACCAGCTGGTTTATGCCAGTATTTAACACCAAACAAGCCTTTTCACACTTTAACTGCTTCCATCCTCCTAAATTTAAAAAAGTTTTAAATTTATATTAAAAACCGGTGCGTGTGAAATTCAACAGGCCAAGGTGCTGTTTAATTTAAATCTCCACCCAACCTCAGCAATGTTTTATGCAAAGGATACACAGGCTTTCCTTTTGCCCAGTGTTGCTGGGGCACAAATGCCAGCAATTAATTGGTGTGCAGGGTGTTTGAATTCACCCACCCATATTTGGGCTGCCATGTTCTGCACTATCTGGTTTTCTGCATTTGTTACAGAGCAGCACTTAAGCCTATAAACAAAATTTGACCTGACATCAAAACGATATGTTTTTATTTTATTAATTTGTAAAGTTAAATCATTTTGAATGGATTTTGAAATCTTAAACAGCAAATCCAAATGCATTGGTTTATTTTGTGTAAATCTAGAGGACTAAATTAATAATTACCTTAAACACCTCCAGTGGCAATGAAAAGTTTTCAGCTTCAGAGAGAGCCTTTTCAAGAGCATCTTTCCATTCAGTATCACCTTTAAGAGCCTGGATTTCTGGAAAGGAGCCCACAAAGAATTTACATCAACAAGTCACCATAGTCTACAAGGTTTTCTAGCAATTTTAAATACTTACAGGAATTCACAACTTCTAAATCCATCACATTTTTTTTTGCACTGCTTTAAGCTGACATTTGATTTCCAGTCTTAGAAAGCAGTTGTTAACTTTTTAAGCCTAAAATTGAGAAATGTCACTAAAACTTAAGGTTAACTTGCAGCTGAGATTATTGAGCTCTAAGTTTTATCAAAAAAGTGAATCACAGGTTATACATATTGAAACCAAGGAAGTAAAATCCAAAAGCCAGTGACACATGAAAGTTGATCTAGATTAAACAGTGCAATACAAAGCCAAATCTGATTAAGACATGTTATTTTGCACTTTGATTAGCTACTTTTAAGAAATGTAGCATGTTCCTGCACTTCAATATTTTTGTATTTAAATACGGAGTATTTAGAGCTCAATGAACCAGGAAAGAATTGTCTCCAACTATAAGATTTAAAGTTTTGGATCCAAATGGCAGGTTCATAGGTTTTCCAGGTCCTATAAACGAAAGGAAAATGTAATAGATTTCAGCATTTCCAAATCCCTTAATGATTATAACTCTCTCATCATCCTTTGAAAATATAAAATTTCATTTCGTAACCCACAATCAATCCAAGTACGCAGTGAGTCATCAGTAGAGAACCCAACATAAAAAGTGTAGTAAATTAAAATGGAAGATGGATATAAACACAATTGCATGTTTTTCTTTAATGGTGAAATAGTTGTACAAAATCTATGGGCTGGATTTTACATGGCACCACAGTCTTAAAAAGTCAGGAGGGGGAGTCCGCCCAGTAAAACAATGGCTGCCCCGCTATCATTACACACTAGGTTGCCAATTAAGAGAGGCGAGGTGGGACTTCTGGTCCTCAGGAACAGGAAGACCCACTTCAGAGAAATGCTGACCAATCAAGAGATTGACAGCTCTCTAAGTACACGCAGCGCCAGTAGGAGCGGTGGCCACTGGTGATACTGCAGCGAAGCGGAGAGGAGGCATGTTGTGCTGGATTCAGCTCAGCAGGTGAGTCAGGGGTCTCTCTGGGTGCCAAGTTGGCAGACCACGGCTAAAGACAGGGGGAAGGCAGGGAGCGTGTGGGGAAAGGATGGGGGAAGGGCAGGGAATCATAGGGACAACCCTCCAATGTGTCCAGGGGGCCTGTGATGGAGGAAATCCCTGCCCACCACTAGCTTGAGCAGGTAAACCTGCTGAGTTGGGCTCTTGGTGTGGACTGCTCTCGACACCGGTAAAATCCCAGCACCGACAGTGGGATAAGGTCCTTAAGTGGGAATTAATTACCCACTTGGGGCTTCAATTAACCCACTGATGGGTGTGCCACCTGCAAAGCCCCAACATCAGGATAACTGCAGTGGGAGCAGGGGTAGGCACCTGCCCGCAGGATTTTATGTGCCCCAACCAGCGCCAGTAAGGACCATAAAATTCAGCCCTGTGTGTGCCGATAAAATGGGATTTGAGCTGATAAAAATATTTTTCTTTAACTCCATTATCACCAATCTTTAACTTCATTCAATGTTCTAACCTAACAATAACTATACATTAAGAAACCACTTCACTAATTAATCAGTTTTCTATAGGATAGTGGAGATTGATGTTGAGTATCAATGCTTTCAGAATTAGATAAAAAATTATAAACAAAAAACACCATGAAAATATTACTCATTATATCTAATATGCAAACCTCTTCAAAGAATGCTTAAGGCCAGAAACTTCCCCCCACTTGCGGGAGGGGGGGTTTGTGCAGGGACGGGCACGAACCCGATCGGCACCCCCGGTCGAGGCCGCGCCACCATTTTATGTGGGCGTGCCAATTAAGGCAAGCCCATTGTGACGCGCGCCCAGAAGCGCTATGCACTCCCTTTGCAGGCGGGGAGTGGATTCCCTAAGTGGTTCCCTGCACTCTTTCGCACATGCGCATGAAAGAGCGCAAAGATCTCCCTGAGGCACAAAGGTGCCTCAGGGAGATTTGTTTCAGTCTTAAACTTTATAAAGGATTTTTAAACTTTTAAAACATGTCCCCTCAGGTGACACTATCACGTGAGCTTGGACATGTCAAAGAATAATGTATAAATTTTTATGATTTTAAAACAGTTCATGAAACCTCATCGCGCCCGTGGATGAGGTTTCATGAAAAATGCAAAGGCCACCTGGGTTCTTCGCCTGTCTGTCAACCTTAAGGTTGGACGGGCAGCTCATTAAGTTGAGTTAATTAGTTTTCAAACAGGCCTTAATAGGCCTTTGACAGTTCGGCGGGCACGCAGCCAAGTCGGCTGCACGACCACCGAACTGACAATCTAAATGATGCGCAGTGACGTCGGGACGCACGCCCCATGTCACCGCACGTCATTTTATGCATCGGTGAGCGGGTCCCGCCTCCAGCTCACCGACAGGAAAATGCTGCCCTAAAATTTACTTTCAGTTTGCATTTTCAAATGACACCTTTTGATTGTTATTCAAAAACATGTTTTTAGTTGCTTTTGCCATAATACGAAATGGCTGTCCAACTTATCCTCTAACCTCCACAACACATCTTCAAATGAAAAGAAAAAATGCATTTATCCAATGCTTTTTAATCACCACTGGACCTTTCAAAGTGCTTTACAGCCAATGAAATACATCTGAAGTGTCACCACTGTTGTCAGAAACATGGCAGCCAATTTGCACACCGCAAGCTCCACAAACAGCAATATGATAATGATCAGATAATCTGTTTTTATCATGTTGATTGAGGGTTAAACATTGACCAGAACACCAGGGAAAGCTCCCCTGCTCTTCTTTGAAATAGCAGAATGGGATCTTTTGCATCCACCCAAGCAGGCAGATAGGGCCTCGGTTTAACATCTCATTCAAAAAACACCCCCAACAATGCAGTGCTCCCTGACACCCTGCAGTGGAATGTCAGCCTTAATTTTAAGCTCAAGCCCTGGAGTGGGGCTTGAACCTGGAACCTTTTGATTCAGAGGCAAGAGTGCTACCAACGTAGCCATGGTTAACAGTGTAATTTGTTATTTCCTGTCTATTTCTCGCTAGTCAGGACATCAATAGTCTTCTTGCCCCAGTCAGTGCATGCTTACCAAGCTCTACATCAGTGCACATTATCTTCAATTCTTTCCATGGAATGGCCACTGCGTATTTCAACAATCTGCTCCAATTATGCATTGTCCACATCTCTCGCTCTCCCACAGTGATTAATTTTGTTTTCACCCCTCAATGGTCTTCATCCCTGTTCTCTAGAACATTGCATAATTCCTCCATTTTGCAACCTCTCCCTCATTCAAAACCTGTTCTTCAACTGTGTTTTCAGCCTTCATCCCCACACTTATGTTTCACTTTCTATCCCGGTTTGAGTTTTGTTAATTTTAAAGCAACTCTAGTTTAGATGAGAAATGCTATCAAAAACAAAGTAGATTTCTTATAGTTTCTCTCCCTGTACAAAACTCTGTTTGAGGGGATCAGGTAGGCAACAAACTTCCATTTGGCTTCTATGAGATACAAATGAGTCCTCTGTGGCAACTTTTCTATTTTCCTCTTTGTGGGAAAGCAATTTTTAAAAATTCATTCATGGGACGAGCATTACTGACAAGGCCAGCATTTATTGCCCATCCCTACTTGCCCTTGAGAAGATGATGTTGAGCCACCTACTTGAACCGCTGCAATTTGAGTGGTGTAGTACACCCGCAGCGCTGTTTGAGAGGCAGCCTACACCTAACACCTTTCTCAACCTAGGCTGGAATATCCCAAAAATGGAGCATCAAACTGCACGTCTTTCTGTCTGCCCTCTGTCATGCTTTGGAATCCACAAAAAGGTTGCAAATTTGAAAGGCTCCATTCAAACATAATCTGAGAGCACAACTTTATGGGCAGAATTTTTCCCCCATCGCGGGGGGGGTGGGGGGGTGGGGTGTGGGGGTGGTGGTGGTGGTGGTGGAGTTGAAGAGCGGGTGTGTGGAGACGCACCTCCGATCGGGGGCATGCCGCCATTTTAAATGGGTGGGCCAATTAAGGCCCGCCCAGCGTGACGTCCGCATAGAAGCGCTCCGTGTGGGCGGGGGGAATCCCTCAGTCGAGAGTGTGCTCTTTTGCACGAAACAGCGCACTCATCTCCCTGAGGCTAAGTGCTGCCTCAGGGAGATTGGCTCTATTGTAAAAAATATTAAAAATTGAAAAAAAAAATTCCCTGATATGCCCTCTCATGTGGCACTCACATGAGTTGGGACATGTCCATAACTTTTAAAACCACTTTAATTAAATTTTTAAAAACCTACAGGAAACCTCATCCCGCCCGTGGATGAGGTTTCATACTTTTTTGAATGTCCGCCAGGGCTCCCAGCCTGCCCGCCAACCTTCTGCCTGTGGGGTGGGTGGGCCCGACCCAATCTCCGGCGGGCGGGGAGCCGATCCCCGCCAGAGAAGCGGGCCCCGCCGCCATTTTAAGTGGGCAGGCCAATTAAGGCCCGCCCAGTGTGACGTCTGGCGGGAAGCGCTATGTGCTTCCTGTGTGGGCGGAGGGGGGATTCCCCAAATGCGAGAGTGCGCACATCTCCCTGAGGCTAAGTGCTGCCTCAGGGAGATCACTGAAAGTTTTTCAAACTTTAAAAATAGAAAAATAAAAAAATCATTAACATGTCCCCCTCATGTGACAATGTCACACGAGATGGGACATGTTAATAAATTTCACAAAAACTTTAACAAAATTTTTAAAAACCTACATGAAACCTCATCCCGCCGGTGTTCTGTTTTTTCAGAAGCCCGCCGGGGCTCCTGGCCTGCCCACCAACCTTAAGGTTGGACGGGCAGATCCTTTAATTATTTTAATTATCCTGTCAATAGCCTCAATTGGCCATTGACAGGTCGGCGGGCGGACAGCTGATCGCGCTGTGTCCCCGCCTTCCTGAAGATTTAAATGGGGCGGGATGACGTCGAGGGTTCCCCCCAATGACATCCTGCATCATTTTCGCGTCGGTGAGCCCCCTGCTCACTGACGGAAAAATTGAGCCGGGTGTGGTATGTCTTTGTTCAGGCACAATAACCAAAAATGACCCAATCATTTAATAATTTCACTGTAAAACCTAAGAACAACTTCTGCAGATTTACAACGTTATTATTAGTTTTTTTAAAGAATGCATTATCTGAACAATTAAAATGATGAGCTTTAAAAACAAATTGAGCTGTCAAAAATTCCGGTTACTGGGGAATTCCAGTTGGTAAAGCGCTGGATAAGAAAGTTAATAGTACATGTAAAGTGGGGTCCCATGGCGTCATGAAGAACATGACAAGTTTTTAAACACAAAAAATTGTTGTCATGCCAATGTGCTAAATAAAACCTAGCATGATTAGTTTCAGAGGGCAAGAAGCATGATTTAAAGTGACATTTAAGTGTAGACACTCAGGTCATAGTAATTTGTGCTATTGTACATTTTGGATTTTCACAGGATTTCTGAGCTTGGAGTTTGCTTGTTTCTGATTTTATTCTTGCCTTTCACACTCACAGCTTTGGGGGCCATTCCTGCTTCATTGTTACAGACGGAGAAGAGGAGCAACAGCAACAGGTGGATCAACAATTGAGGGGGTTTCTCATGGGGCTTCCACAAGGTCCATAGGCCACAAATATACTTTCTGGATATCTTAGGAGCAGTGCATGAAAAGTTTGTCACTCACTGAGTGCTATGCTGCCCTATGCAACAAGACCATCTGCTGGCTGTTCAGGTGGTTGTGCCCAAGCCAGTGGCTGCCCAAGACACTGAACTTCTTTCGCCTCAGAATCCTGCCAGGATGTTTCAGGGGCCATTTTCCACATCTTCCATCCTGCAGTACACAGCTGCATCAAGCAGATCACTATTATCCTATTTGCCACAGCCAACTAATACACCAACTTTCCTTTCAACACCAATAGCCAGAATGAGAGCTCTAAGGTTTGTAGCGTGGCTTGTTCCCCTCGTGCCCAGGGGAGTCATAGATTGCCCTCCTATAGCCATTAAGGTACCAGAAAATAAACCAGTTGCCGTTATCATCAGGAACAGCTATCATGTCATTAAATGGCGCAAACTGGAGACTCCGCTATGAAGATGCCTAATCTATGAATTTGGCCAAGTTAGTCGATAAGACATGCCCATATTCTTATCCCATTTTTAGCTCCATTATTTAGATAATGCACTGCACAAAAGATCAAGCAAAATAGTAGCTTCCAAATAAACAGATGTTTTTATATAATGGTTAGAAATTAGGCAATTCTTACAAATTATCCAGATGTTCAAAATGACTGAAATGTTTAAAATAGCTGAATGAAGTAAAACTTTTAATCATTAAATGTAACTTAATAGAATGGACATCATCATAAAAATAAAAGTCAAATCAGTAACACTGGCATAAGCAGCATAGAGAAGCAATTCATATTTATACAGTTAAGAAAATGATAGTGCTTAGGACTAAAACATAGTACTGTACAGCATCATCAGTTCTCTAGTGCACTCTCGTCAAGCCACAGATCTTCCTGAAGCTTCCATTGACACAAGCTTAGGTGTCATTTACAATCACGACCAAAAATAGTTAATGCACCAGAATAAAATACATCTTACTCAACAGCTAATTCTGCAGTACACGTAATTTCTTTCGTTAATGCTAGTTGCTCTCCTACGGCACTGCACATAGGGGGCTGGATTTTGTCGGGGTGGTGGTGGCCCCGCCAACGGTCCTGAAAGCCGGAGGCAACCCTGCCTCAGCCGTTTTGGAAATGGATTCTGTGGCAATCAGGGGGCTAATGATATGTGGTCAGGGCTCTTATCCCTTTAAAGGGCAAGATCCCAGCTCCAAGAGCTGCCAGACAATCAGAGAGGGCAAGTAGCCAGTCCCAGCACCACCACCAGAAGCAGTGGCCACTGCTGGGACTGCACCTAGCCTGGAGACGCTGCAGGAGCACCGCCCTCTGAACAAGGTAAGTGGGGTCGGGGTTTCTGAGAGCAGGGGATTTGGGTAGTGGGCAGCAATGGCCACCATCTGTGAGCCCAATTAGGAGGCACACCTTCCGAGTTCAGAGATTCGCCAGGCGATCTCCCAACATGGCGAGGGGCCCACTTTCTGCTGGCTAAAATTCCAGTGGAGGCAGGTCAAGGCCTGAAGTGATCTTTAACTGGTCACTTAAGGACCTCAATTAACCTCCAGGTGAAATGACCATCCTCCACCTTCCCGCCACTGATAAAATTCCATGGTGTTGGGAAGGCAATGGGCACACTAACCCCCCCTGCCATTTTATGCCCTCCCCCTTCACCTCCTAGCATGTCCCTAAAGATTTGGTTTAGCCCAGAGTGTTGAAATTTAATCTAACCTTCAGGTGAAGTGGAATTAGAAGGCAGGGATAAGCATGCCAAAGCTCATAATAGTTCAGATTATTTCATTATTATAGATAGATATATGTAACTACTCCTTATTTTAGATTCACATATACTGATCTTATTTTTATATACTGTTATGGACAGGGAAGAAGATGAAACCATCCCAATTCCCTTCCCTTCTCATCTGTAATCAGCGCACTTTATTTTTGAAAAGATAGATGTGTGTTTCTAAACCCCCGTTAGTGTGCAGTCAATTTAGAAGTACCAGCAGGAAGCTTTCGCCGGTTTAAACAAAGGATTATTTATTTACATGCTCACCCTGAAAGATCCAAATGCTACACCAATCACACACCACACACTCTGAAAGATGACAATTAAAGAAGATAGTGCACTTCTACAAATATTAAACCAAAAGAATAGCTAACAGTTCAGGTGTCTTTGCGAGTCCAGTGAAGAAGGAAGCTTTTCCTACTTTAGTTCAGGAAAGTTCAGATGGCTGGGGGTTGGATGTCAGGACTACTTCAAAGGAGAAGAATGTTCAGCAAGTTATGAAGTCAGGCACTCGTGGCTGTTGTGTCAGGAAGTTGAATTTCTTTACAAGTGATCTTGGAGCTTTGGAATCAGGATGGGAGGCTTTTTTAAAGAAAGTTTTTAAGCCTCTCGATTCTTAAAAGGCAAGAGGTGGCACAACCTTTCTCTGCAGCTACTATCTTGTTGGTGTTATTTTGTAGAATTCACCGAGGGCTCTTTTGGGGTAAAAGGACTTCAGTATGAGAGAACCAGTTTTAGTCACATGGTGGATGGCCATTTAAATACCATAGAGGATAGATGGTGGTCTTTCACGGTTAACTTGTGGATAACTAGTCTCATCAGCTTTCGTTTGTTACATTGCAAACCTGGAAACAAGAGTCGAGGAGTCTCTTGACTGTGTTTTGGAGTAAGCTTTGAACAATGACAGGTGTGAACTCCACAAAGGAGTGCTGTCTAGGCATGTCCTTTCAAGGGATGACCCTGTAGAAACACGCACTGGGGGCTTCGTAGTCAGACAAAACGAACTTTGTTTACACAAGAGCTTCCATGGCTGCTTGTATACAGCCAGCCCCTCATACAGCCATCTTCTTTTCTAGGAAATCCCTCCCTAGAATTTATTCTGCCATGCTAGCCAAATCACGTGACCCCTACTCAGCTAAACTGGTCTTAAAAGTGGCAGTCATCACAGACCCCCACCTAGTTTGACTCAATTTGGAACTTTCCAGAATCTGCTAGTCTGGGTTGAAGTTACAAAGGTTAGCTGACTCCCTTGGCATCCTAACAGTTCATCAGTGTCTATTTGTAAATAAATAAAGGCAGTTCCAGAAGCTTCCATATGAGCACGATCCATATTTAAAGTTAGGAGTATGAAATGCCTTTTACTGAGCATGACAATTCTCTGATTTTATATTTGTGGTGGTTAAATAGCACAATTTACAGCAACTTGAAATGTAGGGCTGGATTTTATATACCTCCAACGGTCGTGTTTTCGGATGAAGAGACATATAAATTAGGCAGGTGCCCAGCCCGGCATCATCATCCAACCCATCTCCGAGCTCACCCACATACCACTGTAGGTGGACAGGTGTCGAAATTGGCAGCCTGCCCACCATGTTTAAAAAATAATTGAGTCAATTGAGCTTGTTGCTATCTTCGGGGGCTATGTGCCCTTAGCGCATCGGGGACACCTCCCAAAGACAGTACTTTCCTTCCTACCTGCTCTCAAAACCCACCCACTACTTACCTCAATCCAAGGTCTATTGGGCCTTGCTGCAGTTGCGACAACACCCACTACGGAGCTCTTGCTACTGCTGGGATTGCTGGAGTTGCTGGCCAATCTGATTGGCCAACAGTCCCAGAGGGTGGGACTTCCTATCCAGTAAGGGACATCAATTTAGCCTACCCACAGTGCATTATGGCTGTGGGGCAGGCTTGCACAGAACAAGTCGGCTTCTAGCCAACTTTCTTTCGAGGGGGTAGAGGGAGAGTTATGTTGGTGGGGGAAAACTGTTTGCCCCCTCCCCACCCCTCTAAAATACTGCCCGTAGTGACGGTTTGAGCATAGGAGTTTCTCAGCAGTAAAGTCTAAGGCACTGGGACCATGCAAAATTGATGCTATACTGCCCTCACTGGCGGGAGGCTGCTAGTACAGAGTGACAAATTTACAAAAGCAGTTTTTATTATAAATGTGAACATAGGAATTTATAATGGAAAAAGTGAACAGGAAAGTTTATTAGACATGAAATTTGCAGATGCAAAAATTTTAATAGTTCAGTAATTAAAAACCGATGTATGAAGATTCCTCAAACAAATATTCAGGTTCCACCTGTCTTGCTGGAAAATAGCACATAAAAGAAATGGATTATTTATGTGCTGGCATGTAAATAACATGGTTTCCTCAATCAATTCTCAAATTGGCACATCCTATGTAAATTACCAGCTTATATGCAACTGATTTTAAAAAATGTTGCCAGCTTTTTTTATGTTCCATTCTATGCTAAAGAGGGTTCTAGGCAAACAAACTTGAGAGGTAATTTAAGATTTAAAACAACACTTACATAAATCAGCTTCCTTAAATTAAATAATGCAAGTTCCTTCCAGTGCCGGATGCTTTCCACCTCAGATTTAAGACATTCAAAACTGTAAACTAATCCTGTTGTTTTATGGCTAATCAATTTGCTACCACAATAAATTATTATTCCTCAGTGCTGCATTCACTTAGGTCTAGCAAATAAACAGACTGTTCCCAAAACAAAGGAGTACCAAGTGAGTTCATTTTAAGTTTCTTCATTTACCTCCATTATTAAGCAATCAATTGATTCTTATTTTTTAGGAGCAGCAAATTTGGGAAAAGCAATAAGTTTAATGATTGAGAAATAAACAACTTTGTACTTCAAACTGTGCTAAAACCATAACAATTATTTTAACATGGAGCATGTATTCGATTTTGAAATCAATAATAGCATAACAGGCACATAAATGCTTGCTGGCAAGACAGAACTGTCTAGCAGAGCTGGAATACCATGCAAAGCAATAATTATAAACTAAAACATGAGATCTCACAAATTAATCTAATCAAAAATAAATAGATTAATGAAATAGCTTAGAGTTCTAAAGAAGATATTATGACTCAGAAATATTACAGCTAGTAATTCTGCATCATTTAGCAGATTTTCCTGAAGCTAGTTTCCTGCTTTTGTGTGATTCCTTTTCCGACAAAGTTAACTACTTAAGTTAATGGCTAATTTTTCACGGCATTGGTGAGACTCCACAGACCTTTAAAAATGGCGGTCAGGACCCAATTCCTGGAGTCATGACCCCATTCCCAGGGTTTCCGATTTTCAGGAATGCCTTTTAAGGCTGAGGGCTGGTTCGGGAAGCGAGCTCACACCCTGCACTCCTGACCTGGCCAGCTCCATTGCTGGGATAGGCATATCCTAGTCCCCCACAATTTTCATGGAGTCGGCCAACTTTTCAAAGTGTTGTGGCCATGGACCATAGTCTGCATGAGGGAACCTTTTGAAAGGCAAGTTCAAAAGGTCCTCCTCGTGTCTCCCATGCCAAGGTATGCTCCTCACCCATCCCCTATGACTCCTCATGCCCCCTATGCCAAGTTATGGTGCTTTCATGCCCATTCGCCCACTATATACTACATAGAAACAATTAACTCTATTTTGACAGTAGAATGTGTATAAAAAAAAAGCTTTAAAAGAAAACCCAGTCATTCATTCATAACCTTCCACTTTCTTTAGAAAAACTGTGCTACAGGCCAATAAAAATGTGCCAATCATCCAGACTCTTTTAAGTATCAACAGCAGAAACTGCAAGCACATGGAATCTTTTTACCTTGTGTAAATAAACATTGTGAAATTGTGAGAGGTGAGGGCTGGAGAGCCTGTTTTATTATAAGTGGGACAAATTCCCACAGCTGAGATAAAGGGGTCCCCATCAACCTCCCATTGTATTATGATGAGTCCTCATCTGAACCCAGACTGGATAAATTTCAAAGAGTCAAATGACAAACACGGGATGTTTATCGACCTGACAACCCAACCTATTTGGAAAAGGAATTTGGACTCGTAGCAGGTCAGATGGGTGAGTCAGCCATGTCTGTTTACCTTTCAAAACAGCAAGAATCAACGCTGCAGAGAACAGAATCCATGAGAATGTCATCAAACCTCGAGCAGTCAACTAAAAGGCCAAGGTAATCAACAGAAATACCATGAAAGTGGGAGAAGGGATCTCCTTAACTTGTTCCAACTTCAAGTTCACTTAAGAACCAACCTCCTGGAAATTAAACTACAAGAAGGTTCACAGCTTACTGAGAAATCTCTGCTTAGAAGAACTTCATTTCAACCAAAAGTTTCAAATCATCTAATATACAACAGGTCTTTCACGAAAGAGACTAAGACTGTATTGTTTCTTCATCCTTCATCTGCATCTAATTTTTGGATGAGTGATAGTTTGTGTGAGGCGAGCGAGTCAGTTTGAACCTTCGGGGTAATTGTGGGATAAAAGTAACCTTTTTTATTTTAAAACTCAAAAAAGTGCGCTGCTGCAATTATTTAAATTGGGACAATCACTGAGGGCAAGAAAGTACACACAGTTCACATCCAAAACCTTTTAATCACCGAGAAAAAGAAAACATAAATCTCTCTGTGACACTATATTATCTCGCTTAGCCTACGCAATGCCACAGAGGATTAACTAGCATACCTAAAAATATACAAAGCAGATTTTCTCTTTAAAAGGAAAACGCTACAAGGACCTCTGTTCCAACTGCCTTTGATACTAGACGCAATTTTAGGTTAGATAATAGAGCACCTGGAGATATCCTATCTTAATTTTCAACTGCCAAATGAGGAAAATCACCAAACTCTGGACTAGTGTTAGTATCTACCTATGCTCGTACTTCAGTCCTGGTCAAGAATAATGTGGAAAAACCATTCAGTAACTGATGTATTTGTCCATTTTCCTTTAAAAAAATTCTTGATTTTTAGTGCTGCTTTCTTTGAATGGTCAGAGAAGGGGCTAAGCTAATATAAATCCCATGCGATTTATATGGCACAATACATTAGCAGAATCAGTATGCAAGGTGCAGATTGATTATGGATCTAGACAATTTTCCTTTGAAAAATTGCTACATTGCAATGTAATTTTAAGTTTGAATGATTTATGTGCTAAGTAATTTGCAGAATCTACCTGTAGTTTATGACAATCTCAAGTTGTTCATAGAATCTGAAGAGAACTGGTAATCAAAATCCATTAACTGCTGATGAGCTTTCAATTAGGTCCAACTGTATCTCCAGTTACATTAAATAATTTTTATGCCTCTAGTTATTGCAATACCCATGATCCCAAATGTTTAGAACAATGCAGTCAGTAAGATAACACAGACCACAGAATGCAGCAGCATTCTATTTGCAGGAAAAGCATTAAAAAAAACAGAAAAGGCATATCATTTAAATAAAAGCAAAATACTGTGGATGTTGGAAAACATTAACAGGTCCAGCAGCATCTGTGGAGCGAGACATAGAGTTAACGTTTTGAGTCCATTATGACTCTTCTTCGGAACCAGAGAGTGGTAGATCTCTCTAGTTCCAAAGAGTCAGCTTGGACTTGAAACGTTAACTCTGTTTCACGCTCCACAGATGGTGCTGGACCTGTTGAGCTTTTCCAGCATCTTCTGTTTTTATTTAAGGCATATCATATTTAAAGCTACTGTGCCACTTACCTATTTTTCAGCATAAATACATGGAGTTACTGCTACAATGCACACATTATATATAATATTCAGCAACAGACTTAATTGAATGAATATCTTCTATAGATTAGCTCTTTTACCCTTTCCCAGACTTGGAATATATACCTGTAGGTGGGTCTAGCTTGCAGCTGTTTTCCTGGCACCATCCCACTGGTCGGAGTCTACAGTCCAGATAAAACAACCACTGGTCATGTTTGTCAATATCGTTCAATCCTTCATAACGTAAGCACAATCTCCCACCAACATTCTCAACCACGCGGACTATCCAGTATTGAAACGGGTTTTTAGAATCCTGAAGTTCAATTAGAGATTTGGGGGTAACAAGGTCCACAGTGTTCTTTCCTCTTAATGGCTGTTTGAAATGAAAGAAAAAAAATCTAAATTACAAAAAAAAAGTTAGTATCTTTTTAAATTATGCTCCAAATAGAAAAATACAAGATTTTGCATGCATTTACATACAACTATCTCTCATTTTATATTGTATTCTGCATATTGATTATTTCCTACTTTAGCATCATGGGCTTACACTAACAGTAAGTTGAGAATGCTGAAAATTAAGTGCATGTTCTTTTTCTGCAACATGATTAGCTTAAATACAACTATGCAACATTCGAAAATACACAAATACTCTAGGTCTATTTTATGACCATTTTTAGATGCTTACCCCTTCCAGAAGGTTTGCAGGAGCTGTCCTTGCACCAGTCAAATCCTGAATCAGAAACTCTGTCCAGTCTCCATGTTTCTCACAAATTGCTGCAAGAAAAGGAAAGAAAATTCTGGTGAACAAATCACAGATTCATTCTCCTTCTTAGGCTGACCTTATTGGGTATCCGTGCCTGTTAGCATACTGTGGACATTTATTATGCACGTGATAACAAATTGTTTCAAGTAACTGGAATAAATATCCAGGTTTCACAGCATTTTGGTTAACAGATCAAAATAGCATAATTCATTTCAATACAATTAATCACACAAACTCAAGCACAGTAATTACATAGTAGATGACAAAATACCCTCTACCACGATAATAACACAATCAATTCATGGTTAAATAATGATAAGCTACTCCATGTATTCTATTAGAGATATTAAGGACTTGGACCTCAATGTCCCAGATTTGAACTAAGTGCGGTAGCAGGCGGGAAAAAGGAAGTTTTACTCGCTGGCTGCAATGCAATGGCAGCTTTTCACACTGTATTGCCCCAATCTCATTAATCATGCATAACCAGGAACCACGCCAAATCACTGGCAGGGCGGCCTCATTCACCTGCCCTGCTGTCACATCAGGCCTTCAGTAAACCGGGCACCATATTTAAAGGCCACCCCTGCAAAGAGCTAGCACTCTAAGGGATAGGAAGCTGCTGCAAAGTCATAGCTGCCAAATGAAGGAAATGTGCTGCCCCCAGATTTAGCGATGCCTCTTTTGAGCGCCCACTGGACGCAGTGAAGGCCCACCACGTTGCCCTCTACACCGGGTCTGGGTGAAGGCCAGCAATCAAGGTGACAAATCCAGCATGGGTGGCAGTGGCAGAGGTGGTCAGCACCAACACCTTGCAAAACAGGACAGCCACCTAGTGCTGAAAAAGGATGAGTGGTCTCATCTGTTCCGCCAGGGTAAGTCACTCTTCTCATCACTCTCAACTCACACACTCAAGCCCATCACACATCCAAAGCGATCTCACACCTCAAGGGAAAGCACCACTAACTCTCACACACACCCTCATATCTCCATCAAGTTCATATTTTCTGGAGCTCACGTCCTCATCCCGTCCATGGCTCCGCTCACCACACAAACATTCCACACAGTGCCATGTGTCCTGCTCACACACTCTCCATCTGTTTTCATGCAGGAGAAGCTGGCTCACAGCAGCAGGGAGAGGTCCCAGACCCAGGGTGGAGTGGGAGTGGCCCACATTAGGCCCCTCACTCACTTTGAGGGGCGTGCCATTGCGCTGACTGGTGAGGATGTGGACCCTGTCTACAGCAACGGTGAGGTTGGCGGCGAATACCCACATGAGGATCCTGCACCACATCATCCCTCTATCAACGCAAATGTGAGTGCTCTCTCTCCTGCTTTTGACTCTAATCATCTCTACTTTGGTTCTCAGGGAGCTCTGCCAAGCTGCCACCCTCAGCCCCATCCAGTCCCTCAGCTCCATCCAGGTCCTCACCTTGAGCCAAAAGGACACCTCCACCATTGAAGAGCTGAAAATAAGCAGCCCGGAAGACCTGCCACAATGCTTACCCACACCCTCCACCAGCGCAGAGATACACACCTCGGTGGGACCTAGATCTAGAGCATGCACGGGTTCACAATCCGATGTTCACTGCGCAGACACATGTCTGCAGCGGGAGGAGGCAAGTTCAGCTGATTTCCCCGGCACTCTGAGGACTGCTGGGGAAGAGGCATCTGTGGGGTCCAAGTCAGATAACAAAGCCTCTGGATTTGGCCTTCCAACTCATCCTGGGAAGTCAGCAGAAGGCAGGGGAACATCACGCAGAGCTGTTGGAAGCCCTCAATAGGGTGGCTTGTGAATCAGAGGAGTGCATCTGCCTGCTCTCTGATGAAGTGGTGTCCACATGTATTGTACACATGTACACGTATTGAGGTCTCCATGGAAAGAATGCCAGACGCTATGGAGACCCTGGTCCAGCAGATGCACGCAGACCTGGGCTCCATTGTGGTAGCCATGGGTGAGTTCCTGCAGCAGCAACACAAGAGAGAAACGGGGCACCTCGATGTCCCTCCAGGTGCTGCTCCCCCTCGAGGAGTCAGGCCAGGGCCCTCGAGCATCCAAAGGGAGGAGGGAGCGGCAGCTGGACACCCCTGGGTCATCCACTCAAGAATCTCAAAGGCTGTCCTCTGAGTCCCCTTTGCCTGTGACCCCCTCAACCTCAAGCTTTGTCATTGCAGAGGGAGTAGCTGGTCCACAGGAGGACAGCCAAAGCAAGCTGGAACCCTCAAAGCCTCGGCTCTCCAGAGGATGCAGACAATAGGGCCAACCATTGCACACACTGCCTCCTCCCCTGCTGCGTATGTTAGGGCAGCGCCTAGAAGTGTTAGGTCTAGAAAGGTTAAGAATTTCTGATTCCAACTGGTTGCACAGGTGAGCACATTTTGTCACTTTATCATCTGAAAATATATTCACTTTCATTGAATAATGTGTAATGGTGTCTTTCAGCTTCATTTATAGGCTTCGCAAGTCCTCCCCCTGCATCCCTCCCACTAGCAGTTCATATACATGCAGCCGGCCCACGAATGGTTCTGGAGGGAGAAATGTGTGTGGGGCAAGACCTTTCGGAGCCTCGTGCAAGCACTCTCCCATGCACGTGGATCCTTCCTCCATCACACTCACCTCAATATCCTGAGCATTTTCAATGCTGCCTGCTGGGGTTCACTTTCAGTTCTTCATCTGAACTTAACCTGCATCTCTGCCCACCCACTGATCACATTTCCATGCAGCACCTGTTCCCGCCCAACACGAGGCTCCTTTCACTTTCAATTTTACAAAATGGTACTGGTGAATTTTGTTTTCAGCTCCCCTGTCCTTTCCCCTCCATCAGTCACCCACTGCCTTCTCCCATCACTGTGACACCCCCAACATCACCTTCCCCTCCCCACCATCACATACCAGCCTCAACTCTTTTCTTTCTGGGATATCCAGGTGAAAGAGCACGTCTTCTACCTCCCCCAGAATCCCACCCCCATCCACACTGACCTCCCTGACCACCTCCTTCGCACTCCCAGGGTTCATGTCTGCCTCTGAGTCCCCACCAACCACCCTCGCCGTCCTTTCTGCTACTGTCGCACCCTTACCCTCCCATGGTGCCCTCTCTCATTCTCACCATTCCATCCTATCATGCCCACCCTCATTTTGCTCTCTAGGAGGCAGTCATCGACTCCACAAATCCCTCCCTTGCACGTTCCCTCCCTCCGAACTTCACCCTGCCCCCTAACTCCTTCCTCCTCCTGGCCTGGACTCCTTCCCTTACACTTACCTCCTGAGTTGCCGTATTCCCCCCATCACGCCCTCCTCTCTCCCAACTTTTGATGATACGCAGATGTATTAAAATGAAATTCCCGACATGCGGCCGCAGGAAATGTGGCCCGCCACTGATGGGTGGAGCGGTCGATTGCAAACTGGTTTCACAACGGCGTGAAACCAATTTTTGGCCATCCTGTCATATTGTCTACTCATGTGCGCCATGAAGCCCGACGCCAATAGGCACCGAAAATTGCACCCCATGTAGCGAACAGTCCTAGCCCTCTGGCCAAAAATCAATAATTCAGTCATTTAATCACCAACCAAAATGTTGGTCCTTGGCAAAATACTTTATAGGGCATTAAAACTTCAGGCTCTCTGTAATAGATCTTTAACCTACACAATGTATGTATTCATAAACTGTCATTTTAGAAATAAAGTTTTGTCAGCTGCTCTTAAATAGAAATGAAATTAGTTTCAATTTTTCAGAACACTGCCCCCATTCCAAACACAGCTACTAATTTCCTCAAGAACCCAATGACAAGTTAAACAGCCAATGAGCACTCTACCTACGGATGAAGTTAAATAGAGAGATAAGTATTTAAGTTAACTCTCCATCAAATTATATTTAACATTTAAAAAAAAGAGGGTGGAATAAAATAATTGAAAGCTTATTACAGCAAAAAAACAAATCTAATTACATTATTGTAACCAGGAAGTACTAGTGGTATCTCATCACTTTTTGCCAACATATTGGTTTTCCTATTAACTTATTCTGCAATATTACACATTGAAACAAAACAAAAAGGTATTTCTTCATTTTGTCCTTCACCTTTGTACTGAACCTAGATATTAAAAAAAGTTGGAGAAAATCTATAGATTATTTCAAAAATAAATTTAAAAACACATTTGCCCTTATAACTTGGGAAAAACATACATTTCTGATTGACAATAAGCTGCTTACACAGTAGTGTGTTGATGAAATGCTATTGAATGTCACCAGTAGGGGAAAAATAATTCACAGCAGGAGGCTAGTTGGAAGGGAAGATAATATGATCTTGTCTGAAATATTTTAAAAGACCAGTGGCCTCTGAACATCTGTAAACTGAGTAAGTTTCAGAGAGATGTAAGACAGAATGTATAGACTTTCACACATGTGCAGACCTATATAAATGCAAGTTCTTTTATCCAAGCATGAGTTTAAATAAATTAGTTTGTTGGTATTACAAACTTGAACCTGTATGGAAAACAAGACTGTACAAGGATTACTAATCCACTACTTTATTACTATCTTTATCTTTGTTCCAGGATTGATTGACAGGTTTTCCGTAACCATCCACAGCCATGGTCAGCACTGCATTACTAGCTACATAGAAGTTGAGGCATGAATACAAATACATGCTATTGAGTAGAAATCAATAAATCAGATATCCTTCTTGTTCATCCATATTTCTCTGCACAACAGGAGAAATTATATACAGGTTATTCTCTTAATAATTGACTTTGTTCTTATGAAGCAATTTCTATCTGAGTACTGTTTTAAATGTATAATACTGTACAATTGCAAATGGAATTTGTATTCCGACCTGTTCTTAATCACTAGCATAAGGCGATGAGATTACTCACGATGAGGTTTCTCTGGTAGTCCAGAGAAGCAGACACTGGCAAAAATGAGATCTTATCAAATATCTAGTCCATCTCATGTTGCAGCAAAAAAAAAAAATTCAAAGCACTAAGTGACTAAAATGTTTTTAGCAGGCTGGATTTTCAATTCAACTAGCATCCTTTTTTGATCAGGATCCTAGAATTCTGAATCTGCAAATCAAGGAGCCAGGGCTGACATCTACAGAGCATCCACTCATCCCTGTCAGGTCACACCAAATTGTCTAGCAACGTGAGGGTAATATATGAGATACTACACACTTAAGAAAACTGCAGGAAAGGGTCAGGAAGGGGAGCAGCCAGCTTAGTTTGGCTTCTCTGAGATTATTAACTTTTACCTGCATTGCAGAGAAGTCCTAAGGTTCAAGGAGGTAGCCAGCCTAACACATAGT
Source organism: Cetorhinus maximus (assembly GCF_964194155.1). NCBI lineage: Eukaryota > Metazoa > Chordata > Chondrichthyes > Lamniformes > Cetorhinidae > Cetorhinus > Cetorhinus maximus. The sequence goes on from NC_135890.1 coordinate 8,263,098, forward strand.
CCATGTTACACTCTTGGCAGGTCACTGGCCCTGGCCCCAAACAGATCTAACATCCTGATCCATGTCTCCATCACAAGAACATGCAGGTCCCACTCAGACTTCCTAAAGTACACCACATTTACCATCATTGTCACCTTGGTTGCTTATGTCCTGCCATTACTCTCTTCGGCAGCAACGTGTTTCACATCATGCCACTACACCAAATCTGTTTCCTCCAAGACCCACCCATCAAACCTCCAGGCTCCCTTCATGGCCAATCTAGAGCGCAATTTTTATCCGATCTATTTCCCAACCTCATTCCCATATGTATCCGAGGCATTACAAGCTTAGTTACACAGCATGGATGCATGCATGAACTTATGTAAATTAGCTAACCTCACAGTTTGTGACGGGCTCAGTGTCAATACCTGATGGCAAACTCTCAATTCCATCAGTAGAACGGTTGTCAGAATTTAACCTTTAAATTTATTTGCAAATAGTTACAGAAAGGTTAGTACAGGGCATATTAAGTAGAAGTAAAGTCATGAAACTAAGTTTGTTCCAGCATCACAGAAGCCTGAATTTTGTAAGTCCTTGCCACTGACAAAGGGCTGGAAAGGGCTCAGGTTTGAAGGCGGGGGAAGGGGGTATGGTGGGGGGGTGCTTGTGAAATACAGTGTTGCCTTCCCAGCCAACCCCATCTCCCATTTTACGGTGGATGGGGGAGGCGTAAGGCAGTCCACCCAACCTTGAGCCTATTAAGGCCCTTAAGTAGCTAATTAATGGCCACTAAATTAACTCATTCCACCTTCACTGCTATTTTACCCATGACAGAGGGAAGCCCACGCCAGATGAGTAACCTGACAGCTTTTACTGCGCAAGCTGGTGCCGGACAAGGGGGAACCTCCTTTGTGGGGTCCCTGTGCCCATCGGAGACACTCCTCTCACTCAAAGTTATAACCCCCCCTTTAATCCTCCCCCTTGCCCGCCTCTCAAACCCAGCCCTCCACCAACCCCCTCGCTGGGGTCTGCAAGCCATGCCCTGCCGATGCCCTAGATATACGTTGAAGTCTGGCTCCATAACCTCCTCTTGTTCGGGGACTGCTTGTAGTCCCAGCAGTGGCCATGACTCGCACCTGGCGCTGCTGGGACTATAGAGCTGCCGGTCAGACAATCAGGTTGGTTGGCAGCTCTCTAATGCAGAACTTCCTCCCTGGGTGGTGGCAGAAGTCTTGCCCTTAGGCAATTAATGCTGCTTCAAGCATAAAATGGCTGTGGGAAAGCTGGCTTTTTGATGGGCTGGCTCCCTACCGACTTTTTAGTCAGTAGGGAAAACGGTGCCCCTAAAATCCAGCCCATAGACTTTGAAGACATATCCCAGGGTATGAATTAAAATTTACCACAAACGGACTGACCCAAGAATCCTGAAATTTCCTGGAGCTGCCAGCAGTACTGATTAAACTTTTTCATTTATTCTTCTCAAATCCTATGGACCATTCTTCAGCAGACAGAAGAAGCAAGTGACATATTAGCAAAGGTATGATAATGTTCCTTTATAGTTCTTGCAATTTTCCACAGAGTGGTTCCAGATGACAAGTACTGGTTTCATCTCAGCTGTGGAAAGCACCTAGCAAATGTTTGGTACTTCCCCTAAGACCTGAAACTTTTGGATAATAAGAAATGAACGGACTTGAACTTCAATGTTGCTATTTTAACGAGCATATGGAGTGAAAGTCAACCTTGTTTTTCAGCGCCAAAATACATGTTTAGGCCTATATTCAGCATATAAGTTGACCACTCATTTTTCAGCTAATAAATCTATGTACAGGGTTATACCCGCCTTAGTTGGCATCAATTTTTCAACTCAGAAATACATGTTTAGGGTATACTCGCCATATAAGTTGGTGCACAGGATCAAGCAGGCCATGCACCATGATGTGTGGCAGTTTAAGACTCATTCACATAGTTTAAGACTCATTCACACAGAGCAGACTGCACATGGCCACCGACGAACAGAAATGGGTCTTCCTGCACCAAACTGGCGGTTCACATTTTATACGCAGCATAAAAGTCGACCCCCATTTTTGGAAGGATTTTTCGAATCTTTAAAGATCAACCTTTATGCCGCCATCTACAGTAAGTAATTTAAAATATTATAAATCAGACAATGTCCCAAAATTAAAATGTATATTAAAATGAGGAACGTTTGAGGACTCTGGGTCTATACTCGATGGAGTTTAGAAGGATGAGGGGGGATCTGATTGAAACTTACAGAATACTGAAAGGCCTGGATAGAGTGGACGTGGGGAAGATGTTTCCATTAGTAGGAGAGACTAGGACATGAGGGCACAGCCTCGGAATAAAGGGAAGACCTTTTAGAACAGAGATGAGGAGAAACTTCTTTAGCCAGAGAGTGGTGAATCTATGGAATTCATTGCCACAGAAGGCTGTGGAGGCCAGGTCATTGAGTGTATTTAAGACCGAGATAGATAGGTTCTTGATTGGTAAGGGGATCAAAGGTTACGGGGAGAAGGCGGGAGAATGTGGTTAAGAAACTTATCAGCCATGATTGAATGGCAGAGCAGACTCGATGGGCTGAATGGCCTAATTTCTGCTCCTATGTCTTATAGTCTTATGGTAAAATGTTAAAAATATTAAAGGAAATTCAACTTTCAATATTCATATCAAATAATCTTCACAATGACATAGATTTTTAACATAAACTTGTTAAATGGAATCCAACTAGATTAACTAAAGTTAGATAATAAGACAATACTTCCACTATGTTCTATTTAAGTGCTACTGGCCCACTTCCATCTATCTCGATTTACTCAGTGAAGCTTAACACAGTCATTTAAATATACTGACATATTGAAACTGATTCATATTCAATTGGTGACTCGTTAGCAAATGCCCTTACTGGAATATTAAAAGAAATGATATTTTTAAAGCACTAATTGCCTTCTTATGAATTTGTTAATATAATTAACAGAAATTAGCAATCTAATAACCTTTAGTTAATATAGATATCCATGTGCATCTGTAGACCATATGTTAGTCACAAAAGGCTATTCAGGCTTAATCTTTAAATTAAAGGTAGGAGTCAATTGGAACTCCTTCTAGAAGACCTGTGGCAAACACGACAACATATATCCTCCAGAGGAGGTCGGCCAGACTAATATGCAAAATGAGCACATGCGCTTATCCAGGGAGCACAAGAATCGTGCCAAATGACACACCTGGCAAGATAAGATGGCTCCTTTGCATTCTTGCCCAGTTACCCCAATCCATCCACATGGACATGAACAAAGAATGCTCAAATTCTAAGGTATATAGCAAGTGCATACGACTATATCAAAACATTAATGGCATCAAATGTGCTCCTGCAAATAGGAAAACATTTTACTCCATCAATGCATAAAATTTTGGGAAAAATATTCAATGAAACATATTTGTGATAAATTAACTGAGGTGAAAAGACGTTTCTGGCATTCAAACACAAACACTGAGCTACCACTGTAAATACAAAGGCATTAACAAGGTCAGTTAACATGAGCAGATACAAAGATTTTATGACATTTTGCGTCCAAATTCCACAAAGGAGAAAATTCTATATGCTAGAATTTCCCCAAATGCATTATTTCTGCTGCTATCTCCTGATGCATAGCGCCATCTGTCACATGCATAAGAGAGGAAGATGAGAGTCTGGACAGGAGCAAATTTTCGGCTCCAGTATTTTCTGATGAGGAAATCACAGATGTTTAAATGAAATGTGTCTAGAATGATTGCTTGACAGAAAGAAAATATTAGCTACTAATATACTGTTGACAAATTTTCTAATTTATTCAAAGCAAATTGACAGTTGGAATCTTGTTGCACAAAAAAGAGACTCAAATCAACAAAATCAAATCAAGAAGATTCCAATTTCCTTTGTACATCCACTCAAACATTTCCATTAACTCTGCACAATTTACTGTCAATAAAGAAAGTAGCAACTTTGAGAGGGTAAGGATGGTAACTTCAGAGGGGGATACATCACTTGCATTGGAAAAGGCAGCTGCAGTTAGATTGGAAGCTGAAGCTATATCTTCCAGAGGAGGTTGGCCAAACTAATATGCAAAATGAGAACATGCGCTAATCCAGAGAGTGCAAGAATAGTGCCAAATGACACCTGGCAAGGTAAGGTGGCTCCTTACTTGTCCAGTTACCCCAATCCATTCATACGGACATGAACAAACACTACAATGCAGTGGAACAACACTATAGAACACAATGTAATGTTCCCAAAATTACCATGATCAGACAGGATATTAGTTTAACTATTTCTTCTCAATTTCAATTTAGTAAACAGTTTTTACCAATTAGGCTGTTCATAATTTAGGGAAGCATCTGAACAAATACAAAATATGGCATAGATTCCAACAGGGATAAAATACTCAAAGGCAGGAATATCAAAACCAAACTAAATTAAACAACCTTATATAAAGCATTCATGGTCACATAATCTTACAAAAGGGCTGCAGCTATCATTATTGGGGGGTGCAGAGGAATAAAGGTACAATTTATATCTGGTGGACAGAAAGCACTGCAGTGTACTTGGTTCAAAATGCCCAGACCTTGTGTTACCAAATGGATTAATTATTCATTTTAGTGCTGCAGAAATAATACTGCACAGTGCAACAGGGAGCCTTTAAGTTCTCTTAGGAACATTTGCTAAGCTTTTCACTCATTTCCTCACAAAGCTTGTAAAAGCACAATTAACTATTTTTATTTCCCCAATTTATTATTTCATTTATAAAACATATCCAACTTTTACCATACTTTGAAGCTGGCGGGACAAGTTGAAAAAAAGCTGCTAAAAAAGCATATGGGATACTTGGCTTCATACATAAAGACAGAGTACAAAAGCAAGGAAGTTACACAAAAGTGTTATAAAGCAATGGGCAGGCCCCAGCTACAGTGTTGTGCCCAATTCTGGACACCACACATTAGGAAGGATACCAAAGCCTTGGAGAGGGCGCAGAGGAGATTTACCAGAGTAATTTTGGGGATGAGGGACTTCAGTTATGTAAAGACTAAAAAAGTGGGATTTTTCTCCTTGGAGCAGAGACGGTTAAGGGAAGAGTTTTAGGAAGATTTAAAGAGATGTTCAAAATCATGACAGGGTTTCATAGAAGAAGAAATTGTTTCCACCAGTGGGAGAGTCAGTAACCAGCGGACATATATTTAAAATAATAGTCAAGTGAACCACAGGACTTTGCTTTTATTCAAAATAATCTGGAATGCACTGTCTGAAAAGGATGGTGGGAGCACATTCAATCACAATTTTCAAAAGGGAATTGGATAAATATTTGAAAGGAAAAATATGTACGACGATGAAAGTGTTGGGCAGTGGGACTGATTGCATTGCTCTTTCAATGTACCACAACAGGGATGATGGGTCAAATGGCCTCCTTCTGTGCAGTAAGATATCATGAAACTTTTGTTAGGCTCGTGCCTCTGTTATTTGTTTAACAGTAAGAGTGACATTGGTATTTTTTGTTTTGTTTTTTGGTAATAGGGTGAAGAAAAGTGGAATCAGTATATTACTCCAAATTAAGGGGAAGTCTTTTACTCCCATTTTTGTCAAATAAAAGCTTTTTAACATTCATTCCCAATAATGGCCCTAAGTGCTTTCAAATTAGCATAAATTTTACAGAAACCTTTTACAAATATTATGAAATAGTAAACGTGAAAGATCTTTTTGCCAAACAAAAAGGTTCAATTGGGGTTAAGTATTACCATCTTTAAAGTTCCAGTTTATAGACAAGTTTATACAATATATTACAGCCCTGAACATAACTCAATATTTCTTCAATATTACAAGTTAGGAAACATTGAGACAGGTCATCAGAAGTACTGTTATTTTTCATAAAAACTAATCAATATTTTATAATCTCAAGAGTTCCTTATACACACTAAAAGGTTTGTGATAGAGAAAGCTCTTTCCTATGGATGCAGTGTAGATTTTGTCATGATAACTTGCAAAACAAAGTATTCTTTTCCTAAAGTAACAGAAGTAGCTTCTAACCCACAAGGACACTTAATGAATACCGTATAGTTGATTGATAGAAAAAAAATACAGCCTTCAGTTTGTAAAGGCTCATCTTGTCTACTGCTGTGGTAACAGTGGTCACAGATTCTTAACAAGCAAAAGTGCCCAGGTTTTTGGTTTAACATATCACTGGGTTTTATTTTCAAATATATATTCGATTTCCTTTGAAAGTTACTAATGGATCTGTTTCTATCTCCCTTTCAGGCAATGTGTTACAAATTGTAACATCTCACTGCATATATAAAAAAATAATCCTCAGCAGGGCATTTTCTAAATAAGTCTGCAATCTGCAATTTGACAAACTTACAACTCACTCTTTCAAAGCAGTATTACACATTTTGATGTCTTCACTTTATATTTCATTACACTGTGGTCACAGATCACGGTATGGGTTTGTCCAATAAATTTTAATAAAGTAACAATGCTTACTTATTGAAAAAAATCTATTACAGTTCAAGCATATTAAGACATAGCAAGATTCACTGTTAACATGATTGAATTTACACAAATGCAGTTGTTCATTACATAATGATAGGAAGAGATTAGGTCCAATGTCCAAAGTAAACATTTGCCTGGGACAAAGCTCTAAAATGAAAGGCCTATCAAGTAGGTGAGGAAAAGGCAAAACACAGATCTTGAAAATGCTGGCAGAAACATTCAATGAACAACTAGTTGTGAAGGATGATATGTAAAGCTTTGCATCTTCTGCCTATTCATTCCAGATGAATGACATACAGCAGGGTATTCAACAGAGATTTGCCATTCAATAACAGAAGTAGCAAGCATTTTAAATGGTAGCTCAGCACTCAGGCACAGATTAGCCTACAAAGCTTCACAATCCCAGTAATTAGGTCCCTTGTCGTTGAATATCTTTGCCACAGTGTGCTGATTGCACCAATGAAGTTCTATTAAAAATAAATCCATTACAGAAATGCTGTTGTGGAAGCATAAGTGACAGATCAAAATGGGACATAATCTTAATTCAAATTTTTATCATTCCGGACAACCAACCATTTTGTAGACAAATAATGTGCTAATGAAATGCTTGGTGCTGCTGAAAGATTGCAACCAGCATAACACTGATCTGTTAGCTAAAATGAGAGGAAAAAATAGATAATCACCTCAACAGAAATTTGGAGATTTTCACACATATGGTTCATTTCAGGAAGCAATATACTTATCAGTGAATTATAGCCCATTACAGCAAGTAGGAGCACAATGAATGACAATGAAGTGTCACACACAGCTGGTCCACTTTCTGCCTGCCAGACCCAGCTGGTATTTGGATAATGGGCAAACATTGCCACATGTTCAAAACCTTTTTACAACTTTCATTTTTCTTTACAAGTGAAAGTAATTAAGAGTAATTTACTCCAGGGAGGAACTTCAGCCACTTTCAATGCTTGTTGTTCTTATTATTCTTATTATAAGTACAAGTTACTATTGATTACAGACTTATCACCTATTGTGCCTTCAGTATTGCCAAATGTAGTACTAAGGGAGAAAAAGTAAAATATGTTTACTTACTTGCCAAAATAATTTTATGAATCAGAGACCAGCAATCACATCATGGAGACAAATGCACCTTAATTCCCATATACATGACACCAGAATACAAAAATTGTCATGTGCTTGTGGGAACCTTTCTGACCCGAGATGGGCACTACTTGCTAATCATCCTTAAGGCAGGTGGACGAACAATTTACAGTCCCCATTAAAGATTATTAACCAAAATCCAAATCTACTTATTATTAACGACTGTGTCCCACAGCATTGTTGCTGATCTGTTGACTCAGCTGAATTGAATGAATGTGATGTTATCCACAGTTAAACAACTTGCTGTCACAAAACCCCTGATTTCACATGGCATGTAGTACAAAATTACATACATGTTTTTTTCAGAAAATAGCATTTTGAGATACAGTACTCAGTAATTTGAGAAGTGACATATGGCAAGTGTGGCGTGCTAGGGAAAAGCATGTGACTTTGGACCGACAAAGCTCTCACCACTCTTCTGTCATTTCTGGATCTGTTTTGCACTAATTAAATTGAGATTGGTTGCTATGATCAACAACTTCATTATTATTGTAATATTACAAGTGAACTAGCTGGACATTGGTCTTCTCATCTAGCAATTCCTAAGTTCCCAAAGGTTCCTTGAGTAAAGTACAAAAGGGACTGCTGGCACCTATGGAATAATGCAGCACATAATAGGTAATACTTGATATATTGCTTGGAATTTTTTTTTTTGTGAAAGAGTTGATGTTGTTACTTTATATTCTCCATCTACGAGCTCAGACAGTGGTCTTTCAACATCCACATTAACTTCTGAGCAGCTTTCACTGAACAAAGATGAGGAACAGGAACCAGGGGCTGGATTTTATGGTGCCCTTCTATAATTCAGCCCCTGGATTAGTTTCTCCCCTGCCCCAGCCTCGGCTTACCGTCTGTATGTAGCATTTCTACTGCTGCCCTCAGATCAGCTAAGGCTCAAATTATGGATAGAAGCTGGGCCATTCTGATGCACATCAGCACTTTTATGTTACGCTCATCTGACAGCATGGAAGTGGGACTTCTTGGTGAACATTCTTAGCAAACTTCAGCAATTTTACATTTTGCTTTTAGCAGGCCTGAGAAACCCTAGTACCAGGTCTTACCATGACCCTTATATAATGCAAACATTCTAATGACTCAATAGTATAACAAGTGCTTGATCCATAATGTTTTCTGGGTATGTAACATTATGCATTGTCATGGAAATTATTTTTATTGACTCAGCACTAACATCACAAAATCATCAAAAGGAGCCTGTAAAGGTTCCCATATTTTTCTAACAGTGTAACTGTGACACGATGAGCCATTAAGACTTCCCCTAGCACAAGTAAGCCTCTTCACCAACACTGCTGACTGGGCCACATGGCAACACTGCCACATAATTTATCTTCTAGAGCCTTTAGGTGGGCACGCCAGAACAAGAGGTTTGTGAGTCCAAGTGACATGAATGGTGCACTTGCAAAAAATTGTTGCTAGGTAAGGCAATGTAGAGAGTGCTCAGATTTCCTTCATTAAGTTAATAGTCAGTGTACTGCACCTGTGTACACACAGATCTATTCAAGCCTTCAAAACCTCTTTAGTTTTCAATTCATTTAAGAGAGATTAAGGAAAACCTTCATGCAGGTTTTTAAAATTGCCACTTTCACTCAAAGATCAGCTACATAGTATTCTTATCAGAAACTACCCACTCTTGAAAATCATATTTCTATAATTGACACAAACAATTCCTAGACTCACAAAACCAAAGTATATCTCTATCATTGCTGAGATAAATCTGCTGAATTTGCAACTCAGTTGAATAATGATCTGAGCTGTCATTTGGTCTCAAAATAGATTCAGCCACAATATCCCAAGTCCCTACTGTGTCAATCAATGATCTCGCTGCTTTTAGGTTTTCTGATCAGTGTCTGACAGCACCAAACAGTAGTTTTTATTGAACTTTTCCCAAAGAGGTCAGCTCCTATCCTTACCTGCTTACAATATTAGTGACATAGTCCAAGCTCTGACATCAGTTCATACTGATGTAATACATTTTTCTTTGTCTGCATTGCTTGGTGTTTAAAAACATGAGTGCATTTGGTTTGAAAAATAGAAGTGCGAAATTGGTCCTTTGGAACGCCATAACATACAACAGATTTTATTTTCTATTGCACTCAATCGTTATCCCCCATTTTGCACTATAACCGAAAACTACTTTCACCCCTAAAACCACTTAAAAGAGACACTTGCAATAGCATGAATGTCAAACTAGTATCAACTGTTATACTTGCATTTTATAAAGAAATTAAATTGTGATGTATTTTCTTCAATAAGTTATACAAAATCAAAACACCTTAATTCTAACAAGTGTGCACTTTCATCAGTAGTACTTAGTACTACTTAATACTTGAAGGGAAAAAATACAGGGCTAATGGGGAAAGAACAGGGCAGTGAGATTAATTGAATAGCTCTCGTAAAGAGTTGGCATAGGCACAATGGACTAAATGGCCTCCTTCTTTACTGTATCGTGGGATCACAAATTCCTGACACAGAAAAAAGGCCATTCAGCACCTGTCTTTGCTAGCCAAAAAGAGCTACCCAGCCTAATCCCACTTTACAGCTCTTCATCCACAGCCTTGTGGGTTACAGCACTTGTGCATATACAACCGCTATTTTAAATGCGATGAGGGCTTCTATCTCTACCATTCTTTCAGGCAGTGAGTTCCAGGCATCCACTGTTGTGATATTACTTTCAGAGAGAATATGCTAATGACTAAGTAGCCAGGATGTAAAGCATGTGCCCAGCAGACCCCTGTTCAGAGTAGCTTTCAGTTTAACTATCAGCATGTGGTATAAAAGGAGTTGCAGTTGTATTTTCAGATTAACAATAGCTGTTGAATCTTTATAGTAAATCTGGCTGCTGAGCAATCCTGTACAACACATTCAAATAAACCAAACCTACATTTAGCTTACCAGTCCTGTGCGAGATTAGTAAGTTTGTATTAAACAAACAAAAATACAACATGGTGGCAGTGGTGGGATATTCGCACACGTTACCATGTTGACTTAGGCTGTGAGCATGTGTCTGCCACTTTTCTTTGTGAATATGCTGTTAGCAATAAAGGCTTCTAACTGTTTGACTTCATTCACACAATTATGTCACATTGACAATGTGGAAAGATCTTTCCACTCTGCATCTTCACTCTGTCTTGGGGCAAATCTAGTGTATGTGCTTGCACTTATATGGGTCTCTGGCACACTCGTTGCTGCCAGTATGCTGCATATCCTTTTTGTTTGGTTGCATCTTACCTCCGGTCACACTTTTGGATCCAGATTTCTGGCATACACGGGACCACTGCCCTTTTGCACCACATAACTAAAAAGATCTTGGTCTGCAGGACAGCTTTGTGGGTGCAGAAGACAGCACTTCCTGCATGACTTGCTTGCTTTCTGCTTTCTGGCCACCGTGCCAATATTAATGGTTGCACCTAATACTTGCAGGTGTTGTTGATCAGCTACAATAGCTTCATATTTTCTGCCATCTTTTAGCAATGTGACAATGTCGTAACCTTTCTTTTTCTTCAAGAGATCTTTTTGGAAAGCTTCAATTGGCATTGCCACCAATGCACAATGGCAGCAGTGTGGATGATCTACAAGATGCACTGCAGCAACTCACCAAGGCTCCTTCAACTACACCTTCCAAACCCGTGACCTCTACCACCTAGAAGGGCAAGGGCAGCAGATGCATGGGAAAACCATCAACTGCAAGTTCCCCCGCAAGCCATACATCATCCTGATTTGTAACTATATTATCATTCCTTCACTGTCAGTGGATTAAAATCCTGGAATGCCCTCCCTAACAGCACTGTGGGTATATCTACACCGCATGGACTGCAGAAGTTCAAGAAGGTGGCTCACCACCACCTTCTCCAGGGCAATTAGGGATGGGCAATAAAATGCTGGTCTAGCCAGAATCCTCAATCTGAGAGGAAAGCTGCCCTAGTTCGCATAGCATCACAAGAAGGGATGGAAATACAATATTTAAAAGGCAACATTATTTTTCAGCAGGATGGGAGAAACAGTAGCAACCCTTGCTTGGCAGTAGCTGGAAGTTATACCCAGATTTTACGACTCATCTGTGGGTTGTTGCTGCCAGAAGGGACTATTTGTTGTTACTGAGAGCTGGAGGCTTCATAATGAAGGATAATACAGACTGTCCATGGGGCGTGGCAGAGAAAGTCAGCACTACTCCATTAATCATCACACAATAGAGGAAGAAATTCAATAACTTCACAAAGGATGGCCAAAGGATAACAAGATTCTGGTGTCAATACACATCCTCTCCCACATACTGCTTTACTCATCTTCCCATCCCTTCTATAATCTCTTTCTCTCAGTAGCTGGGCATCAGGAAACCTTATATTACAAAGGTTAGCTTCTCTAAACACTCTAACATGTTCTTTACTCAAAATCAGTCTTTCAACTCACATTGCAGACAAAGGTTACTGCTGGTTGTCAAGGGTGTTTCATTTATTAAAGGGACAAGGCATCTTCAATTCTCATCATAGCATTAATAACCTCACATAACGTCATATAGAGGCATATCTCCATAACCCTCCAAAAAATGTTGGTATATAACCAGTATCACTGAAGAAAAACTAGGAAGGATCAATACTGAATTTGCAAGAAATGGAGGCATTAGACATAATATAGGAATGTCTCCAGGAGAAACCACAAAAGGGATGAGGTTCAAGATGTGTTGTCAATAAGATTGCTAAAGGCTGGACAAGGCTCATGATGTTTAGCTTCAGCTTCATGTGAGTATTGCAGTACCATTACACTCAGCTATTTCTTCAAGAGCAAGTGTCACATTGTGCACAGCTAAATCAGCCATTCAAATTTTTCACATCATAAGAATGCCTTGGGGAGGGGAGGTCACCCACTCCAATGACTGTTTGAGTACTTTCAGATTTACAGATGTTGCCACTGGCTCATTAACTTCATCATGGTATCTTACCTGTATAAGCACAAGCACAGAGGCACCACTGAGGAGGAATTAATTGTACAGTCCGAAGGGATGTCACCATGTGACTTGAGTTTTATTTCTTGAAAATGCTGGGCTATCGTGTTTTCCTTACTCTAGCAGTAGGTTGCTGACTCTGCTGTTCCACTTCCCCTCCTCCTCGCTGTGGTGATATCCATGTTAAAATCTTCTTGGTTTATAAACCCTGATAAATGAGTGTCTACGTGTAGGAAGGAGATACATTTCGTGACTAAGGGCCTCCAACCCAGCCATCTCCATGACTTCCTCCTCTTTTTCTGATATCAAAATAAAGGTATTCTCATTGAGAAACCCACATCTAGAGCACAATGCAGCACCAGAGTTGAGTAAAAGTAGAAATCCTCACTCAATGCCTAAAGTACTATAATAGTGTAGGCAAAGAAACACCAATCTTCAGCATTACAAAGAAAACCTCCTTAATGTGATATCTACCAAATACCTTGCAGCAGCTTTTTCTGCCACTAATATAGTGATGGAAATTATTTGAGATGGATTTGAGGGGACAATCGGGTGGAGGGGTTAATCACCTTCCTTTAACGGGCGTTGTGAAGCAGGCTCCTGGCAGGCCTCAAGGCTGTTTTTTGGAAAACAAAGATGAAGGCTTTTGGTGCATCAGAGGCGATGCCATCCCAATTTCATCCCAATATGGGTGGTAATTCAGGAGGAAAATCTAGACTTTTTTTTCTTTTCAGAGCATCACTGACTCAGTACTCAAGAGTAAAGGGAAGCAAAATTTATCTCATCATCTGCACTTGAATATGTTATACAAACACTGAATAAATTTATGAAAATGTCTGCACCTCCCCCTGCACCACCACCCCAACCACTCAAAACGCAAATGGCCTAAAATTCTAATAGCAGAAGCATTGATATTGCCATACATTTTGTGGGTGAAATTGGTATTAGGCGGAAGCACAAAACAGGGAACGGGGAATGAGCTATCCATTTTGCACTCCACCAGATTTCCTTTTCCATAGGCTTCAATGGAAAAAGGTAATTAGGACGGGTTGTACAATTGGCAATTCCTCGTTTTGCACTACCTCCCAATATCAAGTTCAGTCTCCGTCTCAACACATAACTAGTTCTGTTTGGTACCTCTTACGTTTTTTCATTAACTGCTTCCTTGCCCTTTCTGGTAAAGTAACTTCTCCATGATTCCTGAAGAAGGGCTGATCAAAAGAAAACAAAAAACCCAATTCTATTTTGACGTACGGCCTTGCCATGACTGCAATACTCACCATGAAATACAGACTGCTCCATCTAAGCATTCACTCTGGTATTCCAGTGCACAAATATAAAGTTGTGCTACAAATCCATCAACATAATCCTACAAATATTTATTCTGCTTCACAGCATCAAACAGAATAACTGAAGCAGCACCTTAAGGTTCTGCAAGTCAGCATCCATGCTGACATTTATGCGTGTGTTATACTAGGATAATCACACCAAATTTACATAAGCAGTGACACAAATCTGGCACAGAAATTCTAGCATTAAACAGCTGAATTAAACTCCTATTTAGATCCAACAGCTCTGCCAGGACTCAAAAGTAGGCAGCTCATTGTTGGAAAGTACTACTGTACTATGAAAGAGCGCACATCTCCCTGTGGCTAAGTTCTGCCTCAGGGAGATCACTGACAGCTGTGTAAACATTAAAAATAGAAAAATAATAAAGTCCTTAACATGTCCCCCTCATGTGACAATGAGATGGGACATATTAATAAATTTCACTGAAACTTTAATAAACTTTTTTAAACCCTACATGAAACCTCATTCCGCCGGTGGATGGGGTTTCATGTTTTTTCAGAAGCCCGCCGGGGCTCCTGGCCTGCCCGCCAGCCTTAAGGTTGGATAGGCAAGGCCTTTATTTGTTTTAATTAGCCTGTCAATGGCCTCAATTGGCCATTGACAGGTCGGCAGGTGGACAGCTGATCTCACTGTGCCCCCGCCTTCCTGAAAATTTAAATGGAGCGGGATGACATCAGGGGGAACACCCGACGTCATCCCGCGTCATTTTGCCGACAGTGAGCGGGCCCCGCCCCCTGCTCACTGACGGCAAGATCCAGCCCCATGGGTTCAGGTCCCACTTCAGACTTGACTGCAAAATGTAGACTGGCCCTGCACTGCATTACAGAGGGAATGCCACATTGTCAAATATGTCGTTTGGATGAGATGTTAAATAAACGCCCCCAATTGCCTGCTCAGCTGAGTGTAAAATATTCCATCATACTATTTACTGAAGATCAGGGTAGCTCTCAAAGTTCTGGCTAATATTTATCCCTAAACCAGCACCACCAAAACAGACTAACTAGTCATTCACCTGATTGCTACTTGTGGGGCCTTACTGTGTGCAAATTGGCCACTGAAGATTTGTAACAGAATTACTGTAATTTCCTCTCTTAGTTCCCTAAGAATCCTCAGCTGCATCTTATACTGCCCGTGATTTATTTATTGTAGTTGCCAACTGCAGCGCAAAATTATATTAATAGTAATGTGAATAGTGTCACGACTTACCTTTGCAACACCCTCTAGTTCTCTTTCTAGGTCAAGGAAGTTATTTGTCTTCTCCTTTGTTAAAAACAAGGCAAACAAATGTATTCAGCACTTTTGCAGCATCAGTTGTCATGCCCTTGCTCAATCTTACTTTCTCACTTCATCCTCCATCTTTTCTATTTCTCAATGTAACTTCTCTTCCATAATGAATTTGAAATTTTTCTTTGCCATTAAATATCTTTTTTACCCTTTGAGTTGCTTGGTAGTCGCATTTCGCTAAACAATAGTGTCCTAGTTGCTGGACTAGTCATCAAGAGACACAGGGTAATGTTCTGGGGACCAGGGTTTGAATCCACCACGGCTGAAGGTGGAATTTGAATTCAATAAAAATCTGGAATTAAAAGTCTAATGATGACCATGAAACGATTGTCGATTGTTGGAAAAACCCATCTGGTTCGCTAATGTCCTTTGGGGAAGGAAATCTGCCATTCTTACCTGGTCTGGCCTACATGTGACTCCAGACCCACAGCAATGTGGTTGACTCTTCAATGCCCTCTGAAATGGCCTAGAAAGCCACTCAGTTGTTTCAAACCATTACAAAGTCTCAAAAAAAGGGATGAAACTGGGCGGGCCATCCAGCATTGACTTAGGCACCGGAAACGACAACGGCAAACTCAGCCCTGTTGACCCTACTAACTTCTCCTAACAACTGGGGCTAGGGCCAAAATTGAGAGAGCTGTCTCACAGGCT
The DNA here is from genome assembly GCF_964194155.1 of Cetorhinus maximus. Lineage (NCBI taxonomy): Eukaryota > Metazoa > Chordata > Chondrichthyes > Lamniformes > Cetorhinidae > Cetorhinus > Cetorhinus maximus. The sequence continues at coordinate 8,279,009 of NC_135890.1, forward strand.
AGACAAACAACACCCTGACAGTCATCCTCACATCATATCTTACAGAAAATGTCCCAGATACCACCATCCCTGGGTATGTTCTGTTCCACCAGCAGGACAGACCCAGCAGGGGTGGCGGCACAGTAGTATACAGTTGGGAGGGAGTTGCCCTGGGCATCCTCAACATCGACTCAGTCTCTCTGAACAACTGAAGTCTCATGGCATCAGGTCAAACATGGGCAAGGAAACCTCCTGCTGATTGCCACATATCGCCCTCCCTCAGCTGATGAATCAGTACTCCTTCATGTTGAACACCACTTGGAGGAAGCACTGAGAGATGGCAAGGGCGCAGAATGTACTCTGGGTGGGGGACTTCAATGTCCATCGTCAAGAGTGGCTCAGTAGCACCACTACTGACTGAGCTGGCAGAGTCCTAAAGGGCATAGCTGCTAGACTGGGTCTGTGGCAGGTGGTGAGGGAACCAAGAGGAAAAACATACTTGACCTCATCCTCACCAACCTGCCTGCCGTAGATGCATCTGTCCATGACAGTATCAGTAGGAGTGACCACCGCACAGTCGTTGTGGAGACCAAGTCCCGCCTTCACACTGAGGATACCCTCCATGTTGTGTGACACGACCACCATGCTAATTGAAATAGATGTCAAACAGATATAGTAACTCAAGACTGGGCATCCGTGAGGCACTATGGGCCTTCAGCAGCAGCAGAATTGTACTTGAACACAATCTGTGGCCAAGCATATCCCCCACTCTACCATTACCATCAAGCCAGGGGATCACTCTTGGCTCAATGAAGAATGCAGTAGGGCATGTCAGGAGCAGGGTCAGGCATACCTAAAAGTGAGGTGTCAACCTGGTGAAGCTATAACACAGAACTACTTGCACGCCAAACAGCATAAGCAACAAGTGATATACAGAGCTAAGTGATCCCACAACCAACAGATCAGGTCTAAGCTCTGCAACAGTCGTGAATGGTGGGCACCAATTAAACAACTCATTGGAGGAGGAGGCGGCTCCACAAATGTCCCCATCCTCAGTGATGGGGGAGCCCAACACACCAGTGCAAAAGATAAAGCTGAGGCGTTTGCTACAAATCTTCAGCCAGGAGTGCCGAGTGGATCGCAGAAGCCAGTCTTCAGCCAATTCGGTTCACTCCACATGATATCAAGAAATGGCTGAAGGCACTGGATACTGCAAAAGCTATGGGCCTTGAAAATATTCCAGCAATAGTGCTGAAGACTTGTGCTCCAGAGCTTGCCATGCCCCTAGCCAAGCTGTTCCAGTACAGCTACAACACTGGCATCTACCCGGCTACATGGAAAATTGCCCAGGTATGTCCTGTACACAAAAAGCAGGACAAATCCAACCTGGCCAATTACCACACCAGTCTACTCTCGATCATCAGTAATGGAAGGGGTCATCAACAGTGCTATCAAGCGGCACTTGCTTAGCAATAAACTATTCACTGACACCCAGTTTGGGTTCCACCAGGGTCACTCAGCTCCTGACCTCATTACAGCCTTGGTCCAAACATGGACAAGCTGAACCCCCGATGTAAGGTGAGTGTGACTGCCCTTGACATCAAGGCAGCATTTGACCCAGTGTGGCATCAAGGAGCCATGGCAAAACTGAAGTCAATGGGAATCAGGAGGAAAACTCTCCACTGGTTGGAGTCATACCTAGCACAAGAGGAAGGTGGTCGTGGCTGTTGGAGGTCAGTCATTTCAGCGCCAGGACATCACTGCAGGAGTTCCTCAGGGTAGTGTCCAAGGCCCGACCATCTTCAGCTGCTTCATCAACGACCTTCCTTCCATCATAAGGTCAGAAGTAGGGATGTTCGCTGATGATTGCACGATGTTCAACACCATTCGCGACTCCTCAGATACTGAAGCAGTCCATGTCCAAATACAGCAAGACCTGGACAATATCCAGGCTTGGGCAGACAAGTGGCAAGTAACATTCACGCCACACAAGTGCCGGGCAATGACTATCTCCAACAAGAGAGAATCTAACCATCGCCCCTTAACGTTCAATGGCATTACCATCACTGAATCCCTCGCAATCAACATCCTGGGGATTACCATTGACCAGAAACTGAACTGGACTAGCCATATAAATACTCTGGTTACAAGAGCAGGTCAGAGACTAGGAATCCTGTGATGAGTAACTCACCTCCTGACTCCTCAAAGCCTGTCCACCATCTACAAGGTACAAGTCAGGAATGTGATGGAATACTCCCTACTTGCCTGGATGAGTGCAGCTCCCACAACACTCAAGAAACTCGACACCATCCAGGACAAAGCAGCCTGCTTGATTGGCACCCCATGCACAAGCATTCACTCCCTCCAACACCGACGCACAGTGGCAGCAGTGTGTACCATCTACAGGATGCACTGCAGGAATTCACCAAGGCTCCTTAGACAGCACCTTCAAATCCATGACCATTATCACCTAGAAGGACAAGGGCTGCAGACAGATGGGGACATCTCCACCTACAAGTTCCCCTCCAAGTAACTAACCATCCTGACTTGAAAACATATCACCGTTCCTTTACTGTCGCTGGGTCAAAATCCTGGAACTCCCTCCCGAACAGCATTGTGGGTGTACCTACACCACATGGACTGCAGCAGTTCAAGAAGGCAGCTCACTTCCACCTACCTTTTCAAGTGCAACTAGGGATGGGCAATAAATGCTGGCCCAGCCAGTGAAGCCCACATCCCATGAATGAATAAAAATAGTCCTTCAAGCTTGTATCAAAGACAAATTATCCCAGCACAACCTACATAATTCACTTGATTTATGATATGTGTGTTTGATCTGGTCTTGCCCATTTACGTATCTTTTGTACCCGGATATTATGGATGGCAGTTACTTTAAATGCTTGAAAACAGCAGCTTTTGCCTTGCCTTATTTAAAATTGCAGATTTAAAGGTTTAATATTTTGGGTGGTGGTGATGAAAATTCATCGATGTCTGGTTTCAATTATTAAAACTGCAAAAATGTTTTGGGGTTTGGTCTCATGGCCTAATCTATACTGGGAAGGTTTCTCTGTACTCATGAGTAACTCTGGTCTGACTCAGGCTAGTTAACTGAAAACTACTTTATTAATACTATATACATGATAGGCTACAGGGTAAATACATCTCACATACAGATTGTTCCGTCCACTCCAGAGTGTCCAGCAAATGACCGCTGATACCACTATTACATCATGATACACATTACTGTCTCATAACTATTAACGTATTTTACTACACCTCTCCCCAAGTATAATGTCAACATACTTAATAACAATGTTTAACTATTTCTTAAACATTTGTTACGATTTGTTAAAGTCTTGGATGAGATCCTCAATTTGTAACGACCAAGACGGAACCCCAATTTTGTTATGATCCCAGGTGAGGAGAAATGAGCTGGCTCCCCTTCTTTATTCAACCCCCTCTATTTGTCGCAACAAAGTTTGTTTAAAAATCCTTTTCCCGTGGACACCTATTCCCAGTCCAAATATATTTACATTTATTAAGGAGCCAATTTAACCAGGCTTTCTTGAGTCAAAAAAAGAATAAATTTATTAGTTACTAAAACCCAAGAAACATAATAAAAACAACACACATACACACAGATCAGAAATTAGAAGTTAAGAGCCCAAATAAAAAAGTTTTTAAAATGTACATATCAGCCCTCTGCATGTCCATAAGACATGGATGGCGGCATGTTACAGCCATTAAGTTGGGTGATTTCGGTAGAGCTCACCTTGGCAGATTTGCAGTTAGCTGGAGACATTTAGTTCTGCATGGTTGTCATGAGGCTATTAATGTACATAATATTATTGGGAAATATTTTTCTTTTAAAATAGAGGTTTAGTCTGTGGGTGTCTTAACTGGATTAAAGCCAGCTAGTCTAGGTGCTTTGATGTGTACTAGTTTTGAAATGTAAGAGAGGTAGAGAGCATTAGTATTTTTTGAATAGAGTCTTCAAGAAGCAGGGTGAAATCTGGCACCTAGCGAGCAGAGACCAAGCAATATGTTTATATTACTAATAAACTTGGTACTATGAAAGGGGTTTTATTGTTAGAAGAGGTGGAGTTCAAAGAGGCTGATGATACAATGAGAATTTACATTCAATGAGCTGTGCTAGGTATAAATTCAGCCGTTGTGTGTGTGCACGGCAGAGGCAATCTAAGATCAAAGCCTACAACTGACTCCACAGGAACCAAAGTGAAAGGAACCTCATTTTGAATTTGTAAGGTGAAAATGCTTTGCCTGGTGTCTGCTTAAGTCTATGGGTTGCTGTTGCCTTCATGAAAATTACTTTGGGAATGTGTTAAAAGTTATGATAGCAGTAATTTGTAGCCATGTGTATATATTTAACTTGTGAAAAGTAATAAAAATGTTTCATTAGCTTTAATATAAAACCTCTCACGAACTGGTGGTCTGATTCCTAAATTTAGAGTTGTATCTCAAACATACCACTTAAAAATATAGGTTATGACAGTCGTTTAAGGTTTTTAAATAACTCAGAGCAGGCAAGCACGAGAGAGTGAGCGAGCACGAGAGAGTGAGCGAGCGATCTGACACATTCACAACACACATTGCACTGCCCAATTTTAACCCAATTTTCCGTGTTTTCCCAGGAAGAGGGGTTGGGGGAGTGAGGGGGCGGCATGTCTGCACCAAGAGACCATTTTTTTCTTTCATCTCAGGTCATTTTCCACATCCACATATAAACCCACAAGAGAAGGATTTTTAGCTGACTACTGAGATGTGCAAATCAGTCTTTAATCTCTGGTTGCGGAGACAAAAGTTCAGTCTTCTGCATCTTTCCTATCTCCCTTTTAAGTGTCTCTGCTTGAAGAAGAAGGCCATGGCACCTTTTCAGGTGTGACATTCCATGTTATTTCAGGACAGGTCTGTCAGTATAATCCACGTAGGAATTTTCCAGAAAGTGGTCACTTTACATTGTTGCTACCTTTTGCTCAGTGTCTTTGCTTCTATTTCTTTAAAAAAAAGTTAGGTCTTCCTTAAAAGTTCAATATGCCCATAAGTAAGTCGTGGTTGTGATCTGCTTTTCAAGACACTATTTATGTTATTTATTTGAACTTCTGCAATCTCCCTTACTGTTACTGATTCTATCCAATTCTTTACCCCCCCACCCCATCCCAAGTCATTGTTATAAAGGATTCAATCTCCCACAGTGTTCTCATCTTGCTGGGAGGACACTGTGGATACACGAGGGTCTCGTCTTTTCCCTTTTCCCTGAAAAACAACCACAATCAGTGAAGTGGGACAGCAGCTTTCCAGGACCACTGGTAACTGAACCATAATCTCCACGGCCGCTGAACTGTAAGGATCGTGGAACCTTCTCAAAGAAAGACTGATCCAAGAGACAAGAGGTCAGGATATCGACACTTGCACTCTCTTGAACAAGAAGCAGATAGACTAACATTTGCTTAGGAATCTGCTGCTCCCTCTTAACACACCAGAGAAAGGCTTGAGAGGATGAAGTATCTTACACCCCAATGAGGAATTGCACAGCTGTATTATTTACTGCTGCATCGAGGATGAAGAAGGCATTCATTATCTGAAATTCAAACAGACCTGGATGACAAGAACGACAAAATTCCTGAAGACATTACAGGAAAAGAAAATGGTGATTTCCCGACAGCATCTCAGACACTGCTTTCACTTTCTGCAGGCAGCGGTAACATTGCCACGTTTTCTTCAGTGCGAGGCTGCTCTGCTGTGGGCAGTGGGAAGACTCTTGAGCATAAGACGACAACAACACTATTTTCAGCGATGAAACGAATATTCAGAATGACATCTAGACAAAATTCTTGTACAGGACCCTTCCACTGTAGAAGCTCTGTGGATTTGGCCTCTGCTTCTGTGCTGAAGGACAACTTTAGTGGAAATAAGATATTCTGAGGAGATTAAAGTGTGGGTGTCAACTTTCTTTCGCCCAAGCTAATAGGCTCTATCAAAACTCTGACAGTGTGATCCTCTATGGAATCAAGTATTTTGTCCTCCCTGGACAACTCTCCAAGGTCAGCAGCAATATATAATGGACCTCATTGGTGAGTTCAGTGGGACAAAGATACAAATTCTGCTCTTCCACAGCAAACACTGCTGACTCCTCAAAAAAAGAGACTTCATATGCTTCGGCAGTAGATTCAAATCTCTAGGACATCATCTTCCAATGGATCACTCGGTACTACAACGGCTTTTTTCCCAAAACTTTTTCAGGGAAGAGCCAACCTAGGTCCAAAGGGTCTTCGTTCAAATGGTCACAGTCTGCTGCAGTGCCTTCTGTGTCCGTATCCTCCAGCCCATCTTCAAAAAGAACAGAGAGATCCACAATCTCAAATTCCTCCCAGGGTCAAGTGGATGGTGTCTCTGTGATGGACAGTGAACCCCCGCTCAATGAATAAACCTCACCAGCTGCTACTGAATGAAAAGTCGTCTGTTCTGCACCCTACTTTGGAAATTCCTGCATAAAAGGCACCCAGCAGTCTTGCTATAGGTCAGCATCTGCCCTGTTGTAGGTCATCATCTGCTTTTTCCAGAATACCCAGTTGCAAACAGACATCCCCACTCATTAAAAATATGCTTTAATTGTAGACAACACGGAGGGTCTCAACAATCTGTCACCCTTTGTGGCGAAGGGTGGTAGTTATCTGACCTTTTACTAGAAGATTCGTCCGACCTGGACTTTGCAATTTAACATTTCATGGCAGGATGGGTACTGTTTTGAGCCATTCCAGATGATTAGCTAATTTTGTAATGCCAGCTCCGGTGTCAATTTTGAAACGTGTTAAAGCCTTTAACTGCCACAGTGACTGACTAAATGTCTTGATCATGCTCCTTTCCTTTGCCTAGGAATTCTAATTTCATGTCTTTCATCATTTCCAATTTCTTGAATTGTTTGCATCTCATGCATTCTCTTTGCCTTCTTCCTTTACTGAAACTGAAATGGTTAGATTTATAGAACCACTTGAAGTGTCCTGTCTTTCCACATTGCCCAGCAGGGATTTTCCAATCTTACCATCTGTGCTGCTTCTTTGTGCTGCAGCGTCAGTACCTCAAGATGGCTGCTGTAGGGTTTCCCACCCTTTCGCCCATCTTGGCGGGCTTTTGAGTGGGTGTGGCTGCCGCTCTGCCTACCCAACTAACAGATTCATCCAAAGCCTTAGTGTCTTGACGTACTATAGCCCAATTTAACTGTCAAGTTCAGCCTGCCTAGCGTATTGAACCACTTGATCGAATGTCAGGTCGTCTTTCGTCTGTAAAAACCTTGACAGCTTCTTGGCGCAGACTCCGACGATAATGCGGTTGTGAATAACTTCATCTTTCAATGCACCACTTCCTCATCAACAACTGGCTAGGTGATATAGGTCTGTAAGAAACAATGCAACGGATTCTCCTGGTCTTTGGGATCTCCGACTGAATTGCAGTCCCTCGATTACAAGGTTCCATTTTGGACTAAAATATGCATCGAAAGCTTTTAGGACAGTTTCAAAATCGGCAGCGGTCTCTTCTACCTTGTCTCAAGCTGCCATTGTTGGCGACAGGTCCTACGATGTGGAGGAAGGCACTAGCCTGGTGCTTCTGCTTTTTGGCATGCAAATCCAACGCTGCTCAATACCTTAGGAAGTGCCAACTCCCAATGTTGGGCTCTGTAGACACTCAAGGTTTTTGTACGGCCGTAGAAGGGGCAGTGATTGATCAACTGGTGCTGTCAGTGCTACCGGTTCTCAGTGTGCTTCTCTGGTAGGTTTTCAGATTCTGGCTACTAACAAGTCTTCTTCCACTTTCTCGTCGCAAGTGTTCTGTTGATGGCACTACTCGTTGTTAGATTGGTGTTACCACTGATGCTACCATGTTTTGTGGTTTGGTCTCGTGGCCTAATCTATACTGGGAAGGTTTCCCTCTACTTACAAATCTAGTCCAACTCAGGCTGATTATTTCAAACTACTTTATTAACACTATATACATGATTGGCTACAGGGTAGGTACATCTCTCGTGTACAAACTGTTCAATCCGCTCTACAGAATCTCTAGCACATGACTGATGTCACTGTTACATCGCAATACACATCACTATCTCATTACTATAACTATTAACCCATTATACTGCAAAAATGTTGGCCTGGAATTTTGTCCAGGGTTCAGGTGCGCAGATTCAGGGAATTCCTGGTTTCACAAACCCGATTTTAAAAAATGGCTACCCGGACGTCAGATTCTTGGTTGGACGGGGGGAGGGGGTGTGGCGGGGGGGTGTGGTGGGCTATATTAGAAGTCATGGTGTGTGAGCCCAGAAGTAGTGAGGAGGAGTATTATGAGTGCCGAGCCAGGCTGGGTGGAAGGCCTGCCTTGGGCTCCGTTACTGTATCCAAAAAAAAATAAAAACATGAAATATCTCTCCAGCCCTCACCACCACACCCCCAAACTTCCCCTAACCCATGCATGCCAACCCATGCCACCTCATTCCCTGTACCTAACCCCATAATCTCATATCCGTGCCAACCTATGCCCCTGTACTCCCTCCATCATAGCCCTTTATGGCACTAATGCAGTCATGCAGCAGTGATCCAGTGATGGAAATCTTCAGGCTTATGTCAACAGAAAGAGTGAAATAGCAAGCAATTACTTTTTTTTTAAAAATACTCCAGACATTTTCTTTTCAAAGATTTAAAAGGACAGGGCTTTTAAATGCCTTGACAGCTCCTTTTGACATATCCTCTCGAGAATTTTGACAGTTGATTTTGACAGGTCTGTTGACAGTTCCAATGAGCTTGACAATTAGAGTTCATGCACTTTTTTTTAAAAAAAAAACACATTCATGTCTATTTGTAACCATTCCACAGAGCGTCTTACCTCCCGCAAAGGGCACCTTACCTCCCCCAAATGTGTCCCAGGATCAGATCCAAAGGGATACCTTAACTCTCCAAAGCGGTACCCTGCTATCGAAAGAAATGCACAAAGTTCAGACCTATTCTTATCAGGTCTACTCTGCATACTTTGGGTTTCATACTCCTGGGCTATCAAAATCCCACTTGACTGGAGACAGCTAATGATTTAAATGGCTAGCTGCTTCTGTGAACTGTATGCACGAAATGTGAACCAGCCCCATGAAAATGGGAAGTGCTATGTTGGAGGCTGGGACTTGTGATTTCCAGGCTTGTCCGCCATTTTTGCCATGACAGAGAGGCTCTTCATTGTAGCAAAAATCCAGGCCATTGCCTTTCAATTTCACAATCAATTGGGAGGTATTTATTTTAAAACATAGCTTTAATTTTCTTTTAGCTTAAATACTACAACTAGATCTCAGATGAAGGGCCTACACTCAAAATTTTAAATTAAATAAAAATTCTAGAAAGACTCAGCATGTCTGGTAACATACGTGAAGAGAGAAATTGAGTTAACGTTTCAGGTCAATGACCTTCCATCTAACGAAAGTCAACCAGAAAGGTTAACTATTTGTTCTTTACACAGATGCCAGTCTGACCTGTTGAATTTGTTCAGCATTTTCAATTTTTATATCAGAAACCAGTTTGCTTCAAACTCACAATAAAATGTTTTCTTCACAAAAACATCCTGTGGCTGAGGCTTTTAAATGTAAGTTGTGATTAAAATATGCTCAGTCAGTACTGAGTTAGCTGATCTCAGCTAGGAGGCTGCAGTTGTCTTCACAGAATCAGAATCACAGAGCAGAAGAGCCCCTTCGGCCCATCGAGTCTGCACCGACATGTGAGAAACACCTGACCTACTTACCTAATCCCATTTACGAGCACTTGGCCCATAGCCTTGAATGTTATGACGTGCCAAGTGCTCATCCAGGTACTATTTAAAGAATATGAGGCAACCCACCTCCACCACCCTCCCAGGCAGAGCATTCCAGACCATCACCACCCTCTGGGTAAAAATGTTTTTCCTCACATCCCCCCTAAACCTCCTGCCCCTCACCTTGAACTTATGACCCCTTGTGACTGACCCTTCAACTAAGGGGAACAGCTGCTCCTTATCCACCCTGTCCATGCCCCTCATAATCTTGTACACCTTGATCAGGTCGCCCCTTAGTCTTCTCTGCTCCAACGAAAACAACCCAAGTCATTTCTAACCTCTATTCATAACTTAACTATTTCATTCCAGGCAACATCCTGGTGAATCTCCTCTGCACCCCTCCAGTGCAATCACATCCTTCCTATAATGTGGTGACCAGAACTGCACACAGTACTCCAGCTGTGGCCTCACCAAGGTTCTATACAACTCCAACATGATCTCCCTACTATGCCTCAATTGATAAAGGCAAGTGTCCCATATGCCTTTTTCACCACCCCACGAACATGCCCCTCTGCCTTCAGAGATCTATGGACACACGCGCCAAGGTCCCTTTGTTCCTCAGAACTTCCTAGTGTCATGCTGTTCATTGAATACTTCCTTGTCAAATTACTCCTTCCAAAGTGCATCACCTCACACTTTTCAGGGTTAAATTCCTTCTGCCACTTATCTGTCCATTTGACCATCCCTTCTATATCTTCTTGTAGCCCAAGAAACTCAACCTCACTGTTAACCACCCGGCCAATCTTTGTGTCATCCGCAAACTTACTAATCCTACCCCCCACATAGTCATCTATGTCGTTTATATAAATGACGAATAATAGGGGACCCAGTACAGACCCTGTGGTATGCCACTGGACACTGGCTTACGATCACTAAAGCATCCTTCTGTCATCACCCTCTGTCTCCTACAACTAAGCCTATTTTGGATCCAGCTTATCAAATTACCCTGTATCCCATGTGCATTTGCCTTCTTTATAAGTCTCCCATGTGGGACCTTGTCAAAGGTTTTGCTGAAATCCATAAAAACTACATCAACTGCACTACCCTCATCTACACACCTGGTCACCTCCTCAAAAAAAATCAATCAAGTTTGTTAGGCATGACCTCCCTCTGACAAAGCCATGCTGACTATCCCTGACCAAACCTTGCCTCTCCAAGTGGAGATAGATTCTCTCCTTCAGAATTTTCTCCAATAGTTTCCCTACCACTGACGTGAGACTTACTGGCCTGTAGTTCCCTGGCTTATCTCTACAACCCTTCTTAAATAGTGGAACCACACTGGTTGTTCTCCAGTCCTCTAGCATCTCCTTTGTGCCCAGAGAGGAATTAAAAATTTGGGTCAGAGCCCCTGCGATCTCCTCCCTTGCCTCCCTCAGCAGTCTGGGACACAAATAATCCAGACCTGGAGATTTGTCCACTTTTAAGCCTGCCAACACCTCCAATACCTTGTCACTCCCTATATCAATTTGCTGAAGAACCTTGCAGTCTCTCTCCAAGTTTGATACCTTCATCTTCATTCTCTTGGGTGAAGACGGATGTGAAATATTCGTTCAACACTCTATCAATATCCTCTGGTTCCACCCAGAGATTGCCCCCCTGGTCCCTAAAGGGTCCTACTCTTTCCCTGGTTATACTCTTACCATTGATATAGGTATAGAATATCTTGAGACTTTCCCTACTTTTACCAGCCAGAGCTTTCTCGTATCCCCTCTTCGCTCTCCTAATTGCTTTCTTAAGCTCCACCCTGCACTGTCTGTACTCCACTAATGCCTCTGCTGATTTGCTTCCCTTGTACCTGCTAAAAGTCTCTCTTTTCCTTCTCATCGTATCCTGAATATCTCTGGTCATCCATGGTCCTCTGGGCTTGTTACTCCTTCCTATCACCCTAGTGGGAACATGTTGAGACTGTACCCTCCCCATTTCCTTTTTGAACACCCCTTACTGGTCCTCTGTGGTTTTCCCCACAAGTAGCTGTTCCCAGTCTGCCTTGGCTAGATCCTGCCTTATTTTATTAAAATCCGCTCTCCCCTCAATCCAAAACATTTTTTTGCAACTTGTTTATTTCTTCGTACATAACAAGCTTAAATTGTACCATGTTGTAGTCGCTATCACTAAAATGATCCCCCACCAACACCTCAGCCACCTGTCCGGCTTCATTCCCCAGAATTAGGTCCAGGACTGCGCTGTCCCTTGTTGGACCCTCTACATATTGACCTAAAAAGTTCTCCTGTACACATTTCAAGAAATCCACTCCATCCAAGCCCATAATACTGTCTATCCCAATTACTGTTGGGAAAGTTGAAATTACCTAATATAATTACCCTATTATTATTGTTTTTACACACCTCCGCAAATTGTGCACATATTTGCTCCTCAATTTCCTGCTGACTATCTGGGGGTCTATAATAAACACCTAACAATGTGGCTGCCCCTTTTTTATTCCTAAACTCTACCCACAAAGCTTCATTCGATGCCCCCTCCAAGATATCATCTCTCCTTATTGCAATAACTGACTGCTTAACTAATAATGCAATCCCTCCTCCTCTTTTAACCCCTCCCCTGAAGATTCTATATCCCGGAATGTTGAGTTGCCAATCATGCCCCTCCCTCAACCACGTCTCAGTGATGGCTACTATATCACAATTCCACGTGTCAATCCTCACCCTTAACTCATCTGTTTTACCTGTAATACTCCTGGTGTTAAAGTAGAAGCCATCCAGCCTTGCCTTACTCCCTTGAAACTTAATGTAGCTGTACTCCCTCTGACTCAATCTTTTTACTGTATTATGATGTGTCCCTATTCTGCTAACATTCTGTGTCCCCTCCCCCTGCTGAATTAATTTAAACTCCGCCCAACAGCACTAGCAAACCTGCCCACAAGGATGTTAGTCCCACTCAGGTTCAGATGTAGACCGTCCCGTTTGTACAGGTCCCACCTTCCCCAGAAACGGTCCCAGTGACCCAGGAATCTAAGACCCTCCCTCCTGCACCAACTCTTAAGTCACGTATTCATTTGTGCCATTCTCCTATTTCTGAGCTCGCTAACATGTAGCACTGGGAGTAATCCAGAGATTACAACCTGAGAGGTCTTGCTTTTTAGTCTACTGCCCAACTCCCTGAATTATTGATGTAAGACCTCATCCCTCTTTCTACCTATGTCATTGGTACCAACATGTACCATGACCTCTGCCTTATCACCCTCCCCCTTCAGGGTATCCTGCAGCTGTTCAGTGACATCCCGGACCTTGGCACCAGGGAGGCAACATAACATCCTGGAGTCACGTTGACGGCCACAGTAGCACCTATCTGTTCCCCTGACTATAGAATCCCCTATTACTATCGCTCTTCCTCCCTTTCTCCCCTCCTGTACAGACAGACTGGTTGTGGTGCCAGAAGCTTAGCTCTGTCTGCAGTCCCTGGAGGAGCCAGCACCCTCATCAGCCTCCAAAATGGAATAGCGATTTGCGAGCAGGACCCCAGGGGGCTCCTGAACTACCTGCCTTTTTCTCTTGGACTGCCTGGTGGTCACCCATTCCCTTCCTTCCTCAAGCCTCTTCAGCTGCGGTGTGACCACCTCTCTAAACGTGCTATCCACGATGCTCTCAGACTCGTGAATGCTCCAGTGTCACCAGCCGCCATTCCAGCTCTGAAACCTGAGCTTCCAGGAGCTGCAGCTGGACACACTTCCTGCACACATGCTGGTCCGGGGCACTGGAAATGTTCTCAGCTTCCCACATGGAGCACGAGGAGCACACCAAGGCTTTGAGCTCTCCTGCCATGACCTACCCCTTTAAATTAAACCTTTTAAATCAATGACTCTAGGGCCCTTTTTTCCTGATCCTCGTTACTACAGAATATACAAACTATAAACCACAAAAAAACCTTAAACTATAAGCGATAAAAGTAGTAAATACTTAGCTGACCTTACCCACTACTTACCAGTCACTCCTTTCCCTTGTAGCCTCTACTGCTACAGCAGGACAAGATCACTCTCTGAAGATTTAAGAAGTTGGATAGCAAAGAAAAAATGCAAAGAGCACCTCTTCCCCTGTGCACCGAATTCCCACTGTGCACCAAATTGCCAATAACCACACTCACTCTGGCTGCCTCACTCACGATGAGGTCGCTGCCCTGTTCGTGTCCGTATTACTTCTGAACTAAGAGGGGGAGTGGTGTGGTGGCAGGGGTGGGTGGAAATAAATTAACCAGTCGTGCAGCTCTTGACTACTACCAAAAGCCTCTGAATATAGGTGCACCTTAAAAGTGGGAGTAGGCTCCATTTTGCTGACTTCCACAATTGAGTAACCTGTTGATAATCGTTCTATCAATTTGTAGTTAAAGATTGATTACTTGGGTGAGTACAAGGTTGCTTTTACAAAAGAAATGATAAAAGATTTGAAAGGGTACATGTGCAGTAAATAAATCAAAATCCTACAATTCTGATGTTATGTAAACGAGTATCCACATTTACCAGGAGAAACTTTTACTGTTGATATCAATAGTCCTGCTCTGTAAATGTTGTCAAGCTTGTAATGTCCAAGAAAAACCTATATTCAATTGCTGCTGTCACTGGTTATGTAAAAGTTCCTGTCTTGATAATTCATGGTGAAACGATTAGAATAAAATCACCTTGAGCTAGAAATATAATTTATTCATGCCCATTTGACATACTGTTCCCAACCTCCGTGTGGTTTATTACCTGTTCTGTATCCATAAACCAGTGCTTCCTACACCGTGCCCTGAAGAAAGCTGCATAATAACAGAGCTGCATTTTGGCAGTTGTTATTTTGTCAGTCTTGCATCTGTAAACTTCTATAGAGATAAAAAGAATTCTCTGCAGTCCAATTGAAAAATATGCTTGTTGTATGGTCACAAACCCAAGAAATGTGCATAAACGTTACTCCAGATTTGTTGAAATAAGCCAGCAAATGTGTCGAAGTACACCAGGATAATAAATCTGCAACAATGCTACATTTGTTCCATACTTGCCATTTGCTGGTAATAGTATTGTGTGTGTCCAAATTATTCAAACATGATTAGATAATATACGCTTTAAGAATGTTCCTCTATTTTAAAAAATTTCAATTTTAAGCTAGCCAACTTCAGTATTAAAACACACATGCTTCAAGCAGTCACCGTGTAATTGTGGAGAAGTAGCCTGTTTAGCAGTTTCACAGAGGCAAGTAGCCAAACGCTTACAAAATCAAAACAATTAACTGAAAGAAATATAGTAATAGGATATTCTATTATATTAGATCATTAAAGCTTGAAAATAGTGCAGGTTTAAGTGTCTTTATACTGTGATACTTGATTAGCGTACTTATCAAATCAATAGAAATAGATTACAGAGCTTTTTGTATGCAAATATTCATAAAGCGGATTTCATGTTTGAAGCAGCAGGTTGGCATAAGAAAGATGCAGTAAAACACACTGGAAGATGAAACTGATTTTAAAATAAAGTCGGCACTACTGTCTGCCAGCAAGAAAGTGGAAACAGGCTAAAGGCCACAACTGACTGGGAGCATCAGTGGCTGTGCCAGCCCTGTGGCACTTGGTATCATGCAGCTCTTCTTGTTGCAGATGGAACAATTGTGCACCTTGATCTCTTCTAACCCCGAGAAGATGGTTCCCCACAATCGTCATCTGCAGATATGGTTGGTAGCATCTTGGCAAGTGTGACCAATCAGAATATGCTGCCTGTTGATCACCTGCGCATAGCAACGAGGTTTGGTTGCTTCCAAGGAAGCATCCAACATATCCTCGTGGTGCTATTGGATCTTCTGACCCAGCACCTTTGTCAATAGAAGCCTCCAACTGCACAAAATCAGCTGCTAAAGTGAAGTATGTTCTCGTTTGTTTGCAAACATAGATATTTAGGCACCAGTGTATGGACAAAGAGCATCCATTGTGCTAAATGGCCTGCCTGGCATACCTTAGTTCGTTGTCCCCTATTTTGACATGAGCCATGTAGGGAAGTTCCCAATGAGAAGCCCACTGGTGGAGCAAATTGTGCTAGGAGGACAAGAATTAGAACAATGCCACACAGAATAACTAGAACTCAAAGCACAAAAAGTAAAACAAATTCAGGAAAACACATGAAGAAGTTTCTAAAATAAGCTTATTTTAACATTATGGTGTCCTCTAAGTGAACCAACTGAGTTTTTACCACTGCTTTGGGACCTTGGGCACCCAACTCCCATGATCAATATTGGAAAGGGAAATCCTGCATGTCAATATCTGGAAATTGAATCTTGTGATACCCTTAGTCCCAAGCTATTGTTCAAATAACCCAAGACATGGTTTAATTAGGTATTCTCAAATGAGCTAAGCATGCAGTGGATGGAATGGAATTCCAATCCATTCTCCAATTTGGATTGGCAATAATGCTGGTGAAATTGGTGGTCCTAAATCAGGAAATCTGGGTTACAAAGCCATTGAGAATTCATCAATATACTAGATCTCAATGAGTGGCAAATTAATGCTTTATTTTGGGGCAGTACTCATTTTGGTATGCTCGTTAAGACAACAGTAAATAAAAAGCAAAGTAAAGACCCATTGCCACAGTTTCCTTCTTCAACAGGCTGTGGGAACCGGAACTCCACAAGATGGTGGTGTCATGATGATCAGTTTGCTTTAGTCAAAAAGACACAATAGAGAAGTTAAGACTCCCACTGTGATAGGTACTTGCCACTGCAAGTCCAATGCCTCAAATCAACTTCACTGATCCAGCAGTCAGTATTCTTATACTGCTCTAGTTAATACTGGATACATGACTAGGGGGATTTTGGTTTTTCCAAATCGCTACGCAGCATGATTCTGAGGAAGCAGTGGTGCATAACAAGTCAAGTGTAATTTAGAGTGGCAGCTTTGCACTACAAAACAGGTGTAACAGCAGTATAACTGCTGAGACTAATACCTAATGAAGTGCCATGTGTTTTATACACAAGAAAAATGGTCATCTGGCACCAACAAGTTGACCTCTTTACATGTACCACGATTAGCCACCCTCACCCCAGAACTCCTACCCCCCCACCATGATCTCAAACCCACCCAACCACCCACAATCATCCACCTCACTCCAAAATCCCCACCTGCTCTGACCCTCCACAACCTCCTTGCAATCTGGCAGCTCCTCATAATTTGACTCCTCAGAGAGCCCCTGTGATCTTACACGCCCTCCCCAAATCACAACCTCGGTCTCCAAACAGAGACAAAATTATGATCTACAACCGTGCTCATTTGTATTGCATCCATTTAACATATTTATACTAATGCAAATCCTTTCATAATAATTTATTCTAAGATACTGTGACATAACTTGTCCTCAAAGAACTACATACCAAAATGGTAAAAGGTTACACCCTATACAAGCAGGAATTCCAACAGTTAGCACAACAATTTTAGCAACTTGTCTTTACAAGTAACAGTTATCAATGGAACTTATACATGCATGTCCTCTTGTTCTATTTTATAATATGATAACCCACTTTAGAATATTTACAAAAGCAGCTCTGACAATGGTTCAGTGAGTCTCTACAAGTAGCCATACAGACCAGGAAGATCCTCAATCCTGAGTCTGCACTTAATTAGCTGATTTCTACCAAAGTGATATCATGGGCTAGGGAAAGGCAAAATACCATCAAATTTGATGCTATCCATTAAACCTTGCTGCAAATGACATGTATTGAGGAAAGGATCAGACTTGGATTTGAGCCACATTCCTCCCGCAAAAATTTCTGTTAAAATTCACGCATGAAATACAGCCATTTGGCCAAGTTACCAGAGGTGGTATTAGATCTGTGCAGCAAGAACTCAGGACAGGGAGGAAGAAACTGACAGAGAAAATGGACAAAAAAATAAAAAATATGCATTAACATTCACAAAAAAACTGCACAGATGCAAGGTTTTCAACTACAATGTTACCAAATGTTCATTTCAAAAGCATATACACTAAATTGCCAAAAGTCAGAAAAAGGTAACCACAAAGAAATCTACAATATTTTCTCAGGAACAGATTACACAATTATACCAAGCCACAGACTTGCAACCTCCATCTGTTAAATTTCCACTTCAACAGATGATGAGCAAATTTATGTTTGTAAAGTCATGCCACAACCAAATGTATCATCATTTCTGCACCACTTTACCTCAAACTGCAAAAAGTTAGAAACTTCAAGAGGAAGTCTGGATCAACAAACAACTTGGACAGTGCTCAGAAAATAATGCCCCACAGTTTACAATTTGTCTACTAGCTCAAACTTTGAAAGTTGCATGGTAATGTTCACCTGATCAAGCTGTATCACACCTAATATGACTTCCCAAAAATTAGGTACTGTAATTTGGTACAATTGCAATATTTGTAAAATATTTTGCAAAAGAAATGAAACATTCAATAAATTAAAATAATTTTTCAACTTGATTTGCCTCTTGAATACAATAATCATAATACAGATAAGATATACAAACTTTTTCACAACAGTGGAAATGTGATAGTACAAAAACAACAAGTTATTTAGATGTTACAGTAGTGAAGTATAGATCATATAACAGTCTAGTTGCAAAGAGAACGCCGTAGGATGGTTAACAGGCTAGGCCGCTGAGCTAAGCAAGTAAATACTAATTTCCAGGGTGCTCTACGCAAATAGAGGTTACAACTACAACTGTAGCATAATATTTCATATTCCAATAGAGTCTGAATAAATGCATAAAATTGCAATTTATACACTCCAATCCAATAACAGCAAAAATTGCAATTGTGTGCGTGAAAAATCAATTCTACTCAGCTGCACAATGTACACTTTTGCACCACTGAATGTTATCAAGTAATTTTAATGCAATTCCAGTGCACCATAAATCATGTCTGACCAGCAAGAAGGCTTCATATCATACAGGACAAGGAGCCTTTTCTTGGCATTTGAATGCCAAAGCATTTTAGACAGTGACAAGGTAGTAAGTTCCCCACTGCCTCCTTTTAAGTGCAGTGAGAATAGCCCAAAGATGAGACATCTTCCAACATTTCCATCTCATAGCAACACAATTGAGATGATGACATTGAGAGATGGGGTAGGAGGGGAAGGAGGAAAAAAATTGTAACAGGTCAAAGTTTATTTTGGGTGGATGGATTTTTTTTTACAAAATTGCCACTGATCACCGATTTTATACTGCTCCCAGATATGTTTGGGACAATGAAAAATGCATCCAACCTGCTCCAGAAAATTCTGTCACTACCAACTCAAGCAGCACATTTTAAATAAACACTAGTCTACACACTCCAAACTGACAAGCACTGGATAACAGGCTGCAACCAAACAAGGCGAAGGAGAACACACGCACACATACAAAATGGCCTAGCAAGCCAAAGTTCAAGGGAAATTAGGGAAGGACAACAAAGGCTTACTTTGCCAGTGACACCCACATCCTGTGAAAAGAAGTTTTAAAAATGCACAGGTACAGATGAAAAACCATTAATGTTGATCTGAACTACTGGGGGAATTAAACAGTGACATGAAACCACAGGTATCCATTTGTTATGTCCCAATGCATTAGGATCGAGATCAGTAACAAAGAAGAGAGTAGGGAAAAGGAACCCATGGTTCATAACTCCACATTGCTGCTCTGAAGCACTATGGTATGGCTGATCCAAGTTAACTTTGCAATGTTTTTGCTAGCCTCAGTTATATAACCACAATATCTGCCTTACAAATGAGCACAAATTATATTATACTGTACAACTTTTTTAAATTTTGCAAACAAGAAAGGAAAATGCATATTACATGATACTCCAGATTATTCTCCTGGAGGCAATATTGTGGACACGTGAGCTGAATGTAAGCTGACACACAATATCTGAAGTCTGCGCTCATTAACACTCGACAGATGTGGTTTTATAGAACGACTGTAAAACAAACAGTCAGTAAAGTTTATATACAGTGTAACAAAAGTAGGATTTTTGGCTTCTTTAAGGCCACATTACTCTGGGATGATAAACATTCAGAGTTCTAGCCATTCTTTCACATCAAAATACCAACCAATTGGGAGAAAATTAGGTCAGGGTCAGCTGACATAAAAATGGAGCTTTAAATCCCAACCTTGTAAGGTTGCATTTTACATGTACATAGAGAGTTTAATTTCAACCCTAACTACAGGAACGCAAATTGCTTCTAGCCTCATCACCAACATTACTTTTCCATTGATAAACTGATCAACATTTAAATGTTATAGGTATTCAAATTTAACAGTATAATTGTCACTTTTAAAAGATTCCAGCCAATTGGTTAAAAATGTTTGGCATATGTAGTGCTACCTTAACAAAATCCAATCACCTGTGAAATTCTTCTGCACTCTGCTGTTTTTGAATTTAACTATCTCACAATTCAGTGGAATATATTCTAACATAATTTTAATGAAATTAAACATTTCAGAGTATTTCAACAATACACTAAGAATGTCTATTCATTTCTAACTAGAATGACTTTATGGATGATTTAGTATTCATTTCATTAATTTAAATACCATTATGATGAACAAGTTACAGCTTTTCAAAAAAACCAAGCATGATTATTGTAACAATAATCATTTATTTCTAAATTACTTCACTGCACCAATTATAAAGATCCTGATAGCAATATTTACCTCGATGCACAAATGTTCAGTGACAATAATGTGCAGGTGTGTCAAACTTATAAATATTCTTTTATTTACATTACCAAATATTTACAGTACAGAAAATGAAATGGCATTCATTGGTTGTGTGTGCATTTAATCCAAAGGGTCACTCAAATCATTAGAAAGAGCATAAGAAATAGGGACAAGAATAGACCATTTGGCCCCTCGAGCCTGCTCCCCCATTCAAAAAGGTCATGGCTGATGATCTTGTGCTTCGATTTCCACAATCTCATCTAACCCCAATAACCTTTGATTCTCTTGCCTAACAAGAATCTATCTACCTCTTCCTTAAAAATATTCAATGACGCCACCTCCACCATCTTCTGAGGCAGAGAATTCCAAAGTAGCACAACCCTCAGAAAAAATTTCTCCTCATCTCTGTCCTAAAAGGGCGACCCCTAATTTTAAAACAGTGCCCCCTAGTTCAGGGCTCACCCACAAGAGGAATCAGCTAAGAGATCTCACATCACTTAATTGGTGTTATAGATTCGACATCTTTGTTGAATTCAGCAGCCGTTTAACACCATAACAAAAATATAATTATAATTTCGAGACTCCAACATGTGCACCTATAAAAGTTCATGCTTGTTTGATGAAAATGTGGCATAAGCAGTAACTGCATCCCATTTGAGAAGTCTATACATATTGCTTACATCTGCAAGTACCACAGGTCCAAAAATGCAGTACAGCTATCATGCAAGCACAGAGGTAAATCTTAATGTTAAAACCAATGTGCAGAGGGGCAATCTGTCAAAATTAATCTGCCTTTCGGTTACTTAATGAAACTCAAGATCGCTTCTGAACATTATCACCTCTGTTTTCTAAATAGTAGATTTTAAAATACTAATGGGACTCCAATTTTATTGAATCTTCTGTAAATTACAATATTAAGTGCCTTTTACAAAGCATTAAAAACATAACTATACGCCCACCACCAAAGAAATAACTGAGTCAATTAGATAGTATTTTATGTCAAACTAAATCTCACTTTGTCATTGCTGTGTTTCTATGTTTGCTTTACACAAACTTGTCAATCTCACACAGGACTGATGAACTAGATATAGGTTTGGTTTATTTGAAGATACAGTACAGGATGGCTTGGCAGTACAGGTTCACTTTATAGGTTCAGAAACTATTACTCAAGCACAACACAGCTGCAATTCCAAACACACACTGCAATCGCTACATGCTGCTAGTCCCATGCTGCTCTACATTGAGGATACTTGCTCATTTGCATATTCCCTTAAAGTGACATCACAACAGTTATCATTATATTTGATGCAGAATGTTTAGGTGTAAAGTGCACACAATGCCGTTGGTGCAATTTTACACATTACATCTCCTCCCTATGGGAGGTCTCTTGTGGACAATGTCATCACCTAGAAATTCTCTTTTTTTTGTATAAAATATTTAGATGTCGAGCTCAACATCATTTGCCTGCATTGCAAGAGCATTTATTAAGCCAAGGAACTTCATCTGGATATCAGTACAGAACTTTGACTGGTCCGTTAAATGCCAACAATGGTGGGCATAAAAAGGAGTGGAAGCTTGCAAACAGAAGGCTGCAGTCAGAGGAATGGAGGGAGAGATAAGGCTGGGAGAGGTTGTGGAGATTGGTTGGGGCGAAGCTATGGATGTAGACAGGATTTGAAATTTAATGTGTCGGAAAGGGGAGGGCTAGGGTAGCTCAATGTGTACTGGGATGATGAGAAAGAAGGAATTAACATAGGACAATAACAAACTTGGGGCAATAACAAACTTTGGAAAAACTAGAGTTTATGAAGGGTCCACACTGTGTTTTACAGTAGTGGAGTCTCAAGCTGCCAAAGAGCATGTGCATGGGTTTCAGTAGTGGAAGGGTTAAATTAAGGAAAGAAGTGTGCAATATTGCAGAGGTCAATTAAGCAGCTGGATAATGTACAAGGTGTAGGATTAAAAGCTTAAAGCAAAGTCAAAAAGATGGCACTTATGAATAGTCTGGTTCAGTTTGAGAGTGTGACTGGGGAGAATGACTGAGTCAATGGCAAGGGTTCGGAACTTGTGGTGGGGATAAAAGAAATGGCAAATCGTTTCACTTTGGGCACAAAAATCGGCAATCTGGGCGCAAATAGCACTAGTTTTAAGAAGGGCTTTTTTTTGCTCAAGTTCCACTACAACTCATTTGCATATAGCCGACTGTAAAACTATCCGTGAACAAGCGCAAACTGGCAGCATTATAGAACACAATTTTACAAAACCTTTTTGCATTAAAAATATTCTGAGATACATTTACAAATAGTAATTTGGTGCAGTTTTATTAATATAACTGAAAATTGGTTTATCACAAAAAATTTTAATGAGTGTCTAATCCACCGTCTGAGTATCCTGATTTTAAATAACTGAAAATGACTTTAAAAAATTATATATAACCACTTACCAGTACAGTAGTTAGCTTTTTAGTAAGCCAAAAAAAGCTTTTAAAACCTATTATTGTTCTTGCACCTAAAAAAATTAATATGAGCCTCCTTGAAGACCTGCAATGATCACAATTAGTGGAAGCTCACAATGGTGATTAATTCAATCTGGGAGGAATTGGATAGGGCAATGTGGTCAACCATAATGATCACTATAGAAACATAAGGGAGAATGAGAGCAAGATGCTGCACCATAGTTGCTGTCAAATATGATGTTGTTCACACCCTTGACTAAAACTGTGCTATGAATCTAAACTTCTCCAATATATACAGACCTAGCTCTTTGAGCCCATCTGGATAGCTAAAATGTTTTAAATTGGTAATTAATCTTGTGGCCCTCCTCAGAGCCTCACAATTCCCCATCATGTGAGGAGACCAAAACCGATCATAGCATTCTAACTGAGACCAAGCCAAGGTCTTATACAAAGACAAAATGGTATGCTTTGTTTTGTAGTCAATTGTCATGTCAATACATCCTAGAAGCTGGTTTGCTTTAGCTACAGCTTCATGAAATTGGTCATGAGTGATTCACTATAATACCCAGACCTTTTTATTTCACTACTGGCATCAATTCTGTTCCTCTCGGGTTTATGTCTTTGGAGCTTATAGTGACCTTCTGGGTTAAAGACCACAATATAATATTACACTTCAAATATGTGTTCAATGCCCAAAAACAAATTATCTTTTAAAAAAAGAGATATTACTTTCTTGGAAAAAGATCAATACAATTTTGAAAGACATTCATCATTACAGTTCACTAAGCACACAGGTGTAAAAGAATGTTCTATGTAGTGGTCTTGAATGGACAGATTTCTGATGAGGATAAATGGTAGTACCATAGTTGCTACCTGAGCAAGTCCCATTACATAACACATTACATTACATCTCAAAATGTTAAACAAAAATTAAATGATTCACTGGAATAAACTGAGACAACAAAAGCTCATTCAAGTGCCACACAGATGCAAAACTATATAAATACTTGTCTTTGCATGGGAAAAATTATAATTTGTTGCATTTAATTACTAAATGGCATGAATGTATAACTTTGAAGTACTTTTATACAATGTGTAATATTGTTTCTCAGAATGCCTAAATATTTTTTTAAAAAATTTACAAACCTTTCAAGATGTCATGTGCAAACTAAGTCTGCTGCAAGAATACCCCCGGGATTACTGCCGGTTAAATTCAAACCCTTGTAAATGTTCCCTCGTATTTTATATACAGAGAAAATGCTTCTGATAAATCAGAAACAGGAACGGGTCCACACAATTAGCTATGAAAAAAATAGCTTAGCTTTATGAAAATCATATCTGCATGCAAAGTACAAAGAGTCTTCTATTGAGAAGCAATTGCATTGCCTGGAAACAAATTAATTTTAAAAAATTTATTCCACGTGATTTATTGAGTTAAAATACTCAAAATAAGATTAAAAATATCAAATTGTGTCAAAACCAGGCAAATTATTTAAAGATAAATGGTGAAATAGAGAATTTGTGCTAATCCAACTTCAGATTCTGACAGTGAAAATCAGCTGAAAAGAAAAAAATTGCATTCTTAAAAAAGCAGACCACAAAATATTTTGATTTATGCTGAAAATGGATAGCAAGCATTTTTTCATTAATAAAACCATACCAGAAACAATGTAGTGAGTAGAATTTCAGACCTGGATTTGGCCCCTGAACTTTCCTATTGTGTGAAAAATAATTGCAAAGTGAACAGGAGCTGTGAAACCATCCAAACTAAGGCCTAGATTTTTGTCCGTGTCAGGAGCACAGAGTCAGATGATTTCCTGGCTCGGCCAACCCGATCTTCAAAAATATCCACCCACAGGTCGGAATTTTGGTCAGGAGAGAGGTTGGTGGGTGAGGGGGGCTTTGCGGGCTGAAACAGGAGTCGGGTGGGTGACCCCCGAACGAATCTGCAGGCTGCCAGGCGCGGAGGAGACAGGCTGGGCGCAAGGCTGCCTTTGTGCCCCAGCACTGTTTAAATAAATTTTTAAAAATAACAAAACAAAAAAATCCTTCCATACCTCACCCCTCACCTCCCAACACTCGCTATGCCCAATCCATGCCAACCCATGCCCCCACCCCCCATAGTGCCTCACACCCCTATGCCAACTTAATGCCCTTCTACCCACCCCCATTTCCCCTTACTCCATCCATGCCAACTCACCTAGTATCTTTGGACAGCTCCGTGACAGCTTTGACATTCTTGGTTAGCTTTGACACTTACTGAATAACTCTGACAGATTTGACAGCTGGACATCCCCTGGACCCCTTTTGCAGCTTGACAGTTCCAATGGGTTTGTGCTTAAAAAGTGCATAATCATGTTCACTTTTAACTCTCCCAAATGGTGCCTTCATTCTCCAAAGGGTGCCTTGCCTCTCTCAAAGGTGTCCAGGGACCCTATCCAAAGGGATACCCTGGTTATCCATAAGAATCCACCAAATTCAGACCTCCTCTTACCTGTTCTAATCTATACACTCCGAATTCCACCCTCCTGTTTTTCCAAAATCCCACTTCAGTGGAGGCAGCTGGTGATTTAAATGACGAGCTACCTTCGTGAATCACGCATGTGCAAACGCCGGCCCAACTCCAGTCCTGCCCCCGCAAAGACGGGAAATGTTGGAATCGGGGGCAGGACTTAGAAATTCCAGCCATTTCTGGGATTTTCACCACAACGGAGAAGGTCTTCATTGTGGCGAAAATCTGGACCTAAGTGTCAAAATTGTCAAGTATATACATATACACTATCAATAGATATCTCTGAATACATTCAAAAACAACTCAGATAAAAGCATTTAAACCTCCTGCAGCCCATCTTTTGTTTCATTACTTGTTCCATTGCCATCTCCTTTTGTCTTGTAGCATCATCCATTTTGCCATTTAATCTCTCCTCACTCCAACATAACACAAACCTTCTCCTTTGTTCTGCTCTGTCTCTGTACTTACTTAAAATCTCTAATGTTTTCCACTTCTGAAGAAAAGTCATCAACCTGAAACGTTAACTCCATCAGCTGGATTTTCACAGAATCTGGCCGACTCAAAAAATGGCGGGCAGGACCCAGATGTGGTAATGGCACCCATTTCTGACAGATCGCATTTTTGCAAGCTGGGGTGGGGTGGGGGTGTAACATACATCACTCTGCCCCAGCACTGAATATTAAACATCAGTTTACCCTACTGCTTACATATTAAATTTTATTCTTATGATTTCTTCTCATAACATGTCCAAGAACTTAGCCACCTGTTATATGCTGTCAATTACTATGATTCTAAATTATCAAGGATAACCCATAAATCCTACCTTCAGGAGGTCTCAGTCCCTTTTTATTTTGTGAACACCATCCAACAGGGTGCAAATCAGCAGTCATGACATCACACCAGAAATCTGCCCTGCGATCATCTCCATATCCACTGTAGCGCAGGAGTAAAAGCTGACCACATGTTGTGATGATTGTGGCTACCCAATAGGTGTCAGGATTACTTTTATTAGCAACTTCCAACTTCATCCCTGGCTGGAAGCTACTCTGGAGACTGATCTCAACCTGTGTATAAAAGAAAAAATGAAAATACTAATTATTTAGTAAGTTAATTATAACTAGGTGTAATCATTCCCAGTTTATTGGGGGGCGGAGGAGGGGCGTCAATGGCTCTCAGCAGAATCACCTATAAAAGTATTACACAGTATTGATAACCTGTTTCTATTCTATTTGGCCCAAAAGGTCTGGTGCTAGGATTTGTACTCCAATCAAACCTCCTCCCAACCATCGTCATCTACTCCCATCAACACATCCTTTTATTCCTTTCGCCTGCATGTGCTTATCCAGCTTACCTTTAAATGCAACAATGCTAGTCATCTCAACCATTCGCTGTGGTATTGAGTTCCACATTCTAACCACTCTCTGGATAAGAAAGTTTCTCCCAATTTGGATTTATTATAACTGCCATATATATAAGGCCTCTAGTTCTTGACTGTCCTGCAAGTAAAGACACCTTCTTCAACTCAATCTTATTAAACCTTTTCATAATCTTTAAAATGTCTATCGGGTCACAGCTTAGTCTTCTCTTTGAGAGAGAAGAGAGCTCCAGCCTGCTCAATTTTTCCCAATAGGTATAACCTCAGTCGCGGTATCACCCTAGTAGGTTGTTTTTTTTGCACCTTATGCTCCTATATCCTTTTTACAATATGGAGACCAGAATTGTTCACAGTAACCTTAAGTGTGGTCTAACTAAGGCTCTGTGTAAGTTTAACATGGCTTCTCTGCGTTTCAGTTCTATCCCTCCAGAAATAAGCCCCACTGCTTTGGATGCTTTACGGCCTTATTACCTTGCATTGCTACTTTTATGATTTGTGTATCTGTAGCCCCCAGGTCCCTCAGCTCCATTTAGGTGCATATTTCCCAAGAGGGCTGTGGCTTCCTTATTCTTCTTCTTCCTACCTTAGAATTACCCAAGTTGAAATTAACTTGCCAAAACATGCCAATTCTGTAAGTTTATTAATGTCTTCCTTTATTTTGTCACTGTACTCCTCTATACTAGCTGCCCAATTTGGTGTCCGCAAATTTTGAGATTGTACTTCTGATTCACGAGTCCAAATCATTTATTTCTGTGGTCAACAGCAATACTCCTAGCACTGACCTTTTGCCAATCTGAGTAACTACCTTTAACTCCTATTGTCTGTTTTATGTTTTATAGCCAGTTGCTATCCATTCTACTATTTGTCACCTGTCTCTACATGTTCTACCTTTAGTCACGAGTTTACTATATGGTACCTTATCAAAGGCTTTTTGATAATCTAAATATATCACACCTGTGACATCACAATTGTTTACCCATTGTCATGTCTTCAAAGAATTCAATAGGGTTGCTATTGTTTTGAGTAACCTTTGAAGACCAAGCAAAGGGAGATCCAGCGTCAAAGACTTAAAGCATTTAACCTGAATTAAGATGGTGACTTAATCAACTTTTATACATCATAGTTGAACAGGCTTAATATGGTGACAACTTTTGGGACAGCATTATTTTACACTGTGCTCGTTGAATCCTGAATAAGCTTCAATAACCAACACAAGGCCAATGGCATGGTATAGTTCCAGCAGATTTTCTGGAACTATACATTTCATGGTGTGCACATCCAACATAATACTTTCAGAAAAAATACTTTGTGAAAATGTGAAAATACATTGGAGTGAAACATTCCAGATATTTTTAAATTAACTTTCAAAACATAGTAGATCACAACTTTGGAAAACTAACTGTACTTTGTTTTTATTCTTTAATGGGATTAGACTATTGCTGGCAAGGCCAGTATTTGTTGCCCAATCCTAATTGACCTTGAGAAGGTGGTGGCCAGCTGCCACCTTGCACTGCCGCAATCCATTTGGTGTAAGTACACCCACAGTGCTGTTAGGGAGAGAATTTCAGGTTTTTGACCCAGTGATAGTAAAAGAACAGCGGTATATTTCCAAGTCAGGATGTTGTTACGTGGCTTGGAGAGGAATTTGCAGGTGGTGTCAAAGAAACCTTGGCCAGTGATTGCAGTGCATCTTGTAGCTGGTACTCACTGCACTGGTCATGGAAGGAGTGAATGTTTAAGGTGGTGGATGGGGTGCTGATCAAGTGAGCTGTTTTGTCCTGGATGGTGGGACAGCTTTGAGGTAGCCAACTTCACCACCTGCTGGTACCACCTCAACCTCCAGTGCTCCAAATACTGTAAAAATATTTAAGTTAGCTCTCAGAACTTGCTCTTTGCTGCACATAACACCTAGCACGGAGATGTGGACAACATTACCTACTCAGTGGTTTAATTTTATAGCTCTTGCCTCTCATTACCCTGGATAGAGTGGACATGGGGAAGATGTTTCCATTAGTAGGAGAGACTAGGACACGAGGGCACAGCCTCAGAGTAAAGGGAAGACCTTTTAGAACAGAGATGAGGAGAAACTTCTTTAGCCAGAGAGTGGTGAATCTATGGAATTCATTGCCACAGAAGCCTGTGGAGGCCAGGTCATTGAGTGTATTTAAGACCGAGATAGATAGGTTCTTGATTGGTAAGGGGATCAAAGGTTACAGGGAGAAGGCGGGAGAATGGGGTTGAGAAACTTATCAGCCATGATTGAATGGCGGAGCAGACTCGATGGGCCGATGGCCTAATTTCTGTTCCTATGTCTTATGGTCTTATTATAACTAGTATTATATTGAAAAGTTAAATAAGAAAGTTACAGTTGTGACTGACACTCTCTCTCTCTCTTACCTGAACTTCAGGCTACTGCTTCTTCAGTGCTGGAGGGCCTCCTATTGCCCCTCCAGCTTCGAGAGCCTGCCTGTTATCCTTAATTGGACAGTGAGCGTGACCACTAATTGGTCAATTCAGGGAAAAATCACAGTTGGATGACCATTTCTCATACAAGTGCAGGGTTCTGACCCTCGTTTGATCTCAAAATCCTGCCCCTAGTGTCTATTGCAATTAAATAATTTAGTTGGCGCCCATAAACAATATACACCCAAAGTATCTGGGAAGTTTCCAACAAAACAGAAGACGACTCAAAGCATGTGACAAAAGACTAAAAGAAAAACACAATACTTTGTTGCAGTGATTTTCTTTCGCATGGCATTCTAATTTTTGGTTTAATTTTATTCCCCATTTTAATGGTACCAAGTAGGACATACAAAAAAAACCTATCCACTGTAATACAAAAAGGCACAAATTAGTTAGGGTGTATACATTGCCTTAAGTGTCACTTACTAAATATACCTCAATTGATCCATAATGGTATGCTCCAAGGCAGTTATTCATTCAGTTAAGTGGTTCTGATGCCATAACCCACAAAACTGAAGCTTGCACAATTACTAGCAGAAAGGCTATCTTGAACTCTATCAGCCACTTGCTATTTCAGCTATATCACAGCTTGCCTTCAATAAATAACTTACTAGCTGTTTATAGTTATGAAGTGGGTACGCAAAGTGCAGTAGGGGCACCACGTAGGTGGGAGAGTACCTGAATGGACGTGATATCATAATATCTAACTGTACATTAATACTACAGATAGGATGTGGTTTTCAGTAGATTACCAGAATATTAAAATGCAGGCTCTACACTAACCTTTGGTCATGTAATCATAAATAAGGCTGTATGCACTTTTAATTACATAAAGCATGCATTAATCTAGGTTTTTGATTTAAAACACATTTGAGTCACTGCTGCTGTTCCACATAAAGATAAACACGTACATAACATAGCATAATATATTATTAAATACTTCACATAATGACCTCAAAATAGATAGTTCTTAAACTATAAACTACAAATTATGAGGCAAAATTATATTGGGCATTAATTTCATTGTACTCAAGAGTTGACATACATACATGTTTGAATGAGTTATGTGGTGCAGGACTTGCACCAGTTTCTTCAAGATAGTCATCCCAGTTGAAGTCGATGTCCTCGCCCCCAGAGCCAACATCTGTTTAAATAGGATTGAGAAGAAGCTTAGCATCTGTACTTATTTTACTTCATGGTTTTAAAATTGAAGTACCTGACAGTTATCCATAATTGCTTCTTTTTTTACCTTATAGGCAGTACCCAAAAAAGCCTGCTTGTCAAAAGCAAAGTTCATTGGAGGTCACTCAGTTATGAAGGTATTGGACATTTTCACTATTTTAAGTAATTTGATGATTTTCATGAATCCCAATTGTTTATGGCTGTGCAGCTGGCGGGAACTGTAGGTCGAGTACAAAAGTCAGCAATATCTGTAGATTAATTATACTGATGTCTATAAAACTGAGTTTGAAGCATTGCAGTGCAGAAAAAATGTAACTAAGCTGATGCAATTGTGAGGAGGATGAGTTATGAGTAAGGAATTAGAGAGAAGCTTACATTTTACAATCGAAAAGGACCTCGTTAAGTTAAACGTATTCATTCAAACATTGAAATATTTAAAATAATGTACCATGCAAGATAAAGGAAGTTATCCATTTAAAACACAATTATATATGTTATGATGGAACAGGCAAATGTACTGGTCGGATGACCTTCCCTTATACCTGACTTTAATGGCCTGGGGTTTGTAGTCAGCAGGAAAGCAAAGCTCAACGCTCACTGCTGACCCTGAAGAAAGCTGCACACAAAGATCTAGCGATCTCAGTAGCACAGGCCTCCCCTTTCCTGAAGGCAGTTTAAACCTCACGCCAAATAAAAGGGAAATCTAAGCATCAACTCTAGTGATGTCAGTAAACAGGGCAAGCAGTGAATCACACTGAAGTAGTCAAACACAGCAAACCAAGAAGTTAAAAGCACTGAATACCTTTCCTTTAAATGGAAAATTTCAGATAGCAAAATAAATGATCATGATTGGATTAAGAATGAAGCTAAATAAAGATAAGTGAAATTCAAAACAATCAAATGTGGATTTTGTTTTATTTCTAATCGAAATGGAGAAATTTGACATTCCATGTAAAATTTGTTTTTCAGGACCTGTGCAGCAATTTAGCAGTAATTATGAAGCTAGTTATGCATTTGACAAGGTGTAATTTTTTTTAAAGGATTTTAACACTAACTCACTAGTGTTAGTGAGACGAACACTAAGAAGTTCTCATCAGTTCAAAGATTTCCCATTGATTGCAGGGTCCTCAGCAGTGCACCTCTGGAGAAGTGTAGAATCACTGAGAGCAACTTCTGGATTTCCACATTAATCTGCACACGTAGGAACTTCTGAATGACAGGGAAGACCACTGCAAAATCCTGGTATTCTGTTCTGTTTTAACAGAAACTTCTATTTATATGGCACCTTTAGTGTAATGCAGCATCCTAAACTGTGCCAAATTACAAGCTCTTTCTTTGCTTATTAAACCCAAGCATCAAAAAACATCAGAAGTTATATTATTCCTAATGATAGTACTGTGATCTGAATTTTCTGCATTGCAAATATTCTCTCTAGTTAGCCTTATGTTCATAACTGCATGGATACTAATTTTTCTTTTGACTGTACTTCTGGAAAATAAAAACACCATTGATTATGGGTCAGATTTTGCTGTCAGTAATGGCAAGGTTAGTGGTGCTTCAGATGAGGTGCAGATGTATGGTTGAACATCAATATCCAAAAACTGCTGTCCAGTTGCACCCGCCACTCCACAATTAACTTTGCGTAAACACATCACTGTCTGTCTTGCCATTGATCTGCATTAGATGGTATGAAGTTGCTGCATTTGCACTGTAGATATGAACTAAAAACTCGCCACAGAAAGTTAAGTTCTCATTACAAGCACAAGTATCCCTTTAAAGATGCGACCATTGTTAATTACTACTAATCAACCTCTGACATTAAAAATTAACTATTAAAATCTCATTCTTTCAGGTATTTGTTAGAATTTTTCTAAAATAAGGATTTTTTAATATAAAAAGCTAAATATTTTACTTTCCCTTTGTTGCTTTTCTTCTCTCATCTTTTTCCCCTCTCTTTCTCTGTACCCAATTTGACATTGAACCTCTTGCTGGTTATTTCTCAATTCTTTAATCTGATTGGTTAAGGAGGTATACTGTTGGTTGCCTTGCTAACTCAAGTATCAGGTGCCCTGCTCCCCTCACTGTAACATTATCAGCTCACACTTTCACAAACTTAGTGGGCAAAAATTGTATTGACCTGAAGGGTACAGTGGCAGTCTAACTCGCATCATCCTACAGCAGCAAAATCTGGTCCAACGTAGTTCAGTAGAACAGATAGACAAATAGCTATTAACCTTCAATATCATACAAGTAACTTCAAATGAAATAAAACTATTCTTTCAGTACTACCTTTTGAATTCCAACTTCTCAAAGTGGACCAGTATGATAAAAACAATGGGCATGGGGGCAGGGGAAAAAAGGAGAGGGTCAAGCACATTGAGGTGGAGGTAAGCAGCTTCAAATTTGATGCTACCTCCTTGTTTACCGTATTCTAGTGTTGGTCCAAGCGAGGTACATACTACTATCTGGCTGCAGGGGGCCAAGTAGCATATGCCAACCTTCTCTAAGGCAGTCGGTCCCTCTTAAAAAGAGAAGCTGCACTAATCCCATAAAGGGCAAGTTACTATCAGTTCAGTGATTTCTACTTGATTGTAGTCTACAGGAAGTTCAACAGTGCAGGCTATGAGGAAGCACAGAATAACTAACAGCAACTTCTAGATCTCCGCATTTAACTACACATGTGCAAACTCCAGAAATTGCTGTCAATTTCAGAGGAACAATGACAGTGAACAATGATACTGCAAATATCATTACTGCCCCAAATATTCCACTTGTGCAACATGGAGTGCTCTTCATGACCACTGGACCTTTTCAAAGCATTTTATAGCAAAAGAACAGTCACTGTTGCAATGTAAGAAATGTAGCAGACAATTTTACGCAAAGCAAATTACCATAAAAAGCAATGTGATGTCTAGATAATCTGATCTTTTGAGATGTTGATTGAGGGATAAATATTGGCTAGGACACCGGTGATAAACTCCCTTGCTCTTCAAAATAGTACGATGGGATCCTGTGAATCTACCCGAGCAGACAGATGGGACCTGACCTTGGTTTAATCTCTTGTTCAAAGTATGGCACCTCCAACAGTGCAGCACTCTCTCAGTATCCTGGAGTGATACTTGAACCGATTACTTCTGACTGAGGCAAGAGTGCTACCAACTGAGCTACAGCTGACACTCCAACACCTGCAATTAGTTGCTTTTGCTCAGCTACAATAGTTATCTTTGGTGTTCAAAATACTTAAGTTTTACTGTCAATACACTTTTCCAATCCAACAAAAATTAAGCAAATCCCATGTTTTTCTATTGCCATGAGGTATTTCTTCTGGGACACAAACTAGAAACCAATGATCTTTGGCATCGAGAAACTGTTTCCACTGGCAGGAGGGTTGGTAACCAAATGATACAAATTTAAAATAATTGGCCAAAAAACTTGGAGGTGGTGGGGGAGAAAGAGAGAATTTTATTATGCAGCGGGCTGAATTTTCCCAAATTTGCACTAAGTGCGGTAGTGGGCGGGTAAAACAGCATGCTGCTCGCCAACAGCAGTGGCGGGTTTTCACGCCGTATCGTCCCGAGCCCGCCTCATTATTTATGCACTCTCGGGAAACACGCCAGTTCCATGGCAGGCGGGCTCCCATTCGCCCGCCCAGCATCAGCCAACCATTGCATCACGCTGGGCGCCCTGTTTAAAGGCCAGCCACAAGCACAGCGCTCATTGCTTCCAGCTCACCACTGCTGCCCAAGAGACATGGCCCTCAAAGGCAAGAAGACTGTAGCCACCCCCCACCTCCCCCACCGCCTCCCCCCCCCCCCACCGGCTTAATGACGGATCCCTCGAGCGACTGCTATATGCTGTGGAGACTTGCCAGTATGTCCTTTACCCCAGCTCTGGCCCCAGGATGGGCAGCAGCGTGACCAATCTGGCTTGGGAGGCGGTGGCCAGTGCCAATGCCGTACAGAAGAGGAGAACAGCCACCCAGTGCCACAAGAGGATGAATGATCTCCTCCTTTCTGCCAGGGCAAGTCACTCTTTTTATCACTCTCAACACACACTCATAAGCCCAGCGCACATCCACAGGGCGCTCACTCACTGCCAGTTCAAGAGACATCACTATTCACTCTCACACTCACCATCACCGTCCTCATCCCATCCATGGGACCACCTCACCACCTGCACAGGCCAGGCACATTTATCATCTGGCCCGGCAGGCGTCCTGCTTATACTTTCTCCATCTCTATCCATGCAGGACAAGCTGGCACACAACAAGAAAGAGAGGTCGCCGACCGGTGGTGGAATGGCCGAAATCAAGGTCCTCACAGGCCATCCAGCTGACCGGCGAGAATCTGGACTGGCCCTGTGCTAACGGTGAGGTTGGCGTTGCAAGACTTCCCTATTTTTATACTCCATTCCCTTTGAAATAAAGGCCTACATTCCATTTGCCTTCCCTATTATCTGTTTAACCTTTATGTTAGCTTTTTGGGATTCATGCACAAGGACTCTCAAATCCCTCAGGCTGCAGCCTTTCTCCATTTAAATAATATTCAGCTCCTCTATTTTTCCTGCCAAAGTGCATAACCTCACATTTTCCCACACTATATACCATCTGCCAATTTTTTGCTCACTCACTTAACCTGTCTATATCCCTCTGTAGACTCCTTGTGTCATCCTCATCACTTGCCTTCCTTAAAACATTTGCAAAAAATGTTTCACTAGCATGGACAAGAGTCCTGCTGTGAGATTTTACACTTATTACAAAACATGCCAGACACATTAGCTTACTTGTTAAAAGTAACTGTAATATTACAATTCAGTGACAGAAGCTTTTTTTGGTCCCTTTAGGCCCAATTTTAAATTCAGTCCAAATGATGTAAACAACATACCCCCTTCAATCTTGCTGCCTCCCAAGTAATCTGTTCTTTTGAGAAGGGAAGGAGGACACCATCCAAAACTGGTGGAGTTCTGTTTAAATATGCAAATGTGCCTAGTGATATCCACATCCCCGTAATCTCCAAATACAGCTTTGGAGCTCATGCACACCAAGTCAGCCCACTCTCATTCCCCTTAAAATTGGTGCTTTAAACCTACTGACTAGGCCTAAATTCTTTTTTGTAGCATAAGATTAAAATCATGGCAGATAATGGCACTTGAAGGTCAGCTGCCTCCTCCTTTTATCAGTGCCTTTATCAACAGATTAACACTCTATTAAACATTTTACATAACATGAAACATAAACATATAAACACAGGTTGGGCAATTCAAATTGACAAGACAAAAAAATGTCCAAAGCAAATCTCAACGCCTCAAATCCAATTTCTTGCCTTGTAAAAGCCAACTGGTAGCCAAGAAACCAACCCCTCTTAGAATAAATGTCAACAATATTTTGCTGAACTTCTAGTTATCTCCATAAAAAACAATTACACTATCTCATGCACCTAAATATCAAATTGTGTCTGATACCACAAGCCATAGTTTCGTATACTTATACCAATCTTACGGCATAGTGACTATAGTCTATTGTGCTACAATACTCAAACAAACCATTCCATTGGACGTGAGTCTTTTGATTTTAAATGTTCAATTTAAGTCCAAGAAATATTAGCAGGTTAAAAGTTCCCTGTTGTGACAGAAATCAAATACATTACTTTGCCATATCAGCTGAGAATCAGAATTCTGATCCCTTCTAGTTAAGAACGTGGGAGTACTGCCTCCCATTCTTGGTCAGGACTATGTTGAAGACAAGCACACTACTAAATAAAAATTAGTTCCACTAATTCAGTCATTTTTTGAACTAAAAATTATCCAAAAATTTATATTAAGCAACATAAATAATATAATGAAGTGCAAATTAATGCTAAAGGCAATCAGATAATGCAAAGTCAATTAATATTAGACTCAAATTTATATCCAGATTATCTAAATAAGGCACTACTTTAGATTCTACTACGCTTGCCTACTTTTAAAGCTGACCTTCCTTCTGCTTTTAAAAAAATTTTCTACCCTTTCTCCCATTTTCTATCTCCATTACTTCTTTCCAATTCTGTAATACAAGCACAGGTTCCTCTCTCAGCCCTTCTGATCTATTTTTCCGATCAGGTGAATAATGCACATAGAATATTAACACAAATATATACAATCTTACAATCTTCCCATGAATATACATACCTTATTCCAATTTCCCCAACACTGCACACCCCCCACCATACACCCTCACATGAGTGAGTGGAATAAGACTTGTGATGTGTTATGACACTAATACTATAGTGACAAGCTGCTTATTCTCTTTCTCTTATTTTGCAACAGCATACCTCAGCTTTGTGCATTTTATACACATCATACCAAAACCCAATTAGCATCATTTGGGAACAGAAAAGACAAATTTTAATTTTGAAAAGTGCTCCATATGACAACACCATGAAAATCACAGAGCAATATGAATAGACCTTGGACAGCACTAGTTTTGAAAATTTTGCGTCACAAGCAGTTATATTTGCAAATTAAATGTTTGACTATTTCTCTCCCACTGCCCTAAACATGAACTGCTTATTATTTTTCAAACATAAATTATCAGGAAATCATCAACACAGGAAAACAAGATTGTGCTCAGTTACAAGCTTTGAAAAATCTGACCTAAATATTCAAACAGTAGCCAAATTCAAATCTTTTTCTTTCAAATGTATTATTGGCTTTTTAATTAACACAAACACTGAATTTGTACCTGAGTCATACTGCTCTCCATTTAAATCGGCTGGACTTTGAGTCTTCTCTAAAAACAAAGTCGTTGGTTCTTGCATACTTGAAATCAAGGGTTTTCTGTTTTCTGGTTCCAAGGACAATAAAGTCTGTTTGAAGCATTCAACCATTTCCTCTGCTTTAGTTCATGCCACTCAAACAGTTTCTGTAGAAACGGCAAATTAATACAAGTCAAAAATAAAATCCTGTTCATATGCACCAAACAGAGCAGCTAGAGGCAATATACCCACAAATGTAGTCTCTCCACTTAAAACATGCATTGTTTCTGGTTAACCAATTTTATTGCACTTCTCTGCAGGTACACTACCTATGGCCTGTCAGTCTTTACAATTAAAGTGCGAAATCGTCCAAATCAAAATTCTCTCAGGGATAAAGCACAGAACTGACAAAGTTCAGACTGACACAGTTACATGTTTACATTTGAACCAAGACATAAAGGAGATTTGTCTGTATTTACAATATATATGATAATGATTAGACTTGTTCCTCCACCATCACCATCAAAAATAACCACGAAATCAAAATAAATAATGAGATTTTACCTCAGATTTTTCTTCAATATAATCAAGGGAAAATTGTCATCTAAACTGAATACGGTGGAAATTATGCTCTGATTTCCTTCTAGTTATATTGCATGCAGTGTTCAAATAAGTTTTGCTACAATTCAGCATGCTTTGTTTTAATAACACTTTTGTCTTCACGGTAAGAGTCAATACCCATTTTATCTTGGTGACTCAGTAACTTAATGATGTTACCTGTTTGTGTTACTCCCTGGAGATCAACTAAGTACATAAGAACATAAGGGCCAACTCCTTATTCTGAGACAGTGACTGCACCCACCCCACCCCAGCTACTGCCCTTCCAGGCTTCCCAGCCAGGGGAAACATCCCTCCATTCTATCAAGCCCCTTAAAAACTTTAAATGTTTCAATTAGATATCACATTCTTCTAAATTTCAGGGCATATATGCCCAGTCTACTCAATCACTTCTCATAGGAGGATATCCCATTATCCGAAGAATGAACCTAGTGAACAAATGTTGCACTCCGTCAAAGGCTAGTTATCCTTCCTTAAGTAGAAGGCCAAAACTGCACACAGTGCTCCAGGTGTGGTCTCACTAAGACAAACAATTGCAGTAAACTTCTTTGCTCTTATCCTCCATGTGAATAATTACTTCATAGACTCTAAGTATCATTTCAGAGCTCTTAACTTAATGTGGATAGTTATCACACATTACTATATGGAATGCACCAATATCCATCATAACCCTTGCCTAATCCCTCAAATAAAAATCTTACAAGAGTCAAACTCCATTCAGGACCTCCACTCTGTGGCTTATTTAAAATAAAAATAAGTGGAGGGACTTCAAAGGCATAATGCCATCATTAGGCAAGATAATAGTTATAAACCATGGGGGCTTCATGCTCACAGTTCATGATGTTTCTTGAACAGTTTAAAAAAAAAGATTATTTAGCTGGAATCACTCAGGGTATCTCAATTCTCTGCACATTGCCACTTTGTCAAATACAATGCACAAACTTTGGAGTTTGCACTGATCATCTTCCTGGTGACTGTTAAGTGGATTTTTGACATATATATCTAAGTAAACTTTCAATAGAAAACCTGCAGTTCCAATATAATTTAGCACTTCTTCCCCCCACCCACCGAACAAAAAATATCGGTCAATTGTCCTCTTCCAAATAATGAAAATACTGTTTTGAGAAAATTTAAGGCAAGTATTTTCCTGGTGATTCCCCACAAGTTCCCAAATGCAAATGGACTATTTGGGGAAAGCACTTAGTTACCCATAGTATGAAGTGTTTCCATATCAAAAGGAAAACTGCAATGCCAGTCAGCTCTCTTATCCTCCCCCTAACACCACTGGCATAGGCCTGGGACAAGGTCACACGTACATGTTTTTCAGACTTAATGGTACTCATATTGGCAGTGACACAAGATAGATTTCCCCAGTATTTATTTATTTTTTTTAAATAGATGTGACACTCTTGCCTTCATAAAATTGTTGGGAAGTAAAACATTTCTCTTTTTGCAATCTGTGAAACAGAAAAACATAGCAAACACAATCCAATCAAGTAGAACAGCATCTTTTGCCAACGAATTATGAAATGACACAGACAGGGGTATACCAACAAACTCTATAAAGATATTAGCATGATAACAGTTGGAACCCAAGGAGTGTGGTAGGGAATAAAAACAAACAATACTGGTTAGGCAGCATCTGTGGAGAGAACCAGAGTTAATGTTTCAGGTCAAGATGATCTTTCATCAAACATAGCCGTTCTGATGGAAGGTCATCTCGGCCTGGAACATCAACTGTTTCTCTCCACAGATGCTGTCTGGCCTGCTGAGTATTCTCAGCATTTGTTTATTTCAGATTTCCAGCATCCTCAGTACTTTGCTTTTGTATGAGTGTGACTTCCTTCACAGGTTAGAGTCTCAGAAAACCCACTCACTGAAGGTCCAGAGTCATGATTGGAAAAATCATGTGAACTACAGCCAAGGTC
Source organism: Cetorhinus maximus (assembly GCF_964194155.1). Taxonomy (NCBI): domain Eukaryota; kingdom Metazoa; phylum Chordata; class Chondrichthyes; order Lamniformes; family Cetorhinidae; genus Cetorhinus; species Cetorhinus maximus. Next base: position 8,318,748 of record NC_135890.1, read on the forward strand.
AGTCTTTTTGTTTGGTGGATCAACATGCAATTTTGTGCTTTTGAGTACTTATTAACTCATTTCAATGTGGGCTCTACAAAGCAGTGGAAATGTAAAGTACATCCATTCCTGAGAACTGTAGTAAATTACTGCAAACTTCTAGAAAAAGGTGTGACAAAATCTCAAGTTCTGTACTGGAGGGGTTGGTGGAGGAGGAGGGGAGGCGGAGAGCAGGTGGAAGGGGTGGGTGCAGGACTGATCCCCAGAAAAATTCACCTTTTGATTTGCTGTATTATATTTTCTATTTCTTTGGAGGCATGCATGAAACATTCCTTAAGTAACAAAAGACGAACAAGACTAAAGTCAGAAAATGAAAAAGTAAATACAATTCCTAAAAGATAAAGAAAACTAACAAATGAAAAAGTAAATTAACATGTTTGTTTTCTTCCTACTCCTTCCTACACACTGCTCTGCCAACTGCTGTTCTGAAGGTAAATGAATTTTAGTTTACAAACCTGAAACTCGATAATCACTTATTTTTTAAGTGTTTGAGCATGAGTAAAATAACAACGATCTACAAAATCAACAGCCTACGAAGTGTCAACTTCCACATTTAAATTGCTGAGAATTGTCATTTGACTGAGATCCACTACAAATAACATTGTCTGGATTTGGCACCAGGATCCAGACATCGGGACTAAATGTGGATTCCAAGCCTGAAGTTGCTGGCATCAAGACCAGCAGAGCAATCTTCCTGGAAGCAGCCTAACTGATCGCTTCCAAGATCGCCAAACCATTAAGGATGGCGGGTGGACTATTGGTGCTGCAGGGCCCACTCTGCAATCTCAGCAACCCCAACAGGGAGGTGGGCACTGCTGAGGCAGGTCAGATACCATGAGGACACCTCAACGCTGGGCTGCACATCATTGCTTAAAAAAAGGCATTTTGTCAGGCAGGTTGGAGGGTAAACCCCTCAGTTGGATTGATAAAAAGCCACAGTCATGTCATGGCAGAGACCTGTCTTAGTGGTTATGGAGCCTCCTAGCTTGGATGTCAACAACAATAGAGCATCTAATGCTTAACGTCAAGTATCCTGGCATTAAAACGCAAACGCCTGTAGTCGAACGATGCAGTGATTCACTGTTATGATAATTTCCCCTTCTTGCAATTACTGTAAACAAGCTCCTAATTCTATTTTGATAATCCACCATTTCACTTAGAGAAAGTAAATTCCTGCTGCCAAAATCAAACTAACAACAATTTGATAATGATATGAACTATATTTTCTATAATGCAATGGGCTTTAAGGTATATATTGAAATGGATGTGCAATAGAAGTGAAGTTAGGACATGGGAAATGATAAACAATAGGCAAAAAAGTTAAAGTTAGCAATAGAAAAAGTAAAGTGAGAGTAAATGTATTGATACATGCATTTGATACAAGTTTTGTGGGTTTTTTTAAATTCATTTGTGGGAAGTGGGCATCGCTGGCTAGGCCAGCATTTATTGCCCATCCCTAATTGCCCTTGTTAAAGGGCATTTTTAAGAGTCAACCACATTGTTGTGGGTCTGGAGTCACTTGTAGACAAAAGCAGGTGAGGACAGCAGATTTCCTTCCCTAAGGGACATTAGTGAACCAGATGGGTTTTTACAACAATCAACAATGATTTCATGGCCATCATTAGATTTTTAATTCTAGATATTTATTGAATTCAAATTCCACCATCTGCCATGGTGGAATTTGAACCCAGGTCCCCAGAACATTACCCTGGGTCTCTGGATTACCAGTCCAGTGACAATACCACTACGCCACCCCCTCCCCCATAATGATAAAAAAACTCAAGATAAAATGAAACATTATATAAAAATACCAGTCATTGAGCTGAGTGCAGACATATAAATTATGTAATTATTATACATCCTACATATTTATAGCTTTTTTCTAATTTAAATAATTTCATATTACTCCCAAGATTTGGTACTACAATGGATTACATAAACATTTCAAAAAGTAAACAATTTTTCAAAAGTTAAAATACATCCAAGGTTAAATTCATATATGAATGTTCTCTGTGTTCTCTAATTTCTCCTTGCATCATGCACTATGTCTAGCAAAACAGGAGAATGGTAGGTGATTAACAAAGCCACTGAGCCATCAGGAGTGGCCCCGAGTGACCACTTCGGCCTTGCTGGCTTTCCCTTTGAGAATTTCTCAACAAAAAGTCAATCAGCCAGGAGAGGTAACATGTAAAGAAATCAAAATGCAAACCTTTCCCATTATCGCTGTGTAGCACAGCACACTAAAACATGCCACAACATCTTTCATACCAGCTCGTCCTTAACTATTTTTATACCATTCAGAAAATTTGTCTGAAACTGAGAATGCTATAATTACTTCTTGTCCTAGATATTACTTTCCACTGTTAGCAGATAACACAATTCAGAAGTAAGACTCATTTTATCCTTTCAATCTTTCTGCATGAATTTTTCTCCCCACCACTCAAAAAAAAATTAACATTTTACTAGGGCATAATTCCCTGGTTTGTAGTGTCCTCCGGTATCTAAGCTGAGTGAGCGTTAATCGAGTGTGGTTTGATCAGAGATCACAGCAGCCAAACCACATCCTGTCCTCATCCAACAACCACCAATGCACACGTTGCTATACAGGTCATATGGATGGCCATTAGGAGCAGGGAAGTCTGCTGATTGACCCCTCCCTAATCCAAGGGTGCTAAAATCAATTGTAATGCCCCATCTCAGTTTGGTTAACTCAGCACAGGCCAGGAATCAAACCTGGAACTTGCCAGGTCAGTGTGGTTCAGCTAGATAAGTCACTGGAGAAAGTTAATACAAAGGGAAAGTGCAGTTTTTTTATACAAGTCACAGAGCAAAAATATTCTTATAATGGAAACGATCAAATGGTTATGAGAAGAGGTTGGAAAAATTAGGCTGTAATCCTTAGAGCAGACATTAATAGATAGCCTAATAGAAGTTTTCAAGACAGTGAAAGGTTTTGATAAACAATATTTCCTCTGGTGAGTGGGTCAATAACTAGAGATCATAGATTCAAAACTCACTGGCAAAAGATCGTCAAGAAAACTTGAGGGAAAACCATTTCACTTAGAGGGGTGTCGAGATTTGGAATACTACGTGAAAAAGGTGGTGGAAGCTGATTCCATACATAATTTTAAATGGATATGTGCTTGAAGATGAGGAACCTACACGATTACAGGCAAAAAACCAAACGCGGGCCTAAGTATGACTGCTCTTTCAAAGAGCCAGCATAGGTACAACGTGCCGAATGGCATCCTTCTGGGCTACAAGTTTCTACAAATCACTTCTGATTGATAACATTCAACTAACCTCTCTCTCAGCTTGAATATTTTCTAATGGGAAAGAACACGCTTCATTAGTTTTAAAACAAATTAAAAGTTTAAAAAAAGCTTCAGAATCTGCCACAACTCAACTCTTCAAATCATTTGTCCTACTGATGGTATCAGAATAGGGGCCATCCTTGCTGCACCTGTAGCTTTCAAACTTTAATAACACCATGACAAAAGAAAACAGCCTCAACATCTCCTCCTCCTTTAAAGGGGGCATGCAGTTATACTGAACCACACTGTGCCCACCATGGTTTAGGGAGGACAGACAGGAATTGAAGAGCGCACAGAGAGGTTTATGAGAATGGCTTATCGGGACCAGGTATTAAAGTGATGTGGATAGATTGGAGACTAAGCCAAACAGCCTCCTCCTTTAGATGTCAGCTGTGGCTTAGTTGGTAGCACTCTCAACTGAGACGGAAGATTGCGAGTCCATAACTCCACAAAATTCAAGGCTGACACCCCACTGCAGTACTGAGGGAGTGCTGCACCGTCAGAGGGGCTGCCTTTCGGATGAGTCGTTAAACTGAAAACCTGTCTACTCTCTCTGGTGGCCGGAAATGATCCCATGACACCATTTCAAAGAAGAGCAGGGGAGTTATTCCCCAGCGTCCCGGCCAATAATTAACCAATGTTACGGGTAGATCTGGTCATTATCACGTTGCTCTTTACGGGAGCTTGCCGTGCACAAATTGGCTGCTCTGTTTCCTATATTTCTCCAGTATTGGAGCAGTGACCATGCTTCAAAAGTACATCATCGGATGTAAAGCATTTTGGGACGACCAATGGTTGTGAAAGGCACTGGGTAAATGCGAGTCTTTCTTTTTCTGAGCTGTAATATTCTAGAACAGCGGATCCAGAGGCTATGCCTCATGAATAAATAAACTTCTTTCTACCCTGCCCCCCCCCACCCCCATCCTCTTCTGCTGCAATGTCTTTTAGAGGGGGAAATGCACAGCAAATTCTTCTTTGTAGGTAGTGAAAGCATTTGAGGTGAGGTCCACTCAGCTGGGGTGGGGGGGGGTGGAATATGGAGATGGGAGCCCCAAACACAGAGCATCCGCCTACCCCGCAGTCCCGCTCCGAATGGCCAACTGTCAAACCAGCCTCGCGACTTGATTGACACGTGACCCGGCCGCGCATCGCGCAGGCGCCAGCTGCCCCCCCCACCCCCGCTCAGGCCCCGCCTCCCGAGCATTGATTGGCCGGCCGAGACTCATTCATGAAAGTGCCGCCCGCCGCTTACGAGAAGCTCCTCGTGCACTTCCAGCCATGTATCCATGTGGATGGTAGAACCATCATCTAAGGTCCTAAGGCTTTCCAACCAGCACCATTTCTCCCCCCCCACCCCCGATAATGCGACTGTTGCATTTTGCATCTTAAACAATTCTCTCCGCCTCTCAAACACCGCTAACATTAATTGCAACCTTGCCTTTTGCATCATTGGATTTGTTGTTGCATCGTTAATGAGTCCCTGTCGATCGAATGTGCAAAATGATTCCATAACGGGAATAAGTGGAGGAAATGGTTATATGAGCAATGTTCATTCATTGCAATATGTATTATTTATGCAAATATGGTACTAGCCGTTTTCTTTATAAATAATGCAGATATAATAACTGATACTTTGAAGACCAAACCATTTCCTCTGTATTCATCATTCTTCTACTGGCCGTGGACTCACCCCTCCCCCCCCCCCCCCCCCACCAATTTTCAGGCAGATTTATTTCATAGATATATTTCATAGCCAGGATGTTCACTGGATTATTGTGGCGTTTTAATGTTGAATTGTCACATCAGCCACACTTTGCATTCCTTCTATTGACGTATTCCAATTATAATGATCACCTGAGCCCTCAGTGACACAAGTGAATGCCACATTTTTCAAAGCATTGTGTGCAATACAGTGCCACAAGCATTTAGTCCCGCATCCCGCATCACAGTAAAACCAGGCCATTGGCGGCTAAAACTGCCTATAAACTAATGATGTTGCTACCCAAGGTACAACAAACACATTGCACTTTGCTGTAATCGCATTATATATTGCTGCGCTGATTTTCTTACGTTTTGTCTCAACTTTTCAGCAGTTACTCTAAGCAACAACAATAGGATCAATCAAGCTTCAATTCGCTGTGCTCAGTAATGCGTACAAACGTTATGTCATCATCAGCAGCTTTCCCCTTCAAACACACAAGTACTTCTACCGATAAAAACAGTTGCAGCATCCTATATATATTATATATATATATATCTTCCATTTATACTTGCAGAGCGCTCACCATATTTGTGTCAGTAGTAATGAGATATAACATTATCCAAGGGTGTATATGTCAGCATTTAATTTGTAATATCTGGCCAAACAGGTAGCTCAAATAATAAGCCAACTTTTACCCAAGTGGCTGATATGTTAGAATTATTTGTTATTTTAGTGCAGAAAGAACAGTTAGCTTCTCTACTTATGTTTAATCTTCGCACAGTCTAATTTCTTACAAAATACGACCTGCTGTCGTACATACCAGTACATCTGCTTTTGAATTGAAAGTAATGGGTGGGAGTTATTTCTGAAATACCTTAAAGCCCATGTGGTTTCCAAAACAGGTTCATTAGCCATGCAATGGGTTCTACACGTTCTCATATTTGGTTATTTAAAGTGGAAGGAAAGTGGGTCATGTGGGAATATCAGCGTCAGGTAATTCCAAACTATCCATGGTTATGTACTAACACCGATCAAAGAAAACCCAGAGATAAAATACCCCCTTTCAGTGTCAAAATTTCCTCTTATCTGTTTTCCTTCCTCTAGGCCACCGACTTCCCACTATTCACAAATCTATCTAGCAAATACAACCTGGAAAAAAAACACATTCCCACGGTTCTATGGCTTGAGTGTGTTCCAACATTTTGTAATACACCAAATCAATGGCCCTAGTGTAATTCCAAAGAGGGAAGGGCTGGGATTCAATACAAATATACAAAGCTTCTCCCATCCGATCTGTAAAATAGAATATTCATGCACTATACTTTTGACTCTAAAGATGTGGTCACTTAATCCTTCCAGCAGAGTGCCACTGCTATTAACTTCCTACTAACTTTCAAATTGAATTGCTCTTAATTAAATCTGGGATATAACAGTGAGAAACAAACTTATAAATAAGTGAGACGTCGCGTGGACTTTTAGGCCTCAAGAGAAAAATGGTTTTAAAACAATAACAGAACAGGATCTTAGATCAGCTAATATTCGGCTCACTCTGGGGTTTATAGTTCCTGTAATTCTCTCTCGTGCTTCACTGTCACCTCGTACAAACATCGAGGGCTGCTGAAAGATTCAACGTGAATGCAAACGCCTTTGAACACACCAGCACGCGAAGCTGAATGGGGGGCAACGACTGGTTCATCAAGAGTGGCCGACACAATGGTAGCCAGCAAATCATGACCCAAGCCTCTGAGCTAATCATGGAGAGCTATTTTGGAAATTTGGGGACAATCCACTTTTCGTAGTATTCTTAAAGATTTACATTAAAATATCCGCTGCCAACAAAACAGGTAAACATTTATGGAACAGTGAGTGGAGTGTGTTAAATACAATGGGACGCTGGCTTTTTAATTATAAACCCGGCTTCTGTGAGTAGCAAGCGACACTGCCTCATTATAATTTTCCAGAAACATTTCAAAAATTAGATGGGTATAAATTACTTAAAGCGCCTTTAACTTCTAAATCACAGGAACATCAAGAGCTGCAGTGCAAAGTAATGAACTTGAGGTATTACGCCTTCATTTGTATTAAACAATGTTTGAGAAAAAAATCTCATATGTACTTCAGCGGAAGATTGTCGGATGGAAGGGAAATATATGGGCCCTTCCAGAATAACAGTTACAAGTGAATTTAATAAACTATTGGACGTCAATCTGTGCCTTGTGGACTTTCTAGGTTATGTGTTTCAGGGACCTGGAAACGCTGCGTGCCAAGACAATATTTTAAAAACAAAATGAACCTGTAACTTTCCTACATATTGATCAAGTGGAACAAACTGGTCCACTTTCACTGACGGTTGTGCAATTTCATCCAATACCGTCACTGCTAAAGCAACATTGCAGCGTTACCCGGTTTATGCAGACAGGTGCTGCATCTGATAAACTACTCACTTTCCAGCTTGCCTCGAGTCAGGTTATCACGATTTGCTACCTAAAATGCTGGCTTTTGAAAAACAAAGGCCCCATTTCGGTAACGTTTGTGTACTGCCCATGCCATTACTGCAAATCAATCACACGTTAATGGAGAGAAGGACAAAATAGCTACCACGCGAGTCACTTCTTTAAAAAAAAAGAGGAAACATTGTTGATCAGTTATCCCAATGACACTCACCAATAAAACTTCACCGTGCCATTCCCTTAAGTTCAAAAGTGCTGCTCCTTTGATAAGCACCCGCGGGCTTTAGGACCCGGTGGAAGATTGGGGTAGTGACAAGCGCTACACATTCCCCGGCTTTACCATGTCCATATGGCGCCAAACAGCGATCATTTGCCGCTAGAGAGACCGAACCTCTTTTTATATCAGGGACAAGGGTTACATCTTGATTTACAATTATAGCACTGGAGCCGAGATTAAGAACAATTGCTTTAAAAACACACACACAAACACATACACACAAACACACAGAGCGACGTGCAAACGCCTCGAATCCAACAGTGTATCTGATTAGCAGAAGTGAAGTCTTGCCATGCGCGCTTGACAGAATATCGGCATATTGATTTCTTCCGCAAAGCTAAAAATGGACCTCATCGTAGCTTATTTGCATCAAACAAATGCAGTCTCGGGGGGGTAGGGGGGGGGTGCTCTGGCTGGAAACAGTAAACGTGCAACACCGGTTCGGGTCTCAAACGAATATATTGCACGTTATTTCTCAGGCATTGTGACTTAAACCCCCGCTGCTATTTCTCAAAGTCGGCATTATTTATTCATTTATTTATTGCAACCGGCCTTAAAACAGCACGAAAAGATGGTTTATGTCATTTCTCACCGCTGTAGCGGGGTCAAGTACCCTCTGACCACTGCAACAATCCACCTGGTTCGAGCGATAGAGCAATTTAACAAGCTTCCTCCAATATACAAGAGCGGAAAAAAAAAAATCAGGAAGTATTTTTTTTCTCTCTCTCTGTCTGAAACTCCACTATACTATTCTCCCTCCCACTGCACACACTTACCCCAAAGTAAATGTTAAACCAAAAGTCGACACACCGCCTCTTTACAAGACAGCTTTCTCTCCCTGCACCCCCATAACCCCCACGGTCGCATATTGCACACAGATAGTTCCATTATGAGACGCAATCTAGAACGCCAACAAGTGGTTCAGAGGGAAAAAAATAAAGCGCAATTAGTGATGCAACACACGCTGCACCTAATTTGCATCGCAATTTTTGCTATGCATCAACATTGATCCTTATGGACAATAGACTTTTCGGTAGATTTTTTTTCACCAATGATGTAACGCCAGTTTTTCAACATTATTCGTTCTAATTTCATCACTGATTGATGTTGGGTCACAGGCCCTTTAATACAGAAACGTACCTTGGTGTTTTGCCAGCTTAGTTCTTTAGTCAGAAAAGTCTTCACGAGGAAAAAACTTTGGCAGAAAAGCGACGCCTTAATTTACCACTTCATTCACTAGAGGACCTCACTATGCACCAAAACACACCGGAGAGAAGTCGAATATGAAGACGGTTTGGTTTTTTCCCGTGAAAAAAAAGCCTTAATTCTTCACTTTAAAAAAAACACCTTCCCCGCCATATTGAAATTGGCAAGGTTGTCCAATATTTATACAGGCAGTTACGTAACTTGCAGGGAAATACTGCCAAATACCGAGCCGGGGAAAAAAAGAAAAGAAGAAATAGTGCAGGAAGCACAAAATATGTTATTAAAACTAACGAGGTGCATAACGTTACAGTGAGGGAAGCATCGCAAGGTAGGTCAGTTTAGTAAAATCGAAAGGAGGTCACGAGCCTTTGCACAAGCAGAAATGACAGGATATCAGTTTTTGGAAGAAAAAAAAAGAAAACATACATTGGCAGATTTACCTAAAAGCAAAAAAATTTTTTAAAAAAGAGCGTTTTATAACAAGTAAAATCGTGGCTATTTCGGGAGAATAATTGGTTTCCTCCCACCAACCACCCTCCTCCTCCTCCTCCTCTCCTTCCCCCCCCCCCCCCACCCACCTCCAAAAAAAAAAGCTTAAGATGGTCTCGGGTTATAATTGTATTTTTTTTTTCCCGCGTGTTGTGCAAGTAACAAAACACACTCGGGGCTGAATAGATGCAAGAGAGACAGAGAGAGAGAGAGAGAGGAGAGAGAGAGAGAGAGAAGAGAGCGAGAGAGAGACAAGCAAACACTTTGCACAACTTGCTTTCAACGTCATTTTTTTTTTTGCCCAAAAAAAACAAGCTTCAGATCATTAAAGCGAGAAAGAAAAAAGATCCCGCAGCCTTGACAATGGGGCAAGAAAACGACGGGCTCAGGCAGCCGAGACGCCCGGCTAGCTAAAGAAATTAACAGCGACCCGCTAACTTACCGGCAGCAAGTTTTTTTGTCCGGAGTTAAAAAATGCTACCCCCCACCCCCCTCCCTCCCTCCCCTGTCCTTTTCAGTGATCAGTTTCAGAAGCCGATTTCTTTTCTAGCCTCATTCCAATATGGCATCCTCTCTGCGCGCATGCGTTACCAATTATTTTCCTGCCAACTCCTTATGACCTTTACAGCAGTTGCAAATTTTTTTTTTTGGGAGACTGATACTGAGCCAATTATAAATCAATTCTTGGGGATGCACGTCCAACTTTTCCTCCCCCCCACCCCCTCCCTCTCTCTCTCCTCCCCCCCCCCTCAGAGACAGACACACACACACACACATATACACACAACACACATACATACACATAACACAATCACCAAAACGTTTCCTAATCTTCTGATTGACATCATTATCCGGGCCTTGTGATCACATCTATTTCAAATCATTTCGATCTGGCCGCTTGTGAAACTGACACGTTTTCTTTCTAGTGTTGTCTTTTATTTTTAACCCCCCCCCCTACCCACCCACCACACCCCCCAACCCCCCCCCCCCCCCCCCACTCAAACCTTCAAAAAAAAATGGAGAAAGTTGAGGAGGACAGAGAGAGAGAGAGAGAGAGCAACTACATACAAAATCCAACTATTGCCTGCCGAAGGAGCAAATCCACAAACCCACCACCCCCCCCCTCTCCCCTCGCCCCCAAACCCTATAATGCAGATCGCGCTGTTTCAACTCGTCCATTGCGAAATTGATACATTCTAGGAAACTTGAAACTCATTTTTTAATATTTTTTTTTCAGCAGAAAAGCCCATAAATGTGTGCCGATGTGAAATTTGCATTTCATTTTCCTTTCGCTGATTGTAATTGGTGCGGGTTTATGTACATCCACATCTATTTAAAATGCGAGTGTTTTCGACCGGTTTTGCTGTTTCTCTCTCTCTCTCTGTGTGTTTGTACATAAACGGTTGTGTTTGACGCTGCAGTACATGTCTGTAGTGATGCCTTCACTTCAAAGCTGATCCACACAATGAATTTGGGTGCTGGAAATGGCGTTTCTTTGTGGTATGTTTTTTTTTGCTGCTGCGCACTAATATGAGCGACACAACCGCAAGCATCAGCAGACAGCTTAAAGCTCCACAATGAAGATTAAAAATGCTGACGATCAAAATCTGGCAAACATCGCCGATCTTCCCTCGCCAAACCCACCCCCACCCCCCACCAACCCATTCCCACCAACCAACGAAACTGCATTAGTTTGAGTACCGATGGATCTCTGGCACTTTTTGTTTTTCCAGCTGTCACTTCCTTAAATGTCAAGATGCGGGTGTCGAACTTTGTCAATACACCTGTGACAGATACCTTGCCCATGTGTCTACCGCACAATCCACATCATGCATTTTATAAAGGAAGCGGCGGCGCGACCCGCCTCAGATGGGCTTTACGGGCAATATGAGGTAAAGCCCAAGTTAAATGAAAAAAAATATCTATCCGTGCGTGTGTCAGTTTCCTTGCAAAATTTCATTTAAAGTCACAACATCTACCACGGGGAACTTACGTAATTTTCCTCTTTTGACCGTGTCCAGTACCGTCTAATGTGCATTTGTTTTGTCCCTGCCATTTGTGAAATTCACAATAAATATTGTACATGAGTCAGACAATGAATCAACGCAAAATAACCCCCACCCACATAACAGATCCTTCTCTCCTCCCGCGGAGATTTTCATACTGTTCATACTCCTGCCCATCGAAAACCTTTAAAACATGACTGGATTATTAAACCACGGGCACACAGATAACCCCCAATCCAATATTTGCGACCCAGAAATAGCTCCAAACCACAATCGCTCGCGGGCAAACAAAATGTACCATAGAAGCGTTTAAATATTCCTGCGTGTACAACTCCAAACAGCGAGAGCAACTATTTGCCCAGGACTTCGCCGTTATTAAAGGGAGGATTGGTGGCAAACTAGAGTGCGGTTGTTCAAAGTATCTTTACGAAAGGCAGGATGCGCGCAAATGTTGGTGTTTGTTAATGTCGACTTCTTCAGCGCTGCTTTGCGTTTTGTGTGTCTTGCTAATTCATTGATCAAGGTAGGAGGTTCTCATCCGCCGAAGCTTCACTTACATCCTTGACGGTGCGGGTTTCCGAGGTTCTGTGTTCTCTTAAAGTTGCCCTGGCCACTCCCTTGTCAGCCGACATCTGCTCATTTCCCAAACCCATCTCCCTGTAACTACCACCTTGGAACTTCCAACGTTGCGTGCGCCTTGGATAAAGGACAAGGAAAGCACGGAGAATCTCCAATCGCCATATTTCCTGACTGGCACGTTAAAAGAATACTCTACATTTCAATTCTCACCCCGACCCTCTCCTCTGTCCCGATTAGAACGAAAACGAATGTTTTAACCGAGGGAATAAACTTCAAAGGTTGTTACGTAAGCCTTAAATCGTTCGTATAATCTTCACTATGCACACACACTCTCACAATCTGTTTCTCACTCTGGACAAAAGGCAATAATTGTGATGACATCCAGCACATCACATTCCTATATAGCCTTGATATAATTACAATGTTTTATTATCTCTCGAGCGCAACAGACGTGTACAATTTATAAAGCGTCGCGTCAATGTGTTAAAGCAAAAATTTAAATCAAAGTAACTTATTGATCGGGACCTTAATTGGTCAACATTCAGAACCTCGAACCCTGAGGGTCCGATTCTTGTGGACGGTAAACTGCGGGAGATGAACAGTGCAACTTATCATAAGTATTCCATCAAAATCCCTGAAATTGTGAAGCTGTTCGGATGGAGACTGAGTTTGTGCTTTTTGACTTGGGTGAGGAGGGGGGTTGGTTCTTGTATATAATCCAAAGCAGTTGGGATGAAAAATACTGTTAGCCAGCAGTTAAAACTCCTTTATTGTTTTTAAACGCCGAACAATTAATGAGACAAATCTACTTCTTTTCGATATGTTTTTTTTATATATCTCTTCACAAAGTTTGACTCTGACTTGGACACAGACGGGAAAATATTTGGCTCCTGGCTGGGTAGTTACTGCCACCTACTGACTGATGGGTGCTGTTCTGAGATTCAGCTGTCGGGGGCGGGGGTGCGGTTGGTGGTGGTGGTTGGTTGGTTGGTGAGGAGATACAGCCATCAAATAATGGGGTCTCTCATTAACGCTTCGCTCTTTGGACAAAATCGTGAATTTGCAATTGTTTTATTTTTAATATTGGGAAAGGGGGACATTTTATCATTCTTGGTCCAAAGATGCTTCTTACACACAACCATCTTAAAACGGAGGAATTGGAATTCCCAGGAGGGGAAAAAAAGTTATTTGTTCAAGCAACGTGTGTACTGGCTCGGTAAAAAAATAAATGTAAACTTTCTAAACATCACACGTTAATTGAAGAGTTAATGGCTGTTTTACACTCTTAAGAGACAGCAGGGCCTAAAGATGGGTTTAAATTGTCTGTTTTACGCCCCTCGTTTCACTTAAGAGATACCAATACCAGGGGAGTTATCAGCTTCCTAGCATCGTGGAGCCTTGTTGAACCGAGAACACAAGAACTGCAAGTTAATTACCTACAACCTCGAAAAGCTCAGAGCTGCAGTGACCCTAATACTTCCGAGTTATATAATATCATCACTAATCCGCAAAGAATTTCTGACTTTCCGTGGGCTCCTGGTATTCCCCGAAGGTTTGCGTGGAGTTTTGTTACTGTAACTCTCACGCAAATTTCCGGACGATGCGATATGAATCCAGGTGTAAATAAAGTCTCACTAAACTTTTCTCATCTTCGACAGTCGGCACGGATAAATATCACACGGGCCCCGTTTCTTTCACAGACTCTCGCTACAACGGGTAATTTACGGCAGGAGGATGCACGTTTTCTATGGGGCCAACTCGGATGGTGCCTGTAAAATTGTGCAGTCCATTGAACAGAATACTAGTAATAATCACAAAGGCTTTTTTCCCCCCCTGTCGAAAAGGCCTAGAATGTGAATGAAAGCTGCTGCATTATTACATATTTATTATATTTAGTTGTAGCTGCAGATTTATCTTCCATCTCTATAAAATCAAATATTTATCAATCACATTTTGCAAGAAACCTAGGGGCAGAAATAGGGCAGCAAACTCATCCAGTCGATGGAAATGATGGTTTCCATCGAGTCTTTAGTAAATATTTTTTTGAAAAATCCCTCTCTTTGTTATTTTTATATTTTTGGTGAGGCTGGAGCAGAATTTGAATTTCATTCCCTGAAAATCTACTTCTCCTGCATGTTTATTCCTTTGGTTGCAATACTCTTCAACCAGAAAATGGAAATGATATTGTATGGATAAGTTCTAAATTGTACAGGCATTTCCGCCCACTACACAAATACCTGAGTCAGAAATCAAAGTGACTACTGTCCCCATTTGCACAGCGTTTCAGACCAAGACACATTTCACCTTTAAATTGCTTATTCCTCCAGCCCAAATTTATATTTTTCAGGGCTTCCAGACAAGAATTCCTACAGTGTTTTCTTTGCCTTAATCTGTACAACTTTAATTAAAGTCAGATTTTTACACAAGTTCAACATAACCAGTGCAGTGCCTTCCATGTTAAATGGAGCAGGACCTCTAACTCTTTGAAGTTTGGGGAATCAAGAAACATTATCATAATAGCAGAGGCTGTGATGGCTGCCAACCTAAGTCCAGGGTTGTCATCATTCTGGCCTACCTGCCACTGTTGGAGAGAAGCTATAAAAAAAATACTAGAACAAAATAATGTATGAAACTAAAAGAGCCCTTTCAACTCAACGACCCCACCCCTTCCAATAAATCCTGTACAATTCATACTCTCATAGACTATGCTCCACTGATTTAATCTCCTGAGCGAGACACAGTTCAACATCTAAGAAGATAAAGCTTTCCCTGAAATTGCCCTCGATCACCCTCAATGTTAATGAACTCCAGAATATCAATGCATGGGTACATTTACATTGGAATTTTAACAGTGGTGTGAAATTTCAGCCAAATGCTGACATGACACTAATGTTTTTCAGTAAATACAGAACCAGGATCTAACCTGACAGCAACATGAAGCAAACTGAGGCTCTTTAAAATCTAAACCAGGTGTAAAGAGTGTAGTGCATGAATGCCCATAAGCACATAGCTCTCTCTTCTGGGCAGCAGAATTGAGGTTTCAACTAGACGGGAGCTAGCCAGTGTAAACAGGATACTGGCTGGTTGAAACTACAAGGAGAGTTAACAGTCTCAGGCTGGAAAATGCAACCTATGTGCACCCTAACTTGACAGAATGCACTATTCTATTCTGACATGTTGCATTCTAGAAGAATAATGGAAGTAACTTGCATTCATATCTTTCGGTCTAAGATGCATAGAATCACTGGGCAGATTTCATCTGACCTCTTCCTATCTTTGAGCCATAATTTTGCATTTGAGTGACCCGTCAGCACCAACATATAACCAATAGGAACATTTGTTTTTCATCTCACTTTATTAGACACCTTTCATTAAATTTGGTTGATTTATTTCATTTTGTTTATTCCATAAAGTTAGGTTGGCAGGTGTCACTCCTTTAAGGGGAAACATTTGATATTATGTCAGTGCAGTCAAGGTTCTGCTAATGCTGCAGGTTTTCTGATCTAAATAGAATGATGCCCTTTCACTCAATTTTTAAAACCAGTTTGGTTGGGTTACCCATCCCTGCAACTTAAATAGTTTCACCCCTTTGCCGGAAGCACAATGCTACAATTGCACTGGCATACCTAACAGAGCCATAGATAGGGTCATTGAGTCATTATTGCACAGAAGGAGGCTATTTGGCCCATCAAATCCATGCCTGCTCTTTGTAGTGCAATCCAATCAGTCCCATTCCCTCACTCGCTCCCCTTAGACTTGCAGTTTTATTTGTCGAGATTAGCCCAGATCAACAGACCCATCAGAATCTCTCAAAGAAACCTTTGATCCTTTTGTTGTCTAACCTGTTTTATGTTTTCTTTACCAATATTCATTACTTTAAATTACCCCACATTAAAATTAATTCACATTCCCTAGCCCACCAATTAATTTCTCCAGATCTGCTACAATCGTCAACTAATCAATGGGGTATATTTTCCTTTGTTTGATCTTTTTAGTGGGTAAGTAAATGTCAGTGTTCCCTGTTTTAAACTGACGTTGCAGAGAAAAAATTGCAGAGAAAAATATATGCCATAGGGAGGTCACAGCAGGAAATTTTATAAATTGCAGATAAATGTTCTCTGCCATGTCATTTATGGAAATTACAAACAGCATGAAGCCTAAAACAACAAGTTGCATTGAAACAGTGCCTATAATGTCCAAGGCACTGCATGGAAGCATTATCAACCAAAATTCGACACCAAGCCACTTAAGGAGATATTAAGGCAGATGACAAAAAGCTTTTCCAAAGAGATAGAGTTTGAGGAGGACCTTTGAAGGAAGAAAGAAAAGGCAAGTGGTGAAGGGGTTTAGGGTGGGTAGTAGAACTTAAGACCTCAGCAGCAGAAGGCACGGGCACCAGAGGTGCACTGATTAAAATCCGGAATGCTCATGATGTCAGAATTGGAGGAGCACAGACATCTCAGCTGGTTGCAGAGATAGGGATAGGTATGGCTGCAATGTCTTGTAAAACTCAACTACTCACTTTCCCTCTGACAGAGCTTTTTCCACTCGTTATCACTTGCTGTTTTCTATTTCCAAACCAATACAGCTAACTAATTTACCCTTAGTTCCACAAGTCTTAGTTTTTGCTTTCAATGAGTTTGCCATTCACTAATTTTGTAACTTTGTCAGAAATATCCTGTAGATTATTAGGCATAATCTATTGTTTCTGTTATGATCCCTGTAGAGACTGATAACTTTTAAAATGAGTTATACATTTCCTAGTGACCAACAGAAAGCATTGCATCAAAATATTTCATGTTTTAAGACTTTTAATGTAACAAACACAATAAATCAACATGGACAAAACATTACATAGTAGACAACTAGTACACTAAACTACGGAAAAGGTATTCCCACAACCAAAAACCCACACCACGTTTATTCATTACACTGAACTCTCAGCAGAAATATAGTCTTGTGTTTAAAGTTCCAAGCTCCTCCCAGCTTTAACAGGATCTCCTCTCCCTGTCCCACCACGGTGAATCTTCCAGTGTGCTTTTAATCAATTAATTACCCTTCACTCAATCTTCGGGCCATAATTGAATGGACTTCCAATATCAAGGCACCCTCTGAAGACTTTTTGGTCTTTAATTCTCAACAAGCCTCATTTCTTTGAACAGGGGTCCCATCCTCACCAAATCTCTCCTTGGTGATTAACCCAAAAACAGTCCTTTCCTTGTGCTTGAGATAGCAGCACCTATTTTGGGTCTGCTTCCCCAAACTTCTCTGCCTGACTGATCCTGAGAGTCTGCTAATCTGTATGCAGCACCCCAGCTGCATCCTCCTTTGTGTCAAGGTGTTAAAACTTGCACCTGCCTTTCAATAAGTTTGATTTGCATTTCTGACTCCATAACATGCAGGTCACATGGACTGGTCTCCGGGCAGATTTAGTATGAGGGCTTGTCTGTGGGAAGATTTCCTAGAAGGTCACATCCCTCTCTCCAAATTACTCCAGTTTACCTTGAATTAAAGGAGATAGTTTAAAACGTAATCATCTTTATGAAGCTCAGTGGTTATAACACTTTTAAAATCATGCTAAATTATGCTTCATAGTAGAATTTCCACAAGGGTCACTCAACGTCCTGCTGTAACATCAGCGTTAGATCAGTGGAAATTCCAGAGTCATGACACAAGCAGCCATTTATGCTGTTTCTCTGTGGATTCCACCAATGTTTTGGTGGAAAGTTGGGGAAATCCCCACAGAGTTTCTACCTTATTTTCTAGATGTTCTCTACATCTAGGAGCCAATCTTTCAAAATTCAAGGTGAAAAGCAAAACGTTTATTTGGCTAAGAGCTTCAAACATTCAGGCATTTTTTACGTTACAGCTCGGATCCTGGGAAACGATGGCAAGGGTCACTGTTGGCTTTACAGAGTGACCCACTTATGTTCAGGAGCAGCAACAAAATTGTGCCGCTTGATCCATGCCACTCCATAGTACAACACCAGTGTCTTAACTTGAATTGCCATCTTAGTATGAATAGTGGCAGTTTAACATTGGACAATTTATTTTATTTCGTACAATTGGAGCGACCGAATTCCAGTCATTTTTTAAAGAAAAAGTTACTGGTTTCCACAAGCCCCAGCAATCAGCATTTAGGGTTAGTAATAGGAAACAACATTCAGTGTTTACTGTTAACAAAAAATGAAAGCCTGACAAGTTTGGTAGTAAAAGAGAGCAATTTTATTATTGACAATACAGGAAAAATATGTCAGCATTGCACAAGGTACAATCAACGTACAGAAGTGAACACAACTTTTGACATTTTTTTAAATTATTTTGTTTAAGTACAGTTTCTATTCATTTGTGCATGAAACATGACAACTTTGAAACGTGAATGACAGAGCAGATGTATACTTTTATTTAGCAGTGTTGAAGGATAAAAACAAACATTCACACACTTTGGTAGAACTACAGCATAGAAACCAGGCACAAGCTACAAGAACAACTTGTATTTATATGGTGTCTTTAATGTGGTAAAATGTCCCAAGGTGTCTAAAATTGTAACATTTGTAGTTTGCCAACTTCCCAGATGGCAAAATTATCCAATGTGCCACTGAAAATCAACATGTTTGAAACCTGTTTGTACCAGGGACTGTAGGATTGCAAACATAATGTGTCTCTTCAAAAAAAAAGGACATAGAATTGAGCGAGGAAACTATAGGGCAGTTGTTGGTAAATCCATATCATGAAAATAAATTACTGAGAAATCAGGGAAAGATTAATTAAACAGGGCCACTCAGCACAGATCTCTAAAAGACTGATAGCAAGCTGAAGCAATCTTACACAATCCATTCAAGAAATAACAGCAAAAACACAAAGGAAAATATAATGGATGAAATTGATATGGATTTTCAAAAAAATATATTTGATAAAATGTAGCGGAAGAAATTTATGGCAGGAATAATGGCGCCTGGAATTAAGGAAATAAGAGTGCATGAATAGAGAGATGGTTGAATGGCAGAAAGAGAATGGTAGGGATAAAAGGAAGATTCCTTAACTGGAGTGTTGTACTAACTGGTGATTGACAGGGATCTGTGTTGGGCCATTCTTAATTACCATATACTTCGGAATTGTGGGAAGAATATTGTAATTTGTGGTTGACATCAAACTGGGGATATGGCAAATTCTGCTGAAGAAGTTCTTCTGCTAGCAGGATAGACAGATATGCAGCCAATTTAGTGGAAGTGTGAGCTTGATGGGGAGCCTGATGTACTGGAAGCACATGTTGAGAAATCACGGGCATGGGAGCCATGCTTTCCTGTCCATTGATGTCAATGAGCTCAGCTGCTTTTTCCAGATATGTGGCTTCATGGGCAGGGCTCCATGAAGAGGACACACACCTGTAAAATCGGCCATTATGAAGCCTTTTCTATTCCTTATTTAATTTCTCTCTTTATCTCATCTGCTGCAGGTGCCCTGTAAACATTTAACACTTTGAGTTTTTCCTATTACATATGCTTTATTGACCTCTATTTATGTCAAAAAAGTTTATATATTCCTGACCCAATGAGACGATATTTACAATCTGCCCATGGTTTCATTTTTGACGCTAGTTGTAAAAAAAAATCAACTTAACACATCTACCATTTCCTGATCCCCTATAATATTCAAACCCATCTTTTTCAGAATGTTATTGATATTTCAGTCAGCCACATATATTAGACATATATAACAAAATTCTTTGAAGCCCTTTTGCCAATAGTCACAATTCATGTTCCTAATATTTTCGTTTCTTCAAATCCTCACTTTAGTTATCCTTAACTTCATTTTACTCTGATTCTGAATCCTCACGACATCTAATTCACCTTAACTGGTGGATTTCTTTGACCTCTTTGTTTGACAACTGTATTCTAGCTTTTTGTTACTTCACTCCTTTTTGATATATTAATGTATTCTCTTTCCATTTCACTTAAAGCATCTTTTAAGAATTCCCATTTTCTGGTTTTGATTTCTATCCAATCCTCCTGACATTTATTCTCATCAACCAGAAGATCCCCTTCAGTCTGGAAACTGATTAGTTTGAACTTCTGAAATGATAACAAAAACAAAACTTGATATTTCAGTGTTCAAACTAAATAGAACATAAGCAGTTTTTACAAACAAGAAAAGGTCATTCAATCCAGCAATTCCATTCTTTTCATGAAATAATTCTACTTATCCATCTTCACAGAATCACAGAATCTTAATGGCACAGAAGGAGGCCATTTGGCCCATCATGTCTGCACCAGTTCTCCAAATGAGCATTATGACCTAGTGCCATTGCCCTGCCTTTACCCCGTACCCCTGCATCTTGTTTCTATTCAAATAATCTAATGCCCTCTTGAATGCCTCGATTGAACCTGCCTCCACCAAACTTCCAGGCAGTGCATTCCAGACCCGAAGCACTGGCTGTGTGAAAAAGTTTTTTCTCGAATCGCATTAGTTTCTTTTGCAAATCACTTTAAATCTGTGCCCTCTCGTTCTTGATCATTTTACGAGCGGAAACAGCTTCTCTCTATCTGCCCTGTCCAGCACCCTCATGATTTTGAAAACTTGTATCAAGTCTCCTCTCAGCCTTCTCCTCTCCCAGGAAAACAGTCCCAATCTACCCTCATAGCTAAAGTTTCTCAACCCTGCGACCATACTTGTAAACCTCTTCTGCACTCTCTCCAATGTGTTCACATCCTTTCTATAATATGGTGCCCAGAACTGTACACAATATTCCAGCTGCGGTCTAATGAGTTACTTGCATAAATTCAGCGTAACCTCCCTGCTCTTGTACTCTATGCCCCTATTAATAAAGCCCAGGATACTATATGCTTTATTAACTGCTCTCTCCGCCTGTCCTGCCACCTTCAATGATCTATGCACATATACAACCAAGTCTTTCTGCTCCTGCACCCCCTTCAAAGTTCCACCCCTTATTTTATATTGTCTGTCCATGTTCTTCCTACCAAAATGCATCACCTCACACTTCTCTGCACTTAACTTCATCTGCCACCTATCTACCCACTCCATCAACTTGTCTATATATATTAGGAAAAGCATGGGCCCCAATACCGACCCCTGGGGAACTCCATTACAAACCTTCCTCTGGCCCGAAAAATATCCATTGACCATTTCTCTCTGCTTCCTATTTTTCAGTCATTTTTGTATCCACGTTGCTATTGTCCCTTTTATGCCATGAGCAATAACTTTTCTCACAAGTCAGCTGTGTGGCACTGTGTCAAATGCCTTTTCAAAGTCCATGTACACCACATCAACAGCGTTACCCTCGCCAACCTTTTCTGTTACCTCAACCTTCTCTCAATATTTTTCAATACCTTCTCTCTCCAGAGTTACATCAGGTTGTCTCGTGAAGCCAATTATACAGCCTGCTTCATTAACCTTCCCTGATAACTTATTCAACAACTCTGCTTTACTTTTAATGAAAGCATAATACTGTGGACGCTGGAAATCTGAAATAAAAACAGAAAATGCTAGAAAAACTCAGCAGATCTGGCAGCATCTGTGGAGAGAGAAACGGAATCATGTGGGCTTGAAATGTTGAAACTGTTTCTCTCTCCACAGGTCCTGCCAGATCTGCTGAGTTTTTCCAGCATTTTCTGTTTCTATTTCTGTTTTACTTTTTTTGTGCAACCTCCCTTCTCCTTATTTCATATTATAAACTTGTGTTCTCTGGTAATTTAACTTTATTAGCATATAGGAATGGAGGAACATAGGAAATAGGAGCAAGAATAAGTCATTCGGCCCATTGAGCCTGCTCCCTCTTTAAAACAAAACTGCCCACTTTCCTTAACACTTCTTCACAACTCAATTCCAGAATCGTTTTTTTGCCATGATGTCGATGCCCAAGGAGAAAAGTTATCATACACAGACTGTATCTGACAGTTAAGTGTTTTGCTTTTAGAACTGCCTGTTCAGAATAGCCTATGCTTGTTGGGCCCTTTTGAGGTACTTAACCGGTTAAAATGAAACTTGTTAATAAGACATCTGTACAAATTAGGTCTTTACCACAGCTTTGTTGACCAACGATATCAAATAAATTCTAGGTAAGTCACACAAATTTTGTTGAATTGTTCTGTCCAAATCCTGCAATTAGTGTATTCAATTGTCTCTGACAATCAATGATTTTAATGTGATCACGCGATCAGGACTGATTTCAATTTACAGTGGGGATGTTGGATGAACCATCCCAGTATATGAAAATTCCCCTCTTTGGAGAGAAAAAAATAATTCCCAGTAGTCTTTTAGCCCTACTGTCAGGTGATCAGAAAGTAAACAACAGTTAACAGGGAGAAGTTCAATCTCCATTACAGCCAAGTTGAATCTGCTGAAACAGCCAATTGATGTTATCAACCTGGTCCATATGTAAATTTTAGACTTCACCCGGACCTTAAAGTACTAATGCATTCTAGATTAAACCGCTTTATTGTACCGTTGGCAAAAAATTATGTTTTCTTCAGGCAGAGTGAACGCTTCATTTGCAGAAGGTTCCTGATGATTTCTTAGCAAGGCTGGGCCTGATTATAAGAACACAGAAATAATATTAGTCCGTTCAACCCCTCAAGCCTGTTCTGCCGTTCAATTGGATCATGGCTGAAACTTAGTTCAGTTCCATCTATTCGCCTTGGTTCCGTAACCTTTAGTATTTCTTGCCTAACAAAAATCTATCAACCTGTTTCAAAATTTTCAATTGACACCCCCCCCCACCCCGCCCCCCCACCCCCACCACCACCACCCCAGCCTCAGCAGCTGGGAGGGAGTTCCAGATTCCCGCTAAACTTTGTGTGAATAAGTGCTTCCTGACATCACTCCTGAAAGGCCTAGCTATAATTATACGTCCTTGTTCTGGACTCCCCCGCAAGAGGAAATAGATTACCCCCTATCTATTCACTTGTGGTGCAGTGGGCAGCATCCCTGCTCCTAAACCAGAAGTTCTGGGTTCAAGCCCCACCCAGGAACTGAATAGTCAGGGAATGAGGAATTTATAAGGTGGCCAAACAGGTTGAGAATCCGCCTACAACCCTTACAGCAGATAAGGACAAGGAAGAAAATAGCTGAAGAAAGGGACAAACATATAGTTGCACACTTAATTATTGAAAGCTTAAATGTATAATCTTCTTAAATCTTCACAGTCTAAAATACTGATTTATCCCCCATTGTGTAAAGCCAGCTGTTTATTGAAATTAAGCCTTGCTCCTGATAGCTAACTACCTTTTGTTCAACATTGTTTGGTCTCCAAATCTGACTTTGCTAATTGATTTCTTCAATGTTCCCTAAATTATGCTGTATAATATATTGAGCCAATTTAAATTTGTCCTACAAGACTCAGAAGGCCTAACAAAACTTTGGGCTTGAAATATATATAAGGAAATTTTTTTAAAAATAACATATGAATTATTTATTTTCTTGAAATCATAATCGCACCCTAAATATATAAACCGTAATAACCATAAGAAGAAGAAAATCCACATTCATTTTTAATTGTGTAAGAAGTGCTGTGTTTAATTACGCAATTGCTGGTGCTGGTATATTGGCCCAAAGATTGTGTCAAAAAACAGCAAGGCTAACTATTCACTGGACTTTATGTGCAAATGGCACAGCAACTTCAGGCAAGGGCAAATGAGTGGTTAAAGACAGAAATCCAAAATCTGCCAGAGATAAACCGTTTCATGAAAACAGCCTTGTCTTGTCTGGCTCCTCGTTCAAACGCATTGAGCAGTGTAAAGTTCCTGTACTAGCTAGTATGGTAGATACAGATTCGCCACAGAAAGTTGTCATTTCAAGGCTAAGTATCTCTTTATCCACGTGATGAGTGTCAATTACTGCCAATCAACTTCTCTGGCACTGAAAATTAACTATTACAAGTGTGGAGCATCATTCCTTCACACTTTAATTTGTTGGAGATTTTTAAAATATTTATTTATTTTTTACTTTTCCTTTCCTTCCCTTTTTCCCTCTCAATCTAATGTTTCCTTCCCTCCTTTTATTTCTCTTTCTGTACCAAATTTAACATTGAAATATCCTACTCTAAATTGCACTTTCCACTCAGTTCTTGTTAATGTTAGCATCCTTCAATCTCATACATTATGGAGTTACCCAGTTTTTCTTCATATTCACTAAGGTCCCAGATATCCTATAAAGGGTGCTGCATAATTTCCATGATGCACTTCAGGAAACTTGCATAGCAAAATCTCACTGGTATTAAATGAGGAAGAGGATGCGATTCATTGGCCTGCCCTTGCAATTTTGGGGCCACTGTATTCAGGTAGGTACTTTGGGAAGAGGGCTTGTGTTTCCTTTGAGCAGACATGACATAGGCAGTGGAAAATCACCTCATATATTCTGTTCCCTAGTCTTGTTGCTCATTGGAATTGAATGCGCAAGGCTCCTATAAGCAACTGAAGACAAAAGCGCAAAATTGCAAAGTGTGGAGAAATAAGCAGAAGACCTACTCTTAAACAGATCGCTACTACAGTTAGGGGGGAAGGGAATATATGCATCATGTGATGCTAAATTGAGTTGAAAAAGGCAGGCTGTGGTATAGAATATAAAAGCCCATGATGAAAAGTACGATCAGAAACAGCAGAATTGATGTTGGATTAGTTCCTGTTATATTCTTCTCTTTTCAACAAAAATGTACCAATGATATGACAAGGATTGGTGAAACAATAATGTGGCTTCTATATTTGAAGTGACTGCCCTTGACATCAAGGCTGCATTTGACCGAGTGCAGCATCAAGAAGCCCTAGCAAAACTGGAGTCAATGGGAATCAGAGGAAAAACTCTCCATTGGTTAGAGTCATACCTAACACAAAGGAAGATGGTTGTGGTTGTTGGAGGTCAGTCATCTCAGCCTCAGACATCACTACAGGAGTTCCTCAGGGAGGGAAAAGACGGGAAATTACAGGCCGATTAGCCTGCCCTCGGTCGTTGGTAAGATTTTAGAGTCTGTTATTAAGGATGAGATTTCAAAATACTTGGAAGTGCATGGTAAAATAGGGCAAAGTCAGCATGGTTTCATCAAGGGGAGGTCATGCCTGACAAATCTGTTAGAATTCTTTGAGGAGGTAACGAGTAGGTTAGACAAAGGGGAGCCGATGGATGTTATCTACTTGGATTTCCAGAAGGCCTTTGACAAGGTGCCGCACAGGAGGCTGCTCAGTAAGATAAGAGCCCATGGTGTTAGAGGCAAGGTACTAGCATGGATAGAAGATTAGCTGTCTGGCAGGAGGCAGAGAGTGGGGATAAGGGGGTCCTTCTCAGGATGGCGGCCGGTGACTAGTGGAGTTCCGCAGGGGTCAGTGTTGGGACCACACCTTTTTACTTTATACATTAATGATCTAGATGAAGGAACTGAGGGCATCCTGGCTAAGTTTGCAGATGATAAAAAGATAGGTGGAGGGACAGGTAGTATTGAGGATGCGGGGAGGCTGCAGAAGGATTTGGACAGGTTAGGAGAATGGGCAAAGAAGTGGCAGATGGAATTCAAAGTGGGGAAGTGTGAGGTCATGCACTTTGGTAGGAAGAATAGAGGCATAAACTATTTTCTAAATGGGGAGAGAATTCAGAAATCTGGAGTGCAAAGGGACTTGGGAGTCCTAGTCCAGGATTCTCTTAAGGTTAACTTGCAGGTTGAGTCGGTAGTTAGGAAGGTAAATGCAATGTTGGCATTTATTTCGAGAGGACTAGAATATAAAAGCAGGGATGTGCTGCTGAGGCTTTATAAGGCTCTAGTCAGACCACATTTAGAATATTGTGAGCAATTTTGGGCCCTGTATCTTAGGAAGGATGTGCTGGCCCTGGAGAGGGTCCAGAGAAGGTTCAGGAGAATGATCCCAGGAATGAAAGGCTTAACATATGAGGAACGTTTGAGGACTCTGGGTCTATACTCGATGGAGTTTAGAAGGATGAGGGGGATCTGATTGAAACTTACAGAATACTGAAAGGCCTGGATAGAGTGGACGTGGGGAAGATATTTCCATTAGTAGGAGAGACAAGGACCCGAGGGCACAGCCTCAGAGTAAATGGAAGACCTTTTAGAACAGAGATGAGGAGAAACTTCTTTAGCCAGAGAGTGGTGAATCTATGGAATTCATTGCCACAGAAGGCTGTGGAGGCCAGGTCATTGAGTGTATTTAAGACCGAGATAGATAGGTTCTTGATTGGTAAGGGGATCAAAGGTTACGGGGAGAAGGCAGGAGAATGGGGTTGAGAAACTTATCAGCCATGATTGAATGGTGGAGCAGACTCGATGGGCCGATTGGCCTAATTTCTGCTCCTATGTCTTATGGTCTTATGGTCTTATGGTAGCGTCCTTGGCCCCGCTATCTTCAGCTGCTTCATCAATCACCTTCCTTCCATCATAATGTCAGAAGTGGGGATGTTCGCTGATGATTGCACAATGTTCAGCAGCATTCGCGACTCCTCAGATACTGAAACAGTCCAAGCCCAAGTGCAACAAGACCTGGACAATATCCAGGCTTGGGCTGACAAGTGGCAAGTAACATTCGCGCCACAAATGCCAGGCAATGACCATCTCCAACTGGGAATCTAACCATCACCCCTTGACGTTCAATGGCATTACCATCACTGAATCCCCCACTATCAACACCCTGGGGGTTACCATTGACCAGAAACTGAACTGGACTAGCCATATAAATACTCTGGCTACAAAAGCAGGTCAGAGGCTAGGAATCATGCAATGAGTAACTCACCTCCTGACTCCCCAAAGCCTGTCCACCATCTACAAGTCAGGAGTGTGATGGAATACTCCCCATTTGCCTGGATGAGTGCAGCTCCCACAACACTCAAGAAGCTTGACACCATCCAGGACAAAGCAGCTCGCTTGATTGGCACCCCATCCACAAACATTCACTTGCTCCACCACTGATGCACAGTAGCAGCAGAGTGTACCATCTACAGAATGCACTACAGGAATTCTCAAAGGCTCCTTAGACAGAATCTTCCAAACCCATGACCACTACCATCTAGAAGGTCAAGGGCAGCAGATAGGTGGGAACACCATCACCTGGAAGTTCCTGTTCAAGTCACTCACCATCCTGGCTTGGAAATATATCGCCGTCCCTTCACTGTCATTGGGTTAAAATCAATTACAAATCTCTGAGATGTGCCAGCAGTTTGCTTATCCACTCAAACTTACTTATAGTAATATATGCTGGAGTCGGCAGTACATTTTTAGAATGCTGGTTCTAGGTGCTGAGCTTGTGCTGAGCCTTAGCCTATGTTCTGTTGGCAAGAGGACTGCTCTGTTTAATGAACTCATGAAAAAAAGAAAATACTTACTTTTTTTTGGTCGGAGATTGGGCCTTGGATACGGGGCACTATAAGTCCCAATAGGCCTCAGTGATCTCTGTGCATGCGCCAGCCCTGGAATAGCCCCACATGCACAGATCATTCTTCTTTTATGATCTTTGGCTTCTACACATTTGCTGGCCGGAGAATGGCCGCACATGCACAGCTGGTGCATTTTTTTGGTTATATGCTGGTAAACGGCCCTACGTACATGTGCAGTTTTTTTTTCATATTGTTAGATGGAAGCTATTGCTGTGTGCCTGCACAGAAGGGAAAGAAGAAGAGAAGAAAATAAAAGTGAAACAGCATGAAAGAGGGTCAGGTGACCCAGAAGAACATGCCATTGTGCAGAAAGTGCCAGAAGAGGCAGGATGGGAGCTGTAGGGAGCAGGTTCAGAGAAAAGAAGAAAATCCCAAAAACCAGGGAGTGGGACAGAAAAAAGTTTCAGGAAGACAGTCCAGTCAAGGAACAACAACAGGAATCTGAAACAGGTCCTATTAGGTGAAGTTAAGGATGAGGAGCCAAGGAAAAGACACCGAATTAA
Source organism: Cetorhinus maximus (assembly GCF_964194155.1). Lineage (NCBI taxonomy): Eukaryota > Metazoa > Chordata > Chondrichthyes > Lamniformes > Cetorhinidae > Cetorhinus > Cetorhinus maximus. The sequence goes on from NC_135890.1 coordinate 8,346,697, forward strand.
ACAGACAGAATCGCAGACTTAAAGCAAAGTGGGCTTGCGAGAAGCCAGAAGATCTGAAGAGGCAGCTGAACGTCTGTGACTCTTTACTACGGGCCTTTGGAACAGTGGTGTTCTGCTTGCCACAGCTGAATATCTGAGAGTGTGTTTGGACTGTGAAGCCTGGATGCATGTAGGGATCCAGGGAAAAGGAACATCAGAAGGAGAGTTCGAAACCTTGGAGGTGGATCATTGTGGAAGACATCTGAGTGGGAGAGTTGTTTGGGAGAGAATTCCAACATGAGTTCTTCGAGTGTGGAGATTAGAAACCCTTATCGGAAAGACAGTGAGACCAGGTGGCTCACGGTCTGACAAGCATCTGGGGAGTGTTGATGAGAAATCCATAGAAACTTGATTTCGGAAGGCGTATCCAACCACAGTTTACATATTGGTTTACATGGGCTGTGTACTTATTATGAACATTAGAGTATAAGATAGATTTTGTAGCTTGTGTTATCTTTACGAATTTGTATATATATATATAGATATCTATCTTAGGGTGAAGGAGTACTGTAATGTAGTTAATCTTTTCTCGTTTAATGGATGTTTAATTCTTTTGTTAAACTTTTATCAGCAGACTCCTGGGACTCTGTTCAGTAGCCACCCTCCACGTTTCTCAAAAAAAAAAGTTAGGGTCTATCAAGCCAGGGTCCACCCTGGGATCGGACTTGTCCAGTTATAACACTAGCTGGGATCATAACACTCTGTTTTTCTGGTTGCAGCATTGTTCTGATTTGACATCAGTTCCGTCAAATTGTCATGCCGTTTTGGTGTTCACAATAGATATAATTTTGGTTCTGACATGTGCTGATAACTTCTGCTGGATTCCATGTGCCATCAGTTGGGTGTTGTACTCGAACTTTCTGTCTGACGTTTAGGTTGAATAAATCATTACCCACATGCCGGTCACTGGCATCTTTCATCTTCCCTTTGCTTTTCGATCAATGCATCTTGTACACATGGCAGTATCGACAAGTTGTCCACATTTGTTTGCTGCTTAGTAATTCCGCATTGGTTTTGCGGTATGATAAAGTGTGTACATTTGGAATGGGGATACATATTTGGTTCCAACTCCGCTGCATAGCCTGTCAGCTGATGACAAAAACAAAAGTGCTGGAAAAACTCAGCAGGTCCGACAGCATCTGTGGAGAGAACGACAGAGTTAACGTTTCGAGTCCGCATGACTCTTATTCAGAACTAAAGAGAAGTAAAAATATGGTGAAATATATACTGTCCAGTCTGTCCCACCCCCATTATATATTTCACCATATTTTTACTTCTCTTTAGTTCTGAAGAAGAGTCATACGGACTCGAAATGTTAATTCTGCCTTTCTCTTTCTCTCCACAGAGGCTGTCAGACCTGCTGAGTATTTTCAGCACTTTTTGTTTTTGTTTCAGATTTCCAGCATCCACAGTATTTTGCCTTTATCTTACTGTCAGCTGAAGAGTTGCAGACTTAGGTGGCCTTCTAGTGTTAAGCACAAGGTTTCCAATGGAATTTCATGTGATCTGTCGTCCTCATTATTGTCTTGATGATGCCATGGATGGTGACCAAGAACAGGTCCTTGCACACCAGCAGGCCTGTGATCACTGGACCTCTGGTGTCCAAAATATAAAGTATCTAGGGTTACCAGGGTGAATTGTTGTAGCAGCACTTAAGTGTAATGGATCCCAGGGATGGAATCTCTGAGCCATTGTATGCAGTGATTTTGGTTTAGGGTTGTCGAACCATTACTTGCCACTTCTGTGGGTATATACATTTCAGTGTACGAAGTGGAAGGATGTTTGCATCTGCACTGGTATCTAGTTTTACATATAGATTATGCTCATTTATGGGCATATAACCTGTCGGTGGCAAAGGCTTCTGTTTGTAACACTGTGCCAGTAAATTCTTTGATGCTCACCATGCTGAATGCCTGCTCACATTGTGTATTGATATGCTGGTCATCCTTATCATTGGACCGTGTAGCTTAGCTAGACATTCTATGAATCTTGTCTTAACAATGTCTGGCATGCACCCTTGGTTGTTTGGAATGCTGTACTTGCCCTGCTTTTGGTTGTGACTCCACATGATGTGAAACCACATTTTTCTTCAGTTGCGTATGAAGGGTTGAGGCTTGTATGTTTCAGTCAGATCTTCAAAACCATGCTGCCACCATGTTGCATTCATCTTTATTCAACGTAAACATACCAATCACACAAGGATTGTTGAAACAATAATGTGGGTCCTATATTTGAAGATAAGACTATGTGCAGATAGAGTAAACTAGGAGGCTAAGTATAGTACATCTGACTCCCCCTGCTGCTGCTTGTAGATTGACTACAGAGTCATGGGACCAATGCATCATATCCTATTGAGGTGGTAGTGACTGACAACAATTTAAGATATACACCATTAAGGTACATGTATCTCATATCACAATCATTCCGACAGCACTGTAGCTAGCTTGGAGCACGTACCTTGCTTTGACACAATCTGGCAAAGCTAATGGCTTCATAAACTGCCTGCTTTTGAGTCAAAAAGTCCATTATGTCATTGAAGACACTCAACTGTTTTACAGACTTGTAACACCCTTCCTGACATCTGCGATTTTAAATGCCAAATAACCCTCCTGCCTTGCCAATCCCCAAAAAAGATGAAATTAGAAAACAAAGCCAGCCTTAACTACAAGTTTGCCTCGAAGACTGGATAATTTAAAATCATGATTCATTGCACTATAGTTTCTCTTGGGCCTGACATTGATGGTAGCACTTCAAATGAATGAGGTGACACTGCCACCTCTGAGAGTGCAGAGATTTACATGAAGAGTTAGTTTCCTCCTGTACTACCCAAGGCAGCAGCAGTGGCAACATAAACACTTGCCGCCGAATCCAGAATCCCTCCTATAAAGGCTACCAATTATTTTTTTCTGGCCTCTGACCTGTAATGATTGCCTACAACCATTGGGCAGGGAGTGATGGATAATATGGTTGTAAACTCCAACTTTTGAACGACTGTGCGTGCTCTGTTGTCTTTCTGTTGGCACTGGTGTGGAATTCATCCCACAATTTAAGCAAGGATGGGGTTTGACAGTGCCAGAAGCTCCAGACTATTACAGAACCATGGGGGTTATATTGGAAAACCGCTGAAAACTGCAGCCGGGATTACGGTGTGTGATTAACCCATGCCTCTTCACTTGCAGGCAGTATGCTAAACTTATGTTTAAATTATGTGTGCAGCTAGCACTACTCATGCAGTTTATTGGCTGAACATGCCAAAAGTGGAGTTCTGATATCCCAAGTGGCTAGTGCTACTTAAGGGCAGCCTGCACTTCTTAAACGGGAAATGCATTGTGGCTTCAAGAAGCGTTGGGGGCATTTTGAAATGGGAAACTGGCCTGCGGTACTTTGAGAGATGGCCGAACATGCAAGACAGTGCTCTCTAAGGTTTCCTGATAATGCACTGGAGGTCTTGAGGCAAGACGGGCAGAGAAAAAGAGACATACACAGTGAAGCAGGAAATCCTCCAGACATGTGTTCAGGAGGCAATGGGAAGTAGCAGTAATCCCAGGAATGGCAAGAACACAGATCCAGTGCAGGAAGAAGTTTAATGATCTGACACAAGTTGTCAAAGTAAGTGAGTTCGTCTTCAAATGCTCTATTCTACCAGCTGCACCAATAGCCTCATCCACTGTTCAATTCGCTACACCCTCTTCATTGTAGCCTCCCTTTCTGTCTGTGTTGCTCCACTTCCTCCTCCTCTTCCTCTTGCTCCTGCTCATTAGTTTCTCACCTAATAGGATGGTGGCAAGGTTTATTCCCTCCAAATGGCAAGGCTGGCTGCATGTAGCATACCACTGCAAATCAGAACAAGCTATTAAATGAATAGGAAAGTACTTCAGGGTCAGCCAGACTACCTCTTTAGACTATTCAAATTTTAGCCAATTAAAAGAAGGTTCCAAAAACATGTCCAATTGCATAAGCTCGAATAATCCAGCAACTGATGTATAAGTAGTTTATTATCTCTTTAATTCGTGCTGGTGGGTTTTATTTTATTCGTTCATGGGGTGTGGGCTTTGCTGGCTGGGCCAGCATTTATTGCCCATCCCTAATTGCCCTTGAGAAGGTCGTGGCGAGCTGCCTTCTTAAACTGCTGCAGTCCATGTGGTTTAAGTCCGCTTTGCTGTTAGGAAGGGGGTTCCAGGATTTTGACCCAGCGACAGTGTGGCGGGATCTTTTATTCCTTAAACCTGTGTTCAGTTGTGCGAGATTAAGGGAGGTCATTGGCTGAAATACGCAGTTGAAAAACGATGGCGCTGGTGTCAAATCTGCGCTACGCACTGATTGATGTTGTAATCTGTCCACTCTACATCGTTTCAGCAGCCATCAGGCACATTCATGGGAACCCCTTTACTAAGTTGGCATCCCGTGCACTTCCATCAAATGCATCTCAGACTTCATTTTCAAGGTTTAGGTGGCCTCGTAAAGCCTAAAAAAATAGGCGCTACACAACCAAATTTAGTCCCTTGTCTTCACGGAGTAATCAAACAATATAAGTGCAGCATAACTTTTGATGTCCGTTCAAAACTGTTTCAATGTAGAGATGTCAATCACAAGACATTACTTGGAGCACAGGGTTGACTGAGGTATGAAACTGGTCCTGATGCATTTGTGGCCTTTAATTGACATTAAACACTCGTGGTAGACAAAATTGTGTCATCATGGCAAAAGGACATGTGATGAGTAGATATGCTCATCACTGCTGCACGCATCCCCCCTACTCCCAACCTCACTGCGGACTGAAAGACCCATCATAATTTTTAAAAACTTCCTGGTGAATATTTTTGTTGGTTGAGATTTAGAGTGGTTTGATGCTGGGATAGGGATATATTCCACTTCAGGAATCTAATGTCAGCATCAGGCACTCACAGGTCAGCTTTAACACGATTAGTCAGAGACCATTGAACCTGTGAATTCACCTAGTCCCACTCCACCCATCTTCTCCTCATAGCTCTGCAAATTTTTTTCTCTTCAAATAATTATCCAGTGCTCTTTTTATTGAATCTGTCGCCATCATTCTCTCAGGCAGTGGCATTCCCAGATCCTAAAGTTTTCCCTCATGTCACTGTTGTTTCTTCTGCCACTCACCTTAAAGCAATGTCCTTTGGTTCTCAACCCTTCTGGCAACAAAAACACTTTTTCTCCATCTAATCTGTTTAGACCATTGATGATTTGAGCACCTCTATCAAATCTCCTCTTAATCTTCTCTTCCCCAGGGAGAACAGCACCAGCTTCCCGAATCTATCCACCTAACTGAAGTTCCACACCCCTGGGGCAGGATGTTTAGGTCGGCGGGATGTCGCGATTGGCCGGAGAACGGACCGTCGACCGCGATCAGCCTTCCATCGTGCTTTCATGCTGGCCGGCCAATTAACGGACAGGACAGCCAGCGTGAAACGCACGCTGAGGAGCTCAGTGCTGCCGGGGTGGGGTGGGCGGGAGGAGGGCAGGCGCTGATGTCAGCGCAGGATCGTAGGCGAGCGCTGACAGAAAGGTCCCTGAAGGCAGAGAGCTTTCGAGGGAGCCGAAGATCTGAAAAGCATTAAGTAAAAGGGTTTAAAATCAGGGAACAAAATGTACATCACAATCAGTCACCTGAACCTATACATGATAAAAATGCTGTCCATAGATATTTATTTTTCTTTCATTTAAGATCGGAAACCTCATCCTGCCCTTGGATGAGATTTCATGAAAAATGCAACGTCCGCCTGGCCGATTCGCATGTTCAACAACCATAAGATTGGACAGACCACGAAAAATTGGAGACAATTGCACCTTTACTCACCTTAATTGGCCTCTCAATTGTCGGTGGGCGCACTTCCGACTTTTGTGCAGTTTTTCTGCACTGATCTACCTACATCACTCTACAAGTTAAAGTGCAGTATGTACTGGCATAATGCACCACTGAAATAGACTTTTTGATTTTACCCATGACTTTTTTGAATAGCAAGTTGGTCATTTCGGCCAAGTTAGAGATGCAAGGCACTGCAAGTGGCTGCTTAAGCAAAAGGCTTGGTGGACGAGTAACTCTGGGCCCTAAGAGTATTCCTACTATGAGCACTGGCAGAGATCTTGGAGTAACATTGCAAAGTGTCTTGGATGCAAAATAGATGTTGCCGATCATGTGTGGGGAAATAAATTTTAAATGGTTAAAGATGATGGTAAAGAGGAGACCTAAGTAATAGCTGACACACTAAACTCAAAAGCAGGTATAGAAAAAGAGGGAAAAAAATTGAATATTGTGCATAAGGAGAAAAAGAGCAGTTTAAGATTTCAGTTTGTGTCAGATTCAATTCTTTCTTGGAGTTGGTTCCTTGCAGTTACCTTATTTTCCTCACTTTGCAGCATTTTATTGTGTTTCCATGCCTTAACGCATTTCACAAAATTCATTTGGGGATTAGCATCGTGTAAAGTGCCCCATAACAAAGTTGGACAATGATTTTAGAAAAATTATGGGTGTATTTTGTTTTCTGGATAAAACAAATGAAACGATGTGATTAAATGCTTGAACTGAAGTGAAATATTGTAATCTTAATCTGTCTAGTGTTTTTGCTTCTATTCTTGTTCTGTACAAGTTCACTGCTAATGTATGTAAACTTATCAGAATGATTCCGGGGATAAGAAGATATGATTAGGGTGAAGCTTGAAAAACAAGGGCTGTATTCACTGGGGCAGAACAGGTTAACCAGGAAGTTCTAATAGAAAGTATTCAAATTTATGAGACAGTTGGGGAGGATAATCATCGAAAGACAATTTACACGGGTGGTAACAAACTGATATCGTTTTGAATTTCTGACAACGGGAAGTGGGAAAATAGAAGCATGCTTTTGCGGTCAAAGGGTTATTTGGACATGAAATGCTTCACCAAGTAAATCATAGAATCATTGAAGTTTACATTATGGCAGGTGACCATTTGGCCAATCGTACCTATGTTGGCTCTTTGCCGGAGAAATCCAAAACAAGTCTCTCTCCACATTGCTCTGGATCTTCTGCTTCAAACCTTCAGCAAATATTACATTAGAAGATACAATGATCACTTCCCCAACTACTCGCTGAGACAAAACATTCCATGCTCCAGCAGCTCCCCAAATACAGAAATTTCTTCTGATCTCTTTCCTTACTCTCTTTGTAGCAATTGATGGTCCCTTGTTGCTGACTCCCCAACCAGAGGAAATAGTCTTTTCTTATTGATGTGATGTTTAAGAGAGACGGAAATAAACACTTGAAGTGGACAAAGATTAAGGGGCACAAGCAGTGAGCCAGAAAATGCATTAGAATAGGTAGCTCAAATGTTGAATGACACTGACGTGGGAACAATGGACTGAAAAGGTTCTGACCTCACTGCAATGTGTATAATTTCTCATAAGCAATCAGGAATTTATTTAAAATATGAAGACGAATTTCACCATCAGTAGCTGGTTGAGATCCTGAAGGAGGCTGATGTCACTGTTGGCAAATGGTGGTTGGGAGAGTGGGACATGTACCTTGTGGCGTCACTGTTAGCTCCCTTCTTGATCACCTTTGGTAGTTGGAAATCAATTTGCCAGAATTAATTTCTCCTGAATTAGCCTAGAATGCTCTCATCTCTTATTTTTACCTCTCCCCAGAGATTTACCATATGGACTGCAGTGGTTCAAGAATGCAACTCCCAACCCCCTTCTCAAGAGCAATTGGGAATGGGCAATAAATGCTGGCCTAGCCAGCGACACCCACATCCCATGAATGAATAAAAAAAACATGGCTTCTGGCGGATGGGGACCACTGAGGGTTATGGAGCTTATTTGCAACATGTCTTAATGAAACAGGCACAAAGAACTGACTGTTCTTTTTTACTGTCGGTTTTTTTTTCTGTGTTCGTATCAACATGCCTTCAAAAGTCAATTCACTAAGGATTACGACTAACGTTCGTAGTCTATTGGGCTTTTTTGTCTGTATCTATTAAATTTTGGCCAAGCAGTCAGTGTTGACATGTACGAAGAGTTACTGAGCCTCATAATTGGAGTATTACACACACAGATAAATTGGTAAGCTTATGCCTTATTCACACCCCCCAACCACCCCAACCCACCATCACATTGATTGGCTCAATTGACAGCAAGCCAGCTCCCTCAATGACGTTGTCGACAGTTAATGTTTAAAAATTTAATGGATAAAATAAAACATTGCTTCAATTGCTCTTACTGTAAGTTTGCAGAGAATAGCTACAGGTTTTCTTTCCAACTAGAGAAACTTTGGCGATTTGTACAACATGCAACATTTTTATCTGAACAGTAAAACACAGAAATAATTCAAATTTGGATGTGAGCTAAAAGCTAGATCTTAGGACAAACATTTGTAACTGTTTGATTTTCAAACAAAGTCCCTGAGAGTGATACTTTATTATTACATGTGAAGAATATATTAAATAAAGAATTAGAAAGTATGGAAGAAAATGCTTTGTAAGGAACTGATTTCTACCATAGTGAGAGAAGCAAACCTTCAGCTCAGCTCTGTCTGCTTTCTCTTTCTGCTGCCCAGCTCCTGCTGATGATTTCAGACACAATTCAGCCTTTGCCATGAAACAATCCTCTTCCATCATAGTTAGATTTCTGCTGTCATATATTCCATCATTTTACTACAGTCTGAATAGGCATTGTTGCTCCTTGTGCAAATTGAAAAGTGCATTCCACATCCATGTTCAAACGGTGCAACATATTGCCATGAAACATATATAGCTTGCCAGCTGATGGAAGAGACCTCTGTCACCTCTAACCTTGCTCACTCCATCGCAACCTTTCCTTTCTTTGTTGTATCAGTTGTTATGGACAGGGACAAGAGAGAACTAAAACCCCAATTCCCTTCCCTTACCATCCATCATCAGTGTGTTTTTGAAAAGGGAGATCTGTGTGTTTCTTTACCCCTGAATGTCTGGTCAATTTGAATAACCAGCAGCAAGCTTTTGTGGGTTTAAAGAAAGATGATTATTTATTCACCCCAAAATTCTAACATTCCATCACTCACTCAGTGCTCATACATACACACACACACACACACACTCGAGAAAAACTAAAGTTAAAGACAATAGCGCACTTTTACAAGTTTGTAAAATGTGTTTGGCTAGCCTTAGAAAAAAGCATGGCTTTCAGGCCCAGTGAAGAAGACATTTTCACCCCTGAATAGTAGTCTAGATGGATTCAATAGCCAGGGTTGTATATCAAGATTTTTTCAGGATTCCCTCAAAGAGATGGATTTTCAGCAGGTCATAAAGTTTGTTGTCTATAGTCTTCTTACCAGATGGTCAAGTTTCTGTACTAGTGGACTTGAAAAAGGAACAGGCTGGGAGACCTTATGATGTTACAGTCTCCGGTTTTAAAGCATAGATGTTGCTGCCTTTGCTGCTGTTTTTCTTGCTGTGTGGTTTGCAGACTGACTGGGCTCTCCCTGGGTCTTGGGTAATAAGATTCGTTATCTGAAGACAGCTTCAGTCAGGTGATCACATGATCAATGCTCCTATTTTTCCATCCAGAATGTTTTGATGTTAGAAGCCATTGCTACACGATGGGGAATGGACGGGGGACATTCACACTTACTGAGATTGAACTGGTTACTCTACAGCTCTCTTTGTTAAATTTCGAGTTCAGAGACAGGGGGCGGAATTTTCCCAACCTTCCCACCATGGGTTTCCTGGCGGGTGGGAGTGGAGAATCCAGCGGCAGTCAAAAAGTCAGGAACCTGCTGACGTAAAAATAGTTTGCGATTCTGCCGATGGTGGGTCCGTTACCCCACTGCCTAGTAGTGTGAAAGCCATTTGCTTTCATTACCATCCCGTGAATGCTCATTAAAACAGCTGCTTGCCGGAATCTCGTGATGCCTTCCAATCGGCATCACGTCTGTGGAAAACTACGCCGACCTTCAACCCATCTGAAAGGGAGTGGGGATGACAAACACAAGGGGGGCAAATGGGGAAGGAAGGCTGCGCAAGGGCTTTGAGGGAGGAAGGGGCACGATGAAAGCAGAGGGGCAAAGAGGTGGTGGAAGATGGGGGAACAATGAAAGGCAGGTGGTAGACTGAGGGGTGGGAGGCTGGAGCCAGACAAGGGAATGTGAAACGCTGACATTCAAGGAGGTCAAAGGGATAACTGGAAGGGGGTGCACATAGACCCTAGAATAGGAAGGCGGCTTGTTAGTGTGGCACAAGAGGGATGGGTCGCAGGGGTCAGGAGGTGGGTGGGTGCTTTGGGTGGGGACACTGAAGTCCTCAGTCATCAGGGCAATGGAGAACTCTGTGAAAGTCCAATTCCTTGGCCTGGGGCTTGCGGTCAGGAGTCACAGAGTACAGACACTCCTGTGGTGATGTGGAAAGGAGTCAGAGAGCACAGGCAGTCAAGGGGCTATGTGGGCCTCATAATCAGAAGTCAGAGATAGGAGACAGTCCAGGGGTGCAGCGGGCAGGCAGCAGGAGGACTCATTGGGAGCACAGTGTACTCTAGCTGCAGGGAGGGACAATAGCTGGGTGATCCAGAGGCAAAAAAAACATAGATTGGTGTGTGGGGCTGTCTCACAGTCACTGTTCTTGCACTTGGTTGTCTCTGTACGAGGCTGCAGATGGAATGGTGTTGGTAACTGGAGGCATCTGCAGCCTGTAGATTGGAAACACGGAATAAAGGGGGATGGGGTATGTAAAGCTCTCCTGGGGGGGTTCACACAGCCTCTAGATGGAGTGCGTAGAAGTCCACACAGGGCCGGGAATGTCAGTAGTGATGGGCTCAGGGGGGAGGGTAGAAATGTCCACCATAACAACTATGGGATCCAGCATTATTGGGGGAGGCTGGAGAATAACAGGAGGGTGGTTTACCTTCACATTGTGACATTCCAGGTATATATCAGGCACACGGACAGTGAGAGAGGGAGCATCGAATTGTGCTTTGAAGTCATTGTGGAGAACCATCATCTTGCTGTACCACAGTAATGGCGCTGTCTCAAATCAAAAGTACTGGTGAATCTGATCAGGAGGGGTTTGAGGCTGTGTGTGAGGAGCTCACTGCTGGGCTAAGGGGCCCTTTCTGGGGGCTGTTCTCTAAGTTGTTGGTGCTGCAAGAATGAACATGAATCTGCTTAGTGAGAAAGGAGGAAGAACTCCTTGGAAGAAAGACACTGAAAGCCAATGGCTTCATTACAGCTGTTAAAGGGCCACTCAGAACTCAGTGGCTTCACATCACCCTCACTGCATCTCAAGAGTAGCACATAGGAATGTAGAATTTGGGAATGCAGGCAATAGTGAGGGAGACACGGCTTTGTCATCCATGGCATTCCATCAATGAAGGCCTGGGCCAAAGACATCCACTCACGAGCAATTAATTGGTCATTACTATGCCACATCAGAGATTGGAGCATAGAGGTAGGTTGTGTCACTCATCTCAATTAAACCTCAGCATCCCACACAAAGTTTCAGATGCTACATATCTGAGATGCTACCTTGTTCACCCCAATGTGTGTGTCAGCATCTCAGGGACAAGCTGCATCAGCCACCATGCAAGTAGGGCTGGACAAACTATAGACCCTTACAGTTGCCTTATGTTTCATATTCTGAGCTTCACTTTCTTGCCCCTTGAATCGTTAATGTCTTCCATATTTCCTTTCAGAGAGAAGGCAAAAGCACAAATTGGCTCAGAGCTCAATGCTGCCTTTTTCAGGGTCCTAGCGCAATGGAGGAGGTGAAAGAGGGAGAGGTGATGTGAGCACAGCTCCAGCTGGAGGCTCTGCCTGAGGGACATGATCAAGGGGAGCCACAGCGTGAACAGGAGGGTCAGGAGGAAAGTCCCAGACAATGGCGGTGAATCGCCAGACCTAGGGTATACATTAGAAGAGTCTCCTATTTACAAATGAGTGAGGGACAATGCTGAGCACGACTGCACTTGTTCTGAGCTCTGGTATATCACATATGCCACATTCTTCGTGAAGACCTGATGCCATGTGGAGTTGGAGGGTATTCCCTGCCAGTGGCTTTGAAGGTGACCGCAGTGCTCAGTTTCTTTGCTTCTGGGTCTTTCCAGGGATCAACATCAGCATCTCTGAGTCCACAACACATTGATGCATACAGTAGGCCACAGGCACACTTTACAGGAAGGCCCATCATTATGTCAGGTTTGCTCTGGATGAAGATAGCCAGGCTGCGAGATTCACCGGCTTTGCCGCCATCTCAGGCTTCCCAAGAGTGCAGGGTGCAATAGGCGGCACCCCTGTGGCTACACGGGCTCCATGGCAGCAGCCCCTAATGTTTATAAACCACAAGGGCTGTCATTCCATCAATGTACAACTGGTGTGTCATCACCGGAAGAACATACTGCATGTTTGTGCAAGTAACCTGGGAGTTGCCATGACTCTTACATCCTGAGTCACTCCCAGGTGCCTGAGATTTTCAAGGGACCTGTACGCCTGCAGGCATGGCTGCCTGGGGATAAGGGGTATCCACTGAAATGCTGGCTGATGACACCAGCTCATCGCCCTCAGAGTCATTCCGAGGAAAAGGTACCATGCTGCTCATAGCTCCACATGCTCCCTTATAGAGCAGAACACAGAGCTTCTGAAGATGCACTTAAGGTGCTTGGACCGCTCAGGTGGCTCACTCCAATACACTCCCGACAGGGTTCCCCGCATCATCGCAGTGTGTTGCACCCTTCACAATCTGGCAATGCAAAGAGGTGATCCCCTGCCAGAGGATGAAATGGAGGAAGATGAGAGCTCATTGGAGGATGAAGATCTAGAGGCTCCGGAACCTCAGGAGGCTGCTGAGGGTCAGTATGAATGCAATGGCACCATGGAGGAAGCAAGATGTGGGAGACATGCCCGTAACACTTTCATTGTTGGCAGGTTCCAGGAAGAGTAAAGTCAAGGGACAGCATATGGCCACATCTCTCCTAGCCCCCAATGCCATTCCCTTTCACCTGAGGGGATGTCCAACCACTTGCAGCAAGAAGGAGTCCAGCATTCACACTTGCATGTTCTGGTGTCATGAATCACCAGGCCATGATCACTGTATTGGTCCACAGTGCCCTGTGAGTGAGCTCACTCTGTGAACTGAGAGTCCACTGAGGAACGAAAGTGATGCGAGAGAAGACTTGAAGCTTTCTTCGCCATCTAATAATGCCAACACTGCTGCAACTGAGATGAGGACGTGGCTAAGGATCTCCTCCTCTTGTCTTCTGCCGCTACCAATGAGAAGCCACAAATGCTGCTGGAGTATCAATGCTGATGAGCTGCCCTCACTCAATGGTGTTCCTTGAGGAAGAAGGGTTAGAAATGCTTACATCACACACTTCAAATAAAGATTTAAACGCATCTCCGCAAAGTGCGGAAACTAGTTCAAGTGAGGTTGACATCACAGGAATGTTAATCTTACAGTGGGACACTATCACTGAGTGGAATGATGGCTAAACCTCGGCATAAGAGGATTTCAATGTACAAAATCACAACGCGTTCAGTTGACCAAAACATTCACATAACCATTGGATGTATTCACAAAAGTGCAAGTTCTTTACAGTTATAGCACACCCGTGACCCAAAAGTGACATCAATTTTTCTTAACTTTCCTAACTCTAGTATTACGCCTGGGTGCAGCCCCAACATCTGCAGCAGAGGTGGAGGCAGCCTGCTGACTGCTGTGTCCTGATGTCTGCGATGACCTTGGTGGGTGTTCTCTGGTGGCCCGAGGCCTGGAGGGCCCTGGCCTGATAAGGGTCTCCTGCTCAGGGTCAATGCGCCCTCGGCAGTCTGAGCAGCTGGAGTGGGTGGGGTCACAGGCAGAGCGGACTGTGAGCAGCCGCACACCATTGGAGTGTCCTGGGAGGAGGGCCCCACCCCCCCCCCCCCCCCCCTCCCCCCAGGGTGTCCGGCTGACACTCATTCTCCCTGTGGGTGCCCGAGAGCCTCGCTTTGACTCCTTAAGGTGATGGTCAAGGTGCCTCGTCCCCATGCTGCCTACATCGTGATGGTGCCCACCAGGGTGTGTGGCCATGGAGCGCAGGGCCAAGCGCAAATCTGGCAAGACCTACTGGGCCAAGGTCTCCACGGTGGTCGCCAACCTTCCCATGGTGACCTTGAAGCACTCGCATGTCAGAGCCACGACATCCGACAGAACGTGGGCGGACTCCTCCATTGTTTATTCTAGTCTGCAGAGTGACTCTCGAATGGCTGCCTGATGTTCCGCTGCCTGTCATTGCATCTCCAGCATTGAGTTGGCGGCTGCTTCCAAAGGCTCATCATCTAACTCGGACTGTGTCTCTGCGTTGGTGGAGGGTTCGGGTGAGCGCAATGATGGTTCTTCCAGAACTTCCTCTTCGGACATGGTCTGGGGGATTGGACTGATGCTGGGCTGCCTTGTGGGCCTCGATCTGCTGCCGGCTAGAAAGTAGAGAATAGAGTTTCAGTTGGATGTGCATGAGCATGTGACTCACTGTCATTGTCAGGATGTGATGAACTGACGGAGCTGTGTTCCATACTAGGTTGCTGGGAGAGGCCGATTTACCCTTCCCCACAAGAGCAATTGCTATCGTCCCCAGCCAGCTTGGCTGCAGCCTCCTCGAACTCAGTGAGGTCAATGATGTCGGCCGTCCCTCCCCTGCGCTCATTCTCTTCTGTTGTGTGCCAGCTTGCCCTGTACGAAGATGAATGGCATGTGATGAGAAGGGAGGGAGGGAGCAGAGGTTGGGTGAGATGCATGTCCTCTGTGTGTGGTGAGCCCTTTCCTGCAGGGCCAGAGGATGGAGCAACATGACAGACGAGATGGTGGTGATGTGAAAGTCTTGGTGAGAGAACGAGTGTTGATAAGTGCCCCCCCTGCTAAGGGTTGTGTGAGACCCCTGAAGACAGCAGCCGTCTGAGTGCACAATGCCATGATGAGAGCTTGATATTGGAGGGAGTTGAAGGTTGATTTACCCTGGCGGAGTGGATGAGATCATTCATCCTCTTCCTGCATGAATGGCCTTTCGGGCTCCTGTGCGACGGCCTCCCAGGGGTGAGGCTGGTGTGCCTCCTGGATCCATCCCTGGGATACAGGACATGCCTGTACGCCCGCACTTCTCGGATCAAGGCTTCGAGGGCCTGATGGCTGAAGCGGGGGTGCTGACTTCTTCTTGGAGGCTTACGGCCTTCTTGGGCGTGGAAGGTGTCTGTATCCTGCAGAGCTGAGTGCTGGTCAGAGTGGGATGTACGTGTTCAACTGGCGTTTAAATATGGCAGCCAGACCTCCGACCCCGCCAACTGACTGTGGGCCATCTTAGCAGCCTGATAACGTCCATTTTAAAAGAAAAGACAGTTCCAGAAAATTCTATACGGAATACAGTCCAGGTTTAAAGTTATGAATATGGTATGCCTTGACTGCAGTCAGATTTTTCTCTTTGTTCCTCCTGAGCTGTGAATCCACTATTTCAGATGCTTATATTGTCACCATTTGGAAATCAAGATTCATGACATATTCTAAGCTCATTATTTACAATGCCTGTAAACTGATTATATCTCCGCTCCTCAGACAGTCTTCTTTCTATAATCTACAAGTTTTGAATATCCAACCCTGGCGTCACCCAATCAGTACTTATTGACTTATCTTGTATTTTCAACCCTGTGCAGTGTCCTGATCAATGGGCCTCAGTCGATCACCAAGATTCCTCAGCCACTGGAAAAAAATATGGGCGAGTTGCTATTTTCACTGCCTGACTGGTCCTTTGGAAAGCAAATTGCTCACCCATTAGAAAATCCATTTGATTTCCACTCCATTCATATCAAGAGGATCAAAATTGTTTGGATGATGCAATGCCTGAGCAATCTGCTCCGTCAGATAGTCACCTGGGGAGTGAAGATGAAAATTTACCCCATAGCATTCTTGGCATAAATAGTATCTCTGAGACAGATCAGTTTACATTCCTTAAGAGTAAGTGGTGAAGGAAATAAATAGGTTTGCTCTGCCAATTTGATGAAACACGATGTGGTCGTGAGCAATGGTCCTGCTGGGAACGTAGTTATTGGGATTGATTTGCATGGTTTTTAAAAGTGAGTGAGAGAGAGAGGGCAAAAAGGATTTTATCCACATTTCACAGTTCACATTGCTCTTTCAAAATGATGGTGACACGTTTTTTTACAGGTAATGTTCTGGAAGACAGTGGCATAGTGGTAATGTGACTAGACTCGTAATCCAGAGGGCCAGGCTCATGGTCTGGAGACATGGGGCAGAATTTTCCGGTAGGCGTGTGGGGGCGGGCCCGACACGCTGACACGTAAATGATGTCGGGTGTGCGTCCCGACGTCATCGCACACCATCGCGATATTCCGACTCTGGTGCATGTCCACCAAAATGTAAATGGCCCATTAAGGCTATTAAGAACTTAATTGAATCACTTGTGAACGCAGCCTGTCCAACCTTAAGGTTGGCGGGTAGGCGAAAAGCCCAAGCGGCCTTGGCCTTTTTCAGGAAATCCCACAGGTGGGATGAGGTTTCCTGAAGCTTTGATTAAATAAATAAATAAATTTTCATAAATATAAAAAACATGTCCCCACTCCATGTGACACAGTCACATGAGGGGACATGTTTAAATACATTTTTAAATCATTTCTTTAATTGTCTTAATTGTTTAATTGTTTTAATATCCATTCAATCTTCCTGAGGCAGCTCCGTGCCTCAGAGGGATTGTTGGCCTCGACTGTCCCTCCTCCCTCCGCCCGCACTCTAGCGCTGAGCGCTACGGGTCGAGTATTACACTGGGTGGGCCCGCCTAAAATGGTGGCGCGGACCCGATCCTGAGCGGTGATCTGCTCCGCACCCGCTCCCACCCCCCCAACCACTCCTGCCCAGCCCGCCCGCCATAGGAAAAATCCTGGTCATGGGTTCAAATCCCACCACCACAGCAGCAGGTGTAATTTAAATTCAATGAATAACCTTGGAATTGAAATCTTGTCTCAGTAATGGTGACCATGACAACTATCATCGATTGTTGTGAAAATCCACCTGGTTCACTGATGTCCTTTAGGGGAGGAAATCTGCCACCCTTACCTGGTGTGGCCTACATGTGACTCCAGCCCCACAGCAATGTGGTTGACTGTTAACTGCCCTCAATGGCTTAACAAGCCACTCAGTTCAAGAGCAATTAGGGATGGGCAACAAATGTTGGTCTTGCCAGCAGTGCCTATATCCTATGAAATCTTTTTTTTAAATTTTCATTCCTCTCCTGTGGGTACTTGCATCAACATCCTGGGGGTTACCATTGATCAAAAACTGAACTGGACTAGCCATATAAATATTGTGGCTACAAGAGCAGGTCAGAGGCTAGAAACCCTGCGGTGAGTAACTCACCTCCTCACTCCCTAAAGCCTGACCACCATCTACAAGGCACAAGTCAGGAGCGTGATGGAATACTCTCCACTTGCCTGCCTGAGTGCAGCTCCGACAACAATCAAGAAGCTTGACACCATCCAGGTCAAAGCAACCCGCTTGATTGGCACCCCATCCACAAACATTCACTCCCTCCACCACCGACACACAGTGGCAGTGGTGTGTACCATCTACAAGTTGCACTGCAGGAATTCATCAAGGCTCCTTAGACAGCACCTTCCAAACCCACAACCATTACCATCTAGAAGGACAAGGGCAGCAGATAGATGGGAACACCACCACCTGGAAGTTCCCCTCCAAGCCACTCCTGGCTTGGAAATATTTTGCCGTTCCTTCACTGTCACTGGGTCAAAATCCTGGAACTCCCTCCATAAGGGAGTGTGGGTGTACCTACACCGCATGGACAGCAGCGGTTCAAGAAGCCAGCTCACCTTCTCAAGGGCAATTAGGGATGGGCAATAAATGCTGGCCCAGCCAGCGACGCCCACATCCCATGAACGAATATTAAAAACAAATCCTTCCAACATACACCAGCGGCAGACGGTAAGAGCGGGAGAGATTCCTGGTCAGCCATGTGATGGAAAGAAATTGGAGCCTCTTACCATCACTACCTGTAGCTCCAGATTAAAAGTATATGTTGCCACAGCAACTTGGATGCCTTGTGGGTGGGGGCAGGTGTTTGGCTCAATTGGCTGTACAGCCAGTGTGGGTCAGATTGGTGCCAACAGCATCCCTGTTCTGGCTGGGATGGATTTGGGACCAACCTCTTGCCCTACCCATGGCGCTATCGCGTTTGACCAGCCTTCAGGCAGTGAACTCAAGAAGAAATAGCCAGCAAAGGGGTATTATCCAGCAGCCCACATTTTTTATGGCAGTGAAGCAAGATCACAATTTTTGATACTTCATAAGAAAGGTAGGGTGGGAAAAAAGAACTCACGCTGGCAGAGTTGAAGTAAAAGCAGAAAATACTGAGGGCTCAAGGGCACATCCATCATTACCTGAAAACATAGGTTAAATTTTTGGTGGAATTTTAATCAAAACTGACATAATCATCTTACACGAGGGACTAAAGCAAAGAGGGAAGCGGGGGAGGAGGGTGGTCAACAGGTAGACAACACGGAGAGAAAAATACTCAAATAACAAGGAAAAGGATGAAACTGAGAGTGAACAGGATGAAGAAGGCAAGCAAAAATCAAGTTGAAGAGCAAAATAGAAGCTGTTCAAACATTTTGGGAAGAGAAATGGCAGTGAGCCAAATCACATAAATAAAAAGAAATACACAAACGCTTGAAATCTGAAATGTTCCCAAAATGTTAACACTTTTTTGCTAAATTGAGTATAGACTCTAATACAAAAGCCAAATACTATGAATACAGGAAATCTGAAGTAAATCTGAAATCTGAAATCCCAGCATTTTCTGTTTGAGTACAGATTCTGCTTTTGCCCTTATCGCTCTGCTGCCCACCAATTTCATGCCTGTTATTATTTAGTAAGGGTGATTTTGCCATCCTGCACTTACAGCAAGAAGCAACACTCACAAGCAGCATATCTCAGGAAGTCACAGGCATGTGGTTCCTGATTTTCCACCCATTTAAGTTAAGTCTTGTCTGACCACTGCAAGAGTGCTTTCTCCCTCTCTCTCTCTCTCTCTGATTGCTTGGGCTGCCAGCATATTTTTTTTAAAAAAGCACGTTCTTCCATCCCCAGGAATATAAATATTACTCTGTGAATGTTATCTTGAATGGTACATTTCTATTTGGGCATGCAGGATTGTCAAACTCAGTCAGCTGAAATATAGCAAGGAAATCTTCAACACCAGCTGGTTCTGACCAGCACGTTTTATTTATCATTGTTATTTACATTGGTTGATGTCTGTTCTCTGTGTCCTTGATCTATCAGCATTGGACAACATTAATAAGTCCATCAGTGGAGATACAAATTCACACATGTATGAGGCTAATAGTTAGCCTTGGGGTCAGGAATAGATTTGTGAATATTAATATCAAACAGCTGCGTTCCTTCTGCTTAAACATTTTGTCAGTTACTTAGCTCTTTAAAACCTGCAATCACAGTATTATACAATGGGATGCTCATTTTAAATGACTTTAAAAAAACAACCTGACGAATGTTAGCACCGGGAAATGCACCATGCCAGTCTGTTTTGCTGGGTTAGATGCAGGCAACAATTAAATATACCTGAATAACATGTCTTAGCCCCAGCTTCAGCAGTAGAATGAAATTATCAGTTAGGGGCAGGTATTTATGTTGGGACAGTCTAAATTTAGAATCTTTATCTTGAGCAGATGGTGGAAACTGGGGTTGGATTTAAACTGTTACGAACAGGTGAGAAGGGGTGAACTGGCTCCCCTATATTCAACCTCCTCCGTTGGTCGCAGCAAAGGTTTAAGTCTCTTTTTCACAAGGATATGCCTTTTCCGAATCCAAATGTATTCAATTATTTAAGCGGAGAGCAATAAGGAGCCAATCAAGCAAGGTTTTCTTGAGTCAAAGAAAGATCAAACCACTAAGCCCGAGGGAAAAAAATAATAAAACGCGATGTCACACATATAGGTATCAGAAGTAAGGGAAGTTAGAGTCCAATAAAAAAAAAGGTTAAAAGAATATACGGTTAAGTGTCCTTTGATTGTCCTGGAGACGGAGATTTTTAAACGTTGCGGCTG
This sequence comes from Cetorhinus maximus, assembly GCF_964194155.1. Lineage (NCBI taxonomy): Eukaryota > Metazoa > Chordata > Chondrichthyes > Lamniformes > Cetorhinidae > Cetorhinus > Cetorhinus maximus. Next base: position 8,366,812 of record NC_135890.1, read on the forward strand.
ATTTGGATTAGCTGGTTTTGTAGATGCAGCCTGATGAAGGAGATACTGCAATTATTATTGGATCTCGGTTTTGGGTAGGTTTCTAGTAAAGTTGGCTTTCAAGCCACGTATTACACTAGCAATCTTGCCTTGAAATACTTCACTCATTGGCCAGGATTTTCCCCTTGGTGATTTGGGGGTGGGGCCCGCTCGCCGAGGGGAAAATGACGCGAGATGACGTTGGGAGGAATCCCCGACGTCATCCCGGTCCATTTAAATTTTTAGGAAGGCGGGCGGACAGCGAAATCAGCTGTCCGCCCGCCGACCTGTCAATGGCCAATTGAGGCCATTGACAGGCTAATTAAAGTAATTAAAGACCCTGCCCGTCCAACCTTAAGGCTGGCGGGCAGGCCAGGAGCCCCAGCGGGCTCCAGATTATTAACGAAACTTCATCCACTGGCGGGATGAAATTTCATGTCCGCTTTTGTAAAAAATTAATAAAGTTTATGTGGTCTTTATTAACATGTCCAATCTCGTGTGACATTGTCACATGAGGGGGACATGTTAATAATTTTTTAATGTTTCCATTTTTAAAGTTTTTTCCACTGTCAGTTTTCTCCCTGAGACAGGACTTTGCCTCAGGGAGAAGTGCGCTCTTTGACAAATGGGGATTCCCTCCCCCCCCGAACAGGAAGCAATAGCGCTTCCCATCGGGGATGCCGCTGGGCGGGGCCTTAATTGGCCCGCCCACTTAAAATGGCAACGGGCCCCGTTTCAGTGGTAGGGGTTGGCTGGCCATCCACCGCCGAGCCGGTGGGGCCCACATGCCATCAGAGGGCAAGATTCTGCCCATTGTATATTTTCAAGGGGTTTTGGATGTGTCTGTCTGTGGCAGCCATTATTTCAATATCCAGCACTTTGTATTTTTAATGTCTCTTCTTTAGACAGTGACGAGTTTTGATGGGTCCCTGAATCACCGGAAATGTCCCTCTCTTCACACTCCCCTGACGGTGATTTATTTGTTTTTCACCTTCACCTTGGAAGGTGACCTTGCATTGTTAGGTAGTTTGTTCTGCGACATTTCAAATGACAAAATTTCCAGTCAGTTGAAAGTTGAAAAATTACATTTTCAAAAATAAAGGGGCATGACCTCTTAAGAAAACCCAGATCCCAGGGGGTAAAGACCAGTGCCACACTCACCTTACAGCAATTAGCTTTTATATGCAGATAGTGCTGGGAGCAGGTTTCAGGAAATTGGACTTTGATTAGCTGCAAAGAAGAATCCTAAGGCTGCCCCCTCATCAAATAAAAGTGAAAAATTGATACTGACATGTCATAAATATGACCAGTTGGCAGAATGTGCTTGCATCAAACAGACACCAGCTGATTGAGCTATCGCATATTGTGAGTCACTTAGGTGATCTAGCTCATTTTTAATCCCTGCCCAGTGTCAGTGGGAGAGGTGGTGATGGGGAAGGTAAGATGATGAAGGGATTTGTACAGTGCTTGCTCCCCTACCCCCAGCATTTGTGCCGACCGGACTCAGGCACAGGAGGTTCAGCTTCCCCAGAGGAGTGAGGGCCTCATTTCAACAGCAGCATTGTGTCATCGAGATGGACACACTATTTTAACCTTGCGATCAACGACAGTCCACATGGTCTCCACTCCAGCCAGTGAGTAGAAGCTGGCTGCAACCAGGCAGGAGTGATCACCTTGGGCCCCCCTGCCCTGGGGTTCAATATCCTGCTCCCTGAGTGCAAATTTGCTTTTCCCAATCTGTACTCAGTTTGCTACGGGCTGCCTCCAAACGGTCCTGACTAGCGGCCTTACAATTCCTTCCCCCCTGCCCTGTATCCCCTCCCCCATAAATTAGTTTTGACTTCCATCTTCTAGGCAACGACATTTTTGCCCCTGATTTCAGGTGGGCGACTAAGTCAGGATATACCAATGAGGCTTGCGAGTTAAAATCTCCTGGCCTCGTGATCTGGGGGAGGGGGAGTGTGGGTGAGAGGTCTGGAGGGTTTGTCAGCTGCTTCAACACTGATTTCCAGCTCAAATTAAAATTGACCCCTCTGTGTCATGTCAAGGAATAAATAAAGAAATGTGAATAGAGGGTGCCTTTTAGACATTGTAGGTGAAAATGTTGAGAAATGCTTGGAAATGTATCAGTTGTCACTCCATGAAAATAGATGGTATACTTGAACCCTGGCCTTTACCTGTGGTAATCCCTCTATTCTTTAGTCAGTCCTATAATGAGCTTCTGCCTGTTGAGCTTCAACTGAAACCATGGTGAATATTCAGCACTTTTTAATTTCAGAGTTTTTTTCTCTCTGGGTGTCCTATAATGACCATCTGTTCACAGCTGAAAATGAAACCAAGTTAAGACGCACACAACTTTAAAACTCCAAGCTAATTTTAGTTAACAGTAAATAGTGTCACATCAACATCTGGGCATAAAAATTGTTGATCATTTCTCCAAAGCAGTTAACATGTGTTTTTAAACAAATAGAAAACTTTGAGACTTAGACGAAATATAAAAATGATTAAATGCTAAGTGTTGGGATAGAGGAAAAGAAATCTAAGCAGTTGTTGTGTGGAATGTGAACATCTCCTTTATTACTTTTGTTTAAATGCAATCATGCTTTTTATATTAAATAGGAACCAGAGAGCTCAATACTATGTGAATTACATGATTCTTAGTTTTATCCTTTCTTATTTATAACTTAATGCTCACACTGAAGAAAGAAAGAGATTTATTTAATATTCTCAGATGGTACAGGAGGCTGGGTGTTAGTTAGAAAGCAACTAATAACAGGCTCCATAGTCATCACGCAGAATTATATGGTTAGTAGTATTCCAAATTATATGTATTTAAAAGGAAATGTGAAAAAATGCTTACTATTTTTGGCTTGGGTGAATAGGCAGAAAATAGGGCGATGAAAATTATATTCAGGCAAACCACATCACTTGCAAATGGTGTTACCATGATGACAACACATGGTTCCTTTGCCTCCGCCAGGAAAGGATATTTCCGTGGATTTTTTGTTGTGAAGACAGTGCCCTTTTAAAACACAAATCACTAAGTAACACATTGAGGTACTTAGCAACTTACAGGTCCAATAGACCACGGAAGCACAGTGCACTACTTACAAAAGATACAAAATAGATTGTACAATACCAACGGAGGCCAGTGAATCCTCAAACTTCTCAGCCCACGACCTTCATCTGCAGCAGGGTCGACACTGAGATGTTGGCCAGAATTTTACACTCCCCCACTGCCAAGGTGGGAGGTGGGGGTTAGCGTGAAATTGAAGTGACGAGATTCCCTCTGGGTCCTCGCCGGCAATGACCACATTGCGATTTTACTTACTCAGATGGGAAGCCCACCCTTGCCCCAGTTGAGGCCCTCTTTAAGGTTGGTTTCCTGCCCAGCCTCAACTTTTAGGCTGATGGGAAGATTGAGCTGGCCTGAAGGAAGGCCGAAAACCTAAAAGGATTACATCTCGGGCGGGAAGGGGTGCAGGTGCTTCCATCAGAAGCCTACTTCTGACTGGAGATGCCGCCCCTTAAGGTCCAGTAGCCTCCGGACCACCCTTCCCCACCAGCCTCTCCCCCGAGACCCCGATTGCCCCCTTTGTGCCCCCTCCCACAGGGCTCCCGTCCTGGGACCCCCGTGAACTTACCTGAGCCTCTGCTTCCCGGACTTAGGCTCCAACATCCTCCTAAACTTCCTCTTCTGTCCACCGCAGCTCTTATCGCTGCAGAGACAGGAGAGCTGCTGACCAATCTGATTGGTCAGCAGCTCTCTAAGGCGGGACTTCGTCCCAAGTGAGGGGCGTGAAATGGCTGTGGGGCACTTGGGGTCGGCACGGGCAGGAAGCGAGGCCCCACCATCCGAAAAATTCAGGCTGTTGTTTTCCCTGGTCAGGGAATCTAACACACAGGGGCACAGTCTCAGGATAAGAGACCGATCATTTAGGACTGAGATGAGGGGAAATTTCTTCATTGAGAGGGTTATGAAGCTTTGGAATTCTCTACCCCTGAAGTTTGTGGATGCTCCATCACTGAGTTTGTTCAAGACTGAAATCAATGGATATTCGATCACTTAGCGAAGCGGTGAGTTTGGGGAGGCAGAATATTAGCCATGATCTTATTGAATGGCAGAGAAGGCTGACGGTACCAAATGGTCTACTCCCATTCCTATTTCTTATGTTCTTATGTAATCAGCCTTAATCCTGAATTAGGCAGAAGATTTATCACACTGGCTCCTTGCTCTTGATGGCTTGTGACTCATGAAGAAAGTGTGCTTGCTGTGTGTCTCTATGCATGCATGTGTCTATAAATGTGTGTGTGAAAGAAAAGGGGAAGAAACTAGAAAAATGCAAAATATCAAAGGAAATTGGTGTGATAGTAGAGGTAGAATTATTGTTACAAGATAAAGTATTGGGGATAAAGTGGGGAAGGTGTGTTCATGGGGAGCAGCTGTTTCTAATTTTAATTTGAAAGTAAGTAAAATAGAGAAAAGGGAAAAAGGAGATAAAGGGAATATAAAAGTAACAAAGAAGCCCTCCATGTCATTGCTCACAGGTAGTTCATAGGCTGAAGTACAGCCCCTGATGTTTACTGCAGTCCTGTTCTGAGGCCCCAGAGAGACACTTACCTCTTGCTGTTTCAACTCATTGATCTTCCTATGCTATTGCTCAGGTTTGTGACCTGACACTCACTCTCCGCTGCTGACACCTGAGTTTCAGATTCCTTTCCTCACACGAGAAATCGCCCTGTTTTGCTTTTGCTATCCGATTGGTCGTTGCTGAATGAACCCGAATGTAAACCTGAGATCCCACCATCCTATAATTTTAAAAAAATAACCTTTATTTGTCGAGGTTTAAAATAAGTTACGGAGCGGAGGAAGGAGACTGTGGGGCATAGGCTCCATCCCTGAGAGGGATCTCTTACATCACGCTAGTTTTATCATTTTGTTTTGATGGCTCCGAGCTTAAATTCATTGAAAGAAACCTGCTCCACCCTCGATATTTCTTCCTTATTCCTCTCCTGAAGGTGCTGACTCATATTGTGCCACTGTTGCGTGCATTTGATGCCATTCCACACTTCACCGAAGTGATTATTCATCTGTGAGTCTTAATATTGAGTGTTGGTAAAGCTATACATTCGAGAAACACCACAATCATGTCCACAGTCTTATCCTTCACCTTATTTCATTACATGTGCATCATTCACTTTTCAGCAGGGGTCATGGTATAAGGACCTATAACAGGAACTCCGGACTCAGGGATTGATTTCTCCCCTCCCAAAACTAGGGTCATTCATACCTCTTGTAGTGTTCTTAATGCCATCCTATTTGAGAACAGCAAAATCAGCACGAGCAAGGAATGAGCTCTGGACCTTTGTGATTTTACAAGGTTCAATAAGCTACTGGTGAGCGTGACATGTGAACATTTCTATTCCACGACTATAACCTAGCAGTAATGCAAGACCAAAATATTATGACATGAGAGGAAATGTCATGATTGTGACTGTTCACAAAGAGGCTCACGTTCTTCAACAAATTCATTTATGACATATATTCTATTAGTTTTAGTTTGGCTCTGCAAGCAGAGAAACCAATTTATTTTGTGCACACATTAAATAAATTCTGTATGATCACGAATAATAATGTTGCTGATTATATAAATTAACTAAACTAGTTTTGCCAGTTGAAAGCAGATAAGAGTGTTGGGGAAATGATAGTAATTGGATAATGCCAGACTACAGTCTTGCTTTTGACTTACATGTCCTGACATAGCTTACATTTCTTTCAGTTTCATTATTTTTTCTCTCTATTTCTGTTAAAAAGGATTTACAATGTCACGTCCAAATTTACTTTGGCTAGGATAGTGGAAGAGCAGGCTAGATCAGCTTGTCTTTTACTGCCCATCAATTTTGTACCTTCCTTAGAGTGGAAGCTGCTGAATTCTTCTTTTTGTAGTTAAGTGTTGAGAATAGAATGTGTGACCACACAACTGGTAGGTGTCATAGAACCATAGAACCATAGAACACTACAGCACAGAAAACAGGCCATTCGGCCCTTCTAGTCTGTGCCAAAATATTATTCCGCTAGTCCCATTGACCTGCACCTAGTCCATAACCCTCCAGACCTCTCCCATCCATGTATCTATCCAACTTATTCTTAAAACTTAAGAGTGAGCCTGCATTTACCACGTCAGATGGTAGCTCGTTCCACACTCTCGCCATTCTCTGAGTGAAGAAGTTCCCCCTAATGTTCCCCCTAAACCTTTCCCCTTTCACCCTAAAGCCATGTCCTCTTGTGCTTATTTCTCCTAATCTAAGTGGAAAGAGCCTACTCACATTTACTCTGTCTATACCCCTCATAATTTTGTAAACTTCTATCAAGTGCCGTTAGCTGAATCATAGTTAGCAGCAATGTATTGCTCCTAACGCTTCCTTTCATACTTTCAAATTGTTTATTTTCTCCAGCTTCTAAACTGAAGTGAAAAGGTAAGTCATAAAAACAGAAAATGCTGGAAAAACTCAGCAGGTCTGACAGCATCTGTGGAGAGAGAAACAGAGTTAACGTTTCGAGTCTTCTTCAGAGCTAAAGAGAAGTAAAAATGTGATAAAATGTACACTGTTTAACGGGGGGGTGGGGAGGGTAAAGCTGGATAGAAGGACAGCGATAGGTGGGGGCTAAGGAGAGACTGACAAAGGTGTTATGTACACAAGACAAAGGGAGTGTTAATGGTAGTGGTAAGTGCTGAAGAAAGTGCTGATAGTGGCATAAAGGGAAGAAAGCAGAATGTGTGAATAGCAGAGCAAGGGTCAGAACGCTGTGAAAGAACAACATGGAACAAGAACAGATGGTCCTTTTGGGGGTGGGGTGGGGGAGGGGGCAGTGGTTGGGGTAAAAGGATAGAAAAAGGGATAAAGAAGGATTAGTGCACAGCTGTCAGGTTCAATGTGGGGGGAAAAGTGAATTTTTTTTTTTAAATGGTGAGAAATATCAGGACCCGGAGTATCTTGCACCAGGTCATGCACATTACCTCTCATTTGGCTGTTTGGCCACTTCCATGTTGGGTGAGGCTGCCGGCCCTCCTGGGTCCGACCTCCTGTCCTCTCAAGGCAGCGGTGGGCCAATCATGGCTGCCATCTGCCTTTGCCTCCTGGCATGCTCCGCGGCATTAATTGGGTACCAAACTCACCTCCAGCCCAATTAGGGCTTTTGGATTTCAAGATAGCATCACATGAGCAATGCTGGTGCGAGATCAGAGTGTAGTAAGACAGGACACTCCTTCAGGTGATTAAATTTCTGGGATAGATCTCACAATAAAATAAGATTACACAACCTGTTAAAGAACGAGGCAAAAGGCCGCTTCTCATTCTGTGCTTTCCTGTTTTCTTAGCAGAGTGCGCTACCTACATTTGAAGTGGTATTGTAGCAAATGAAGTCATCTCAAGCTGTTAACAGATGAATGTAGAAATACAGTGGAATCTTGTTTGCCCGCCATAATCAAGGAGACCTCCTGTGTGGGTAAAGAAAATTGACACGCATTTGAAAGTTCCCAAATTTAGACCTTAATTATATAGGACAGCATTATACCAAGCTCAGAAAAGAGGACTGTATAATATAAGTAACAAAACGAAACATCAGCATTTTTAAAAAAAACATCAACACATAATGCTCTGCGAATAACAAAAGCAAGCTGTAATGTACTAGCATCTTTTAAAGTTTTCTCCTGCAGAAAATGTAGCAGATAATTGGAGTGACAGATAATATGACTGAGAATAACAGGGCTTCCACTGGTGATATACAATCAATCTGCCTGCTTACTTGCTGCAATTATGCAAGAATCCGAGGTATAATTGGGAAACCGAGTTCACATTAATGTTTTATTCAGTCCCTTTAAGACTGCAGTTATTTCTCCTGTGTACTAGCTTCACTCAATTGTAAAAGGCCTTTCAGATACTAATGTAGATCAGTATTTTTGAACCGTACACACTTTACCTCTGGTTTAAATAGTGCCTTCCGGTTCTATGAAGAGACACTTCCAATATTCAATTTCCACTCTGTAACTTTCAACAAGCATTTAACTCTTAAAACCTTAGAGAAGACCTTTGAAATGAGGAAAATAAAGGACTTAGCTACACTGTTTACAGCCATAAAGACCCATCTGCATCCCCATATGAAAAGTCAATTTGTTATTTTTAAAACTGGTTTATATAAACACATTGAATGGGCGGAAGGATTGCACGTTGTACCAAAGAAGATCTAGATCTGCACTGACACAATTCCATCACATCACCCATTTGTTGATGGTTTGGATTTTGTGGTCAGTGGCAAAGCAAGGGCGCACACCAGTGACGCGGAAAAAAGCTTCACTGAGAGATCCAGCGATCTCTGTGGCAAGAGCTTTAACTTTCTCACTGTGCAGTGGATCACAGAGTCCCACAAGGGGGGTTCCCAGCATGGAGCTGCTGTGATGACAGTAAGCAGCCAATCACTTTAAAAGATTCTCACAGACAGACAGCCAGGAAATGAAAAGCACTAAAAATCAAATGGTTTTTAAATAACTTTACATGAGGTAGAATAGATTTTGGGGCTTAAACAAGGGGTGAAGGCAGAAGCTGAACTTGCGTGACAAAACGTTTTAAATAAAATTATTGCTTAAAATAAGTTTATAAACCCAGTAAGTTAATCACAATGGAGATACCTAACATTATAAAATTATTTTTTCAAGGCCTGTTCTGTTGTTCAGCAATAGTTGTTACTCAGATCACCATTAAAAACCCAGGCACACCTCATTAAATAAGGCTTAATGTTTCATGGGTTTTTTTAACAATTATGTGAGAGCGAAAAGGGGGGAAACTCTCACCACGTCAAAATATTGGTGATTGGGGAGGGTCCACAGCGCAATAGCAGAGGTGAATGATTTCCAGGCTAATCTGCACTTGTGCTAAGCCCTGAAGTTGCGGTCAGAGGAGTAATGATGGTGAACACTGACAGCTTATGTCAAATACACTCTGCAAAAGCTAGGCCAATAGCTCTAAATCATAGAGAAAAGAAGGTTATGAGGGGACCTCCGCCAGGCATATAAATCATGGGCAGGATATTGACAAAGGTGTGCGGGAGCGGGCCCGACAGGCCGATGTGTAAAAGGATGTACGATGATATCGGGCGTGCATCCCGACGTCACCGTGCATCATTCCGATATCTCGTTCGGCGGGCGCGCGCCAGAGGTGGCTGCGCACCCGCCGAACTGTCAACGGCCTATTAAGGCCATTAAAAAAAGTAATTAAAGTTAACAACACTGCCCGCCCAACCTTAAGGTTGTCGGGCAGGCGAACAGCCCAAGCAGCCTTCGCATTTTTCAGGAAACCTCATCCACGGGCGGGATGAGATTTCCTGAAGGTTTCATAAAATAATTAAATAAATTTTGCTAACTGCACAAACATGTCCCCGTTCATGTGACCCTGTCACATGAGGTGACATGTTTAAATAATTGTTTACTTTATTTATTAAAAAAGTTTTATTATCAACTCAATGTCCCTGAGGCAGCTCTATGCCTCAGGGAGATTGCTGCACTCTTTCACGCGCATGTGCGAAAGAGCAAAAGCCGCAACTCTCCCTCCTCACCCCGTCCGCACTGAGCGCTACCGGCTGCATGTTACGCTGGGCGGGCCTTAATTGGCCTTAAATAGCGGCCATCAGCTCCGCGCCCGCTGCCACCTGCTCCCGCCCAGCCCGCCCGTCATAGGAAAAATTCTCCCCTATGAAATAGTCACGATTTGATCAACTGAGAATACCATTTTAAATTAAATCGGGCTATTACCACTAGAGGACATAAGCTTAGATTAGGGAAAAATACGTGTGAAACAGATATTGGAATGATAAATGTTTAGAATAATTTGTCAGAAAAGGCAGTAGATGTGTAAATATTGGGACAGTTAAAAATGCAGTTGAACGCCACATCTTGATTAGCTGAATGTTCTTCACACAGACTTGATGGTTCTTAATTTTTTGTTTTAATAGCAATTACTATGTTCCTAATTGTTACCCTACTTCTTGGAATAAAATGGATGTAATTTAACTAGAACTGCTGAAAAAAAAGTCACTACCAATAATTGAAAAGGCAAAGACTTCATTCAAAAGCCTTTTTTTTACTTACAGATCTATAAATTCCTGACAGTAATTGCATCGAAACATGTATTGTGTTACTTAAGAGACAAAAATTAAACCACTGCTCTTCTGGCCTCTTCCGGCCAAGCATTTTTTCATGAGGATATTTTCCTCTAATTATTGTAACATGCAATATTTTTAACTTATTTTGTAGAAGTTAGCAATTCGATTCAATTTTATTCACAAAATCTTATGTCAATATAAGTTGCGAAGTTTGTAAAGAAACTGAAATAGGAAAACAGGTTAATACAATCAAAGCCCAAAATTTAAATATAGTGGCAATAAAAGTTACTTGTACTTATGCAGCATTGTATCAAAGGACTTTGTACAATCATTTTTTAATGAGCAGCAATCATTTAGAAACTGACTAGCCATTCTCCACCAGGGGCAGGACTTTTAGCTCAGTGGGCGGGCGCGCGCCTGACCCGATCCGGCGTGCAATCGCGCGAGATGACGTCGGGCGAGTGTCCCAACATCATCCCGCGCTCACACGATATTTTGGTCGGGGGTTGCGCACAAAATTCGGAAGCGCGTCCGCCGACAATTAAGAGGGCAATTAACCCCATTAACAGAACCATCGGCTCCAATTTTTCATGGTCCATTCAACCTGGGCGAATCGGCCAGGCGGCCTTTACAAACCTCATCCACGGGCGGGATGAGGTTTCTGTGATGAGGTAAAATATAAATAAATTTCTGTGGACAGCATTTTCAGTAGCTAAACTTTCAGGTGATTTATAACGGTGCACGGACGCTTTCTTTCAGCTTCTGACGCCTTTGTTTTTGATTTTTCAGGCCTTCAGCTCCCTGAGGCAGCTCTCCGCCTTCAGGGAGTTTTCTGTCAGCGCTCGCCCGCGCCCACATTGGCGTCGTTGCCCACCCTCTTCCCGCCCCCACCCCCAGCTGCTCTGAGCTTCTCAGCGCGCTTTTCACACCGGCCGCCTGTTAATTGGTCAGCCAGCATGAAATTGCGGTCAGGGGTCCGATCGCAGTTGGCGGTCCGTTCCCCAACCTATCCCTGGCCACCCACCCACCCGCCAACCTAAAAATTCAGGCCCAGAAGTTTCCTAGAAATGGTAATAAGATGAAGATCCAGTTAATCTTCTTTTTGATGGTGTTGGTACTGGGATCAATGTTGGCATGCAAACTAAGAACTTCCAACTCTTCTTTAAATAATGCCACAGGAACCTGTCAAACAGGACTGCGGTTTAATGTCTAATCCGAAGGCCAACACCTTTGGCGTAATGACAGTCCCTAATTAGAGTTACAGCCTACAGCCCTGAATGTCATGAGTGTTTCAGTGATATAAAGGCACCAATCACTCATATAGGATTGTGCAAACACATCGTGCGTGTTGCATGATGCAAGCCATTGTAATCTAAAGGTGCTCGGCACAGCGAGGGTTAACGTGGGACTGGAGAATAGCTTCGCCCATATGGTAATAGACTGAGAGAACAGTATAGAAAGAACACACTTGAAACCAGCCTGCATGGAGGTAAAAGCACCATGCATGACAGTAACCTGGGATCTGTAAATAGTTAACAGTTAACAATAAAGGACTCATGTTTAAATATATAAGCCTCAAGATCTCATAATTGAGACATCTAAAGAACCGATTTACAACAATGAGTTTGTTTATTAAGAACAGGCAAATATAAACAGATATACAAAGAACAAAGAAAAGTACAGCACAGGAACAGGCCCTTCGGCCCTCCAAGCCTGCGCCGATCATATTGCCCGTCAACTAAAACATTTTGCACTTGCGGGGTCCGTATCCCTCTATTCCCATCCTATTCATGTATTTGGCAAGCTGCCTCTTAAACACCACTATCGTACCTGCTTCCACCACCTCCTCTGGCAGCGAATTCCAGACACTCACTACCCTCTGCGTAAAAAACTTGCCCTGCACATCTCCTCTATAGTTTTCTCCTCTCACCTTAAATCTATGTCCCCTAGTAATTGACTCTTCCACCCTGGGAAAAACTTCTGACCATCTACTCTGTCCATGCCACTCATAATTTTGTAAACTTCTATCAAGTCGCCCCTCAATCTCCATCGCTCTAGTGAGAACAATCCGAGTTTCTCCAACCTCTCCTCATAGCTTTCCCTCCAGACCAGGCAGCATCCTGCTAAACCTCCTCTGCACCCTCTCCAATGCCTCCATATCTTTCTGGTAATGTGGCGACCAGAATTGCACGCAATATTCCAAGTGTGGCCAGTTACATTTTCCTCTAAATCATTTACATATACTACAAACAGCAAAGGTCCCAGCACTGATCCCTGCGGAACACCACTAGTCACAGCTCTCCATTCAGAAAAGCACCCTTCCAGTGCTACCCTCTGTCTTCTATGACCAAGCCAATTCTGTATCCATCTTGCCAGCTCACCTCTGATCCCATGCGGCTTTATCTTTTGTACCAGTCTGCCATGAGGGCCCTTGTCAAAGGCCTTACTGAAATCCATGTAGATAACATCCACTGCCCTTCCATCGTCGATCATCTTTGTCACTTCCTCGAAAAACTTGATCAAGTTAGTGAGACATGACCTCCCCTTCACAAAACCATGCTGCCTCTCACTATTACGCCCCTTTGCTTCCAAATGGTAGTAAATCCTGTCACGAAGAATCTTCTCCAATAATTTCCCTACCACTGACATAAGGCTCACCGGCCTGTAATTTCCTGGATTATCCCTGCTACCCTTCTTAAACAATGGAACAACATTGGCCATTCTCCAGTCCTCTGGGACCTCACCCGTAGCCAGTGAGGATACAAAGATTTCTGTCAAGGCCCCAGCAATCTCCTCCCTTGCCTCCCTCAGTACTCTGGGGTAGATCCCATCTGGCCCTGGGGTCTTATCCATGTTAATATTCTTCAGGACGCCTAACACCTCTTTTTTGATCTCAACATGATCCAGGCTATCTACACACTCTTCCCTAGACAAATCGACCGCTAAGTCCTTCTCTTTGGTGAATACTGATGAGAAGTACTCATTTTGTATCTCTCCCATTTCTTCTGGCTCCACACACAGATTCCCACCTCTGTCCCTGAGTGGGCCTACCCTTTCCCTGGCTACCCTCTTGCTTTTTACATATGTATAAAAGGCCTTGGGATTTTCCTTAATCCTGGTTGCCAATGACTTTTCATGACCCCTTTTAGCCCTCCTGACTCCTTGCTTAAGTTTCTTCCTACTTTCTTTATATTCTCCATGGGCTTCATCTGTTTCCAGCCTTCTAGCCCTTACAAATGCTTCCCTTTTCTTTTTGACTAATCTCATAATATCCTTCGTTATCCAAGGTTCCTAAAACTTGCCCTGCTTATCCTTCATCCTAGCAGGAACATGCCGGTCCTGAATTCTTATCAACTGACGTTTGAAAGCCCCCTACATGTCAGTTATTGATTTGCCCTCAAACATCCGCCTCCAGTCTAGATTCCTCAGTTCCTGCCTAATATTGTTATAATTAGCCTTCCCCCAATTAAGCACCTTAACCCGAGGACTCCTGTTATCCTTATCCACCAGCACCTTGAAACTTACTGAATTATGGTCACGTGGATAGAAAGCTTGAAGACATAAGAGCTGCAGAGCTGTGTGCCTGTGTTCTGCTCCAGGCTGAAGTGAAACTGAGGCTGGAGCACATGGCACACTTCCCTTAAAATACTGGTATACTGCTATCCCTTAAATGCATATTACAGCAAAATATATGTGCAATACGCACACATCATCCTGATAAAGAGTTAGCAAAAGAGATCAACATTAGAGGTTTTGCTTTAAATACTATTTAACCAGCAGTTTAGAAAGACAAGGACAAATGCATTACATTCGATCTAATAGAAGTCTGTGTGTGTGTGCATGTGAAATACATGTAACAAGACTTAACGTTTATCAAAAAAATACAGAAATCACAAAGTAATGTTGGACAGCTCAAATACTTCAATAAAGCCTGGATTTGTGTTCAGTTTGTATCACACCATTTTACCAAGTTCTGAATTTGGTTTAAAAATAAAGGCCAGAATTTTCCGGCTGACATGCGGATGGCGTAACCCGCACGTCAGCGTGTAAAATGTCGCGCGAGTGTGCCGACATCAGCGCGCGCCATCGCGATATTTCAATGGGCGGGCGCGATCAGTTCGTCCGCCATTAATTGAAGGGCTCGTTAATCCCCTTAACTTGCCAATTGTGTCCGATTTTGAGGGGCCCGTGTGAACTTCAGGTCAGCGCACGGGCCCAATGAGCAGGCGGGTAGGAGATTATTTAAGAAAACTTTTGCAATGTCAGGATATGTGGACTCAGAGGGGTTGTGCATGTTTTTGACCAAGTTATAATTGATGAAAGTATTTGAAAGTTGCCTGTGTGATTGTTAGCAGTTCTCATCGATTTCCAAGAGCTTCTTGTGTACTTTGAAACCGGTCTGCAGACAGTAATCTTTCTCGGGCCTGCAACTTTCTGGAGGCCTCCATTTAGCCTGGGGCTATGGGTTGTGACCTCTCCACTGGAGGCAGCTCCCCTGAGGAGGAAGGGAGGGATAGAATAAGGAGGAGGCCAGGACTGGACAATCAGCCCCCAGGGGAGCCACCTTTGGGAGGCCAGGCACAGGCACAAGGGGCGCAGGGTCAAGAGGTTGTCCAAGGTGCAAGGGTCCACAGAAGACGCCACTATCCTGCTGCCAGGGTTTACAGGTGGCAAAGCAGCTATCTCAGTATGACTGAGTTGCAGTGCCGAAGGAGGCTCCGACTCTCAAGGGAGACAGTCAGCTATATCTGTCAGATGATTGGCCCTGAGATCTCCCCTAACTGTGTGGGTGGACACCCCATGCCAGCGGCTCTGAAGCTCACAGTTGCCCTCACTCATAAGCCTCTGGCTTCTTCCAGGGCTCGGTGGGTGATCTTTGCGGTGTCTCCCAATCAGCTGTCCACACTTGTGTCAAGCAGGTTACAGACGCTCTGTTCAGATGGGTATCCACCTTCATCCACTTCCGCTGCGACCAGGCAAGTCAGACACAGCGAGCCAGAGGCTTCGCGGCCATTGCTGGCTTCCCCCATGTCCAGGGTGCTATAGACTGTACACATGTGGCCATCAAGGCGCCAGCGGGTGAACCCGGTGCCTTTGTCAACAGGAAGGTCTTCCACTCCATGAACGTGCAGATAGTGTGTGATCACAGGATGCTGATTCTACAAGTCTGTGCAAGGTACCCAGGCAGTTCCCACGATGCCTACATCCTCAGACACTCCCAGGTGCCGGGGCTCTTCAGTGCTCCAGCCCGGCTGGATGGATGGCTGGTGGGTGACAAGGACCATCCCCTCAGAAGGTGGCTCATGACACCTCTCCGCCATCCAAGAACAGAGGCTGAGCAGCGGTACAATAGGAACCACGCCTCCACAAGGACTGTGGTGGAGAGAGCCATCGGTCTTCTCAAGATGCGTTTCCATTGCCTGGACCGTTCAGGGGGTGCACTCCAGTGCCCCCCAGATCGTGTCTCTCTGATAGTGGTAGTCTGCTGCGCCCTGCACAATCTTGCGCTGGAAAGGGGAGATGCAGTTGATGATGAAGACCTTGACGCCCTGGATGAGGCTGCACATGATGAATCCAGCAGTGCCTCAGAGGATGAGGAAGCACTGGGCGATGATGAGGGGCACAACAATGACCCGCTATTACACCAAGGAGGCAGGGACACCCGGGACAATTTAATCCAAAGAACCTTCAGCTAGCTCCACACACTTGGATCAGCAGGAACAGCATTGCCTGGAACTTCCACACGTGGCACTTAGGAGTTACATCTTCCACCTGTTCAGCTGCAAATAAGGGTTTAGTCCAGAAACATCAATGTCCACTCAAACACTCATGATAAATATGTGAAAATGAAAAATGCTCCAAACAAAACACCCTCAGCCATGGTTACAAAGATGTAATTTATTTTGTCCAAAACAAAAACACACACCACTTGTTAGCGATCACAGAAATATGGGTCCCTATTCTAAGGCCAACACAAAATCACCAGTGACATACCCATGAGTGCCTAAGGTGCCTTATGCTTACGTTTTCAGGTGCTACGTCTAGGTGCTGCCCCATCACTCGGAGTGGCTTGAGAGACAGCCTGCTGACTCTGCTGTCCTATTGGCCTCGATGACCTTGGCGGGTGTCCTCTGGCCCGTGGAGCCTGTGATGGCCCCGCCTG
This sequence comes from Cetorhinus maximus, assembly GCF_964194155.1. Taxonomy (NCBI): domain Eukaryota; kingdom Metazoa; phylum Chordata; class Chondrichthyes; order Lamniformes; family Cetorhinidae; genus Cetorhinus; species Cetorhinus maximus. The sequence continues at coordinate 8,383,149 of NC_135890.1, forward strand.
GGAGGGAGTGGCCAGTTCCAGAACTGGCACCTCCCCAGTTGTCGCAGCCTCAACGGAAGAAACGTTGACTGGCAGAGGGGTGGAGGAGCTGCTGCCCTCATCTGGAGCGCCCTGAGAGGAGCTCGTAGCAACGGCGGGCAGCTGCTGCGCCGACGTGAGGTCCAAATCTACCTCCCTGCTCACCACAGATGCATAGGCACCGAGTGCCGGCACTTGGTGTCCACAACATCTCCCACAATGGAAAACACCACCTGTGGCCATTAGCACTGTGAAGGCTTGCAGGTCAGAGCGTAACCCAATCATATTTTGATCCATTTGGTGGAAGACCCTCTCTATGAGAGTCGCCAATCTCTCATTGAAGGAATCCTGATGCTCTGCCCTGAGGGTGGATTCTTCACGTGCAGTCTGCCTAGACTCCTCCATCACAGAGAGCAACTGAACCACTCCCTCATGCAACCCTGCCAGATGCAAACACACTTCCTGCCGCCTTTCCTGCAGCTGCTGCAATCGGGACAACTCCAGAGGCACATCATCAGTGCCAGACTCAGCATGTGCCTCATCCTCTGCAGCCCTCTAGCTGCTGGAGCCATCGGCACTCTCTGCCCCGACCATCTCCTCCAGCGATCGTGATGTGCCCTCTCCACTGTGACCCGGGACACTCGCCGACGGTAAAGTCCCCACCGTGATGTGTGTGTCTGTGCTCGTGCCTGGCTGGCTGAAATGATGTGCCACAAGTTGCACTTGTTGGCCCTCAGGTGTGGAGGGGGGGCTGCGGGGTCGAGGTGTGGGTCGCTCTGGTGGTGATGCTGAAATTAACAAGGACAGTGCATCAGTTAGCGTTCATTCACTTCAACCTTTCATCCCTTTCCCCCCCAGCCTCATAAGTCGCTCACCCTTCAAGACCCTAAGGAGAAGAACATTGGTGAGGTGGAAAAGAGTCAGGACGAGCCCCAAACATTAAACGCACATGCAGGCAGGCTGGTCAGATGGCCTCAGGAATGCCAAATGGCACGTTATGAACCATAGGAGTGGGGAGAGTGCAGAAGTACCTGATCTGGATGCATTGTGGCCTGGATAGTTGCAGGGCTGAGGAAACATCTCAAACAGTAGCCACATTTGCCGTTGATCACAGGAGATTGAGAGGTCACATTATTGACCTTCATTCCGTAAGGAGGGGCATAGACCGGGTGTGCAGAAGGCAACGTTTCCCCTTGGCGCAGGGATGAGTAACGTGGTGGCATTCATCTAAGTTGAGTGCCATGATGTTCACAGCTGAGGTGCTGAGGACCTTTTGGACAAAGTAATGTGGGGTGTACTGGCTGAAAGGGTGCAGGAGGTCCCAAACCCCCTCAGATGAAATAAGTCTTTGGCTGTGCAGCAGTGATCCAATGACATGTTAGACCATGGTGATAGTGGTCACAAATGGGATAAGGTGACTTTGGAAGGTGGTGGAGACGCGATTCCTCAAGGGGACGAGGGTCCCTTCTGTATGACCCACACGTCAGAATGTCTCAGTCTGTGAATGAGCAGTGTTTCAGCATTAACAATTGCAGCAACCATCAGTGGTTTGGATGGTGGGCAGACAGAGTGAATGGGACTGTGGACCTCGAATACATGGCCGCTGGACCCCAGCCTCGCCACCCCCGGCCGCCCTGGCCTCCTGACTCCTCCCCAGCTCCAATACCTGCTCCTTGAAGGGTGTGAGGCGCTGCAGGAGGGCGCGCCCACCTCCAGTTCTCTGGCGCTCCCGGGCACTGTGGTGAGTTTTTGCCTGCAAAACAGAGAAGAGGATTTATGGGGGCTGATTGCTCATGTATTCTGCATGCGCACGCCGCACCCCAACCACAGTGGCCCATTTGAGCCCTCCAGCGGCTCCTGTCCACACTACTGGTGATCAGTCCCCAGAAGATAGTACGGCTGCTCCCAACCCCCTCCCCCAATGGCCACCTTGGACACATTCAGCTTCCATCACTTTGAATATCACACGGCTCTTAGCGCCCATGGCAAGGAGGCACAACTAGGTGTGGCGCTGATGCCAGCAGATGGCACTTGCCCAAAACACCTTGAGGCTCCCCTTGCACCATCTCATTACCATCAATATGACATGTGTTAGAGTTCTGAGTATGTGTCGTGCGGCCTCCCCTGCAGGTTGCCCCGAGACTAATCAAATGCCACAGAAACCAACATATGCTGCGGGGAGAACCCTTCTTCACCTCAACCACTAAGGCTGGTGAATTATGGTCAGTACCCGTTTGTCCATCCAGCTGTTATTTCACAGCATTGAAAATGACTGTGAACACGTGCCAATAATATCCTACCACAAACTACATCCCATACATTCCTAAGCCTAGATTTTCCAATTGACATTTTTTAACCCAAGTAGCTTCTGTTACCATTAAAATAACTCCAAGTAAAAAACCCTAAATGACAATTGTCAACATCGGAATAACACATCAACATAAAAAGAATAAGTAAATTTCCAATTTGCATTAAACATTTATAATGTCTAATTCAAATTATTAAATTAAAGCCAAATTTCTTTTAGTGTGAAAACAACACCAAGTTATTGAAGTTAGACTGTACATTAGTAGTCTCCATGGAAACAAAGCTTCAGCTTTAAGTTCTGCGACTGATGGTTACTTATTTATTGCTGTAAAGCACTTTGGAGAACCAGCGGTTGTGAAAGATGCCATAAAAATACAGGCCACTGCCTGCTCACATTAGACCCAGCCCCTCCCACCACCAAAGACTTATCTGAGGGCTTCTGCCAGCGAGGTATCTGTCCCAAATTGGCCGTTTCCAAGCTGGTGAGCTGCCTCTGAATCACCATTGGCGTCTGCAGCTCCCCAGAAATCAGCTGAAGCCTTATTTCGGTTGGGCCTTGTGCTTCAGGCTTCTGGCGCACGGACCCAGCCTTCAGCCAGTTTATGGCTGAAAACGGGGTGACACTCATTTTAACCCATGAATTAAAGAACGGGCCACTTTATGGATGTTTTTAAAAAATCATAAAAATGTTATAGTTTTGATTAGCAAAAGCTTGAGACACTTTCTCCCCAGTCACTTATTTTTCAACTTATTGGCCAGGATTTAAGGGCCCTTCCCACCCGGAAGGCGGGATATTATGGTCCTGCCAGAGTGAATAGAGATTTAAACGGCTTGCCACGTCCGATGTGGGGGAGACACGCGTGGCAGGGCCAGAGATATCCTGCCCGTTATAACAATAAGTGGACAGGGCGAATAACCAATCTCCTCAAATGGTGAAATGGATCAAAACACCACGTGGTGTGTTACTCAGACACGAAAACCAGAAAGGCCCCACCTTTCTGTGCTGACTTAGCTTCTCCCTGTCACGCAGTGCAGTTAGGCACCGCACTTAAATTAAGTGGGCTGGGCTGGATGAGGGAAGATTCAGATAGGGTTTGTGCTTCTGATCACTATCTAGCAGCCCTTGCAAAGTTTGCATGCCTGAGCATCAGCTCCGGGACTGCACGTTTGGCTGCGATAATCCCCAATAGTAAATGTCTAGGTTCGTAAATATGGAATCGATGAGTAGGAAACAACCTATTATTTCATCCAGCTTGCTGCATACAGGCATATTCTCTATCCAAGCAAAGACAGAATATAAAATGCCAACTTAAAGGATATGACAATGAAATGAAAGGATTGAGTTGTATGTTTTACACTTGTATCCAAATTTAGTAATTTGTGCCTAAGCTTTGCACCCACTTACCAACACAATTCTTTGCATAAGGCAATTGAAATGCCTCAATACAGTTTTTCAGTGAAAACAGCTCTTATTGTTGTTTGCTAATAAATACAATATAAGCAAAATGTGGTCTGAGTTAAGTGGTATATTTTAGCATAAACAGATGAGCTAATTATCATTTGAAGGATTTTACAGGGCCTTTTCGTAACATATTAAAACCTGCTGTTTTTTTAGAAACATGTTTTATATTACTTTTAGATTCTTAACAGTCATAGCTATATGCCGAAGAAGCATCAAAGTAGAGTGTAGTGAAGCTGGAATTCATTCATCTGATTGATGTTAGTCCACAGGCTACAATGAGTCAGTGATCCAATGCAATCTCACATTAATTTTGTCATGTTCTAAGTGAATCTGACTCCCTCTATTCATATTGGAAATTCAGCATAATTGGCTTAACCCATCACTTTATTAAACAAAAGTAGTTTGGGTTAATATATATAGGGCCACATTTTGGTAAACTATCAGTACTATTGTTGTTCTCAGTATATATTTAGCTATCAATAGTTGCACCAGTTCAAATATTTGATTAGCAAAAAATAGTCAGCATTTGGGAATTAAGAAAAGATAAGTATAGTCACAGATGAAGCTGTAAGTTAAGCCTTTCACTGTACAAGTCTATCCCTAATTTTTGCCAGTAAAACACAGATTGAAGTCTGCAGTTGCTATTCGATCATCTGTGATTGAAGTTGAGACTGTGTATTTGCAATTACAGCACTGGAGGGTAGAAATATGACCTCTGACACTGGAAGGCGAAAGGTAGAATTATAGACCCCACACTGGATCAAAGCTCTGAATATTTCTTTCGGGGAGACTTAGATGAGGAACCCATAGTTGGAAAGAGTAGGAGAGGTGAAGTAAATCAAGAAGTGATGGACTCAATTGAAAGTCTGTAGATTGTAACAGCAAGGGAAGACTGAGTAACAGAAGGAGTTTGAGGTTGTGGGAAATATTTCCCAGGTAGGAGATAGTGCTATAAGCCTTCATTTCAATACATTGAGGCTGCCCACATAGGGTGGCATCTTTGAAGCTTATGATAAAGAGGAGAATTCAGAAGAACTGCAGCCAAAGTAGCACTGATCAATTAGGGAGGAAAAAAGCAATGAAGAGAGAAGTTGGCAGCTGGAGGTGAGAGACAGATTGACTATCAGATATTCTAGCTAGCATGGAGAAAAATGTCTGTCTTTTCACTCTTAGAAGGCCCTGACTGGATTATTTACTCACATGACTGATCCATTCACTCCAGTTGTGTGGGCATAACATCAATCTCACAAAACCCTGAAGGTTACTTGCCTCATGCTGCAATACACTCAACATGCACTCACCCCTTTCCTATTTTCTGGAAATAACTTCCACCACACCTTGCTATACTACAGCTGTGTAGGAATTGTGAGATGAAACAGAACCTAGATCCCCCTAGTTCACTTCTATAGATATCTTGGTCTTGCAATACAATAACAATGCAGTTGTTGACTCATTTTGCAATCAATCTCCGTCAATAATCTACAATGGAACCAAATGTGGCATAAGCGAAACTTCAATGGTGGGAAACGTTGGGGACCATAGACCGAAAGTCATTCCGAGCATGTTGCAGTCCCACAGGTCATGTTCCAAATTACTCATACACTTTGATACAAAATGCCATTTTCCGAAAGAGGTACTCACCCTGCAAGGGGTCACTGGATAGAGATCAGGACTGGGAGCTCGAGATAATATTATCCCCCACCCCTAGCCGAGGAATTCTGAAGCTGGTCACATCATTTCCACTGTAACCTCGGCTGAGATCTGTCCAATTCAACACGGATTGGAAGCCGTGAGAACATTCTAGCCTATGCAGATCAGGCATCACAGCACATGGTGCATTAACCCCTAAGCCATTAATTAAAATAAAACGACACCATTTCCAGCCAAACCTAGCTGCTTCCTGGTCACTTCTTCCTATTCTGGATCTGTGGCCTCTTCACAAGAAAGTCACAGAACACCAAAAATGTTAGCAAGACTGTAACTTTTCTGTAATAAAAGAGGCAATCCGAAGATTTAATTTGGACATGCAATACGTGCTCTGTCATTCATTACACCCGAAAACCAGGAGGTATTTTTTGAAGCTGTACCTAATGAGTTTGGAATTTTATTCTGAAGCATATCTTTACAAACTTACTGGGCGAAGTTGTCCCAGGTTTGCATTAAGTGCGACCGCGAGTGAGTAAAACGATGTTTTACCCTTCGGCCACAGTGACGGCTTCTCACGCCTTATCATCCCAAACCCGCCGCACTAATTAGGCATTCCCAGGAAACATACCATTTCCATGGCAGGCGGGCTCTCATTCGCCCGCCACGCCACGCCACGCCATCACCTCGCTGCTTCATCACACCGGACGCCACATTTAAAGTGCAGCCGTGTGCACACCTCTCAGTGCTTCCAGCCCAGGACTGCTGCATGGAACCAATGGCCCCAAAAGACCAAAAGACTGCAACCCCCAGGTTCAATGATGTGTCCCTAGAATGCCTTTTAGACACCGTGGATGTCCTCTACCCCCACTCTGGTCCCAGGATGGGCAGCGATCCGCTTTGGGAGGCAGTGGTAGCGGTGGTCAGCAGCAACACCCTGCAAAAGAGGACAGCCACCCAGTGTGGCAAGAGGATGAATGACCTCCTCTGGTCACAGAATCACAGTGCAGAAGAGGCCCTTCGGCCCATCGAGTCTGCACCGACACGTCAGAAACACTTGACCTACCTACCTAATCCCATTTACCAGCACTTGGCCCATAGCCTTGAATGTTATGATGTGCCAAGTGCTCACCCAGGTACTTTTTAAAGGATGTGAGGCAACCCGCCTCCACCACCCTCCCAGGCAGTGCATTCCAGACCGTCACCGTCCTCTGGGTAAAAAGGTTTTTCCTCACATCCCCCCTAAACCTCCTGCCCCTCACCTTGAACTTATGTCCCCTTGTGACTGACCTTTCAACTAAGGGGAACAGCTGCTGCCTATCCACCCTGTCCATGCCCCTCATAATCTTATACATCTTGATCAGGTCACCCCTCAGTCTTCTCTGCTCCAACGAAAACAATCCAAGTCTATCCAACCTCTCTTCATAACTTAAATGTTTCATCCCAGGCAACATCCTGGTGAATCTCCTCTGCACCCCCTCCAGTGCAATCACATCCTTCCAATAATGTGGCGACCAGAACTGCACACAGTACTCCAGCTGTGGCCTCACCAAGGTTCTATACAACTCCAACATGACCTCCCTACTTTTGTAATCTATGCCTCGATTGATAAAGGCAAGTGTCCCACATGCCTTTTTCACCACCCCACTGACATGCCCCTCCGCCTTCAGAGATCTATGGACACACACGCCTTTGTTCCTCAGAACTTCCGAGTGTCATGCTGTTCATTGAATACTTCCTTGTCAAATTACTCCTTCCAAAGTGTATCACCTCACACTTTCCAGGGTTAAATTCCATCTGCCACTTATCTGCCCATATCCTGTCTATGTCTTCCTGTAGCCCAAGACACTCAACCTCACTATTAACCACCCGGCCAATCTTTGTGTCATCCGCAAACTTACTAATGTTCCACCAGGGTATGTCACTGTTCCTATCACTCTCCACTCACACACTCACAAACCCATCACACATCCACAGGGCCCTCACTCACTGCCAGTTCAAGGAACATCACCATTCACTCTTTCATACACACCTTCATTGTCCTCATCCCGTCCATGTGACCAATCCCCACCCACGCATGCCAAGCATACTTGTCACCTGGCCTGGCAGGTTTGCTGCTTACACTCCTTCCATCTGTATTCATACAGGACAAGCTGACAAGAGGGAGAGGTCGCAGGCTGGTGGAGGAATGCCTGACATCAAGGTCCTCATGGACTTTGAAAATAGAGTCACCCAGCTGGCCGGTGAAGATCTGGGCCATTCCTGTGCTGACGATGAGGTCGGCGCTGCTCTACTAAGTGAGGGTCCAGCAGTGCAACATCCATCAGACAACCATGCTGTGAGTGATGTGTCCTGTTTCACAGGCCACTGCCATGCACTAATAATCTCCCCTTGCTTCCACAGGCACATCTGCCAAACAGCCGACAGAGTCCATGACCCAGGGCCTCCGATCAAGCCCCGAAGAAACCGCTGAAGAAGAATCTGAAGTCATCCTCCCTGAAGTCCTGTCACAGTGCTCACCCACACCCTCCACCAGCAGTCATGACTAGTTATACTGCTTATAATTTATTTTATTTCAAACAAATTATGGCTCCTATAGGTTTTGATGCTTTCCATATCTTATCTTTTCGGCCTTTGAATGATCAAGATAGAAATTTATATTTATATAGTATTTTTCATGACCTCAGGACACTAAAGTAGTTCACAGACAATTAGATATTTTTGATATGTTGTCAGTGCTCTAGGGAAATGCAGCAGACAATTTTCCCACAGCAAGTTCCCATAGACAGCACTGTAATAATGAGGAGATAGTTTGGTTTAGGCGTTAGCTAAACATAAGAACAGAGGAAAGTGGAGCAGAAGGTAGGCCAATCAGCCCTTCAAGCCTGCTCCAACCATTCAATAAAATCATGGCCTCAACTCCACTATCCTGCCTGTCCCCCATAACCCTTGACTCTTTTTTGTCAATCAAAAATCTGTCTAACTCAACCTTGAATATATTCAATCACATGGCCTCCACAGCTCCCTGAAGAAGAGAATTCCAAACACTAATGGCCCTCTGAGAGAAGAAATTCCTCCTCATCTCCATCTTAAATGGGAGACCCCTTATTTTGGAACTACTTCTAGATTCCCCCGTGAGGGGAAACATCCTCTCAGCATCTAGCCCATCGAGCCCCCTTAGCATCTTATATAAATAGTTATTTAGTAGTACAGAACTTGCGATCGCTGAAAAAAGACATTTTGTCAAAGCTTTTCATCTTGCGCTCATCAGGACAATCAATGTCAGGGGAAGCAACAACTTTATACTGTATGAGAAGAAACTGTTGATTGGTTGGCAAGTGGACTCTGATTGGTGGAGGCGTTGCCATTGAGGATGTACCAGTTGATGGTAACTGACAGTTAACTGCCAAGCATTGTTTGAAATTTAAACCAGGCAGCTTGACATCTGAAACAAAAACAGAAAAAAGACAGAGGTCTGAAGAAGAGTCATACGGACTCGAAACGTTAACTCTGTTTTTTTTCTCCACAGATGCTGTTAAACCTGCTGAGTTTTTCCAGCATTTTCTCTTTTTGTTTCAGATTTCCAGCATCTGCAATATTTTGCTTTTAGCTTGACATCTGATTGGTCAAGGCATTGCCCTGAGGAATGAATCAGCAATTGGCTATCACTTATTTTGTTTGTCTGAAGTCTGTATAAATGTTCTTTCTGTCTGAAAAGAACAGGATCTTGTATATTAATATATATAGCTTCCACTACACTCAAATGCACCACACTGCAAGCCCAACCGACAATCTTAAATTGGCTGTCAGTGTAATTTTTAGCACACAGAGGATTATTTCGCAAATATTGTCCAATCACCGAACCACATCTGAAGCTGGACACTGTGTTTCGAGTTTTGCAAGCATGGGCCGGTTGAGTATGGTCTACACATCTAGCATCACACTGGCACTGAATTTCATACACCGCAATACTTATTTGTGTGATAGGTAGAAAGTCTTTTTGGCTTGAGGGCAGCATCCTGTTAGCGGCCAATACCATTCATGTTGCTACTGCACTGTAGCAGCGTCAAACAGCTAGTTTCACCTGTTAATCAAATTTTTGAGATACTTTGTCCTTCCAAGGTAATCTGAGGCGGAGTGGGCACTTTTCAGGGCTGAAAGTGACAGCCTTAGGCTCATTCATGCCTTTGCGCAATATACAACACAAAATGATTTGATCAGGGTGGCTATTATCCTGCAGGATGTCTTTGATGAGCCCTATTTCAGCATCAAGCTTGCATGTTGAGCAAATGGCTTGGGCCCTATTTATGAGTTTGCCGATAAGGCCAATCTTATAAAGCGTGGAACTGTAAAAATCCCAATGCATGTTTTTTTTTTATTTTTGCAAAAATATACTTTATTCATAAAATATCTTCAAGAACATTCCAAACCATTTCAAAATCACCATCACAAAAGTACAATCAGGTTCTTTTACAACATGTATCACGAAATGCATCAATACAATAAATGAATATTACAATCATTTGCAGACATTCATTTTGAGTTGTACAGCCCGAGGGGCTCTAAACAGTTCCCAGTCCCTCAGTGCACTATGGCAGAAGGGTCTTAGACAGCGACCTTTCCCCATTGCGCCTTTGCGGCGGCTGCCCCAAGCTTTAGTGCGTCCCTCAGCACGTAGTTCTGGACTTTGGATTGTGCCAGTCTACAATAGTCGGTCGGAGATAACTCTTTGCACTGGAAGACCAACAAGTTTCGGGCAAACCAAAGAGCATCTTTCACCAAGTTGATGATCCTCCAGCTACAGTTGATGTTTGTCTCGGTGTGTGTCCCTGGGAACAGCCCATAGAGCACAGAGTCCTGTGTCACAGAACTGCTCGGGATGAACCTCGACAGAAACCACTGCATCTCTCTCCAGACCTTCTTTGCAAAGGCACAATCTACTAGGAGGTGAACAATGGTCTCTTCCCCACCACAGCCACCTCGAGGGCAACGTGCCGAGGGGGTGAGTATTGACCATCCTGCGCTCAAATTCACCTTTGAAATGGAGCAGTCAAATGAATGCCCTTCCCTTTCTGCCGGGGGATCCCTACCACAGTCTATGGCCAGCCTACCTTCACTGGTCAATACGCACTATAAGATTGGCCTTATTGGCAACCTCAGTACTACATGTTTCTCAACTGTAATTTGAAAATTACATGCACCAACCTACATGCACAACACTCTCACTAAACGGTTACATTCTAATTGACCTGAGACTCTGCTTGCTTAACAACGATTGGCAAAAATAGCCTTTGAAGTGCACAGCTCCATTTTAACAGCAGAGTGCAACGTGCAGAGAGCTGTGGAAGGGTTAGACAATGCTTTTCATGTCACTCGGCAACAGCCGTTGGGCTTTGACCAAGAGTGAAACTATGAAGAAAAAAAAGTAGAGGGAAAAAAATTGGACAATTTGCAGAACCGAGCTCATTCCACAAAGGAACTCCTAACTGACTTGTTTACAAAGAAGCTGAAAATTTAACTAACCCAAAGCCCATCAATCTACAATGGTTATCCACATACAAATAGATTAGAATTAGGTGTTGCTCTGATACTACCACAAGAAAACACCGCTAATTCACCGTTTCTAAGCAGGCAGGTGTTTGAAGTTTTAAAACTGGGTCAGTAAGGAGTGGCTCTCAGCCAAAGCTAGAGAGTTCTACAGCTTCAGTGAAATTTCTTGGTCCTAATGGGTTCAACCAATGGTCTTTCTTTTACAGGAGATCTTTGGCATCTGTGTGGCATCTTCTAGTGTAGACCTTCAAAACCACACAGACAAGTTGATGGAATGGGTGGACAGGCAATAGATGAAGTTCAGTGCAGAGAAATGTGAAGTGATGCATTTTGGTAGGAAGAACACCGAGAACCAATATAAAATTAAAGGTACAATTCCAAAGCGGGTGTAGGAGCAGGAGAACCTGGTGTATATGGGCATAAGTCATTGAAGGTGGCAGGACAGGTTGAGAGTCGGGTTAATAAAGCATACAGTATCCTGGGCTTTATTAATAGAGACATAGAGTAAAAGAGCAAGGAGGTGATGTTGAACTTGTATATGACACTAGTTCGGCCTCAGCTGGAGTATTGTGTACAATTTTGGGTGCCACACTTTAGGAAGAATGTGTAGGCATTGGAGAGAGTGCAGGAAAGATTCATGAGAATGGTTCCAGGGATAAGGAACATCAGTTATGAAGATAGATTGGAGAAGTTGGGACTGTTCTCCATGATGAAGAGAAGGCTGAGAGGAGATTCGATAGAGGCATTCAAAATCATGAGGCGTCTGGGCAGAGTGCATAGAGGGAAAGTGTTCCCATTGGTGGAAGGATCAAAAACCAGATTTAAAGTAATTGGCAAAAGAAGCAAAAGTGACACGCAGAAAATCTTTCTCTCACAGCGAGAGGTTAAGGTCTGGAATGCACTGCCTGAGAGTGTGGTGGAGGCAGGTTCAATCAATACATTCAGAAGGGAATTAGATCACTATCTGAAAAGGAAGAACGTGCAGGGTTGCGGAGAGAAGGCGGGGAGAATGGCACTAAGTTAATTACTCATTCGGAGAGCTGGTGCAGACATGATGGGCCGACTGGTTTCCTTCTGGGCTGTAACGATTTCTGTGGTTGTGCGATTCTGTGATCTCAACATTAAGTGCATAGCAAAGGAAGTGGGCAATGTGCTTCAGATCTCAAGCAGCAAAATTCGAGAAAAATGCAACAACAAAGTTGATTTAGGAAGGCGAATGAGTGTACAGTGTCCCCATCAGACTTCCATCTGCCAGTTGCTGGTTTTTCAGTCAAGAAACACCTTCCAGTTGAAATTCTCTCTGAATGTAGTTTTAAAGGAGAGAAAAGGAGGCTATTTGGTACATGCAATCAGTGCTGGCTGGCAGGAAGTTCCAATGCACTTACAGCCCATTTAGGGTTGCCAACTATAATTAAATCTATTCCTGGAGGTTTCATCACATGACTTGCCCCCCACCCCCCCACCCCACTCTCCAGCCATTAGTCGGCCAACACATCCATCCTTGTGACACGCTACCTTCCTACACCAACTGGAAAGCAAAAAGACTAATTACCCAATTGGTTGTTGCTTGGCTGCCAGCCAAACAGCCTTTATTTCCCTCAATTTTCAATATTTCTCATACCCGGGCACAGAGAAATGTATAAAAAATAACATTTTTTTTAATGCCCCTATGGTCCTTCTCCAAGATTCCACACAGCAGGTTAATCTTCAATTCCTGGACACTCCAGGCCAATCCTGGAGGGCTGGCAACACTAACTTGAAACAAAATCCTCCTAATCTTTTGTTTCATGTCCATTCGCAACCCAGCCAGAGTTTATTTTAAGGTATTGCAGGACATGGCTGTAATACTCAAGATTCTAAAGCAGTTGGGCACCCATTAACTCAGGAGCAAGGGTGAAAATAATTCACTCCAAACAGGCAGCCTTGTTCCAAATGTTTTTGCTCGTCTCTGCTTGGCTCTGTATTTATTCTATACAATAGAATTGTTTTTCCTCTTTTTTAAGTGACATCACAGGGTGGAAACTGGTTTGTGATGGCAGGTTAGCAGGAACTGGCCACAGGGAACAGGTAGCCCCCAGGCTTGATCGATGCTGGGCCTCATTTACCCCAAGATTGGCGAAGCCTTAGATAACATGTACCCAATCAGCCGACTGGCAAAATGAGAATGAATCTTGTTGCAAAATCAGCAGCATCCTTGAGGTAGGACTGGGGAGGTGGGTGGGTGGAGGTGAGGCATTTGGGTGGGGCGGGGGGTGGTGGATGGTGGGCAAGCAACACTCAGAATGCTGCTTATTAAGCCAGGTATTTTTTTTAAAGACAAACTTATCTGGCGCCGGTTCCCAGTCGTCTCTTTAAGGCCTGCTGGTCAGGCTGCTCACAAGACCCGATACCAGCTCCACTCTGGACAAGTGAATTTCCAGAATTAGTCTTGAAATAGGTTCAGCCTTTTACTTGCATCATTTAGAAGCCCTGATGCCTGCACTAGCTTGGTATCAGGGACGCTTCTATACTGTCTAATGCGGAGTTAGCATGTTTTTGACATAGTGAGGGCGTGGCAGGACGCCCCCATGAATTGGACCTCTGATCCTCTGCTTTCAACCCAGAAAAGCAGGGACAATGGGTGAGGCCCTGCTTCTCCCCCCCTCACATTTGTTCAGTTCATCTGAAACATGTCAACATCTCACTACTCCACAAACATTACACTTGGCAGAAAGTCTACACTACGAAACCCGAGAGTAAACTGTTAGGAATAAAAATAAAACATCACACTTTTGCTTTTACCTAATTTCTTTTCCACTGTTAAATATGTGAAATGTCCCGGACCATGTGCAGAAAGAAACTGAATGTCGACCGGGGCTAATATGTAAGTGTCCACTAGTGGGTGCTTGAGAGCTGCCTGCATGGGATTTCATCCTATGTCCTGCTTTCCAGGAAAGTAGTTCATACCCACACTTCCAAGCTGAGTTTTAGACCCTGCTCTAGCTCTGAGCAGACTAAGCCTGGTACTGCCATTCCATAACATAGCACCAAGCTACCATCACTTTACATTTTCAGCCAGTGAAATCAAATTGGTAAAATTTAAGGTACCGGCAAAAGAACCAGTGGAACTGAGGTTTATTTCACATTGTGTTTTATTCTCCAGAATGCACTACCTGAAAGGGGGGGCGGAAGCAGATTCATAAGTATCTCTCAGTTGGATAACTTTATGAAATTTCTCATCCTCATGCTGCCCCCCAGTGATAAGTCACAGAGTTAGTTTTCACATGTACGCTGATGACCCCAGCTCTATCTCACCGCCACCTCTCCCAGCTCCTCCAACTATCAGACTGCTTTTCCAACATCCAGTTCTGGGTGAGCAGAAATTTTCTCCAATTAAATATTGGGAAGACTGAAGCTATTGTTTTCACTCCCCGCTCGCTGTTCCCTAGCTAGTGACTCCATCCCTCTCCTTGACAACAGTTTGAGATTAACCCGGTCTGTTTGCAACCTTGGTGTCACATTTCATCCTGAGATGAGCTTCTGACCTCCTATTCTTGCCATATCTAAGACCGCCTATTTCCATCCTGTCGCATCAACCAACTTTGCCCCATTTTAGCTTATCTACTACTGAAATCCTCATTCTTACCTTTGTTACCTCTAGACTCAACTATTCCAATGCTCTCCTAGCTGGTTTCCCGCATTCTACCCTCCATAAACTTGAGGTCACCCAAAGCTCTGCTGCCCATATCTTAACTGGCAGCAAATCCCATTCCCTTATCACCCCTGTGCTCGCTGACCTAAGTTGGCTGCTGGTCAAGCAGCATCTTGACTTTAAAATCCTCATCCTTGTTTTCAAATCCCTCCATAGTCTTGCCCCGTCCCAACCCCATGAACCTCCGATATATCTACATTCCTCTAAATCTGGCTTCTTTTGCAATCCCAATTATAATTGCTGCACCATTGGTGTCCATGCCTTCAGTTGCCCCAACATCTGGAATTACCTCCCTGTTGTAAAGGTCAATTTATTATCTCACTAAGAAGTCTGGACACTTGTGTGTTTAAACATAAACCATTTATTGTTAACCATTTATGTACATATCCCAGGTACTGCCTTGCAGTGGTGCTGCCTTCTTCAAGACTCTGCTATCACAGTCTATTATCATGTGACTCTTTACTTTTTAAAAAATGATTTGTTTGTTCAAGGGATGTGGGCATCACTGACTAGGCCAGCATTTATTGCCCATCCCTAATTGCCCTTGTTCAGGGCACACTTAAGGGGCAACCATATTGCTGTGGGTCTGGAGTTACATGTAGGCCAGACCAGGTAAGGATAGCAGATTTCCTTAGTGAACCAGATGTGTTTTTACAACAACTGACAGTGGTTTCATCAGACTTTTAATTCCAGCATTCTTGAATTCAAATTTCACCATCTGCCACGGGATTTGTACCTCGGTCCCCAGAGCATTACCCTTGGTCTCTGAAATACCAGCCCAGTGACAACATTGCAACGCCTCCGCCTCCCCAACATAACGTGAGCAGTGCTGTTCTCCAGTCCCACATTAACCCTTGCTCTGCCAAACACCTTTATACTACAATGGCATGCTGCTACCACTTAGAGATATATACACTTCCTAAATCTCTCCACCTCTCTACCTTACTTTCCTTCTTTAAGATACTTTTTAAAACCTAGCTCTATGACCAAGCTTGTGGTTATCTGACCTAATATCTCCTTACATGGCTCAGCATCATACTTTGGTTTATAATGCTCCTGTGAAGTGACTTGGGACATTTCATTATGTTAAAGGCGCTGTATAAATACAAATTATTGTTGTTTTTTGGGCTGGTATCACAGTCAAGCCAGGTTCTGTCCTACCCCACGGCCTCACCTACACATTTTCTGGTCAGGGTCACTGGATGGTGATCAGGAATGGGACCTCTGGCATATCTCTTCCTTCCCCTCCCCAAGTCAAGGCAATTGGAAACCAGTAGCAGTATCTTATCTGCTGCTCCAGCTGAAATAAGCTAACCCAACATCCATTGGCAATTGCATCTTGGGTCTTCCTGGTCAGCGTAACTCAGTACTTCACCAGACAATACGTTTAGGAACCAAATAAATTTTATAAAATTATTTTAATGTCACTACCACTCTGAGATCAAATACATATCATACCAGATAAAATATCTGACATATAAACACAGTGAACTAAATTTTAATAAAAGGGAAGGAAGTGATTGGTTGAATGTTCTGCATGGGCTAACTCTTGCTATGACAGGTTTTTTTTTAGCTCTTTTACTGGTTGTATTTGACATGTAACTCTTACTCTTATAGCTATGGAATTACCGTTCTTTATAGCAAAATGTAGACGATATAATTAGTGTTGAGGTTTGCATTTTTCTCAAGCTGGTTTAATTTTTTTAATTCTTTCAAGGGATGTGGGCATCACTGACTAGGCCAGCATTTATTGCCCATCCCTAATTGCCCTTGTTCAGGGCATACTTAAAGGGCAACCACATTGCTGTGGGTCTGGAGTTACATGTAGGCCAGACCAGGTAAGGATAGCAGATTTCCTTAGTGAACCAGATGTGTTTTTACAACAATTGACAATGGTTTCATCAGACTTTTAATTCCAGCATTCTTGAATTCAAATTTCACCATCTGCCGTGGGATTTGTACCTCGGTCCCCAGAGCATTACCCTTGGTCTCTGAAATACCAGCCCAGTGACAACACTGCAACGCCTCCGCCTCCCCATCATAACATGGGCAATGCTGTTCTCCAGTCCCACATTAACCCTTGCTCTGCCAAACACCTTTATACTACAATGGCATGATGCTTAGAGTTATATACAACACTCCCTAAATCTCTCCACCTCTCTATCTCACTTTCCTTCTTTAAGATACTTTTTAAAACCTAGCTCTATGACCAAGCTTGTGGTTATCTGATCTAATATCTCCTTACATGGCTCAGCATCATACTTTGGTTTATAATGCTCCTGTGAAGTGACTTTTCATTATGTTAAAGGCGCTGTATAAATACAAATAATTGTTGTTTTTTGGGCTGGTATCACAGTCAAGCCAGGTTCTGTCCTACCCCACGGCCTCACCTACACATTTTCTGGTCAGGGTCACTGGATGGTGATCAGGAATGGGACCTCTGGCACATTTCTTCCTTCCCCTCCCCAAGCCAAGGCAATTGGAAACCAGTAGCAGTATCTTATCTGTTGCTCCAGCTGAAATAAACTAATCCAACATCCATTGGCAATTGCATCTTGGGTCTTCCTGGTCAGCGTAACTCAGTACTTCACCAGACAATACGTTTAGGAACCAAATAAATTTTATAAAATTATTTTAATGTCACTACCACTCTGAGATCAAATACATATCATACCAGATAAAATATCTGACATATAAACACAGTGAACTAAATTTTAATAAAAGGGAAGGAAGTGATTGGTTGAATGTTCTGCATGGGCTAACTCTTGCTATGACAGGTTTTTTTTTAGCTCTTTCACTGGTTGTATTTGACATGTAACTCTTACTCTTATAGCTATGGAATTACCGTTCTTTATAGCAAAATGTAGACGATATAATTAGGGTTGAGGTTTGCATTTTTCTCAAGCTGGTTTAATTTTTATAATTCTTTCATGGGATGTGGGCATCGCTGGCTAGGCCAGCATTGTTGACAATCCCTGATTGCCCCTTGAGAAGGTAATGGTGAGCCACCTTCTTGAACCGCTGCAGCCTGGTGCAGGTACACCCACAGTGCTGATAGGAATGGGATTTGCTGAATCTCCAATATCACAAGCTTATTTTTTCCTCTGAATTTTCCTTTTTGGAAAGCCAATCTGTAATAATTGTGGGTATAGCCTCTCATACTGTCTGTCAAGGGTCATGTGACATTCTTGGAGACTCCGAACAATGAGCCCTAAACTCAGGTAATCCACGGGGCGGAGCTTTCTGGTTGAGGATTTGGTACAAGCACGTAGCATCTGAAATGCTCTCTGCAATAAAGTTACCTGTTTCTGCTTGAAATGTGTCCGGTAACTCAAAAAGTCATTACATTTGGTGACGAGGGTAAAATGGCTCTGACGCTGCACCTCGCCTGGTTAACGTGAGTACATTAAGCCTTAAGGAAAAAAAAGAAAAGACGACTCACCAGTCATGCCACTCTTCGGCAGAATCGATCCTTACGATGCGACCAGGGAAGGCTGGAGCCAGTGTGTAGAGCGCCTTGGTTTTTATTTTGTGGCAAGTGAAATAACCGCAGAGGAAAAGCAGAAAGCAATCATTTTGAGTGTATTTGGTAGAAAGGCATACAATCTCATCCTGACGGCCCCGATTGTGGCCAATTCAAAGTCCTTTAATGAATTAGTGGACCTCGTTAAAATGCATTCCCAGCCAAATCCGTCCCTAATAACGCAGAGGTTTAAGGTTAATTTCTGAATTAGGTCCCTGGGAGAGTCCATCACAACCAATATAGCGACGTTGAAACCGTTGTCAGAACACTGCGACTTCGGTGAGGCGCTCAATGAGATGCTGCGGGATCGATTCGTTTGTGGAGTTCACGATGATACCATTCAGCTCCATTTACTCCCAGAAATCAGCATCGAGTTGAAGCGCTCCCTGGAAACATCACTCGCCATTGCTGCGAGACATTCACAGGCTTTACAACACATTAAACATTGAGCTGTTCTTCATGTGGGGTGGGAACCTACCACTGGCCGCGGCGTGAAAACCAGAGACACCAGCGGCGAAGCGGGAGACAAGATCTGCTGATAAAAACACTTCAACAGTGACTCCAAAGTTCATTTGTTATAATAGTGGGGGCCAACCACGTACCTGACACCTGCAGATTCAAGCAGGCAGAGCGCCATCACTGCCATAAAAAAGGCCACCTAGTAAGGCAATGCAGGGTGAAGCCAAAACAGCCCATTAAGCAGCAAACAAACATGACTGAACTGAAAAATACGACGGAATCAGAAGCTGCTGATACCAACATCTATTCCCTGTACAACATCACAGAGGTAAAAATCGAACCAATTGCTGTCAGGTTTAAGGGAAGCCTCAGTAATGGAGGTAGACACGGGGGCCTCAACCACAGTGGTGGGAGAGCACACAATCAAATTTCTAAATGAAGGTACCCAGCCACTGAATCTAGAGCTAACAACTGCCAAATTGAAGACATACACTGGAGAGTCTATACAAGTAACGGGCATCACCACAGTACCAGTGTATTATAGGCAACAGACATCGGTACAGCTTCCAGTGATAATAGTGGCAGATGAAGGGCCTAGTCTTCTGGGCCAAGACTGGTTGGAGAAAATCAAGCTTGACTGGTCTGAAATAATTCATTTGGGAACAGGAGGAGTTCATGAGCTCCTAAGGAAATAAGACAGTGTATTTCAAAATGAGTTAGGAGAATTGAAGGACCCCCACATGCTGCAAGGACCCCTCAGGTCAAGGTTGGTTCCTCTGGAAAATCATGAAGAGAAACAAAATGTATTTAGTGCCACTTTGAACAAACTGAAGAAACAGTTGGCTGAGAAGACTCAACAATGTTCCATATTCCAGGGGGAAGCCAAGAGATACAAGAAGGAGATCGAAGAGCTGAAGGATCAGCTGAATGAAGCAAAAGAGACATTAGAAGGAAAAGTCGTAGAACTTTCCAAGATGCGAGTGGATAATGAAACCATGGGTAGCCCGACTACTGAACTGAACCAATTTAAGATTTCACCAGAGAGGAATTTGGCCGACTGTGAAATCAAAATGAAGGATGAGACAAAATTCTGCAGCAAACAGAAAAAGATAAAACAGAAGATGGATCAGAAAGGCCGATCGGCTATGTCTCAAGAGCCCGATCCACAGCCGAGAAGGGTTATTCCCAGCTAGCAAAGGAAGGTTTATCAGTGGTATTCAGAGTGAAGAAATTACACCAGTACCTACATGGATGACATTTTACCATTGTCCCGGACCATAAACTGTTAATGGGTTTATTCAGTGAGGATAAGGCCATTCCGCCAATAGCCTCAGCAAAAATACAACGTTGGGCTTTGATATTACCTGCGTACGAGTATACCATTATGCACCGTCCTAGCTTACATGTTGCAAATGCCGACGCACTAAGTCGCCTTTGATTACCAGATAGCATTGTACATGTTCCAGTGCCTCAAGAAATTGTCCTTGTGTTGAATTTCCTGGATTCTTTGCCTGTGTGCACAAAGCAAATTAAAAATTAGATGAACAGAGATCCAATTTTGTCAAAAGTTAGAGATCTTGTATTGCAAGGGTGGTCGAATTCACTTGTATCTGAAGAGATGAGACCATTCCATGCCTGAAAAACAGAGTTAAGTTATCAAGATGGAAACTTGTTGTGGGGGATCAAGAGCCGCTGTCCCTTCACAAGGTAGAGAACCACTCTTGACAGAGCTTCACAATGCGCATCCAGGCATATCGAAGATGAAAATGCTTGCACGAGGCTATGTCTGGTGGCCAGGCATTGACAGTAACATTGAAAGCATGGTCAATCATTGCCTCCATTGTCAGCGACAACAGAAATTGCCTGTTTCAACTTCACTGCATCCGTGGGAATGGAGTGGTCGAGCCTGGGTTAGACTACATATTGATTATGTAGGACCATTCTTAGGTACCCTGTTTTTATTGATCATAGATGCACATTCCAAGTGTTTGGATGTGTATGAAGTCAGATCACCAACATCGAGCGCAACTATCGAAAAGCTGCATCAATGTTGTAGTATAGATGGCCCACTGGAAGTCATTGTTTCTGATAACAGTACAGCCTTTACCAGCACAGAGTTTCAGAGATTCATGGGTTTAAATGGAATCAGACATATTAGAACAGCCCCATGCCATCCCTCTACAAATGGTTTAGCTGAGAGAGCCATGCAAACTTTCAAATCTGGAATGAAGAGGTTAACAGAAGGTACTGTAGAAACTCAACTTTCCTGTTTCCTTCCCGGTTATCGTACGATGCCTCATTCAACTACAGATTCAACACCGTCTGAATTACTGATGAAACGCCGCCTATGTACAAGGTTAGGTCTGGTGTTTCCAAACTTAGAGGGGAAGGTAGAGAAGAATCAGAGTAGTCAGAAAGTGAATCCTGATATTTATAGCAAAGTTCGAAGATTTATTGCAGGAGACACAGTATTTCTTGCGAAATTTTGAAAGTGGGCCTTGTTGGATTCCTGGTACAATTGTCCCCGAAACTGGTTCTTTGCCCTTCCAAGTTGAAGTGGAAGACCGAATTGTTTGAAAACATGTGGACTCTCTTAGGAATAGAGAGACATTCCAATAACCAGCTATTCTGCCTGTGATTAACATCGAACCATCAATCCCTGAGATGACAGATCAACCTAGAAAAGACATGCCCGATGCCTCCATAGAGTTGTCAAATCCTGAACTGCCTCTTTCTAATGATGTATCTGGTGCTGCAGTTCCTGATCATGTCGATCCAGAGGACAAGCTTGAAGTGGTAGAGCTACACCGTTCCAACCAAATAAAGAAACCCCCTCAGAGACTTAATCTTTAACCTCCTGAGTTGCATATATGTACATGTCATTAGATATTTAATGTTCCCTGTAAATAGAAATGTGTGAAAAAATACTAAAGGTGGAGGAAATGTAGTAATTGTGGGTATAGCCTCTCCTACTGTCTGTCAGGGGTTACGGGACATTCTTGGAGACTCCGACCAATGAGCACTAAGCACAGGGAATCTGGGCAGCAGAGCTTTCTGGTCGAAGGCTTGGTATAAATATGTAGCACCTGAAATGCTCTCTGTAATAAAGCTGTCTGTTTTTGCTTGAAGCCTGTCCGGTACATCGTCATTACAAAATCATAAAATAACATTAAAAAAACACATCTTAAATTTTGTAAAAATAAACTCTCCATTTTTTTGGATGTCTATGTGCTGAGTCATAGAAAGAAATAATCAAGTGGCCCAAGACACTTGTATTAATTAATGATCAATAATTAACCGATCAGTGGCAAATGGAATTTAATCCGGATAAGTGTGAGGTGATGCACTTGGGAAGGACAAACAAGGCACGGGAATGCACGATGAACGGTAGGACCCTGGGAAGTACCAAGGTTCAGAGGGACCTTGGTGTGCATGTACACTGGTCCTTTAAGGTAGCGGGACAGGTAGACAAGGTGGTTAAGAAAGCATATGGGATATTTGCCTTTATTAGCTGAGGCATAGAATATAAGAGCACGGAGGTCAAGCTGGAAGTATTTAAAACGCTGGTTAGGCCACAGCTAGAGTATTGTGTGCAGTTCTGGAATCCGCATTATAGGAAGGATGTGATTGCACTAGAGAGAGTGCAGAGGGGATTTACCAGGATGTTGCCTGGGCTGGAGAGTTTTAGTTATGAGGAGAGATTGGATAGACTGGGGTTATTTTCCCTGGAGCAGAGGAGATTGAGGGGGAACATGATTGTGGTGTATAAAATGATGAGGGGCATAGATAAGGTAAACAGGAAGGAACTTTTCCCCTTGGTGGAGGGATCAATAACCAGGGGGCTTTAGATTTAAGGTAAGGGGCAGAAGGTTTAGAGGGGATGTGAGGAAGAATTTTTTCACCCAGAGGGTGATGGGAATCTGGTACTCACTGCCTGAAAGGGTGGTAGAGGCAGAAACCCTCATAACATTTAAGAAGTATTTGGTTGTGCACTTGTGATGTCATGACATACAAGGCTATGGGCCTAGTGCTGGAAAATGGGATTAGATTAGTTAGGTACTTGTTTAATTGGTGCAGGCACGATGGGCCAAAGGGCCTTTTTCTGTGCTGTAGACCTCTATGACTCTAATTCATACAGGAAGATTATTTTCCAACCTATTTTTTCCATTTTTCTTTTAATTTGAATACAGAAAATAATAAATATGTATAATAATAAATAAATGATTTTTCAGGAACAGATTGTTCATAGAAAAATTTCTTATTGAAGGTCTGGTCAGGTTTAATTACTGCAATAATAGATGAAGAAACAAACACAATACCTGAAGTAAATATAGTAAATTCTTCAACAGCAGCAAATTCAACAACAGTAAATTCTTCAAATGCCTTCCCAAAACGTAATGCTAGAAGGAATTAAGTTGCAACATTAGCTGCCTCCTCAATACTTGCTGTCACATTGAACTTTGGTCACTCATTGTTCGTGATATAGGTGACAGAAGGTACATTGTATGCCCATCAATACAGAAAAAAAGTGAAGTGCTCCCTGTGTCCAACAGAAGGGAAGATTGCAGGGGTCATGTCAGAATTGGAGAGTGACTTGGTGCAACAGCTTCCTCTCCTCTTCTTGACAGGTTTGAGCTAGACTACTGTTCCACAGCCAATTTGACATTCTTCACATATAAACCTGGGCACACGCCACCCATGGATAACCCAATGTCATTGGGTGTCTAGATGATGATTGGAAATGAGATCCCTGGCTGCCAGTTCCTTCCTTTTCCCAGGGAATTAAGGCTAGCTGAAACACCTAAACTGCTCTCCTGACTAAGATCAGCTAATTCCGCAGAGACAAAGGATCAACCTGAGCTCTTTCTCATCTGTACACTGCGCCCCCTTCATCCACTGGAAGCTCATTGGTTTTAATAGAGAGCCCTCATTACTTCTATAAATGCTGGGATAGTCGCTTGCCCACTAGCAAGAAACAAGAATCAAGGGAAAACACATGGAAATCCCACAGCCAGGCAGAGAAAAAGAGAAAGAGGGAGATAAAGAGAAAGAGAAAAAGAAAAGAGAATCAGAAACAGAAAACAACACGTCAATTATTGTAAGAAACAGGAACAAGTACATTAATGCCACATCCATCCTCTCCTATCTGTGTGAGTGATGAAGCTTGCTACTTTTGGCCATGTTAATGTTTTTGGTGTGAATGTACATCTCAGATATAAAGCTTGTAATTGGAAAAACTGACACCTAGAATATGCCCAATGTTGACAGATCTGTCTAAATACAATGTCTTCCAGTTATCCAGTGTTGGCAGAATATCTCTTTGCTGATTGATGAAGGAGACTGTGCCTTGTTTAACTGAGTTTACAGAGACTGACTCAAACTAATTAGATTCTCACAGCCAATTGACTGAAAAATAATCAACGCCACATTTCTGTGTTACTTGGATACCTATTAAATTTGATGCATGTTAATAAAAACTGCATTTGTGTCTTTTATTGAAAGCTTGTAAATAATTATGTTATACAGACTACAATTTAACTCCTTAAAAGAGCAATCTGAAGAAGAAAAGAGAAAAGGCTTGCATTTATATAGCAACTTTCACAACCACCAGACATCCCAAATTACTTTACAGCCAATTAAGTAATTTTTGACATATAGTCACTGCTGTGATGTAGGAAACACAGCTCCCACAAGCAGC
This sequence comes from Cetorhinus maximus, assembly GCF_964194155.1. Classification (NCBI taxonomy): domain Eukaryota; kingdom Metazoa; phylum Chordata; class Chondrichthyes; order Lamniformes; family Cetorhinidae; genus Cetorhinus; species Cetorhinus maximus. The sequence continues at coordinate 8,407,501 of NC_135890.1, forward strand.
AATGTGATAGTGACCAGATAATACGCTTTTTTTTTGGTGATGTTAATTGAGGGTTAAATAGTTAGCAGAACATCAGCGATAACTCCCCTAGTCTTCTTCAAAATGTTGACATGGGATCTTTTACATCTTCCTGAGCAAGAAAACTGGTCCTTGATTTAGCATCTCATATGTACGTCCAACACTCCTGCACTTCCAACAGTACAGCACTCCCCTCAGTGCTGCACTGGAGAGTCAGACTAGATTTTTGTGCTCAAATCTTGGACAGGAACCTGAACCCACAACCTTCTGACTCAGAGGTGAAAGTGCTACCAAATGAACCATGGCTGAATATCAGTCACTTGGTAGGATTGTTGTAAGATTTACGGTTAGTGAATCACAGATTACCCAAAATAGGCGGACGAGTATTCATAAGTAATTTGAAGGTGGCTTATTAAGTTTATTAAGAAACAACAGTTTAGATGTGATACATAATCTAAATAGCCAGAAAAGACACATGATCTGTAACAGGTGAGAATGGTTTGCTGGTCCTGGATCAGAATAATGGATAGGGGAAGTGAGAGGATGCTGATCTTCACGGCTGGTGGTGGCAGTCTCCTCAGAATGGCTCACTGGTCCTGGATCAGAATAATGGATAGGGGAAGTGAGAGGATGCTGATCTTCATGGCTGGTGGTGGCAGTCTCCTCAGAATGGCTCACTGGTCCTGGATCAGAATAATGGATAGGGGAAGTGAGAGGATGCTGATCTTCATGGCTGGTGGTGGCAGTCTCCTCAGAATGGCTCACTGGTCCTGGATCAGGCAAACGGATAGATGAAGCTGACCTCCATGGCTGGGAGTGACAGTGTCTTGACCATTTGCTAACAGCAGTTTTCATCTCCCTCTGTTCTTGAGTCGAGTGAGATATCAGGAAAATCTTCATCTTCTCCTAGGCAAGGATCGGAAGTGACAGCTTTTTCTGTTTTCTTAAATCTTCCCGGGCTAACCAAGGTATTAATCTGGAGCCAATGTTGAGAAGCTCTTTTCCATCCAAAATGGTTTTTTGCTCTTGAGGGTCCGTTTATGTACCTTATTTCTGGTAGGTTTATGCCAGTCACTTATTCAAGTGTTCATTAGCGGGATACAGATATTCGAGGTGTTTCCTCTTATTCTGCCGGAAGTCCAGGAAGTCATCTTGTGGCTCTTTGCTTCCCGGGACTTCCTGTTTAACCTTCAAACAGATGCTTCAGGTAAGGCTCAACTCCCACCACCCCATCAGGATTTGCAACGTCTTGTTTCAGTCTATCCTTGGCAGAGATAACATCTGGTGTTTGTCAGCCTGGGGAGCTTTCTTTCTATGAGAGTGAGAAAGAGAGAGCTGTTCCATTAATATTCAATAAATTGCTCAGTATTTTATAAAGTTATTATATAGTGATTTCTTACACTCTTAGCTCTTGGTTAGAAGGTTGTGGATTATAGACCCATTTTGGACTTCAGCACATAATTTACACTAACACTTCAATGCTGAGGGAGGGCTACACTGTCAGAGGTGTTATCTTTCAGAAGTAAAATTACCGTGGTCCCATCTGTTTGCTCAGGTGGGTGTAAAACAGACTGTAACATGATTCAAAGAAGAGGGGAAAGTTCACCCTGTGTCCTGGCCAACATTCCCCTCTTAACCAGACCAACAAACAATTACCTGGTCATTCATTCTTTTGTGGGTTGTGAACCTTTCTGCCTAAAAACAGGCAAAATTGTCCATACAAGAATCTCAAAAAATAATTAATTAATTGCAGATTGTATTAATGGGATGTGAGTACTGCTGGTAAGGCTGGCATTCATTGCCCATCCCTAGTTGCCCCTGTAAAGATGGTTTTGGCCTATTATCTTCTTTGGAGCAGATTGATAGAATTGAGTGGTCTTCTAGGCCACTTCAAAGGGCAGTCAAGAGTCATCTACTTTGGTGTGGGACTGGAGTCACGTATGGACCAGACATGGCACAGATGGCTGCTTTCCTTCACTAAAGATCAATAGTGAACCAGTTGGATTATTATATCAATCCATCAGCTTTGTCGTGGCTTTTTTACTGATACCAGTTTTTATTTCCAAATGTATTTATTCCAAACTCAAATTCTCTTCGGGATTTGAACTCAAGCTTGACTGAGTCTGAGTTCATTTGGCCTGTACATTAACCCAATTGTGGGTCCACATTTTTCAAAATGGAAAGGATACAGCACCATAGGATATGGCTCTCCAGAAAATTACTGTGCAAAAATGTTAAATACAATTACTGGTGAAGGCTATAATTTAAATTCAGGTCCCTCAGTTGCAATGACCTAATACGGTAGTCACCATTGGAGGCTTCTCTTTACATAAGCACCTTAGAAGATACCAATCAAAAAAGGTTATTGATTCCTTTCTGTGTTTACGACTAAACAGCTGAAGGAACAGGAAATTGACACCAATTTTCTAACACTATAATTGTGTAAAACAGACACTAAGACCTGAATTTTCGCAGGAAGGGTAGAGCTCCATTCCTTATCAAAAATCGCACCAGAGCCCTGATTCCATAAGTCCCACTGCCCCCAACCTGCCACGCACCATTTTCACTGGGGGTGGGGGGAGGGGTTGGCGAGGGGGGCAGAACAGGGGAGGGTTGGAGTTTGCACATCCATGGCTCATGGAGGCAGCTGGACATGTAAAAGTGCAGCTACCTTCCAAACAGATCCAATTTTCGTCACTAGGATTTCCAAAGCACGACTCATGCGCTTTAGACATTTGAGAAATCGTCTAAAGCTGCTGGAGTTATTTGCTGAGGCAGGTTGCCCTTTTGGAGATGTCAGCTGCCCCTTTTGGAGAGGTCAGGTGCCCCTTTTGGAGATGTAAGAGTAGACATGAATGAGCATAAAAGGTGGATAAACTCTGTGGAATTGTCAAGCTGTCAGGTCATGTAAATCCCCAGGCACGTTTAATTATTGGAAAAAAAATCCAGCCTGCAGTTGACAAAATTTGGTGCTTTCTACTTCACTGTTAGTTGACAAGAAGATTACTGCTGCTTGACTGCTTGCACAACCTATCATTATCACAGTGGGGGCCTGTAAATTCACAGTTTGATTAACAACTCCCAGTGGTTATAAAGAGATTATCTGTCTTTATGTGGAGCTATGTATATAAATGTGTGTTTTCAGAAGGGATTGTTTGTTTTTATATGGGATTAAGTACTTAAAGGAAGTGTTTGCTTCTGTAGAGGATTAAATACTTGAATAGATTTAAATGTTATCAATGAAAGATTTTTAAAAATATAATGAAGTCTGCAATAGACCCAGAACTTTATACTTATTCATCTGACCATGGTTCTTGAGGTCTGCTCATAATGGATATTAGGTGAGGTGGCATGGAAAGTGTAAAGGCAAAGGGTGGTGGATTGGGGACATGGGTTGGCATGAGTTGGTACTAAATTGGCATAGGGTCCATAAAGGGCTAGGGGGGTGAATGCAGGTCATGGGTTGATATGGAGGGTATGAGGGTGCCATGGGGGTACATGAGGTGCATAGGTTGGCATGAAGGTTATGAGGAAGCATGGGGGTGGGTAGAGGGGAAAAGGTTAGCATGGGGAGTATGTGGCCATGGCAGGGGGTGGATTGGGGGCACGTAGTGGCATGAGTTGACATGGATGGGGCATAAGGAGTGTATGGGTGTGAAAGGGTGAACGTTTTGTTGTTTTTATTGTAACTGGGACAAAGTCCCAGAGCACTGAGGCGGGCCTTTTAAACGCCCACATCAGTACCCAGCAGCCCTTGCGGCTGCATCCGAACTTTTTCCGGGGGTAGGCAGCCCCGACTCCTGTCCCACCCTCAAGATGAAAATCCAAGATTTGGGGCACTTTCTCCTGAGTTGGGTTTGTGGAGTCGGGAATTTTCCTGACCCTGCGCCCCTGACTAGGGAGCAAAAAATCGGCCCTAAGGGTTAAGGTGGAGGCACGTAACTGAGTGAGGGGTGGGAATCATTGTAGAAAGGCTGCATCACAGAACAAAGAAATAAAACAAACGTATAGGAGAAAGGATGATAACTTGGAAAACAGCAGATGATGTTATAAACCATCTGCAGTCAGGGAAAACTGCATTGCCTGGTTAAAAAGTGTCACTCTGCAAAACTTCAAACTTCTGCCCTTAACAGTGAAACAGGTTCCATCTGAGTGTGCAGTTAGAGGCAATGCTCCTGTTCTGGGCACTAGGCGATGGTGGCATTCCTCCGCTCCAGGTGGACATCTATCATATAAGAATGCTGCTAGTGAAAATGGATCTGATTCATTCACAAATTATTCTAACCTAATGAGGAACAACTGTAGCAGGGCCTCTGGCTGCAGGTAGCGATGTTGGGGGAGGGAACCAAGCAGGGGAACTGGCTGGCCCCTGTTAGCCTGTCCCTGCAGGGGGCAATATCGAGGAGTGGAGCTAGATGCCATAATGCGAGGAAGAAAGTCTAGGACTTGTAAGAGGCGGTATGGCAGGAACCAAGGCCATGAATAGGACAACGTAAAGCCCCTGAGTGTGGCTAAAGAGCCAGGAATGGGGAATTGGAGAGCTATTCCGACTGACTGGCAGCAAACCCTGAGCCTGAGAAGCCTCATGGAGAGAGAGGAGAGCAGGCCCCAGTCGGGGCAGCTGTGGGAGCAGAGCGAACCTGGGGGTGAACGGCACCAGTGGGGCTACTCAATAAAAGCCTGAGGGTCAAGGCCCAGTTCGAGCCAGTCGGAGCAGCAGCTAACCCCAACAGGAACCCCGCCAAAATTCAAAAAGGCTGACAAGAGTGACGTTAGCACAAAGCAGAGAGCTGATTGGTAGGTAGTGGGTAAGCTGGTTTTCTCCACTTTAAAGCTACAGTAAGGAAAGGTAAGAGTTCTAGCCTTTTTTTAAAAAAAGTAAGCAACTTAAATCATTTTTTATTTGGCTTAAATTTAGGGTAAGAGTATTTTAACTAACGGTATGTGCAGGGGAGCTCAATCCCGTGCGTTGCACGGCCTGCAGTATGTGGGAAGTCTTAGACACTCCTGGCAGTCTGGGTGACAACATCTGCAGGAAATGCCACTGGTTTGACCAGATTGAGCACCGGGTTTCGGAGCTTGAGCGTCGGCTGGAGGCACAGCAGTGCAGCCGTGAGGCTGAGAGTTACGTGGATAGCACGTTCTTAGACGTGGTCACCCCACAGCTTAAGAAGTGCAGTCAGAGAAGGAATGGGTGACCGCCAGTCAGAAGAAGGGAGGCAATCAGGTAGTCAGGAAAGCCCCAGAGTGCAGCTCACTCAAGAACAGCTTTTCTGTGTTGGAAAACGATGAGAGTGACGGTTCCTCTGGGGAGCGCAGCCAGAGCCCAGCTGTACAAGTGGGGGAGGAGAAAGAGAGGAAGAGCAATAGTGGTAGGAGAATCAATAGTGAGGGGTACAGACAGGCGTTTCTGCAGCCGTAGACGTGACTCCAGGATGGTGTGTTGCTTCCTGGGGCCAGGGTCAAGGGTGTCACTGAACGGCTGCAGGGCATTCTGAAGGGGGAGGGTGAACTGTCAGAGATCATGGTTCACATTGGTACCAACAACATAGGTAGAAAGAGGGATGAGGTCCTGCAACAAGAATTTAGGGAGCTAGGTAGCAGATTGAAAAGCAGGACCTCAAAGGTTGTAATCTCTGGATTACTGCTGGTGCCACATGCTAGTGAGTATAGGAATAGGTGGATAGAGCAGATGAATTCATGGCTGAAGAGTTTGTGCAGGAGGGAGGGCTTTAGATTCCTGGATCACTGGGTCTGTTTCTGGGGAAGGTGGGACCTGTACAAGTCCAATAGGTTGCACCTGAACCAGAACGGGACCAACATTCTTGCAGGGGGGTTTGCTAGTGCTGTTGGTGGGGGTTTAAACTAATTTGGCAGGGGGATAGGATACAGAGCAGAGGTATAGTAGGGGGTGATGTACAGACAAGTATAGAAGGAAAACCAAGTCAGCAAGGAGTCTTATGAGTAAGGCAGATGAGTTGAGGGTGTTGATTAACACATGGGTATATGATATCATTGCTATCATGGAGACATGGTTGAGGGAGTGGCAGGACTGGCAGCTCAATATTCTGGGGTATAGAATCTTTTGGCGAGATGGGGGCTGGTGGGGGTGGTGTAAAATAGGAGGTGGAGTCACAGTATTGATCAAGGGGTCAATTATTGCAATAAGGAGAGATGATATCTTGGAAGGTTCCTCAAATTAGGCCATATGGGTAGAACTTAAAAACAAAAAGGGGGCAGTTACATTGTTGGGAGTGTACTATAGACCCCCTAACAGTCAAGGGGAGATAGAAGAGCAGATATGTAGGCAAATCTCTGAGAAGTGTAAAAATAATTGGGTAAAAATAGGGGATTTAAACTTCCCCAATATTAATTGGGATAGACAAAGTGTGAAAGGCTTAGAGGAGGTGGAATTCTTAAAAGGTACTCAGGAGAGCTTTTTAAGCCAGTATGTAGAAAGCCTTACAAGAGAGGGGGCAGTGCTGAACCTAATTTTAGGGATCGAAGCTGGGCAAGTGGTAGAAGTGTGAGTGGGGTAGCATTTCGGTGATAGTGACTATAACTCAACAAGATTTAAGATAATAATAGAAAAGGGCAAAGATGGACTGGAAATAAAGGCTTTAAATTGGGGGGAGGCCGATTTTAATATGATAAGACCTGGCCAAGGTGGACTGGGAGCAGCTACTTGTAGGAAAATCTACATCAGAGCAGTGGGAAACGCTCAAAAAGGAAATAAAATGCAGGGCCAACATGTCCCCATAAAGGTGAAGGGTGGGACCAACAAGTCCAGAGAACCCTGGATGTCGAGGAATGTACATGATTGGATAAGGGAAAAAAGGGAAGCTTATGGTGGATACCAAAGGCTCAAAACATTGGAAGCCCCAGAGGAGTATAGAAAGTGCAGGAGATTACTTAAAAAATAAATTAGGAGAGCAAAGAGGGGACATGAAAAAACACTGGGGGTTGGGGGTGGAGGGGGTGGGGAGGGGGGAGTAAAATAAAGGATAATCCAAAGGCATTTTATAAATATATTAGGGACAAGAGGATAACCAGGGAAAGGGTAGGGCCCATTAGGGGCTAAAGTGGCAACCTGTGTGAGGAGCTAGGAGATGTAGGTGAGGTTTTAAATGAGCACTTTGCATCTGTATTCACTATAGAGAAGGACGATGTAGGTAAAGAAATCAGGGAAGGGGACTGTGATATACTTGAACAAATTAGTATTGAGAGGGGGGAGGTATTAGTGGTTTTAGCGGGTTTAAAAGTGGATAAATCCCCAGGCTCAGATGAGATGTATCCCAAGTTCCTGTGGGAGGCAAGGGGAGAGATTGCAGGGGCCCTAACATTAATTTCCAAATCCTCTCTGGCCGCAGGGGAGGTGCCAGAGGGCTGGAGGACAGTTAATGTGGTACCATTATTCAAGAAGGGTGGTAGGGATACATCAGGGAATTATAGGCCAGTGAGTATCACCAGTGGTAGGGAAATTTTTGGAAAAAATTCTGAGGGACAGATTTAATCTCCACTTGAAGAGGCAAGGGTTAATCAAAGATAGTCAGCATGGCTCTGTCAGGGGGAGATCATGTCGAACAAATTTGATTGAATTTTTTGAGGAGGTGACTAGGTGTGTAGATGAGGGTAGTGTAGTTGATGTAGACTACATGGACTTCAGTAAGGCTTTTGACAAGGTCCTACATGGGAGACTGGTCAGAAAGGTAAGAGCCCATGGGATCCAGGGAAATTTGGCAAATTGGACCCAAAGTTGGCTTTGTGGCGGGAGGCAGAGGGTGATGGTCGAAGGTTGTTTTTGTGACTAGAAACCTGTGTCCAGTGGCGTATTGCAGGGTTCAGTGCTGGGTCCCTTGCTGTTTGTAGTGTACATTAATGATCTAGACATGAATGTAGGAGGTATGATCAGTAAGTTTGAGACGACACGAAAATTGGTGGTGTGGTAAATAGCAAGGAGGAAAGCTTTAGACTACAGGACGATATAGACGGGCTGGTCAGATGGGCAGAACAGTGGCAAATGGAATTTAATCCTGAAAAGTGTGAGGTGACGCACTTTGGGAGGACTAACACTGGTAAGGGAGTATACAATGAATGGTAGGACCCTGGAAATGACAAAGGATTAGAGGGACCTTGGTGTGCATGTCCATAGATCCTTGGAGGTAGTGGGACAGCTAGATAAGGTGGTTAAGAAGGCATATGGGATACTTGCCTTTATTAGTCGAAGCACTGAATACAAGAGCAGGGAGGTTATGATGAAGCTGTATAAAACATTAGTTAGGCCACATCTGGAGTACTGTGTGCAGTTCTAGTCGCCACATTACAGGAAGGATGTGATTGCACTGGGGAGGGTGCAGAGGAGATTCACCAGGATGTTGCCTGGGCTGGAGCGTTTCAGTTATGAGGAGAGACTAGATTGCCTGGGGTTGTTTTTCTTGGAGCAGAGAAGGCTGAAGGGGGATCGACTGAGGTGTACAAAATTATGAGGGGCTTAGATAGAGTAGGAAGAAACGTTCCCCCTTAGCGGAGGGGTCAATAACCAGGGGGCATTGATTTAAGGTAAGGGGCAGGAAGTTTAGAGAGGATTTGCGGAAAAATATTTTCACTCAGAGGATGGGGGTATCTGGAACTCACTGCCTGAGCGAGTGGTAGAGGTGGGAACCCTCACAACATTTAAGAAGTATTTAGAAGAACACTTGAAATGCCATAGCATACAAGGCTACGGGCCAAGTGCTGGAAAATGGGATTAGAGCAGATAGGGGCTCAATGGCTGGCGTGGACACACTGGGCTGAAGGTCCTCTTCCCATGCTGTAAAACTCTATGATTTGTTGACTGCAGCCAGGAGCAGGACGAGCAATTCAAACCTGGTGAGAAGCCAAGGCCACGAGTAAGCCGGAGATCTGGGGCATCGGCTATGAATATTCTTTGTAAATAGCTTGTTCCTTGAAGTTAAGCTTTCCCTTGTGAGTTTATATAGCTTTGATGCCAGTGGAATAAAAGAATCTTGTTTTTTTAACCTTTGTGCAGCTCGTGTGCTGAAATCGCATGTTACACAAGCTTCTCCAGCGTTGCGAGAGTAGGACTCAGATGGATAGGCTTTGGGTGTCGTATTCAGCACTCTAATGTGCAAGAGCAGACTGGCTGATTTGGCTTCTTTTCCGACAGGTATGATTATTATCTAAACTTATAAAAGGTTCAATCCAGTATAATGGCAACTTACATGTTCAGGGATTATCTCCAATTCTCCTAAATGTGGTAACCTAATTCATGGAATTATTGGGGGTCAATTTTAACCGCAAAGAATAGGTGGGTTTGGGTCAGGCAGGGCACTAAAGCGTTAAAAGTTCTTCAAACTGCCCATTTTTAAAAAACGTATTGCCCATCCCTAATTGCCCCTAACTGATTTGATCGTTCATTTCAGTAGGCAGTTTAGATTCAACCACGTTGCTGTGTGCCTGGAGTCACATGGATGTCAGATCAAGGGCAATTAGGGATGGAAAATAAGTGCTGGCCTAGCCAGTGGGCTGACCAACATCCCATGAAAGAATTTTTTAAAAAGTCAGAACAGTAGATTTTCTTCCCAAAAGGCGTTATTAAAGCAATTCAGCAGTTACATGGTCATCATTACTAGCTTTTTATTCCAGGTTTATCTATTAACTGAACTTAAATTATCTAGTTATTATGTCTCCTGATTGTTGTGGCAACAAAGAGCCCTAGCAAAATTGGAGTCAATGGAAATCAGGGGGAAAACTCTCCACTGGTTGGAGTCATACCTAGCACAAAGGAAGATGGTTGTGGTTGTTGGAAGTCAATCATTTCATTTCCAGAACATCACTGCAGGAGTTTCTCAGGGTAGTGTCCTAGACCCAACATCTTCACCTGCTTCATCAATGACCTTCCCTCCAACATAACGTCAGAAGTAGAGATATTCGCTGATGATTGTACAATGTTCAGCACCTTTCGTGACTCCTCAGACACTGAAGCAGTCCATGCCCAAATGCAGCAAGACCTGGACAATATCCAGGCTTGGGCTGAAAAGTGGCAAGTAACATTTGTGCCACACAAGTGCCAGGCAATGACCATCTCCAACAAAAGAGAATCTAACCATCGCCTCTTGATATTCAATGACATTACCATCACTGAATCCCCCACTATCAACATCCTGGGGGTTACCATTGACCAGAAACTGAAACGGACTCGCCATATAAATATTGTGGCTGCAAGAGTAGGTCAGAGGCTAGGAATCCTGCAACAAGTAACTCACCTCCTGAATCCCCAAAGCCATCTACAAGGCACACGTCAGGAGTGTAATGGAATACTCTCCAATTGCCTGGATGAGTGCAGCTCCAACAACACTCAAGAAGCTTGACACCATCCAGGACAAAGTGGCCCACTTGATTGGCACACCATCCACAAATATTCACTCCCTCCACCACCAACACACTGTGAAAGCAGTGTGCACCATCTACAAGATGTGCTGCAGGAACTCACCACAGCTCCTTCGACAGCATCTTCCAAACTCACGACCCCAGACACCTAGAAGGACAAGGGCAGGAAACACATGGGAACACCACCACCTGGAAGTTTCCATCCAACTCACTCACATCCTGACTTGGAAATATATCGCCGTTCCTTCACTGTCGCTGGATCAAAATCCTGGAACTCCCTCCCTAACAGCACTGTGGGTGTACCAACACCACATGGACTGCAACAGTTCAAGAAGGCAGTTCAGCACCACTTTCTCAAGGGCAATTAGGGATGGGCAATAAATGCTGGCCCAGCCAGCGAAGCCCACATCCCATGAATGAATTTTTTAAAAAATTATTCCAGGCCGCTTGATTACTTGGCCCTTAACATAATCACTTACCATTCCCAGCTTTTAACAGAGGTAAGGCACGGGGGAATGGGCAATGAATATGTCCCCAGGAATCAGGTAACTTATTTACATAATTTTTCTAGAGCCTATATTGGGGCGAAATAGCGAGCATCAGGCTAGAAGATGGACAACCAGTTATGTTTGGAGTGAAGGGAGGAGCATGACAGGGTTGTGTACTGTCATTAAAATTACTCAATCTGTACACAGAGCAAACATTCAGAGAATTAGACGTACTTCCAGGGCTAAAGATTGGAGGCAATTAAGACCATAATAAACTTGCGGTAAGCTGAATACACAGCGCCTCTTGCAGAACCAGAAGAGGCCTTGTGAAATATTGTAGGTCAAGTTAAAGGAGACTGCATGCCTGAGATTTTATCTGTCATCTAGCTTTAATGCTGGCTGGCCAGACTTTGTAAATCTCAGGATACCATTAAAGTAGATGAGAACAGCTGTGTTTTTTCCATGGGGCATGAGCATTGCTGACAAGACCAGGATTTATTGCCCATATTCAATTGCCCTTGAAGGTGGTGAGCTGCCTTCTTGAACCGTTGTAGTCCACGTGGTGTAGGTACACCCACAGCGCTGTTAGGGAGGGAGTTCCAGCATTTTGACCCAGCGACAGTGAAGGAACGGCGATATAGTTCCAAGTCAGGATGGTGTGTGACTTGGAGCAGGACTTGAAAGTGGTGGTGTTCCCATGCATCTGCTGCCTTCGCAGTTCTAGGTGGTAGAGGTTGTGGATTTGGCAGATGCTCTGGAAGGAAGGGGTAAGAGCCCCAGCACTGCATGTGGGACATGAGGAACAGGAGTACCTTCCTACCGTCCCCCTCCCTGATCTAGCACCACAATCTAACCTGCTTCCTTCCCCATAATGATCAACTCTCTACCAACAGCCATCTCTTTCCTATCCCCCTCCCATTTCCCCCTGACCCTTTAAACCACAATGTACTTTTAACTCAAGCAGCACCAGCCTACCTGTTCCTGGCTGTGGCCTCTGTGGAAGTCTCCTCTGCCCAACAGGGGGCTAAGTCTGTCAATCAGGAAGATTTCCTGGTTAAGCACCTGGTTAAAAAAACAGACTGTGATGTTAAAACTCCACAGCATTTGGTCAGAAATCCTCAGTCCTTGCTCAGAAGTAAATATTGGGACCTTACAATTGTACAGCACAGAAGGAGGCCATTCATCAGGGGTGCTGGCAATAATTTTCCATACCTCCCTGGCCACAGGAAAGGTGCCAGAGGACTGGAGGACAGCCACTGTGGTACCGTTATTCAAGAAGGGAGGAAGGGATAAACCAGGGAACTACAGACCAGTCAGTCTAACCTCAGTGGTGGGGAAACTATTGGAAGCAATTCTGAGGGACAGAATTAATCTACACTTGGAGAGGCAGGGATTAATCAAGGACAGTCAGCATGGTTTTGTTAAGGGAAGGTCATGTCTGACCAATTTGATTGAATTTTTCAAAGAGGTAACCAGCTGTGTAGATGAGGGCAATACATTTGACATAGTCTACTTGGACTTCAGCAAGGCTTTTGATAAGGTCCCACATGGGAGACTGATAACGAAGGTAAGAGCCCATGGGATCCAAGGCAATTTGGCAAATTGGATCCAGAATTGGCTGAGTGGCAGGGAGCAGAGGGTGATGGTCGAGGGGTGTTTTTGTGACTGGATCCCTGTGTCCGGTGGGGTTCCACAGGGATCGGTGTTGGGTCCCTTGCTGTTTGTGGTATATATAAACGATTTAGACTTGAATGTAGGAGGGTTGATCAGTAAGTTCGCGGGTGACACAAAAATTGGTGGGGTGGTAAATAGTGAGGAGGATGACCTTAGATTACACGAGAATATAGATGGGCTGGTCAGGTGGGCTGAAAAGTGGCAAATGGAATTTAATCCGGATAAGTGTGAGGTGATGCATTTGGGCAGGACAAACAAGGCACGGGAATACACGATGAATGGTAGGACCCTGGGAAGTACTGAGGATCAGAGGGACCTTGGTGTGCATGTCCGCCAGTCCCTTAAGGTAGCGGGACAGGTAGATAAGGTGGTTAAGAAGGCATATGGGATACTTGCCTTTATTAGCCGAGGCATAGAATATAAGAGCACGGAGGTTATGCTGGAATTGTATAAAAACACTGGTTAGACCACAGCTAGAGTATTGCATGCAGTTCTGGAATCCGCATTATAGGAAGGATGTGATTGCACTAGAGAGAGTGCAGAGGAGATTTACCAGGATATTGCCTGGGCTGGAGAGTTTTAGTTATGAGGAGAGATTGGATAGACTGGGGTTATTTTCCCTGGAGCAGAGGAGATTGAGGGGGGACATGATTGAGGTGCATAAAATAATGAGGGTCATGGATAGGGTAGACAGGAAGGAACTTTTCCCCTTGGTGGAGGGATCAATAACCAGGGGGCATAGATTTAAGGTAAGGGGCAGGAGGTTTACAGGGGATGTGAGGAAGAATTTTTTCACCCAGAGGGTGATGGGAATCTGGAACTCACTGCCTGAAAGGGTGGTAGAGGCAGAAACCCTCATAACATTTAAGAAGTATTTGGATGTGCACTTGCGATGCCATGGCATACAAGGCTATGAGCCTAGTGCTGGAAAATGGGATTAGAATAGTTAGGTACTTGTTTGACCGGCGCAGACTCGATGGGCCGAAGGGCCTTTTCCTGTGCTGTAAATCTCTATGACTCTATGGCTATGACACATTGTGTCTCTGCTGGCTGTTCGAAAGAGCTTTCCAATTAGTCCTAATCCCCTTGCTTTTCCCTCTTGGCCCTGCAGTTACTTTCCTTTTCAAGTACATATCCAAACCCTTTTTGAAAGTTACTATTGCCTGGAATCAGTAGGGTCAAAATGGGAGTTGAGGAGGGGTGCACTCTAGGAATAGTGCTGAAACCATCAGAGAGGGAACGGTCCTGTAAATAAGAAGCCTCAGGTACCATGCCTCTCAAACATCTGCTGGTAAAGTGAAAGAGGTAACTTCAGCTCACAGTGGGAAAATAAGATTCATTCTTTAAATGAAGTGACTTATACTGGGCCACTCCTTCACTGAACTGTTCAGTTCAGTGAAGGAGTGGCCCATTATAAGTCACTTCATTTAAAGAATACTCTTCCCCGCCGTATTTGAATCGTTTCATTAATTTTTCTAAACCTAATTCAGACATGCTATAGCTTTCGAACTACAGGCTTGTTACTCAGTCCTTTGCAATGCTACCAGACTAATGGGCTTTGATCAACTCCATATCCGCTGTCCTTAACTTCCTTTAAGCCTGCGTCAATATTGATTGTAATTGTTTCCCTGACCTTTCTCTACAATTGCCCTTGTTTTTGCTTCCCCTGAAATCTAATATTCAGAACATGTAAATATTGCCAGGATGATGTGGTATTTCAATTTGTCTCAGTTCAGTAACAGCCACTGCCACCAGGGAGCAGTTTGTGTCCTTTAAGTTGGTGCATTAACCAATGTTGATTTGTGAATGTGTCCTGTGTGTGTCCTGCAAATGTACTTGGGAATCCTGAGTTAATGCTACGGTTTTTATAAATGAATAGCTTGTGTTTTGTAATATTTTTGCACTAGGTGAAGTCTGTACTTGTTTGTAAAGTATTTTAACAGGTAGTCTACCTTGTTTACACTAATGAGAGATGGAAAGACTTGTTTCAAGGAATGAAGTAGCTGTGGTTTTGTTTCTGTCAAGGTCAGGTTGTTGGCTACTGGTTCTTCAGGTGAATGAACCTCTGTTTTAACATGATTAACATTAAGTGTCTGTGTATTACTTTGAGAAACTGGTGCAATATTGTGCATTACAGAGGTAAGGGAAAGTGCCCTCTACGGTATCAGTCAACATCTTCAGCTTCTAAGCACTGATGATCTATTACTAGTGATCATTTGTTGATGAACTTCAAATGATTGCCTCCTGGTCAATAAGTCAGTGTTCTGCATCTCACCACATTACCCACAATGGATACACGCTACTCATTGACAAAAAAAAATTCAAGATTAAATAAAATTATGTGTGTGTGAGAATGAATTGAAGGTGGAGTTGAAGTGCCAAGCTTCAAGTGCAAGGCCCTCTGAACCATGCTCTGGGGATTCAACACCAATGTTTAGCAAAGTGATCATCCAATCAGCATTTGGCCTCTTCCCTGTAGAGGAGGGAGATACTAAATTGGAGGAAGTATTTTTGGGAGCGGAGTTATACTGCATCTTGTATAAGTAAAGTTGTCTCTTTATGTATTTTCCTTGCAGTCATGGAAACAGAAGGAGGGGGATGTGGTGGTGAAGTTTGGGGCATGCGAGCCATAGCTAAGCACACATATAAGCTTGTTTCTGAGTGCTGTTCAGAAATGTGTTACATTTCCTCTCCCTCCCAGTTGAAAGATTTGTACACACTAATTAACCATGATCCTGATGCAGTCTAAAAACACAAAATAGTATGGAATAGGAAAATGCCAGTCAACCTAACAAACTCTGTACTTTCCCGGACCACGTAAAATCTTCTGCATCATGGACTCTGACCTGGTTAGCTAGTTATCTGCCAGGATATCTGGTTAATGCCCTGAGAAAGGTGCTTTATAACTGCACCCCAAATCCAGTATATTCATCTCTTCTTAAATCTGTACTACTTAGCACTGGCTGGCTACTCCATCCTTGATGACCACATCCCCCCCATTGCCCTTTCACCTCATTGGCATGGGAATTAGCTTTGGAAATGAACCACTCTGTGATTAAAGGACCAAATTGGCTCTCGAATTTTGAAGCTCCAAGTATAGAAAATAGTTTTTATTTTCTAATGCTCGATTCACATCTTGGTCCTTAGGGCCCAAGTAAACTCATCTGAAAATATCTGACTTTGCTCCCGACGGTGAAGGAACGTCACCAACTGCTGCCCAGAAACCTTTTTCAGGACTGTCAGTGGCAATTTCCTCTAATTCAGCTTCCTCAGCCAGCCTGAGCCCTCTACAGGGAGTCCGTGCTGACTGTGAGCAACAGCATGGCTCTTTCAGCAATCAGATTGAAAGATCCTCACTGAGCCACGCAAAGTCCAAAGCAGGAAGTATAACGCAGGAATTATAAATTAAATGTAAATTATATACAGAAAGCAAAATAGCAAATGAGAAATACAGACAGTTGAAGGAAGAGAGATTTTTTTTAAAAAGGCAGAGAAAGAAAAATATGGGGAGAATTTTCACGTCAGCGTGCGGGGGCAGGGCCTGGCACGCCGATGCGCAAAATGACGTGTGGTGACGTCGGGCATGCGTCTCGATGTCACTGCGCGTCATTCAGGTCTTTCGTTTGGCGGGCACGTGCCAAAGGCAGCTGCGCGCCCGATGACTTGTCAAAGACCTGTAAAGGCCATTAGGGTACCAATTTAGATAATTAACAGGGCTGCCCATCCAATTTTAAGGTTGGCGGGCAGGCGAAGAGCCCAGGCGGCCTTTGTGTTTTTCGGGAAACCTCATCTACGGGCGGGATGAGGTTTCCTGAAGGTTTAATAAAATCTATAAATATTTTTTGAACAATTCATAAACATGTCCCAGCTCATGTGACACTGTCACATGAGAGGACATGTCTGAATAATTTTTATTTTTCTTTATTTAAAGATTTCAATATTAACGTAATCTCCCTGAGGCAGCTCCGTGCTTCAGGGAGATTTCTGTGCCCTTTCACACACATGCGCAAAAGAGCGCAGGCCCCGACTCTCCCTCCTCCCTCCGCCTGCAAAGATAGCACTGAGCGCTACTGGCCGTGCATCACGCTGGGTGAGCCATAATTGGCCCATCCATGTAAAATGGCGGCGTGGAGCTGATCGCTAGGAGCGATCAGCTCCGCGCCCACTCCCAACTGGCCTGCCTGACATGGTGAAAATTCTCCCAATATATATACTTTTTTTAAAAAAAATCTCCAATACTAATTTTCTTCTGAGGGAATGAGACTCCTTACTTGTAAAATTAAATTTTCAAGCATAGAGGGATTGTTCAGCAGTAGTTGTAGCTTATCACACCATTCAAACTTACTTACTCCTGAACGGACCAGACTTAACCTTTTCAGCCATTTTTAGTGTAGAACTAGGGAGCAAGTATAACAATTTCACACTGTTGCAATCATTTCAATGATGAATCTACCATTGAGGACTGAAACAGCGAATCTTTTGGAGGAACGGGGTGCCTCTGACAATAACTTATGGATTTCCCCAGTTAGCTGCACGTGTACATACTTCAGATGCTGCTATTAGATTTCCTCTATTATAACCATGAATGCTGATAGCCTCACCATTATTCTTATTGCCAATCCTGGGCCCATATTTGTTACTTCATTGCACGGGATTCTCATTTGAAGCTTACTCTCGGGAATATATATCACGAAAAAGATAACAGCTTTACTTTCTTTAACGGAGTACAAGACAACATCACCAATCGCTCCTGCAATGACCCATCATTCTGGACATCATAACTGTTATAGATCATTCAGGATTCTTTTCCTTTTATAACAAATTATTTCTGTTTTAGAGTTATGCAGTGAGACATGAAAGTGTTCCATGAAAAATTTATGGCGGGTGAAATCCCATCAACTGCTCATTTCCAAAATGAAGCAAAGGCAAAATACCACAAAAGGATATTCTTTTACCAGAGACTTCCCTCTGAATCATTCAAATTGGAGCCGTAATTGTAGATACATCTTTTCCTCTTCATTTCTGACCTCACAGCCATGGATTCACAGATTAACACAGCACTACATAAAAGATTTTCAAGCTGATCAAGAAAATCACTTCAAATAGTGCATTGGGTTGGTAAAAGCTGGAACTGAAGAGAGTGGTTGGAATGATGTTTGCTGACATGGTTGGGTATAATGGATGCTTGTCAGAAAATGAAAAACCCTCAACACAATGGTAAAAAAAAATAGGATAGGGACTGTATCTGTTCAGTGAGCTTAGCACAGGGACATTTCTACAGACTAAGGGTACTCACACGTTTCTGATTGATGGTGTGTCCATCGACCATTGCACTGTGGATGACGTAGCACCTTATTTGTGCAAAACAACTAATGGCGAACAAGTATCATTGGGCAATATTGAGAAGTAAACAGTGTTCTAGTTAGCTTATTGACTATAATGCAGTAAAACTATGCCGAGTTACATCAGGCAGTTAAAAAATGACTCAGAAGCGGAAAAATATCAGCTGGTCAAAGATTCAGTGGCCTTGAAATGTACACTTTTTAAGTTATAAAAATATTTCCGATTTGTGCTTCTGAGCCAATTGTATGGTTTCTGAATGCATTAGCAAAAATCTGTTATGTGTTGTTAATGTAGCATTCAGAGTAGAAGTAATAGTTCATAACTATGAAAACACAAAGATGGCCTGTGTGCTTCACTGTATTGAGAGGTCTCAAACTGTTAATTATTTCTGCATCAGGCCAGCCTTCATCTCATGCACAACAGGTCCTCTGTCTCTATAAACAGCAATTACACGGTCCTGAATACCTCCTTGGAAGTCTAATGAGCCATGACAGAGCTCAATGACAGTGGGCAGCACTCCATTAACTTATTGGCCCCTCTGGTTAGTTTATCATAGTAGATTATTACTCGCCTGAACTCTTGTTACTACAGTGAATGTGCAATCTAATGGAAAATGACACACTGTCTGTGGCTACAAATAATACCAGTAGATGGGTCTGCTTATTGGTATGCTGCATGGCCTTCCAATCACTTTCTTAATTACTACAAGCATCGCAGGTTGGGAGGTGATTTATTGTGCAATGCTGGGCCATGTTCCTTACTGTTCATTCAAAGTGTGCAAGGCTGTAAGGCTTGTTTTTTGATGTGAAACATTTGCGAGTGTGTATATTTGTGTACTGTTATAACAGTTAATTGCCCTGTTTTGCTCTCAGGTGTCAACTGTGGCTCAGCATTAGCACTGTGACCTCCAACTCAGGAGGCTTTGTGTTCAGGATCCATTCCCCCGGCAGAGAATCTCAGCTGATACTCGAGTGCTCTACTGAGTGAGTGTTATACTGTCTTTTGGATTGCATGTGAAACCAAGCGTTTGCCCTCTCAGATGGGTGTAAAAGATCCAAGGCACTCTTTAGAAGAACTGAGTTCTCCTTGGTGTCCTGGTCAATATTTATCCCCTCAAGGATATCAAGGAGCCCCTGCAAAAATGGAGTCAATGGAAATCAGGGGGAAAACTCTCCTCTGGTCGGAGTCACACCTAGCACGAAGGAAGATGGTTGCGGTTGTTGGAGGTCAGTCATCTCAGTTCCAGAACATCACTG
This sequence comes from Cetorhinus maximus, assembly GCF_964194155.1. Classification (NCBI taxonomy): domain Eukaryota; kingdom Metazoa; phylum Chordata; class Chondrichthyes; order Lamniformes; family Cetorhinidae; genus Cetorhinus; species Cetorhinus maximus. The sequence continues at coordinate 8,426,669 of NC_135890.1, forward strand.
CAGGAGTTCCTCAGGGTATTGTCCTCGACCCAACAATCTTCAGCTGCTTCATCAATGACCTTCCTTCCATCATAAGGTCAGGGGTGAAGATAACAATGACAGAAAATGCTGAAAAATCTCAGCAGGTCTGACAGTCCCTGTGGAGAGAGAAACAGAGTTAATATTTCGAGTCCGTATAAGGGTCATATGGACTCGAAACGCCAACTCTATTTCTCTCTCCACATATGCTGTCAGACCTGCTGAGTTTTTCCAACATTTTCTGTTAGTGTTTCAGATTTCCAGCATCTGCAGTATTTTCCTTTTATCTCAGAAGTGGGGATGTTCGCTGATGATTGCACAATGTTCAGCAGCATTCGCGACTCCTCAGATAATGAAGCAGTCCATGTCCAAATGCAGCAAGACCTGAACAACATCCAGGCTTGGGCTGACAAGTGACAAGTCACATTCGCACCACACAAGTGTCAGGCAATGACTATCTCCAACAGGAGAGAAACTAATCATTGCTCCTCGATGTTTAATGGCATTACCATCACTGAGTCCCCCACTATCAACATCCTCGAGGTTACCATTAACCAGAAACTGAACTGGACTAGCCACATAAATGCTGTGGCTACAAGAGCAGGTCAGCGGGAAGGAACCCTGCGATGAGTAACTCACTTCCTGACTCCCCAAAGCCTGTCCACCATCTACAAGGCACATGCTGGGAGTGTGATGTAATACTCTCCACTTGCCTGGATGAGCACAGCTCCAACAACACTCAAGAAGCTTGATACCATCCAGGACAAGACATCCTGATGATTGGCATTCCTTCCACAAACATTCACTCCCTTCACCACTGATGCACAGTAGCAGCAGTGTGTACCATCTACAAGATGCATTGCAGAAACTCACCAAGGCTCTTAGGCAGCACCTTCCAAACCCACAAACGCTACCATCCTGACTTGGAAAAATATCACCATTCCTTCACTGTCGCTGGGTCAAAATCCTGGAACTTCCTCTCTAATAGCACTGTGGGTGTACCTGCAACACATTATCTGCAGCGGTTCAAGAAGGCAACTTACAACCACCTTCTCAAGACAATTAGATATGGGCTATAAATGCTGGCCTAGTCAGCAATGCTCACATCCTGTAAATGAATTTAAAAAAAACTAACATCACTGAAACATATTATCTAGTCATTTATCACATTGCTGTGTGGGGGAGCTTACTGTGTGCAAATTGGCTGGTGTGTTCCTAAGGTGCAACAATGACTACATTGCAAAAATACCTCATTGGCTGTAAAGCGCTTTGGGACATTATGAAACCATGAGCAGCACTCTATAAATGGAAGCCTTTATTTCTTTCTATCAGATCTTAGTTATACTGGCAGCTCACGGGCCTCTGTGCTCATGGAAATCTGAACTCTGTGCTTGCTTGGTTGGCACCCTCCGCCATTCAAATGCAAAGGTGCAGTGATAGCAACTGTGAAAAAAGATTCAAAATAGAGTCCAATAAGTCTTTCCACTTTTCTGTGCACCAGCTGACAAGTATCCAACAGCTGCTACCTCTCAGTGTAAGATGAGATCACCTTTTGAAGCCTAAGTGCTATTTGGATGGATTATCCTCATACTCATTGGTATTGAAACTAAAACCACATTGGATCAAGCCCATCTGTGTAGTAAAACTAACCCAGAAATATGCAACGTGGCTTGGCCGCGAGCAACAAATAAAGGGATATCAAAGCTCAAGACTTCTACATCTCAAGTTGTAGCTGCTATAAATGATAGGATTATGGATCATGTCCAATATTCTGCTGATCCAAAGTTATATTTAGTGTTTCCATGATTGACTTAGCTGGTTTATTTTTTTTTTAAATTCTTTCCTAGGGTGTGGTTGCTGCTGACGAGGCCGGCATTTGTTGGCCATCCCTAATTGCCCTTGAACTGAGTGGCTTGTCAGGCCATTTCATGGAGCAGTTGAGAGTCAACCACGTTGTTGTTGGGTCTGGAGTCACGTGTAGGCCAGACGAGGGAAGGACGGCAGATTTCCTTCCCTAAAGGGCATTCATGAACCAGATGGGTTTTCACAACAAATGATGGTGTCCACCATTATTGAAACTAGCTTTATATTCCAGATTGATTTAATTTCCACTATTTAAATTCCACTATGGTGGGGATTTGAACCCATGAGTGGAATCATCCCAGACTTGCACAAAGTGCAGTAGCGAGGGGGTAAGACAATGTTTTACCTGCTGGCCGCAATGGTGAGTTTTTATGGCGTATCGTCCCAAGCACGCCACACTGTTTATGCATTCCCGGGAAACACGCCATTTCCATGGCAGGTGGGCTCTCATTCACCCGCCCGACATCACCTCGCTGCTGCATCACGCTGGGCGCCATGTTTAAAGTCCAGCCACAAGCACACATCTCGGTGTTCCCACACCACCGCTGCTGCATGGAAGACATGGCCCTGAAACTGAAGAGGACTGCAGCCCCCCAGGTTCAGCGATGCTGCCTAGGGCTACCTCACCCTGATCCCTGTCGGCGTCCTCCTCAAAAGAGGAGACGTGCAACTCCTCCATCTCCTCCTCAGCCAGCTTGTCTCCTCATTGCAGAGCCAGGTTGTAAAGGGCACAGAAGACGACGATGATGCGTGACACCCTCTGTGGGGACTGTATTGCAGGGCTCCACCAGACTGGTCCAGGCACCGGAGCCTCATCTTCAGCATCCCGATGGTCTGCTCCACCAAGTTTAAAGCTGCAGCATGAGCCTCATTTATACCATTGCTCTGCTGCAGTCTGAGGCCGCCGCATGGGTGCCATCAGCTCTACAGGTGGCTCTTATCCTCGAAGAGCCATCCCTGCAGCTTCTGTGGACCCTGGAAGACCCCAGGGATCTGTGACCGACTGAGATGTCGTGCATACTCCCTGGAAACAGTGCGCACACCTGCAGGATGTGTTTCTGGTGCTCGCACGTTGATGTAGTCCGTGTATGTTGCGATGGAGATCTGAGCGCCACATGAGTGCAGTCAATTGCACCCTGCACCTGTGGGAAACCAGAGATCAGGGCAAATCCAAGTGCTCTTGCATCCTGGCTGCCCCAGTCCCGGGCGAAATGTACAAAGTTGTATACCCTCGCAAAGGTGGCATCCATGACCTCATGGATGCATTTGTAAGCGGAGGTTTGTGATATCCCACAGAGGTCAACTGTGCTGCCCTGAAAGGAGCCACTGGTGTAGAAATTGAGCATCACGGTCGCTTTCAAGGCCACTGGCAGTGGATGCCCTCCATGACCCGTGGTGCCAAATCCTGCAGCGGCTGGCAGACGTGACCGACAAGTTCCCTAGACATGCACAGTCTTCGGTGACACTGGTTCTCGGTTATCTGCAGGAATGAAAGGCGGTGTCTATTGACCCTGGGTGTTGCTAGGCACCGGCCTGCGAAGGTTCAGCGTGGCTCTTGGGTGGCATGTGTGGGAGCTCCCGCCACCCCTTCTTCCTGAAGTTGCTGCTCCTGCCTCTGCGCAGCGAGGAGCCTCAGTCACTCTCTCCTCTGTCTTCTCTGTGCTCTGTAAGCCATCAGGCATACAGCTAATTCACCAGGCTCCATGATACTGATGTTGTACTCCTGCAGGATGAAAGAGAGAGACACGTGCTTAGCATGAGTATACTAAAAACCTGTCCTGGTTAAGTGTGATAGCCCCTTAATGCTTCCTGGAGAGTGCTGGCCATCACTTGGATGGCCAGAGATTAGTGCGCTGCATGGCTGCCCTGTTAGCTTGAACCAGGGAGCAGACTGTTCCAAACCGGGATGCTGACATTGCAAGAGGCTGTGAGCTTCTCCAGCAGTGACTGCTCCATGGCCAGTTTTAACAAGAAGATTGTACAACGTGTGCACTCGCCCAGCTGCTCATGAATTTGCAGTTGGTGCCAGGGAGAAGGGTGGGAAAGCTCTGGAGCACTTGCTGGCACTTTGATGCCTCTGCGTTGCCTGAGTGGGCAGATAAGCTAGAACCCCAACTCCAATCACGTCAATGTGGCTGCACCTGAACCGTCTCAGCTGCAGAAGAATGTGTGGCCACTTCCCTCGCCCACCTTACCCGCCCCCATCCCGAATGCTTGTGCGCTATAATCAATGGCAGGGCTGCCCTTGTCCACCTCCCCCGCCTCTGCCACCAGTCACCTCAACGGCAGGGCTGCCCTTAACCCCCCTCTGAAGCTTGAAGTCCTACAGGCGACCCTGGCGAGCGCTGCACAATGTTACTGTGTACTCACCTCCGAGTGCCCCTCAAAGTGCTGGCCACCAAGTGTAGGCCTTTTACGTGCTGTTGTGAAACATGTCGGCGTGCTTTCCTAGCGATGTGGGTGGTTGATCAAGTGGGGGGTGGGGGGAGGATCGATTCTGGTGGGCTGGGGTGATAGTGATATGCTGATGTATCGCAATGAGGTTCCCGACGTCCGATGGCGGGAAACACGGCCCGCCATTGGCCGGCTGCGTGGACGATCATGAACTGGTTTCCCACCGTTGTAAAACCAATAGCAACGTATTGTCCGCTCATGCCACCGAACGTGCCCGACACCAGCGGGCACGGAAAATTCTGTCCCATGTCCACTGAGCATTAGCCTGGGCTTCTGGATTACTAGTCCAGTGACATTACCATCATCTCCCCATAAAAACATCTCCCTGAGATTGAGATGTTTGAAGAAACTAACAGTGTTGTACCCATATGTACCTGCACTTTGCTGGGTTGTTGTACGATACACTAATGGTGTGATCGGGGTAGCTTGAAAAAATGAAAGGCTGATTAAAACCAGCACTCTGACCGTGGGTTGCCATAGGACAATTGTGGTGGTGGGGGGGTGGTGGGAAAGGTGCATTATTGCACCATTTTGGCAGCTGGTGACCCGTGTGAACCAAACTTAATAATTGAAAGATAAAAGCAAAAAACTGCGGATACGGGAAATCCAAAACAAAAATAAAAATACCTGGAAAAACTCAGCGGGTCTGGCAGCATCTGCGGAGAGGAGCACAGTTAACGTTTCGAGTCCGTATGACTCTTCAACAGAACTAAGTAAAAATTTTTCCTCGAAAAATTAACTGTGACTCGAAACGTTAACTGTGTTCCTCTCCGCAGATGCTGCCAGACCCGCTGAGTTTTTCCAGGTATTTTTATTTTTGTTTTTAATAGTTGAAAGTGTGGACTTCTTGGGCAAAATGACCTTTCGTTTGCAGTTGGGGAGATATTTGAGGGACAAGAAAGTGTCCGCACTTAATAAATCATTCCTGCTTTCTTTTTATTTTACAAATGATAAACTTTAAGTTTAAGGATGAATTTGCTAACAGGGTTGGCAAACTACAGCAGCGTATTTGAAAAGCACTTATCTTGTCCGCACAGTAGCACTGTGCTATGGGCCCCGACAATATTCCAGCCACAGTACTGAAGACTTGTGCTCCAGAACTTGCTGTGCCCCTAGCCAAGCTGTTCCAGTACAGCTACAACACTGGCATCTACCCGGCTATGTGGAAAATTGCCCAGGTGTGTCCTGTACACAAAAAACAGGACAAATCCAACCCGGCCAATTACCTTCCGGCCAATCAGTCTACTATCCATCCTCAGTAAGGTGATGGAAGGGGTCATCAACAGTGATTTAAAGTGCTTAGCAATAACCTGCTCACTGACGCTCAGTTTGGGTTCCACCAGGGTCACTCAGTTCTTGACCTCATTACAGCCTTGGTTCAAACATGGACAAAAGAGCTGAGCTCCCGCGGTGAGGTGAGAGTGACTGCTCTTGACATCAATGCTGCATTTGACCAAGTGTGGCATCAGAGAGCCCTAGCAAAGCTAGAGTTAATGGCAATCTGGGGGAAAATTCTCTCACTGGTTGGAGTCATACCTAGCCCAAAGGAAGATGGTTGTGGTTGTTGGAGGTCAATCATCTCAGTTTCAGGACATCACTGCAGGAGTTCCTCAGGGTAGTGTCCTCGGCCCAACCATCTTCAGCTGCTTCATCAATGACCTTCCTTCCATCATAAGGTCAGAAGTTGGGATGTTTGCTGCTGATTGCACAATGTTCAGCACCATTCGTGACTCCTCAGACACTGAAGTAGCCCATGTCCAAATGCAGCAAAACCCGGACAATATCCAGGCTTGGGCTGACATTCACACCACACAAGTGCCTGGCAATGACCATCTCCATCAAGAGAGAATCTAACCATCGACCTTTGACATTCAATGGTATTACCAGTGCTGAATCCCCCACTATCAACATGGGTTACCATTGACTAAAAACTGAACTGGACTAGCCATATAAACACTATGGCTCCAAGAGCAGGTCAGAGGCTAGGAATCGTGCGGTGAGTAACTCACCCCCTGACTCCCCAAAGCTTAGCTACCATCTACAAGGCACAAGTCAGGAGTGTGATGGAATAATCCCCACTTGCCCGGATAAGAGCAGCTCCAGGAACACTCAAGAAGCTTGACACCATCCAGGACAAAGCATCCTGCTTGATTGGCACCCTATCCACAAACATTCATTCCCTGCGCCATTGACGCACAGTAGCACCTTCCAAACCCATGACCACTACCATCTAGAAGGACAAGGGCAGCAGGTGCATGGGAACACCACCACCTGGAAGTTTCCATCCAAGCCACTAACCATCCTGACTTGGCAATATATCGCTGTTTCTGCACTGTCGCAGGCTCAAAATCCTGGAATTCCCTTCCTAACAGCCCTCTGGGTGTACCTACAGCACATGGACTGCAGCGGTTCAAGAAGGCAGCTCACCACCACCTTCTCAAGGGAAATTAGAGATGGGCAATAAATGCTGGCCCAGCCAGCGATGCCCACATCCTATGAATGAATTTTTAAAAATAGCGATATTGTTAGTGGTCTAGTAACTCAGAGGCCTGCGCTAGGAATCCAGAGACATTAATTCAAGTCCAACTATAACAACTGTGGAACTTAACTTCAGATAATCTGAAATAAAAAGCTAGGATCAGTAATGGTGACCATGAAACTACCAGATTATTATAAAAACCCAATTGGTTTGCTAATCGCTTTCATGGAGAAAATTCTTTGCATTATCACAAGACTGTTGCTTTAGTCAGCAGCTAGCAGGCACCAAGAAAGTAAATAGATCCCTGTGTGAAAATTAAGTGCATGCCAAAGACTCTGAAAATCTAAATTTATGATGCATTGGTCTATGTTTTCAGTGCTCATGGATCTAGAAGCTAAGTTTTTCCAAAGGAAAAATTCATTAGGCCCAACAAATCTATTCAATTTTATAGAACAACCACACCTACTTGCTGCAGTGTTCAATGGTTTGATTGATCTGTGTTTGATTATGTTAGTTGGTTCTCTGATCCTTTTAACTGTATTTGATTGCTTAAGCATGTGGGTGGAGCTAATAGGTTACAAATGTTCCAGAAAGAGCAGGCTCTGGGCTCAGACCATTTGTTATAGAAAATTCTGTAAGTTCTGATATGTTTTAAAGTTCTGTAAATAAACCTGTTTGGATTTAAAATAAGAGTTACCTCTGCTTTGTTCAGAGGTAAATTAGATATTTAAGATAAACAGCAAACCAGCAAATGCATAACATCTGCATTCCTAATACTGCACTGTTAAAAGTTGAAAGCACCATTCACACTGTCCACTACACCATGCTACATACTACTGTAAATGATCCATCCCCAAACATTGCTAAGTTTTCCTTCCGTTTCTATTTTTCCCATTTGCTGGCACATCAATATCTGTCAGTGTATTATCGGTACAGTTTTTATTGCTTGCTTTTTCTTCCTTTATTCTATAGTGGGCCCTGCTACTGTTAAGCTATAGAATGAGAAGTACGTGGTATATGGAATAAAATAATTTTTTAAAACTTTTTTTCTCTCTCGATTTTCTTCCTACCCTTTCTGAAGGTGTTGACCCCTTGCTAGGTTCCACTTGCTCGCTGAATATTCACCCAAGTAGCTATTAATCATAGATGAGATTTGAGGATGAGCGATAGCTGAATATTTGCACTCAAAGATTATGTTGAGAGAACCACCAAGCCCTAGCCCAATCTTTTTGTAACGTGACATGCATGCCTGCAGTTCTGGTCCAGGTCACTGGATAGGGATCAGCTGTTGTTTTTTCTCCCTTCTTTAATCAAACTGCTTGAGGTCAATTATTTATCCTTGTCATTGCCTTAGCCCACATCACTTAACTTAGCACAAACCACAGATTGAAGATGGAATTTTACTGTTCTCTATGGTTCAACCACTTTGATAATACAATTGACACATTAAAGAAAACCAAACCTTGGTATTGTTTCAGCCCTATCATTTCAAGATACAAGTAAAGAGTACAATGTGGATTAAAGTTCATGTGCTGGTTTGAATAGCTCAATTTAACACTCTTTTTTCTATGCTTTCTGGGTGCCAGGCTCAATCTCATTACCAGTTCCATCAGGGTTTCTGTTCAAAGAAAGAAAATCACCCCACATTCTGCTTTTATGGGAGAATTTCTCTCCACACATCCAGTCAATTTCAACTAACAACAAAAAGAAATACTTGCATTTCTGTAGCACTTTTTCAATCATCCGATATCTCAGAGCACTTTACAGCCAATGAAGTCCTTCTGAAGTGTAGCCACTGTTGTAATGTAGGAAACCAATACAGCCAATTTTGTGCACAGCAAGCTCCCACTAACAGCAATGTGATAATGACCAGATAATCAGCTCTTGTGATGTTGATCGAGGGATAAATATTGGCCAGGACACCGGAGCTGGCCCTTCTCTGAAATAATGCCACTGGATCTTTTATATCTGCATAATGGTGCGGATGGGCCTTGGTCTAACGTCTCATCCAAAATGCAGCACTTCGTACAGTGCAGCACTCCCCTCAGAACTGTGCTGGAGTGACAGCCTGGACTTCTGTGCTCAAATGCCTGGAATGGGTCTTAAACCCAGAACTGTGTGACCCAGAGGTAAGAGCGCTACCAACTGAACTACAGCTGGCATTCTAGCAGTAAATTATCGCTGCTGCTTTCAAATTTTCCCATACAGGATGGAAGATGTGTGCAATCTTGTAAAGCAATCTTGTGGGAGTGTGTGGGGCAGGGAGGGTAGAACCAAGAAGAGATCTTTGATTTCTAACACTGCTCCTTTCTGAGCTAAGGAGGTTAGATGTATCATCTCAAATTGCCAGCTGGAAAAACAACTTCAAGCAGATTCCTATTTAAATAACTGCGCTCCTGCTTTGGGTGGGAGTGCTAGGAGCTTATTTAATGGCCTGCCTGAAAATTCATTCATTCATGGGTACAGAGGGTCCACAATAAATAGTTCAAATGAACACCTGCCCCACTATATCTCTCCTTTCCTCCAATTACAGAATGAAGCAATTATGGTGAGATGAATTGCACATAAAGACCATCAGTTCTAATGTGAGATCATTGAACTGAAACATTAACTCTGTTTCTCGCCACCGATGCTGCCAGACCTGCTGAGTATTTCCAGCATTTTCTAATTTTATTCCTCTTCACTCTTCCATTCCTTCCAATGAATTTGAGTTGGATCTGAGAGAAGGTAGGTGCTTTAGGGACACAACTTCTCTTTCAATCTGAAATATGTTCTTACTCAACACCTTGGCTTGTTGGACAAATATTCCCTTTATCCAATGGGTTAGTGAAGTAATTAGAAGGCACACAGTGGGGAACTTGGAAGGCCAAAAGTGCAAAGAACAGGGTCACTCATAACTGACCTAAGAAAATGATACGTGAGTTATCCATTTGGTTCCCAGTTGGAGCTGATTAGACTGCGCTCGTTTGTGTTTCCCCCTAATACCTTTTTAACCTGTGCTCACAGACTGAGATTCCCATGAACTTTATCATTCTACATGCCATGAATGGGATAGCATGATACAGGACCATTAATTTACATAAGATGTATTGTACTAAGTCCATGTGGGACGTTTACCGCATTAACTTATGTTTTTCAAAAAGTGGTAGATCCCATTGCTCAGACCAATTTTTCCAGGGTAAATTTTTTATTGACAAAATAGTTATGCGGAAGCAGTGTTGTGCAGCAAGTTACCAATGGTATAAATACTCCAAAAACAATAAAGACAGAATCATTGCACAAAAGATTAAAATATCTTCTTGCACGGTCTAATAATCTTGGAGACTTGGGGTTGAAACAAGGTTATTGTAGACATCCTAATGTGATGACAGATAGTGGGGGACACAATTCCTGGATCAACATCACATGAGTTTAAAACAACTAAAGATAAAAGCAAAATTTCCAGCATTTATCCCTAATGATAAAAAGCCATTGAATAAAAAGTTGTCATTCAATTGAAATACACAAAGCAGCATTAAAAGAGCACATCTGGACAAGACAGTTGTTTAAACTTCCTTACGTTTTGCAGATTTGTGAATACTTTGACCATAACTTGATTGCCGCCTATGACAAAGTATTTGTGTCCTGTCTAACTTTACGTCTCATACAACTTGGCCTGTTCCTTTAATTTATCTCAGGTTCATGGCTACAAGGCTTTGTGGGATGTCCATCTTCAATCTACTTCAGTTTCATTTTGGCCATCCTCCTGGCATAGAAATCATAATATTCCTTTCCAGTCACAATGAACCCAATTTTAAAGCATGTTTACCTTCTCTACATGAGTCATCAAAATAATTAAGACAGTATTTTTTTCTTATCTAACATGGGATGAAAATTCTGCTTTCATGATAGCATTGTTTTCTCTGTTGCACTGAATGTGAGATGATTAATGACTGTTCTTCTGTTCCTATATCCTTTATAAACAGAAGTTTGGAGAGAATTAATACTTTACAATGTGATATCCTACAAGGACAAAGGGTGTTTGAATGTTCCCATCATGTAAAGATCTCCCTCTCCTTATATGAGCAACACCATGGGGGGAATTTTACAGCCCCCCACTTGCGTATTTGCAGGTGAGGGGGCACACAAAATGGGACAGATGGCTAGCCCACCCATCTTTCCGTCCAAATCTGAGCTTTCCCCCGTAATACAGTGGCTGGGTAAGGCATCAGGCAGCCCACCTGCCCTTAGGCCTCATGAGGCCCTTAACTGGCCTGTTTCCACTTCTGCCAAAATAGTATGTGCAGCTGGGGAAGGCGCAACGAAGGACACTTCCCCGGTCCTTCATGACCTAGAGTTCAAAGACAGGAAGGAAGGGGGCAGGGGTTACCTGCTTTGAGGGGGATGCTGTAAAGGACATTTCATTTTTTGCCTAATATTGCTGTGGGATACTTAAGCAAGGTATGTGGCGGCTGTGTGTGTATATTTGTGTATGTGTGTGTGTGACTAATTTAATTGAACTGAAGACAGTCAGACTGCAAGGTCTTAATCATCAGAGGGGTTAAGTGCAAAGACAGGCATTTTGAAATGGAAATGGATGAGCTAACATTTGCACTTGTAGATGAGTTGAGATGTTGTTTGAATTTCAAAGGGGAATTAGAAGGTGACAAGGAAAATGTTTGCATCTTGCAGGAGTTCATAGGTAAACAAGTCGTGGGAGTATCACGTTTTATTGTCCCAAAAGCAAAGGCAAGATAGAAATATTAAAGATCTTGTATTTGGAAGAGCTTGAGTTTCAAAGAAGGTTTAAAACAATGGATTTGAATCGTCAAAGGGGGGGAAATGTATTTAAGAAAAGATTGAAAGCTATAGGTGAGTAGTATCATGAATGTATCATAATTCTCATAATATTATTGGGCAGAATTTTGCCCTTGGTGGGCGAGTGGGAAGCCGACCGCCGCCCGCAATCGGCACTGGACCGCGATTTCATGCTGGCGGGCAATTAATGGCAGGACACATGCCCGACGTCATCGCGCGTCTGCGTGTCGGGCCCACCCCCGCATGCTGACTGAAAAATTCTGCCCATGGTCGCTATTATGGAGACTAGCTTTATATTCCAGATTTATTAATTTTATTCAAATCCCACCAGCTACTGTGGTGAGATTTGAACCCATGTCCCCAGATCATTAGTTTAGGTCTCTGGATTATTAGTCCAGTGACATTACCACATCACCACCATCTCCTGCAGCATATTCACCAGTTGGAGCTCTCCCTTATGATGCCTCCGATATATATCTTTGACCTCTTTTGAATGTTGTGCATATACTAGGCCCCAGACTCTGAACTGGCCCTGAGCATTCCTCCCATGCTAATTCCTTGTGCGATTGATGCACTTAACACCTGATTGTCTAGGATCTCAAGAGGATACTGAATGAAAGAACTTTTCTTACATAATGCAGGAAAACCAAAGGTGTGCATTCAAAATTTAAGGCATATAGACAAGCAAACAAACAATCTCAAAATGTATGTAGGCTATCAGGGTGACAAATGGTGCCTCACTTGTTTACATTATACACGATATCTGGATTAGGATGTCTTGGAGTCTCTGCTAATCCTTAAAACAATCATGGTGAAATCTGTCATTTACCTCAACATTATGAGTTCAATTCCAGCCCAGACTGATGGGTGAAAAAATCTCCTTTGACCGCTCACCAGTGGATTCTTATATAGGATAAGTTTTTGGATAAAAGCTAAAAACTGCGGATGCTGGAAATCCAAAACAAAAACAAAAATACCTGGGAAAACTCAGCAGGTCTGACAACATCTGCGGAGAGGAGCACAGTTAACGTGTCGAGTCCGTATGACTCTTCAACAGAAGTTTTTGGATAGTCTGAATCCAATTTGTAGTGGGCATAAATTTACAGCACACAAGTGTTTCTAATTTGGCACTGAATTCAGAACCTTGCTCAGACCCTGCTAGAAATCTGAAACAAAGGTTTTAAAATGCCAATAAAAATGCAGCAAATCATCCTACAGCTGAAAAGGCAGTTTAACATTTTAGGAGCAGGGAGGATATGAAGGAAATACCCTGGAATGGATTGATAACGTCCTTCAAGCATTAAACTAGCATTGTGGATTGGCAGTCGTTTCTCCATTGAGCTCAATGGAAATTAATATTGGGCAGTTTCTATCAGGGGCTCCCGATCCACAGTGCCAGTTCTATGCCTGGGTAAAGTTGATAAACAACTAAACCTCTCTCCCTCCACCCCGCCAAATCATTTAAGCAACAGCTGTGTTGAGAGACTGTAGGTATGTTCCGTATGGATAAGTTGGTCGGCTTTCCCCATTGGAATCTGTCTTGTGTTCGAAGTGAAAATATCAGACTGTGCATTAAAGTATGGAGCTAAGCACATTGTTGAGGGAACTTTACTTCTCATTTAATCAACCCATTACCTGACCTTAGAACCATAGAAAAGCTATGGTGCAGAAAGAGGCCATTCGGCCCATCATGTCTGCACCGGCCATAAAAAGAGAAAGAAGAAAACTAGCCGCTCATTTTTAATCCCACTTTCCAGCACCTGGTCCGTAGCCTTGCAGGTTACAGCTCTTCAGGTTCATATTTTCAGGTACCTTTCAAATGAGTTGAGTGTTTCAGTCTCAGCCACCAACTTAGGCAGTGAATTCCAAATGCCCACCACCCTCTGGGTGAAAAAGCTTTTCCTCATGTCCCCTCTAATCCTTCTACTATCACCTTAAATCTGTGCCCTCTGGTAATTGACCCCTCAGCTAGGGGGACAAGATCTTTCCTGTCAACCATATCCAGGCCCCTCATAATTTTGTACGTATCAATTAAATCACCCTCCTCTGTTCTAAGGAAAACAACCCCAGCCTATCCAATCTTTCTTCATAGCTGCAATTTTCAAGCCCTGGCAACATTCTTGTAGATTTCCACTGTACTTTCGCCAGAGCAATTATGCCCTTCCTGTAATGTGATGATGAGAACGGTACACAAAATTCGAGCTGCGGCCTAACCAGCATTTTATACAGTTCCATCATTACATCCCTGCTTTTGTATTCAGTACCTCATCCAGTAAAGGAAAACATTCCATATGCTTTCTTTACCACCTTATCCACCTGTCCTCCCAACATCAGGGATCTGTGGACATGCACCCCAAGGTCTCTCACTTCCTCAACCCCTCTCAATATCCTCCCATTTATTGTGTATTCCCTGGCTTTATTTGCCCTCCCCAAATGCATTACCTCACTTCTCTGGATTGAATACCATTTGCCAGTTTTCCACCCACTCAAGCAAACCATTGATATCACTCTGGAGTCCACAGCTATCCTCTTCACTATCAGCTACACAGCCAATTTTTTTGTCATCTGCAAATTTTCCAATGATGCCTCCTGCATTTAAGTCCAAATCATTAATATGTACAACAAATAGCAACACTGAGCCCTGTGGAATGCCACTGGAAACCACTTTCCACTTGCAAAAACATCAGTCGATTATTACCCTTTGTTTCCTGTCACTGAGCCAATTTTGGATCCAACTTGCCACCTTCCTCTGTATCCCATGGGACCTCACTTTTCTGACTATTCTGCCACGTGGAACCTTGTCAAATGCCTTACTGAAACCCATGTAGACAACAGCTATTGCACTACCCTCATCAATCCTCCTTGTTACTTCCTCAAAAAATCTATTAATTTAGTAAGACATGGTCTTCTCCTAACAAAGCCCCTGCCTTTCTAAGTGACAATTTATCCTGTCTCTCAGAATTCATTCCAATAATTTACCCACCACCAAAGTCAGACTGATCAGCCTATAATTTTTTGGCCTATCCCTTGCAACCTAGTGGTGCATGCTTTGTGCTGAAAATGGAAAGTATTCAAATCCCAGCACTCACCTTAACAAATGCAAATGTTCACCAAGGAACGTAATGAACAGAATAATAGGATTTCACTTCCAAGGTTAAAAGCGGGTGACAATCTTTCTCTTCATTTTGCCAAAGCACAGAAAATTATTTATGGCCAGGATTGAGTTAACCACCTCTCCTCAGCACAACTATTCTAACCGGGTAATAGGCCCATGTTGACCACACAATGGGTGGTATTTAATAGACGTGACGGGGTCTTTTACGTCAACTAGAGAGCCTGCAAGAGCCTTGTGTCGCCTCTTTTAGGGAAATCTCGCCAAATTAAGTGTGACTCGGGCACTTGATGAGCCTCCTGGGATAAAAGACCCCAGGCGGAAGTCACACTAACTGAGAGCTGCTGGCCAATCGGAAGCCAGCAGGTCTATTGAACAGCAGTACCACTGGGAAGGTGCTGCCAGTGCTACAGCTCTCCAAGGCCTAGGATTGTGGATGGACCCAGACACAGGTGAGTGTCTGTGATGACTGTCACTTTAAGATCAGTTCAACTGAGTGGGGTCATGTGATTTGTTCAACCAATGTTTGCTAAGTGCAGGGCAATAAATTCTAGGGAGGGGTTTCTTAAGCTGTACGAGGGGCTGGTTGGATACAAGCAGCCACAGAAGCTCTCATGTAAATAAAGCATGTTTTGTTTGACTATGATGCCTCCCAGAGTGAGTTTCTACAGGGTCACTGGGGGAGGCTGGGTTAGGAAAGTTAGCAACAAGGGTAGGGGGTTGGCTCTCAAAAGAACTACCCCGCCCCCCCTCCCCAACTTCTTGATGCCGGGTCCCTCAATCAGGCACTGAGTGCCGCTGAACAAGGGACTACCCACTGCACAACCCCCTCACAACCATCTCCCCACAACCACCATCTCCCACCCCACCCCCCATCCCACCCCACCACCCCCCCCACCCCAACCCACCACCACCAAATGTTTTTTGAACAGGAAGGTGTGTATGTTGCTTAACCCCTGAGAGTCTGAACATTATGAGGAACAAGCAGAAAGCTTTACGTGAGTTTAAATAAAGAGGATCATTTATTCATGCATTCACCTCGAAAATTTAATACTACGTCACTCACTCACCCACTCACACTCACACACTTGAGGAAAATCCAGTTAAAGAGAATATTGCACGTGTACAGGTTATAAACAAAAGAATACTTTGTAATTCATGTGATTGGCTTGTCTTGGAAAACACATGGTGTAGGCCTGGTGAAGAAGAGGTTTTTCACTCCTGATGTGTACTTAGGTGAATTCAATAGCTGAAGTCATTTAACAGAGACTTTGCTGGACTTTTGGACAGAAATGGACTTTTTGCAGGTCACAAAGTTAGTTACTAATAGCATTCTTACTAGGAGGTTGGTTTGCTGTGTTGGTGGACTTAAACAGGAACAGGTTTGGAGACTTTACGATGTTGTAGTCTCCAGGTCTTAAGGCATAGATGTTGCTGTCCTCTCTGCTGCTGTTTTTCAACAGTTGTGTTGTTGTGCAACTCTCAAATATTGAAAGGGAGAGCAACATGGCTGCCTTACCATGTGATATCTCACAGTCCCCTTTTCCAAATTTGGCGTTGTGCTTCAGTGGATTAGTCACAGCCTGGGCTATTGTTTATAGACATTCACCCTCAAGGTTTTGAGCCAATCACCGTCTTGATTTCAGAATGACCTATTCACATCTGGAAACACCTTTTGGATAGTTCCAGGAGATGAGTAATGACACTTATTAATCTGGAATGTGTCCTTTTGTCCTTTCGAGGCAGTGTGGTAGTTTGAATCCACAGACCAAATCAGGTGACTCTCAGCGGCCATCTTTTATGTTTTAAAAATTTATGGGTAGGACAAGACTTTACTGGGCATGATGATATAAATAAGTATTGACAGAGTCCATTGTGTATAGGGGACCTAGCTAAACATTCCTTCACTGATATTTACAGAGTTGCCTAAACTCTTTGATCGGACTTTGTCCTATATTTCAAGGATCTCTCCAGTTTTAATGTGTTGTGTTCCAGTTACTCTCAGCAGATGGCGCATTTGTGTAGCTAAAATATTTTTCAATATTTGTACAAGATTTCATCTTAAATTAACTCTCTTGGGTGCATTGATCATGTCCAGAATAAGAAAGTAAGGCCTTGCCTGAACTCTGATAAACTTTCAGCGAAAAGTACAAAACTCCTGTGCCACACGCTATCTATGGGTTTATCCTGCACTGAAATGTAATATCCCTTTTGCACGGAACTGAAAGTTGGGCATCTTAACTTGTGGCACTGATTAAATCAGGGGAGCTAGTTCAATGTGTAGAAAAAAATTCTAGAAATATAAATAATGTTATTCATTAATGGTGGGCGTGAGTGGAATACACCGTGTGGTGTCAGGACCAGAAACTAGTCCCCAGCCCCAGAATGAGAAAGCAGCCCCCAGTTCCTGTTGTGTTTTTCTCCTCCTGCACTTACTAACAAATAAACATCAAGGCACCAATCATTTGTCTCCTGTGAGGAGATTCTTCCCAATGATCGACTGCGCCTACCATAAGGGATTAATTAGCACACAAGCACGTAGATCGATTCATTAAGGAGTTGAGAAGTTGGTAGCAGTATTACGCAGTTGGAGATCTTGGACACGTCTGTTTGGTTCCTCATAGCAGACTGGGACTGAGGAAAGGTTGGCCAGACTGGGCTCGGTTCCACTGGAGTTTGGAAGAGTGAGGGGTGACTTACTTGAAGTATATGTGATCCTGGACAGTATTGACAGGGTGGGCGTGGAAAGGATGTTTCTTCTTGGTGGGTGAGTGCAGAACTAGGGGGCACTGTTTTAAAATTAGGGGTTGCCCATTTTGGACAGAGATGAGGAGAAATTTTTTCTCTGAGGGCTGTGTGGCTTTGGAACTCTCTGCTTCAGAAGGTGGTGGAGGCGGAGTCATTGAATATTTTTAAGGCGGAGGTAGATAGATTCCATGTTTGCCAGGGTCCTAAACAAGCACTTAGAATGAATAAGGACACAGGGCACATACAGTTTAGGTGTATTTCTCAATGCATGATTCCCCAAAAAACAAATCACTATTGATGGCACGTAAGTGGGCATTGGACACTGACATTGACCCGCGCTTTTATGCACTGCTATTGGCTCCACAATCAATGTCCAAGTGGTAACACAGGATTAAACAAGTGAATGCCCACTTTTCAGGCAGCTATCATGATTCTATAGTCAACTTGGAACAATGAGCAGAGTTTATGGCCCTTCCAACCGGTGGGATTTTCCAGTCCTGCTGAAGTCAATGGAGTTTTGAACATTTTATGGCCCCACCCCTGCCAAGACGGGACCGTAAAATTCCATCCAATATTTCCAATATCTGTATTGATCAGGGACAAATTATTGTACAGTCCCAGCATTGTCTCCAGTTATCTGCTGAATACTACACAACTATGCCGTGCAGAAAGACCTAACCCTGGTGGTGGAGGAGGATGCCTAGCTCCCCATTTAAAGACAGGGCAGGTCTTTGATTATGACCTGGCAGATATCCTTCCGGAAATCAATTGTACAGTCAGTTGGAGGAGTAAACTTTGGAATTGCAGTAGAAGGATAAAGAAGTTTTACTACAATTACAAAGGGCATTAGTGAGGCCACACCTGGAGTACGGTATGCAGTCTTGGTCTCCTTATGTGAGGAAGGACATGCTTGCTCTAGAGTATACTATTCACCTATTTCACTAACAGCTGCATGCACCGTGCATTACACCAGTACAACATCGGCAGCAGCTTTCTGTGTGTTCTTTATTCTGCACCATCAAAAGCTAAGATGAAATAAAGTGAAGCTAATAGCAATACTCTAATAACCATGAGACTATGCACTTTGCGGGTTTTACCTCAATGTTTCTGCTTGGTGATAGTGTATGACTCTGTTCTCTTGAACATAAGCTGGTCCTTCCCTATTGGTAAGTGTATGTGAGGTGAATGGCTGCTGGATGTGTGTGAGTTCCTTCAGGACAGAGGTGGAACTCCACCTCTGTGAACTGGTTGCACCATGTTTTATGCAGTAGTAGTTGGTTTTGTCTATTTTCCATTATATCTGCTATCATATTATTGGAGAGGTGGGGGGGGGAAGAGGTTTTCGCGAGAGGGAGCAGCCCCATCTCTGCCCTGTGCTTCTGCTTCTGGACACTCCCTCACTATCTGAGCCACATCTGGTCCCTCAGCATTTTGAAGCTGAGAATTTGAGTCCTCATCAGTGGTAGCCTCTTGCCTCTGAATTAGGAAGCTGTTGTTTCATAATCCTACTCCAGGGCCTTGAACGCAAAAGCTAGCCGGACACTCCAGTGCAGTGCTGTGGGAGTGCTGCGCAGTCAGAGATGCCATCTTTCAAATGAGATGTCAAAATGAGGTTCTGTCTACTCTCTCATGTGGGTGTAAAGGGTGCCATGACACTATTGTGAAGAGCAGGGTTCTGGCCAATATTTTCACCTCAATCAACATTGCTCAAAAAAAAGATTACTCAGTCATTATCAGATTGCTGTTTGTGGGATCTTGCTGTGCACAAATTGGCTGCCGTGTTTCCTACATCAGAAAAGTGAAAATCTTTCACAAATGTACTTAATTGGCTGTAAAGTGCTTTGGGACATCCTGTGTTGATGAGAGGTTCTATATAAATGCAAGTTTTTCTTTTATCCTCCACAGCATCAGGTGATCATTCCACTGGGTGAAGGATGTGTGACACAGGGCCAGCAGTTGTCCTTGGGATAACCATGTATCCTTGGTAGACTCTAGTTCAGATAAGTTCATGTCAGATTAGAGATCAGCCGTGTTTCATATTGTAATAATCATTACATTGATATGAAGGTGCATCTATTGCAAAGTTGTATGAATTTTCTTTATGTGAGCATCGCTGGATGGGCATTTATTGCCCATCCCTAATTGCCCTTGGGAATGGCAATGAGCCATCTTCTTGAACCGCTGCTATCCATGTGGCATGGGTGTTAGGGAGGGAATTCTAGGATTTTGACCCAGTGGCAGTGGAGAAATGACAAGATATTTCCAAGTCATAATGTCGTGTGGCTCGGAGGGACACTTGCAGGTAGCAGTGTTCCCAGGTGCCTGTGGCCCTTGTTCTTCTAGGTGGTAGAGTCATGAGTTTGGAAGGTGCTGTAGAAGGAGCCTTGGTGAGTTGCTGCAGTGCATCTGCCACTGTGCACCAGCAGTGGAGGGACTGAATGTTTAAGGTGGTGGGTGGAGTGCCAATCAACCGGGCATACAATCTAATATTTGATATTTTAATATGGGTGTTATTGTGAGAGAAGATGCTATAATTAATGGCTGAGCTATCAAACCATTTTTAACGTCCAATTGGATTCACCATGTTAAAGACTGACACCTTTCTGGTTACAGCATATGGCCTTTTAGAGATGAGTTATGATTAATTATTGACGTTACATTTGCAAGTACATCCATTGTTGAGCATGTTGCCAACCTTAACCAATGGTTCTGAAATGTGAGGTTGTTTGACTGCACATTAGAACTGATTGGGGTGTGCTTTCTTCACCCACCTAGTTGTGTAGTAGTCTTATCCAGACAGATTTTCTGAGTAAGAACTTTCTTCCTTATCTGTTCCCAGTTCCTCCGGGTGCTGGACATGGCAGTGATACTTTGTGCCGTTATTTCTTACTAGTCCAGTGGATTTCCTTTGCATTGGGTACACAATAGGACAACATTCCTTTGTGAAGGAATAGCTCTCCAATTGCTAATCCCCTGAGGTTCTTTGCAGGCTCTGCAGCATGATCTTTCAGTAAGACATTTCCAGCCTTGGAGCTTTCCCTTTCCGAGGTGAATAATGACTTCCTTTTCAAAAACCACAGCTGCACTGGGTATTCAACTCGCTCCCCTCATTCGGGCTTTGGCAAGTTCCCAGGATCAGGCGCTCTCCAACCCTGGAGCTCATGCTGCAAGTATAGTAAGGGCTGTCCCAGTAGGATTTGGTGGGGCCAGCCATTCCTATTTGCTCCTAGTGCAAAGCTTACAGCTCACTAGTATCTTTTTACGTTTTTCCCAAAAATATGCTTATTCATAAAATTTATAAAAGTACAATACTTGACCGTTCAAAGTTGACATTACACAAAGTGCAAATCAAATCCGTTCCTTCCAATATTGTATGTTACTCGCTATGTTTACAATTCCAATTATTGTTTATCACAATCATTGCATGTCGAACATACAGCCCAAGGGGTTTTACCCAGTTTCCAACCCCTCGGGGTACTATGACTGAAGGGACTTAGATGGTGGCCTCTCCCCATTGTGCCTTTGCAGCAGCTGCCCCAAGTTTTAATGCATTCCTCAGCCTACAGTCCTGGACCTTGGAGTGTGCCCGACTGCAACACTCGGTCATGGACAACTCTTTGCACAGGGTGAGAGAGAAATACTGAAATCCCTCTTCCCATCCCTATTGTCTGTAATCAGCAAACTTTTGAAAGGAAGATGTGCGTGTTTCTAATCTCCTGAGCGTGTGGACAATTTGAATAACCAAGCTTGTTATGTGTTTAGATAAAGAGGATTGTTTGTTTACGCGCTCACCCTGAGATCTAACGCTACAGCATTCGCTCTCACAATCACACACACACAAACGCACTCAAGAAAAGTACAGTTGAAGAGAATAGTATAAACAGAACAAATAGTTCATAATTCATGTGAGAGTCCTTTTCTGGAAAACATGCATTTCAGGCCCAATGGAAAAGGCATCTTCACTCCTGCAGTGCAGCTTAGGTAAGTTCAGCAGCCACAGTCACGTGCTAAAGTGGTATCAGGGTTCTCTTGAAGGGATGGGCTCTCTGCAGGTCATGGGGAAGAATTTTCCCCCCTTTGGGGGGGAAGTGCAGGAGCGGGCACGGGCAGGTGTGCCTCCCATCGGCGCCCCCAATCGGGGGCACGCCGCCATTTTACGTGGGCGGGCCAATTAAGGCCCGCCCAGCGTGATGTCCGTCAGGAAGCGCTGAAAGAGTGCACTCATCTCCCTGAGGCTAAGTGCTGCCTCAGGGACATCGGCGCCAAATTTAAAAATGGTCAAGGTGCACAGACAAAATTTCCCAGACATGTCCCCTCATGTGACACTGTCATGTGAGTTGGGACATGTCCATCACTTTAAATCAAACATTTAATACATTTTTTAAAAACCCTCATGAAACCTCATCCCGCCCGTGGATGAGGTTTGATGCTATTTCTGAAGCCTGCCAGGGCTCCCGGCCCACCCGCCAACCTTAAGGTTGGACAGGCAGGCCCATTAATTATTTCAATTACTTTTTAAATGGCCTCAATTGGCCATTGACTGGTCGGCGGGCGCACAGCTCATTCGGCTGCGCCCCCGCCGACCTGAAAATTGAAATGACGCGGGATGACGGGAGTTCCGGGCGGGGTTGACGTAGGGAGTTCCGGGCGGGGTTGATGTCGGGAGTTCCGAGCGGGGTGATGTCGGGAGTTCCAGGCGGGGTTGATGTAGGGAGTTCCGGGCGGGGTTGATGTCGGGAGTTCCAGGCGGGGGTGACGTCGGGAGTTCCGGGCGGGGTGACGTCGGGAGTTCCGGGCGGGGTGATGTCGGGAGTTCCGGGCGGGGTGATGTCGGGAGTTCCGGGCGGGGGTGATGTCGGGAGTTCCGGGCGGGGGTGATGTCGGGAGTTCCGGGCGGGGTGATGTCGGGAGTTCCGCGCGGGGTGATGTCGGGAGTTCCGGGCGGGGGTGATGTCGGGAGTTCCGGGCGGGGTGAGGACGGGAGTTCCGGGCGGGGTGATGTCGGGAGTTCCGGGCGGGGGTGACGGGAGTTCCGGGCGGGGGTGATGTCGGGAGTTCCGGGCGGGGTGAGGTCGGGAGTTCCGGGCGGGGTGAGGTCGGGAGTTCCGGGCGGGGTGAGGTCGGGAGTTCCGGGCGGGGTGAGGTCGGGAGTTCCGGGCGGGGTGATGTCGGGAGTTCCGGGCGGGGTGAGGTCGGGAGTTCCGGGCGGGGTGAGGTCGGGAGTTCCGGGCGGGGTGAGGTCGGGAGTTCCGGGCGGGGTGAGGTC
The DNA here is from genome assembly GCF_964194155.1 of Cetorhinus maximus. Classification (NCBI taxonomy): domain Eukaryota; kingdom Metazoa; phylum Chordata; class Chondrichthyes; order Lamniformes; family Cetorhinidae; genus Cetorhinus; species Cetorhinus maximus. The sequence goes on from NC_135890.1 coordinate 8,449,406, forward strand.
GGGAGTTCCGCGCGGGGTGAGGTCGGGAGTTCCGCGCGGGGTGAGGTCGGGAGTTCCGGGTGGGGTGAGGTCGGGAGTTCCGTGTGGGGTGATGTCGGGAGTTCCGGGCGGAGTGATGTCGGGAGTTCCGGGCGGGGTGATGTCGGGAGTTCCGGACGGGGTGACGTCGGGAGTTCTGTGCGACATCATCCCGCATCATTTTACGCGTCGGTGAGCAGGCCCCGCCCCCAGCTTGCCGACCTAAAGATCCTAGCCATGAAGTTAGCTACTTGTAGCCTGTTACCAGGAGGCTGCTTTGCAATATTGCAGACTCGAAAAGGAACAGACTTGGAGACTTTGCGAAGTTACAGTCTCTGGTTCTTAAGGCCTAGATGTTACTGCCCTTTCTGCTGCTGTTGTCTTTCTGCAGATAGTACATAAAGATTAAAAGGGAGACCAACAAGGCTGCCCTACCATGTGACTTCTCACAGTTCCCTTTTCCAAATATGGTGATGGTCTTAGGTTGATCAGCCACAACCTGGTTTATTGTTTCAAGACCTTCATCCTGAGGAGGGAGGGTGTTCGAGACAATCACAGTCTTTGTTTCAGAAAGACCCATTTAATTCAGGCATGTCTCTTGGACGGTCTCAGGATATGGGTGGTCGACACCTGTTAGACAGGAATATATCCTTCTGTTCTTGTGAGACCAGGCGGCAGTTTTTGAGTTCACAGATCTGGTCAGATGACCTTTGGCAGCCATCTTTTGGAGCCTATATTGCCCATTTTGTTTTAAAAAGTCAGTTCCGAAAGATTCCACACTGAGTAAAGTTCATATTTTAAAAGTTATGAATATGACATGCCTTTACCGGGCATGACAATTGGAAGAATCACAATTTTCAGCTCATTTATCCCAAAACCAAGCACCAAGACTGGAAAATCCACCATATATTCCTTGACGAATTCCAGACCTCCTCTTCACTGCAGCAACCTATGTTGCTGAAGCTGCCTCTAAAATCAACCGTTGATAAAAGAATCCTCTGCTAATATTCATAAAGTGAACTCTGGCATTACAGATTGATGCCATCCATTTGCATAATACTGAATAGTGCACAATAATGCTTTATTAAGTACATGGGCCATTCATACAATGGATGAAATAGGCTCTGTGTAATGGAAACCCCCTTTGTTTCTTATTGTAAAACACAGACTTCCATTTGGAATCCAACTTGAATAAGAAAGAAATAGATTAAATCGGAAAATTAAACGTTTTCATTAATGCCAGCATTTTACAAACATGAAAAATGAGGAAATGTTTTGTCATATTTCCATCATTAATATTTCAAGGCCCTAATCTTTGAATGAACCCACATGCTTTGAACTAGGTCCCCAATCCATATGGTCTGCACTTGCTTTAAGGAAGATTTTCTCAGAAACATGCTGTGTGATTTGCACAATACTACAGCCAGCACTATCACTTCTTATATTCAAGGCTCAATAACTTAGCTGGTAAAATATTTGTAGAGGAATTGAACTCTTTCATCAGTGTACTGCTTAAAATAAAGCCATTGCCCTGTCTCTAGCAGGAATTTGAAATCTATAGGTGAAGATTATCCAATCCTGAACGGGTTACTTCAAAAGAATGTTGGCAGCGTTTTTCTCCTCCTCCAGAACAGGAGAAAAAACTGATAGTTCCAATCACATTTTTTGAGAGGCCGTCATAGAGCAGTATTGTCAGTACTCCTTCATATTCGTGGCGCTGAAAGATTTTTTTCTTAGACGTGTGCAGTTCTGGCAAGTATCTATTGATTTATTTTTATTCATTCAGGGGATGTGGGCTTCGTTGGCTGGGCCAGCATTTTATTGCCCATCCCTAGTTGGCTTTAAGAACCGCTGCTGTCCATGTGGTGTAGGTACACCCATAGTGCTGTTAGGAAGGGAGTTCCAGGATTTTGACCCAGCGGCACTGAAGGAACGGCGATATATTTCCAAGCCAGGATGGTGAGTGGCTTGGAGGGAAACTTCCAGGTGGTGGTGTTCCCATTTATCTGCTGCCCTTGTCCTTCTAGAAGTTAATGGTTATGGGTTTGGAAGGTGCTGTTGAAGGAGCCTTGATGAATTCCTGCAGTGCATCTTGTAGATGGTACACACTGCTGCTACTGTGCGCCAGTGGTGGAGAGAGTGAATGTTAATGGATGTGGTGCCAATTAAGAAGGCTGCTTTGTCCTGGATGGTGTCAAGTTTCTTGAATGTTGTGGGAGCTGCACTCATCCAGGCTAGTGTTGAGTATGCCATCACACTCCTGAATTGGACAGGATGGTGGACAGGATTTGGGGAGTTAGGAGGTGAGTTACTCGCCGCAGGATTTCTAGCCTCTGACCTGCTCTTGTAGCCACAGTATTTATATGGCTATTCCAGTTCAGTTTCTGGTCAATGGTAACCCCTGCCAGATGTTGATTGTGGGGGATTCAGTGATGGTAATGCCATTGAACATCAAGAGACGATGGTTGGATTCTCTCTTTTTGTCATTCACCTGTGTGGTGCGAATGTTACTTGCAATTTGTCAGCCCAAGCCTGGATATTGTCCAGGTTTTGCTGCAATTGGGCATGGACTGCTTCAGTATCTGAGGAGTCACAAGTGATGTTGAACATTGTGCAATCCTCAGCGAACATCCCCACTCTGACCTTATGATGGAAGGAAAGTCATTGATGAAGCAGCTGAAGATGGTTGGACCTAGGACACTATCCCGAGGAACTCCTGCAGTGATGTCCTGGAGCTGAGATGACTGACCCCCAACAACCACATCTTCTTTTGTGCTAGGTGTGACTCCAATCAGTGGAGAGTTTCCCCCTGATTACCTAGTTTTGCTAGGGCTCCTTGATGCCACACTCGGTCAAATGTGGCCTTGATGTCAAGGGCAGTCACTCTCACCTCACCTCGGGAGTTCAGCTCTTTTGTCCATGTTTGAACCAAGGCTGTAATGAGGTCAGGATCTGAGTGGCCCTGGTGGAACCCAAACTGGATGTCAGTGAGCAGGTTATTGCTAAGCAAGTACTGCTTGATAGCACTGTTGATGACACCTTCCATTACTTTACTGATGATCAATAGCAGACTGATGGTGCAGTAATTGGCCGTGTTGGATTTGTCCTGCTTTTCGTGTGCAGGACATACCTGGGCAATTTTTCACATAGCCGGGTAGATGCCAGTGTTGTAGCTGTACTGGAACAGCTTGGCTAGAGGTGCAGCAAGTTCTGGAGCACAGGTCTTCAGTACTATTGCCGGAATATTGTCAGGGCCCATAGCCTTTGCAATATCCAGTGCCTTAAGCCTTTTCTTGATATCACGTGGAGTGAATCGAATTGGCTGAAGGCTGGCACCTGTGATGCTGGGGACGTCTGGAGGAGGCCGAGATGGATCATCCACTCGGCACTTCTGGTTGAAGATTGTTGCGAATGCTTCAGCCTTATCTTCTGCACTGATGTGCTGCGCTTCTCCATCATTGACAATGGGGATATTTGTGGAGCCTCCTCCAGTGAGTTGTTTAGTTTTCCACCACCATTCATGGTTGGATGTGGCAGGACTGCAGAGCTTAGATCTGATCCGTTAGTTGTGGGATCGTTTAGCTCTGTCTATCACTTGCTGCTTACGCTATTTGGCACGCAAGTAGTCACCAGGTTGACACCTCATTTTTAGGTATGCCTGGAGCTGCTCCTTGCATGTCCTCCTGCACTCTTCATAGAATCAGGGTTGATCCCCTGGCTTGGTGGTAATAGTAGAGTAGGGGATATGCTGGGCCATGAGGTTATAGATTGTGTTCGAGTACGATTCTGCTGCTGCTGATGGCACCTCATGGATGCCCAGTCTTGGGTTGCTAGATCTGTTCAAAATCTATCCCATTTAACATGGTGGCATTGCCACACAACACGATCAAGGGTATCCTCATTGTGAAGGCGGGACTTCGTCTCCACAACAACTGTGCGGTGGTCACTCCTACTGATAATGTCATGGATAGGTGCATCTGCGGCAGGCAGGTTGGTGAGGATGAGGTTAAGTATGTTTTTCTGTCTTGTTGGTTCCCTCACCACCTGCCGCAGACCCAGACTAGCAGCTATGTCATTTAGGGCTCGGCCAGCAGTGATGCTACCGAGCTAAAGGTAACCATAAAGGCAACTATAAAATGGTGTTTGGAATGATAGAGCATTACACAGAGTAAATATTAGAACCAACCAATCTAGATTGGTGATGGACATTGAAGTTCCCACCCAGAGTACATTCTGCACCCTTGCGACCCTCAGTGCTTCCTCAAAGTGGTGTTCAACATGGAGGAGCACTGATTCATCAGCTGAGGGAGGGCAGTACATCGTATTCAGCAGGAGGTTTCCTTGCCCATGTTTGACCTGATGCCATGAGACTTCATGGGGTCTGGAGTCGATGGTGAGGACTCCCAGGGCAACTCCCTCCCAACTGTTTACCACTGTGTCGCCACCCCTGCTGGGTCTGTCCTGCCGGTGGGACAGGACATACCCAAGAATGGTGATGGTGGTGTCTGGGACATTATCTGTAAGATATGATTGGTCATAGGCTAGTCATATGATATGTCAGGCTGTTGCTTGACTAGTCAAGGAAACAGCCCTCCCAATATTTGCACTAGCCCCCAGATGTTACTAAGGATGACTTTGCAGGGTCGACAGGACTGAGTTTGCCATTGTCGTTTCCGGTGCCTAGGTCAATGCCAGGTGGTCCGTCCGGTTTCATTCCTTTTTTGCGACTTCAGAGCAGTTTGATACAACTCAGTATTGCAGAGGGCGTTTAAGAGTGGGTCTGGAGCCACATGCAGGCCAGACCAGGTAAGGACAACTGATTTCCTTCCCTAAAGGGCATGATGGGTTTTTACAAAAATCATTTCATGGTCTTCATTAGACTTTTAACTCCAGATTTTTATTGAATTCAAATTCCACCATCTGCTGTGCTTGGATTTGAACCCTGGTCCCCAGAGCATTTATCCTGGGTCTCTGGATTACTAGTCCAGGGGGGGACTACTCCACATACCACAATGCCACCGCCTCCCCCCCTCTTCATTGGCGTATTGAAAGGGTGATGGCCATTTTTGTGCTACTCATTGTAAGACTGGGCAGAGATACTCTGTAAACCTGAAAGTCAGTACATCTGAGTGCACACGGCCATGAGTACATCCGTGTGTGTGTGTGTGTGTGTGTGCGCGCACACATGTGTACATGTATGTGTGTGTGTGCGCGCATGTGTATGCGTGCATGTGTACGCGCGTGTGTGTGTGTGTGTGTGTGTGTGTGCAATGACCATTTTGTTTAAAATTTTGATAACAATCCAACAAAGGTAACCATAAAGGCAACTATAAAATGGTGTTTAGAATGATAGAGCCTTACGCAGAGTAAATATTAGAACCAACCAACCTATATGAGCAGGAATTTGTTTAGAGAATCAGGATAACAGCAGATCCTTTACTTCTGTCGACCTGTTTGTGGTAAATAACTTCAAGAGGAAATACATTTATAAAAACAAAGCGGACATGGGAATTTATTAAATGAGTAAAACAATCCCATCTAAAATGACAAATGCTGATTATCTGGCATTAATGTATTCCCAAATTGTGCGTGTATAGAGACTTGCTGCTTTATTACATTGATTAAATACTTGTGTTTGGCTCATGTCAAGCTATAATTCCCTGGTTTGCTGAAAGCTTCTGGCATTTTTTATTTGTTTTCTGCCTAAATAAAATATGTGCTACACATCTGTACAATCGAGTACTTCCTTTTAAAAAAATTATGACTTTAAAAATATCATTTTTCATATTTACAGAGAGCAAATTCATATATTCCCCCTCCCCACTGCAAACTAAACTGCATTTAAATGATTCCCCGCAAATCAGTCTTGAGTACATTGCATGCTATCCCACCATCCTCCAACCCTTTGATCAGAATTACAGTAATTGAAAAGCAGAAGGTCATGAAAGTTCAACCTCTCGATTTGCTAATGTGCAATCAGGTGCACAAAAGGTGAGAATTTTTTTAAATTATTTGTTCATGGGAGGTGACCATCGCATTTGTTGCCATGCCTAATTACCCTTGAGAAGGTGGTGGTGAACCACCTCTTGAATTGCTTCAGTTCACCCACAGTGCTATTAGGAAGGGAGCTTGAGATTTTTGACCCAACAGCAGAGAAGGATGGACGATATAGTCTCAAGTCAGGACGGTATGTGAGTTGGAGGGGAGGTTGTAACTGCTGCTGTTCCCATGCATCTGCTGCCCTTGTTCCTGTAATTTGCAGAGGCCGTGGGTTTGGAAGGTGCTGTCAAAGAAGCCTTAGTGAGTTGCTGCAATGCATCTTGTAGATGGTACATGGTGCTGTCATTGTGTGCCACTGGTTGAGACAGTGAATGTTTAAGATGGTGGACATGCTGCCGATCAAGCGGGCTGCTTTGTCCTGGATGGCATTGAGTCTCTTGAGTGTTGTTGAAGCTGCACGCATCCAGACAAGTGGAGAGTATTCATCACACTCCTGACTTGTGCCTTGTAGATGGTGGACAGGCTTTGGGGAGTGAGGAGGTGAGTTACTCACCGCAGGATTCCCAGCCTCTGACCTGCTCTTGTAGCCATAGTAGTCGTATGGCTGATCCAGTTCAGTTTGTCATCCCCCTGTCCCACCCACCCCCAACTCCTCCCCACCCCCCTCCCCAGGATGTTCAAAATAAACCAGTCACAACAACAGTGAACAACAATAAAAAAATGTTCAAAGTAAGTGTTTTGCCACTGGTACACATCAGCGAAATGAAACAGATTAATAATTTTGACTACTGGATATCTTCCAGAACTTGCAGGCTTGTTAACTCCCAAAAATGATTTTTCTTAACATACACAGTCACTGTATGCTGAAGGATGATTGATACTTACTCCATAAACTCCTCCTGAAACTGCAACTATTCAAGACTATGAAAGCAATGAATTTAATAAGATTATCGTGTCAGCTAAGTAGAGGAAAAGAAAGACTTGCAATTATATGGTTAGGGGAGGATTGTCAGCCAGAATTCCCTGTACTTTAAAAGGTACGATGGGGTCTTTAACATCCACCTGAACCTCTATGACAAAGGATACTTCTCACAACTCCCCAATCGCCACACTGAAGTTTCTGAATTGGTTCTGTGCTCAGGTCCTGGGGTTGACATTGAAGTCATCACCTTCTTACACCTTCCAACAGAGGGTGCTGGTGAGAAGTGGCTTAAGCATTCTGGGAGAAGTTACCGCAGACACCGCGAGTCAGGAGGGAATCGAGGAGAAGGACTCTTCCACTCAACAGGAGGAAGAGCATTCAACAGGGGGCACTGGTGAGAAGTTACTGAAGCATTCTGGGAGAAGTCACTGCAGAAACCGCGACTCAGGGAGAATTGAGGAGGTCCCACTGTCAAAGAACGGAATAGCCTCAAACATTACATTGCTGTAGTGTTTCCATCCATCCCTCCTCCTCAAACCTAAAAAGAGAGAGAGAGGAAGAGGCAGTGCCTTCAGGAGTGCACCAGACCTGCGAGGGACACTCTTCTGAAAGTGGATTTTAAAGAAAAAGCAGCTGATTGGTGAGTAAATCCTGGGAGCAGACTCAGAGGGAGGAGCACCGGAGTGGTGAGTATAAATCTAGCTTACCTTGGGGATTCACGGCCTTGTCTCCAGGAAGCAGACTCGGAGGGAGGAGCACTGGAGCGATGACATTGGGGCACAGAGTAACTGAAGCCAAAACTGAAAAAGTGACATCACAGGAAAGCTGTGACCTGATTGGTTGGTAGGAAATCTGCACCAAATTTGAAAAAAAAACACTGCAAAGCTAGTTAATAAATTAATTATCTAAGTCAAGATGGCTGGGCAGGTGCTGTGCTGTAGCTGTATGATGTGGGAGTTGGCAGATCCCATTGCAAGCCGCAGTAACCACATCTACAGCAAGTGTTGGTTGTTGGAGGAACTCCAGCTCAGAATTGATGAGCTGGAGTCCGAGCTCCGGACGCTGCAGCACATCCGGGAGGGGGAGTGTTACCTGGACGCTTTGTTTCAGGAGGCAGTCACACCTGGTAGATTAAGTACCTCGAGTTTGGTCAGTAGTCAGGGTCAGCAGGCTGTGACTGCAAGCGAGGCAGGTAGAGGGATCCTGTGTTCAGGAACAGAGGAGCCTCAGCTCTTGACCTTGTCCAACAGGTACGAGGTACTTGCTCCCTGTGTGGATGAGGAACAGGGCTGTAGGGAGGATGAGCCAGCTGACCATGGCACAGTGGCACAGGAGGCCATTCAAGAGGGGGGAGCAAAAAGACAAGTGGTAGTTGTAGGGGATTCTATAATTAGGGGAATTGATAGCATCCTTTGTAAGCAGGATCGAGAGTCTCGCATGGTATGTTGCCTGCGCGGTGCCAGGGTGAGGGACATCTCTGACCGGCTTGAAAGGATATTGGAGAGGGAGGGGGAGGATATAGTTGTTGTGGTCCACGTCGGGACAAATAACATAGGTAAGACTAGGAAAGAGGACCTGTTTGGGGATTATCAGTAACTAAGAACTAAATTAAAGAACAGGTCCTCAAGGGCTATAATCTCCGGATTACTACCCGAGCCACGTGCAAATTGGCATAGGGACGCGAGAATAAGGGAAGTAAGCACGTGGCTAAAGGAGTGGTGCGGGAAAGAGGGGTTCCATTTCGTGGGGCACTGGCATCAGTATTGGAACAGGAGGGATCTGTACCGTTGGGACGGTCTCCACCTGAACCTACCTGGGACCAATGTTCTAGCAAAAAGGGTAAATAGGGTGGTCAACAGGACTTTAAACTAGAAAGTGGGGAAGGGAAGGAAGGGTAAAACTCCAAGAAGTATGACTAATGGGAAACAAAGCAGCAGGTTAGCGTGTGGGGGGGGGTGGATTCAACTTCATGGGAAATTATGAAAAAACTGAAAAGAAAGGAGAGCCCAGGAGAGGCTATTAAAGTCTCCAGAACACAAAATAGGACAGAGTGTTTGGAAAGGGCTAGGAATCTAACTTCAAGCACATCAGATAAAGGGACAATAATGAGAAAGGGGACGGGAAATACAGGACTGAAGGTGTTGTATCTGAATGCACGCAGTATACGAAATAAGGTAAATGAACTTGTGGCGCAGATTGAAATTGGCAGGTATGATGTGGTGGGCATCACGGAGACATGGCTGCAAGGGGATCAGGACTGGGAGCTAAACATCCAAGGATATACATCCTATCGAAAAGATAGGCAGGTTGGCAGAGGGGGTGGGGTTGCTTTGTTAGTATGAAATGAAATTAAATCAATAGCAAGAAATGAAATAGGGTCAGATGATGTAGAATCTGTGTGGGTAGAGTTGAGGAACCGCAAAGGTAAAAAAACCATAATGGGAGTTATGTACACGCCTCCAAACAGTAGTCAGGATGTGGGGCACAAGGTACACCAGGAGATAGAAAAGGCATGTAAGAAAGGCAAGGTTACAGTGATCATGGGGGATTTCAATATGCAGGTAGACTGGGAAAATCAGGTTGGTAGTGGATCCCAAGAAAAGGAATTTGTGGAATGTCTACGAGATGGCTTTTTGGGGCAGCTTATGGTGGAGCCCACTAGGGAACAGGCAATTCTAGATTTAGTGAGGCAGATTTGATAAGGGAGCTTAAGGTGAAGGAACCCTTAGGAGGAAGTGACCATAATATGATAGAATTTACCATGCAATTTGAGAGGAAAAAGCTGGAATCAGATGTAATGGTATTACAGTTGAATAAAGGCAACTACAGAGGCATGAGGGAGGAGCTGGCCAGAATTGACTGGGAGATGAGCCTAGCAGGAAAGACAGTGGAACAGCAATGGCAGGAGTTTCTAGGAGTAATTTGGGAGACACAGCAAAAATTCATCCCTAGGAAGAAGAAGCATACTAAAGGGAGGACGAGGCAACCATGGCTGTCAAGGGAAGTCAGGGACAGCATAAAAGCTAAAGAGAAAGCATACAATGTGGCGAAGAGCAGTGGGAAACCAGGGGATTGGGAAGCCTACAAAGACCAACAGAGGACAACTAAAAAAGAAATAAGGAGAGAGAAGATTAAATATGAGGGTAAACTAGCCAGTAATATAAAAGAAGATTGCAAGAGTTTTTTTAGGCATATAAAGGGTAAGAGAGAGGCAAAAGTGGACATTGGGCCACTGGAAAATTACGCTGGAGAAGTCATAGTGGGGAACAAAGAAATGGCGGAGGAACTGAATAGGTACTTTGCGTCAGTCTTCACAGTGGAAGACACGAGTAACATCCCCAAAGTTCAAGAGAGTCGGGGGGCAGAGGTGAGTATGGTGGCCATTACCACGGAGAAGTTGCTAGGAAAACTGAAAGGTCTGAAGGTGGATAAATCACCTGGACCAGATGGATTACACCCCAGAGTTCTGAAGGAGATAGCTGAAGAAATAGTGGAGGCGTTAGTGGTAATCTTTCAGGAATCACTGGAGTCAGGGAGGGTCCCAGAGGACTGGAAAATCGCTAACGTAACCCCCCTGTTTAAGAAGGGAGTGAGGCAAAAGACAGGAAATTACAGGCCGATTAGCCTGACCTCGGTCGTTGGTAAGATTTTAGAGTCCATTATTAAGGATGAGATTTCAGAATACTTGGAAGTGCATGGTAAAATAGGGCAAAGTCAGCATGGTTTCATCAAGGGGCGGTCATGCCTGACAAATCTGTTAGAATTCTTTGAGGAGGTAATGAGTAGGTTAGACAAAGGAGAACCAATGGATGTTATCTACTTGGACTTCCAGAAGGCCTTTGACAAGGTACCACACAGGAGGCTGCTCAGTAAGATAAGAGCCCATGGTGTTAGAGGCAAGGTACTAGCATGGATAGAAGATTGGCTGTCTGGCAGGAGGCAGAGAATGGGGGTAAGGGGGTCCTTCTCAGAATGGCGGCCGGTGACTAGTGGAGTTCCGCAGGGGTCAGTGTTGGGACCACAGCTTTTCACTTTATACATTAATGATCTAGATGAAGGAACTGAGGGCATCCTGGCTAAGTTTTCAGATGATACAAAGATAGGTGGAGGGACCAGTAGTATTGTGGAGGCGGGGAGGCTGCAGAAGGATTTGGACAGGTCAGGAGAATGGGCAAAGAAGTGGCAGATGGAATACAACGTGGGGAAGTGTAGGAAGAATAGAGGCATAGACTATTTTCTAAATAGGGAGAGAATTCAGAAATCTGGAGTGCAAAGGGACTTGGGAGTCCTAGTCCAGGATTCTCTTAAGGTTAACTTGCAGGTTGAGTCGGTAGTTAGGAAGGCAAATGCAATGTTGGCATTTATTTCAAGAGGACTAGAATATAAAAGCAGGGATGCGCTGCTGAGGCTTTATAAGGCTCTGGTCAGACCACATTTAGAATATAGTGAGCAATTTTGGGCCCCGTATCTCAGGAAGGTTGTGCTGTCCCTGGAGAGGGTCCAGAGGAGGTTCACAAGAATGATCCCAGGAATGAAAGGCTTAACATATGAGGAACATTTGAGGACTCTGGGTCTATACTCGATGGAGATTAGAAGGATGAGGGGGGATCTGATTGAAACTTACAGAATACTGAAAGGCCTGGATAAAGTGGACATGGGGAAGATGTTTCCATTAGTAGGAGAGACTAGGACCCAAGGGCACAGCCTCAGAGTAAAGGGAAGACCTTTTAGAACAGAGATGAGGAGAAACTTCTTTAGCCAGAGAGTGGTGAATCTATGGAATTCATTGCCATAGAAGGCTGTGGAGGCCAGGTCATTGAGTGTATTTAAGACCGAGATAGATAGGTTCTTGATTGGTAAGGGGATCAAAGGTTACGGGGAGAAGGCAGGAGAATGGGGTTGAGAAACTTATCAGCCATGATTGAATGGCAGAGCAGCCTTGATGGGCCGAATGGCCTAATTTCTGCTCCTATATCTTATGGTCTTATGGTCTTACTTAGTGAAGAGAACACACTCATGGTGACAGCCCATAGCAATCAGGCTCCTAACTAAAATTTATCCAGCTACTTTAAATAGTGCAACATTAACAGCTACTGCAAAACTCCCAACTCCCACCATGTTCTATGCTAAATAATGTATACAAATTGACTCTAATTTTTTAAAGATTAATTTCTCTGTTAAAATTCAGGTAAGCAACTAAAATAAAGTGATGCATTTAAAAAAAAATCATACCTACAAGCATTTTCAAGCTGTTTCCACACCCTGTGTTGTTCAGGTCTAGAGGAGCCAAATTTTCACGTGTAAAGAGGTAGGAAAGAATCTGTTTTCATGCTGTACTTTTTACAGCCTCAGGATTTCTGAAATTGCTTCACGGCCAACCAAGTACTGTTGAAATGCAGCCACTATTGCAATTTAGGCAAATATGGCTGTCAATTTGCGCATAGCTAGTTCCAACAAATAGTAATGATATGAAGGACCAGTTAATGTGTTTCTGGTGGTGTCCGATGAGGGATAAATGTTGGCCATGACACCAAGAGAACTCCCTAGCTGATAATACTGGTGTGAGATGTTTTACCATATCTGGAGAAGGCAGTTAGAACCTTGGTTCAGTGTCTTGTAGAAAAGCTAATCCATCTGGCAATTCTGCCATCCCTAAGTGTCAGACGGGATTATGTGCTCAAGTCCTGGAATTTGGCTTGAACCCACAACCATCTGACTCACAGGCGATGCTAAATGACAGAGCTTTGGCCAATCTTAGCCCCATCCTGTTAGTTTTGAAAATAAAAACAGAAAAAAGCTGGAACTCAGCATGCTTAAGCAACAGCTGTGGAAAAACTGCAGTCAAGCCTGATTGGCCCTTCCTCAATACTACGAGCTTTCCATCCAGTCAGTTCTGTTCCTTTGTCAGTGATTGCCAGCATTAAGAATGTGCGGGGAACAGCGCAGGTAGAATGCAGAGGCCACCTGTTCTCTCCTTGTGTCGCACTTTAACAACAACCAGTTTTTCCATTTCCCACACCAGGGGCAGAATTTTTAGGTCTGAGTGCGCCCGACCCGATTGGACGCAAAATTGCGTGAGATGACTCCGGGCGAGCGTCCTGACGTCATCCTGCGCTCGCCCGATATTTCAGTTGGCGGGCGCGCTTCCGACTTCTGCACATGCCCGCCAAGGCCTTAAGAGGCTTATTGAAGCCATTAAAGTTGGAATTGTCTCCGACTTTTCATGGTCCATCCAACCCTACGGTTGGCGGCCGGGCGAATCGGCCAGGCGGACTTTGCATTTTTCATGAAACCTCTTCTAAGGGCAGGATAAGGTTTCCGTTATTAAATTTTTTAAAAATTAAAAATCTATGGACAGCATTTTTATCATGTATATGTTCAGGTGACTGATTGTGATGCTTGGGCATTTTTTTTCCCTGATTTTTACCAACTTTAATTAACTGTTTACAAGTCTTCAGCTCCCTGAGGCGGCTCTGTGCCTTCAGGGAGCTTTCATTCAGCGCTCGCCCACATCCAGGCTCATGTCAGCGCCCACCTTCCTCCCGCCCCCAAACCGGCAGCGCTGAGCATTTCGGCGCACACTTCACACTGGCTGGCCATTAACTGGCCGATCGCAGTCCATTCCCCGGCCGATCCTGAACTCACCGATCGCACCTGCCCGCCGATCTAAAAATATTGCCCCAGATTTCTTTGCAAACAGTGATGATGAGTAACTTCTTGCTATTTATGGGCAATTCTATACTGAGGGTCCACCCCCTACCGGAATTTGGGTTGAGGCTGCTCAAACTCATTTCACTTATGTCCCGTGCACTGAATAGCAAGAGGATTCAACTCACCGCCATGAGTTTCATTTGAAGCATAGTCACAGAGGCAAAATGATAGTGCACACACATTGATTGTTGAAAGGAGGCATCCTCTCCAAAAATCCCTAACTCCCTACCTTGAGCCCAGGGACTCATCATTGGCTCATTATTATGGATCATAGTCAGCTTCGATTAGGTTTTTGTCCCTATTGTGAGCTGATATGTGTTAGCTCAAGAGCAGCTTGTAGATGAATTGGACACAGGGGAAGGGGAGCCTAGTGATTGTTAAGACTACACAACACTCCAAGGCTGCCAATGGATGAACAGTTAGGTAAATAATGACACTTTCTTTTCCTTCCATCAAGAAATAATTCAACGCAGGTTTCTTCCAACAAAGGATTGACTGGTTCTGTCAAGTGGCCCAACACAGCATGAGCTCACTTCCCCGGTCTGGAACTTTGCCCTTGGGCAACGCCTACCAGGAATTCAGGTGTGGAGTCTAACCAGCCACTTTCCATTCGTTAAAACTAATGACCAGAAAACCTGCAGCGACTGTTGGCCCGAATTCCTGATCTTCATTCACAGGCTGCAAAAGCAGGTGGAGAAATTTGTAAATGGCGTAGACCGGAAGGTGGCATCTTCAATTCCTGTCCTACAGCTGATCTCTGCCACTGCCACACTTGGGCCTGAATTTCTCTCTCGTCGAGTGCGCATGATTGGTTGGCCCGGGCCCAGAGGGCGGCCAGGAAACAAGCCCCCGACCGCGATTGGCCCCTGACCGCGATATCACGCTGGCCAGGCAATTGACGGTCAACCAGCGTGAAACACGCGCTGAATAGCTCAGCGCTGCCGGGGTGAGGGGGGGTGGGGGAAGAGGGTGGGTGACGGCATCACCGCAGACGTGGGTGATTGCTTGGAGAGAGCACCCTGAAGGCAGACAGCTGCAAATATTATAATAAAGCGCTAAAAAAGCTACAACATGCATCGCAATCAAGCACTTGAAAGCACACCTCATAAAAATGCAGTCCCCAGATTTTTATTTTTATTTTATTCCCTAACAGAGATTTCTTCCCGCCCTTGGGGATGACGTTTCATGAAAATTGTAAAGGCCGCCTGGCCGATTCGCCCGTCCGCCAAACCATGAGGTTGGATGGGCCACGAAAAATCACAGGCATTTTCCCCTTAAATGGGCTTAATTTCCTGTTCAATTGTTGGCTGGTGCGCTTCTAACTTTTGCCCGCGCTCGCCGATCGAAACATCGCCCAAGTGCACGCAGACATCGGGACCCTCACCCGACATCATCTCGCGTGATTTAACACCCGATCGGGTCAGGCGCACGTCCTGCCCTGGACTGCAGTGCCCCTCAGCTCGATACTAGAAGTATCAGTCAGGATTGTTATCCCCAGTGAAGAGTGTGGTTGTGCGGTTCTAAGGTGAGAATACGATTTGCCTCGTCGGCGTTATAATGCTCTCCATGACTCAATGGCCGGCTGATGCTCACCACTGAGGGACAGACTTGGAGAATGGTCAAGTGGCAGAAGACTGAAGGGACCTGGAGATCCAGATCAACAGCAACTTGCATTTATATAGCACCTTTACCGTTGGTAAAACACCTTAAGCTGCTTCCCAGGAACATTATCGAGCACAATTTGACATTGTGCCGCATAAGGGGATATTAGGTCAGGTGACCAAAAACTTGGCTAAAATGGGTCAGCTTTAATGAGTGTCTTAAAGGAGGAAAGAGAGGTAGGGAGGTGGTTAGAGAGCGAATTACATCTTCCGGTCAGCGTGCGGGACGTGGAAAATGTCATTTGATGACGTTGGGTGTGCGTCCCGATGTCACCACGCGCCATCGCGATATTGCGTTCGGCGGGCACGTGCCAGAGTTGGCTGTGTGCCCGCCGAAATGTTAACGGCCTATTAAGGCCAATAAGAAATCAATTGAGCCACTTGAGAACGCTGCCTGTCCAACCTGAAGGTTGACGGGCAGGTGAAGAGCCCAAGCGGCCTTCGCATTTTTCAGGAAACCCCATCCACGAGCGGGCTGAGACTTCCTGAAGATTTTATTAAATAAATAAATATTAAAACATGTCCTCACTCCTGTGACACATTCACATGAGGGGACATGTTTAAATTTTTTAATTCAATTCTTTAATTATTTTAATACCCATTCATTCTCCCTGAGGCTCCGAGCTCCGAGCCTCAGGGAGATCGCTGCGCTCTTTCACAAGCATGCGCGAAAGAGCGCTGGCCCCAACTCTCCCTCCTCCCCCCGCTGCCCGCACAGGTAGCACTGAGCACTACTGGCCGCATATTATGCTGGGCGGGCCTTAATTGGCCCGCCCGCCCGCCTAAAATGGCAGCGCGGCACCGATTGCAGGAACCCGCCCACCCACCATAGGAAAATTCCTGGCCTTAGGGTCCAGAGAGGTGAAGGCTCGGCCACCAATGATGGAGCAATTAAAATCATGGATGCACACGAGGCCAGAACTGGAGGAGCACAGGAACCTTGGAGGATCGTGGGGCTGGAGGATATTACAGAGATAGGGAGAGGTGAGAGCCTGGAGGGATTTGAAAATGAGGGATAAGAATTTTAAAACTGAAGCATTGCCGGACTGGGAGCCAACGTAGGTCAGTGAGTACAGGTGTGACAGGTGAATGAGGCTTAGTGTGAGATAGGTTATGGGCAACAGAATTTTGGATGCGTTCAGGTTTACAGTGGGTGAAAAGAGGGACTCTGAAGAAAAGCCATATTGGATTTGCAATGTTAACGCTGTTTTTCTGTCCAGAGATGCTGCCAGGCCTTGCTGAGTTTTTCCAGCACTTTCTGTTTTTATTTCAGATCTCCGGCATCTGCAGTATTTTGCTTTTTTATTTTAGCTTCTCATCTAGTTCATAAAATACTATTAAAATGTTTTAGTAGGTTTCGTCACCAATCTATATAAGGGTACAATTTAAAGTGAACTGAGGGAAGCCCTTCTAGCAGCTGTTTGCAATATTTATTCTCACCAGCGAGGTGAAATGAGGAATTTAGGCAATGATAAAATTGCCATCTAAACACCATTGTAAATCTGGAAAACTCCCGGACAGGTAGAGCACGAGGGCTGCTGCAAGCCTGATTGACACCACATGGTGTATGTGTTAATATGAAGCCAAAACCCCTTTGTATTGATGCCAACTGTACAGTATAGCTGGCCAACGGGCCAAATTATCCAAACCGCACACTTTTCCTCTGGCAGAATTTTGAAGAGAGAGACCCTACTCTTTACACGTGCCTTCATTGATCATCCCAATAATGACAGCTTTCCAGTGCCCAACCCCCTCACCAGCTCGTTAATGTGCAACTGCAATTTTGAACAATTACAGTGACTTGGAATGTGTATCTGGATGCTGAGATTACATGTATTATTGGAGAGACAGTGTTCTTTTTGTTGCTCCCTATATAGGCTGAGTTTGAAGATCAAACCTACGCAGCATTCTGTTCTACTGAGCGCAGCTGTGCAATGAAGTTCTTGGTCTATTAAACACAGTCAAAAATGGTTGTTCAACCACTAAGACAGTTTGCCATCTGTGCAACCGCTGACTAAAGGTTTCTGACTGGAAGACACTCTTATTGCGGAGATCTCTGCTCTCCTCCAATTGTGGCATCTTGCGCATCCCTCATTTTCTTCTCTTCAACGTTGACAGCCAAGCTTTCAGCTGCCCAGGCCCCAAGCTCTCAAATCCCCTTTTTAACCTTCTCCGCCTCTCTATCTCTCTCAGTGTAGGTCAATGAGCATAGGGGTGATGGATGAATGGGACTTGGTGCAAGTTAGGACACAGGCAGCAAAGTTTTAGATGAGATCAAGTTTACAGAGTGAAGAGCATGGGAGGCCGGCCAGGAGTGCATTGGAATAGCCAAGTCTAAAAGGTAACAAAGGCATAAATGAGGGTTTCAGTGCAGATTATCTTACTGAATGGGGGAACAGGCTTGAAGAGCCAATTGGCCTATTCCTGCTCCTAAGTTCTATGTTCCTATATTCCTTTGGTCCTATGAGCTGAGGCAGGTGCAGAGCTGGGCAATGCTGCAGAGGTGAAAATAGGGGGATATGTGGTCAGAAGCTCATCTCGGGTTGAAATATGACACAAAGGTTGTGCACATCTGGTTTAGCCTCAGATGTTTGCCATCTGAGGGACAGAACAGAGTTCATGGCGAGGACCAAAGACAATGGTTTTGGTCTTCCCGATATTTAGTTGAAGGAACTTTCTGCTCACCCGGTATTGGATATTGAACAAGCAGTGTGATAACTTAGAGACTGTGAAGGGGACAGTTTCCACTGCATACTGGAGCCCTGTACGCCCCTAATATTATTTACTCTCAAATTTCACTGCAAAAAATAATTTAACTGCCATCCCAGTTATAAAGCTACAGTTAGAGGTTTCTTTGGGCTGCTACTCTTTTTGAAAACTTTTTTCGGTGTTGTTGCTCAGCTTTTGCTAAAGTTCTAGGTTAGCCTGTCCATTGACAGATCCTTTATCCCATTAAAATCCCACCTGTTTCAGTTTCCAGTGAAATTGGCGAGCTCTCAGTTGAAATATTGTTGTGTGGAAGCTGACAGAAAACCATGTGGGCTCTTTCATTATGTGTTTCATATAACATGGGGCAGCGAAATGAAAGGCGATGAAAGAAAAACTGCCCATTGCTTCAAGGGAGAAGCAATTCCCCAAGGCCAGAGTCAGTTTACAACATAACAGCAACTGTTTCACCTCGGCCAATATTTACTAAACCCAAGTCTAGCTCCGTCAAAGTGCTCAGATGATTTCACGGGACTGAAGCCCCCATAATAATCGATGGTTTCACAGCCCATGGATCTGGTCCAGTCAGGGTAATTAAGGGAAAAATTCTTCTGGCCTAAAGTCATGGGAATGATTTGCAATGAGTCAGCTCCCTGTGATTTGCCAATTGCTAGGAGATTGTCAACTCTATGACTTGAACAGATGTTCGTAAGCCTTTTAGAAAGATGCAAATAAAATTATTTGGCTAAGAGATTTGCCTTCAGATGTGTTTTGTTTGCAATTCCGTGACTGGAGTTTTTTCTTATGTTGTTTCCTCTTCCTGTCACCTCCCTTCATCATGTGACTAGGCCAAATTCTGTTTTGATTTTCAAACAGACTCATTCCCAAAAAGAAACTGAATAGTATTCAACAGCTTCAACAATTTCATAGCGGAATCTAACATCTGTTTGAAGAAACTCAAACCATCCCAATGTCAATCACATGACTAACTGGAATATCACTCCATCCATACTTGAATCAACTTATCATCATCGCCTCTTATCCACTTTATCAGTTGTGGTATCAATAAAATAAAACGTTAAAGATTGAGAGCAAATGCATTTTTATAATATTTTTATGATGTGTTTCCACTGAAATGACCCATCCAACGTAGGAAGACATGTAGCATAGAATAGATTTTATTTAAAGTTAACATGTCTATAACCCAGGAATGTATTTTTTCAAGTAATATTGAGATTGCTGTACCCAATTGTGTCATTAAGTTTAAGGATTGTTAAAATATACCGCATTCTGCAATGATTTAAGATTAGAAATTACTGTTGGTCGTTTTATTGTACAACACTTAATGTAGGTAACAAATACCTTTTCCCTATTTTAGCAGAGATGTTACCCTGCTTAATTTACAGAAGGGAGACTAAGATGGCACAAAATGCCTTCATAAAATGACATTGTGGACAGCAGTCTTCCAGCTTTAATCTTGATATGGTTCAGAAATCCAACCAAAAAACATTGAATGGACCAGATCCATTGGATGTGAAACCACTGCTTTCTATAGGGCTGCAATCCATTGAAATCATTCCTTGAACAGTGAGGAACGACATATCAAAGGAGCTTCTTCACTCTGAGCCTGTCAACTCTGATGAAAGACCTTTGCCAAAACATTAATCTTTCTTGCTCTTTAAGGTACCTGTCTGATTTATGAATTTCCAATAGTTCCTGCTTTTCGTTCCTGCACGCGTGCTGATTACGCTGTGATTTTCAGTGTAAATTTTTTTTAAAACCTGTGATGTAATTCACTTTGAAGATTGGATGTATGGGACACACCTAATGTGCAAACCAATTATTCTGATAGTATGACTAATTTAGAGTGACATCATAAGAAAAATTAAACAGCACCTAAAACAATTACCGAGTGACAATTGACAATACCAAACAAAACAATTAGCAATTCCTAAAGTAATAGTATTTAATATTTGATTTGTCAGTAAGTCAAATCTGTGTGACCCAAAAGTGGAATTTATAGACCTTTTAACTCGTCCATGCATACACTCTCATTATTCACTAGAGGGCAGTAAAACCCACCTTTCCCTTAAAGGTAACACGGAGATAGGGCCTAGGTGTCCCAACAGTAAATTAACCTGATCCTGTCTGTCTAACCTTCCTGTCTGGGTGTGTCAGCTTTTTTCAGAGCATTTATTTCACGGAGAGCGCACCGCATCAGAAAATATTATCAAAATGTCCTTCAAAAAAATTGTACAGAGCAATGTTTTGCTACATCCGGCCTTTGGAGTATCTACCGACAGAGCTGATAACAACGCTTATCAAAAATAAGGCGAAATGTACTATATACATACCAATAAACAATTCCCATACTTCAGGGACTAAATAATGAGGTTCAGAATCGAATCTTTAGGATAATTTAATAAGCTACAAAGGGCTGCAAGTAAGGGGTATTGGATGTCATAGAAATGTAGTTGAAGAAATTAAAACCTGGATTGTCAATAAGAGACAGAAGGATCACATTAACTGGTGCAGGCAGGCCCATAAGATGCTGTGTGGCCTCCGAGGGATAAGTTGGAATGAAGTGTCAAGCAAACAGGAAATGGTGGAAAACCTCAGCAGGTCTGGCAGCATCGGCGGAGAAGAAAAGAGTTGACGTTTCGAGTCCTCATGACCCTTCTTCTCCGCCGATGCTGCCAGACCTGCTGAGTTTTTCCAGGTAATTCTGTTTTTGTTTTGGATTTCCAGCATCTGCAGTAGTTTTTTGTTTTTATCTCTAGGAAATGGTGGATATGTAAAGAATCCAAATGAAAGTCACAAGTTCCTGATTCCGTCCAAGAGTGTGAACTGGGTAACAGAGACTGATCAAAGGTGATGGAGTTTGATTTAACTCATTTTAAAAGCATATTTGATTATTAAAGGGATTCAAAGTTATTGGTTATGATAGTTAGTTGGTGGGTAAACCTGTTAAAGCACTGAGCAATACAGAGCTCGAAAAGAGAAGGGTGAGGGGTGACCTAATAGAGGTCTTTAAAATTCAGGAAGGTTTTGATGGAGTAAACACAGTGTTTCCACTTGTAGAGAAGAAGGAAACTAGAGGCCACCAATATAGGATAGCCACCAAGAAACCCAATCAGGAATTCAGAAGATAGTTCTTTACCCAGGGATTTGTGAGAAGGTGGATCTCACTACAGGGAGTAATTGAGATGAATAATGTAGATACACTTAACAGGAGGCTGGGAAAGCATATGAAGAAGAAGGGATTAGAAGGTTATTCTGATAGAGTCAGATGGAGGGAGGGTGGGAGGCTGGCATGGACTGGTAAGGGCGAACGGCCTGTTTCTAAGCTGTCTTCTCTATGTAATTTTAAGAAGGTTTCAAGGTTAGTCCTGGTATATGCTATTAGACGATCTCAGCCAAAACAACAGCAGGGGTATCACAGTGACCTTGGACCAGCAGAGCAGGGGAAAATCAACCAGTGGTCCCACTCCTGGGCCTGAATCTTACATACGACCGGTGGACCCAGAAGCGGATGCGAAATGCCCTTCCGCCTGCGATCGCCCCCCGCCCCCAACCACAATTTCACGCTGGTTGACTAGTTAACGGCCAGCCAGCCAGCGTGAAACGCTCCCTGAGAAAGGCTCAGCACCTGCTGGTGGGGGTGGGAAGAGGGCAGGCGCCAACATCACCGGGGGTGCTGGGTGGGCGCTTCCGCTGAGCCCCCTGAAGGCAGACGGCTGCCCCAGGGAGCTGCCGACCTCCAAATAATAAAAGAATGCTGCAAAAAAATGTCCACGCAGCCCAATCATGCAGCTGCAAGCAGCCCTCATTGAAAATAAGTCCCCAGATATTTATTTTTGTTTAAAATCCTAACAGAGATTTCACCCGCCCTTGGATGAGGTTTCACCAAAAATGTAAAGCGCACCTGGCCGATTGGCCCGTCCGTCAGCTGTAAGGTTGGACGGGCTGTGGAAAATCGCTGACAATTGGGCCGTTAATGAGCTTAATTGCCCGCTTACTTGTCGGCGGGCGCTCCTCCGACTACTGCGCGCGCCCGCCGAGCAAAATATCGCGTGAGTGCGCGATGATGTCAGGATGCTCGCCCGACATCATCTTGCGCGATTTTACACCCGTTCGGGTCGGGCGCACGCTGTGAGACATAAAATTCTGGCCTTGATATTGGTCCAGGGACTAAATGAATGAAGCCACAAGAGACAATAGGAATCCAAACGAACTGTGTCCTAAAATATGTATTTTCAATGTGCTTTTTATTGTGTAATTTAATAAAGGACGCTTTTGTGTGCACTGCACATTTGTAATGGGCCTCAGATTCACCATTTACATTCACCATTTCAGTTCAGTGTCACTGCAATGCTACTTATAATTGGGTATTGAGAGCCTAACACTCCCTTGAAATGAAGGAGAGTGGGATTGTTTCATCCAGGCTGCATTCTGACACCATGGGGGAGAATGTTCCCCCCATTGGGGGAGGTTGTGCGGGGGCAGGCGGGAGCGGGTGCAAACCCAATCGGCGCCCCCGATCGGGTTTGTGCCGCCATTTTACATGGGTGGTCCAATTAAGGCCCGCCCAGCGTGACGTGCGCCAAGAAGCGGAGGCACAGAGGTGCCTCAGGGAGATTACTTTAAGGTTTAAAAATTTAAATTAAAGAAAATATTGAGCTGGGACATGTCAAGGAACATTAATGAGAAAACTTTATTTAATTTATAAAGCCTTCATGAAACCTCATCCCGCCCGTGGATGAGGCTCCATGAAAAATGCGAAGACCGTCTGGGCTCTTCGCCTGCCCCCCTCGCCAACCTTAAGATTGGACGGGCAGCTCAGTTAATAACTTTAATTGATATTTAAATGACCTTATTAGGCCTTTGAGAGTTCAGCAGATGCACAGCCAACGCGGCTGCGCGCCCACCGAACTGAAAATCTAACCGACATGCGGTGACAATAGGACGCATGCCTGACATCACCCAGTGTCACTTCATGCCTCGGTGAGCAGGCCCCGCCCCTGCTCACCGAGCCGAAAATTCTGGCCCATATTTGGGCTGCATTCAGATCACAACCACAGAGTTGGTGAAAACACCTTGCAGCAACACTATAGTTATACAGCTTTAGTATTCTCTCAACAAAAAACTACTGCGGATGCTGGAAATCCAAAACAAAAACAGAATTACCTGGAAAAACTCAGCAGGTCTGGCAGCATCGGCGGAGAAGAAAAGAGTTGACATTTCGAGTCCTCATGACCCTTCAACAGAACTGAGTAAAATTAGGAGAGGGGTGAAATATAAGCTGGTTTAGGGTTGGGGGGGGAGGTGGGGGGAGAGAAGTTGGGAGGGGGTGATGGTTGTAGGGACAAGCAAGCAGTGATAGGAGCAGATAATCAAAAGATGTCACAGACAAAGGAAGAAAGAGGTGTTAAAGGTGGTGATATTATCTAAGAGAATGTGCTAATTAAGAATGGATGGCAGGACACTCAAGGTACAGCTCTAGTGGGGGTGGGGTGGAAAGACTGACAGGGCATTACAGGTATAGATTTAAAAATAATGGAAATCGGTGGGAAAAGAAAGATCTATATAAATTATTGGAAAAAACAAAAGGGAGGGGGAAGAAACGGAAATGGAGATGGGGATGGGGGAAGGAGTTCAAGATCCGAAGTTGTTGAATTCAATATTCAGCCCGGAAGGCTGTAAAGTGTCTAGTCGGAAGATGAGGTGCTGTTCCTCCAGTTTGCGTTGGGCTTCACTGGAACAATGCAGCAAGCCAAGGACAGACATGTGGGCAAGAGAGCAGGGTGGAGTGTTAAAATGGCAAGCGACAGAGAGGTTTGGGTCTTTCTTGCGGACAGACCACAGGTGCTCTGCAAAGTGGTCACCCAGTTTACGTTTGGTCTCTCCAACGTAGAGGAGACCGCATTGGGAGCAACGAATGCAGTAGAGTAGTAGTTGTTCCAGTCCTACTCCGGCCCCCTCCCATAACTCTTTCTCCGGTACATCGATGATTACTTCGGTGCTGCTTCATTCTCTTGTCGGGACCCCCACTAGAGCTGTACCTTGAGTGTCCTGCCATCCATTCTTAATTAGCACATTCTCTTAGAAAATATCACCACCTTTAACACCGCTTTGTTCCTTTGTCTGTGACATCTTTTGATTATCTGCTCCTATCACTGCTTGCTTGTCCCTACAACCATCACCCCTCCCCCAACTTCTCTCCCCCCGCCCCCCCACCTTAAACCAGCTTATATTTCACCCCTCTCCTAATTTTACTCAGTTCTGTTGAAGGGTCATGAGGACTCAAAATGTCAACTCTTTTCTTCTCCACCGATGCTGCCAGATCTGCTGAGTTTTTCCAGGTAATTCTGTTTTTGCTTTAGTATTCTGTCAGCTAGTCAGCCCCAAGAAAATCCTGCACCTTCTGTATCCTAAACGATTAACCTCTTTTTCAGTTGAGCTCAATCTAAATCATAAAAATAGAACAGATTCACAATATGCAATGTACTGATCTCTAACTGAAGAATGATTAGGCCACACTTGGAGTAATGTGAACAGCTCTGCTCTCCATATTATAAAATTTATATTGAGGCATTTGAGAAGGTTTACAAGAATGACTCCAGAGCTGAAAGGTTATATCGGGAGAGATTGAACAGACTTGGGTTCTGTTCTCTAGAAAAGGGAAAACTGAGGGTTGCGTTGATAGAGGTCTTCAAAATTTTGAACGACTAGGGGTAGACATCGAGAAGAGGTTTCTACTTGTGGATGAGACCAGAATTAGGACCCGTAGCTATAGTCACTAATAAATCCAAAAGGAATTTAGAAGTTTCTTCATCATGCCATGTTTAACACCTGAACACACTCTGGCCCTCCCACAGCTTTTCCAGCCATCCCCGACCAGTCTCCCATATTACGGTGGCCCGCCCGGCCATGAGCCTATTGATGTTCTCAATTGGCCAATTATGGCCTCATTCCACCACTATCATTATTTTACATGCGGCAGGGGATGGTGGAGGTAAGGCAGGCAGCCCGGCAGTTTTCATTGCACGGGTGGCTGTTGGGCAAGAAGAGGTGGGTGTCCCTCCTTTAGGGTGTCCCCTGTGCCCATTGGAGGCAACCGCCGCCCCCCCCCCCAACTTTAACCCTCACCCCAGCTTCTGAAACCTAGCCCCCAACTCCCCTCCCCACCCTTAATGGGGTCTGTCAGACAGGCTCGCCCAAAATCACAGACTTGCCTGATGTCTGAGTTCCCTGTGACAGTGCCACCTCAGGGGGCTGCCTGCCTGCCACCCCAGCAGCGGCCAATACCCAATCCTGGTGACTACAGAACCGCCGGCCAATCAGGTTGGCCAGCAGCCCTCTAGGGCAGGACAGTTTCCCAGCTGGGGGCAGCAGTCCCACTCTGAATCAGTTAATGCTGCTCCCAGCATCGGATCGCTGCGAGCAGCTGGATTCTGAGTCGGTGAGCTGGAGGATGACTTTTCTGTCAGGGTGGCGGGGAATATGTCTCCATGTAAAATCCAGCCCGTGGTTTTGACCTAATATATAACTAGAGCGAAGGAAATAAAATCCTTCTTTGTTTCCGAAAGAAACAACTAAAAGAATATTTTGCAGATGTCATTTGTAGTTGACATGAAATGGAACTTCCGTAGGACTAATTGCATCACTTGCGAACAAGAATTGGTTTAATCTTACGTATAAAGGAAAGGGCATTGTCAGAGGGCTCTTAAAAGGAATAAGATTCTTGCTTTACTTTTCTTCTTGTAAACAAACATTTTCTCTCTATCTCCAACACGTAAGACAAAGGGCAGCTAGGTAGGTCTGATGTTCTTCTGATGGACTCCAGACCAACAAGCTGCTGCTTAGTTTGTCAGAGGGGTGCAGAGTGTATGGACATACTTGTAAGGAATAGGAGGGGAAAGGAAAGTGAGGAAGAAAGATTTGCATTTATCCAGCGTCTTTCATTAACACAGGTGAGCCCAAAGCGCTTTACAGCCAATGAAATACTTTTGAAGTGTAGTTACTGTTGTAATGTAGGAAATGCAACAATCAATTCATGCACAGCAAGCTCCCACAAACAATTGATAATGACCAGATAATTCATTTTAAGGTCAGTTGAGGGTTAAAAATGTTCAGGACACCAAAGAGGACTCCACAGATCTTCTTGGAGTGTCACATCACCTTTTTACATCCACCTGAGAGGGCAGATGGAACCTCGTCTTGACCTCTGATCCAAATGGCACCACCTCCGACAGTGCAGCTCTCCCTCAGTACTGCACTGAAGCGGCAGCCTTGATTTTAGGCAGAATCTTTGGAGTGGGAAATTGGACTTATAACCTTCTGGCTCAGAGACGAGACTGCAGCCACCTGAGGCACAGCTGTCATCTGAAATAAAAACTTAACCAAAAGCATAATTTAATGTATTGGGGGAAAACTGTTAATATCCTGAACATCTTCCTCCTTGAATCTCACCATCTCTCGTTTCAAAATCCAGAGCAGAACAGACAAACTGAATGCATTTGGAAGAAAATTTCATGGGTGGTCCAATGAATCTTCTTTGTGAATGGGTAATCACTCCTGAATATCTGCCAGCGAAACCCAATTAATACACATAACTGAAGAACCTTAAGGTCTTCATCATTCACAAAAATCATTTGGACTTGGCTATAAATGTTTCTGTGTAACTGTGTGTTATACTGGAAAGTAACTTAATCGTGCACAAATAGTTAATCAGAATCTTCAGATAGATTCTGTTTTTGTAGATAACATCAACTGTAATGTTGTTGACCTTCCATAATGTTAAATAAGATATTGCGAGAAACACACATTGGAAGCCTGGATTTCAAGGTTTGCACTTTCAACATTATAAAAGGAAGGAAGCGCTGGTGACATTTGCATAAAGACAAATCTATTTTTCACTTGGATTGTGTGCATGTAATTTCCATTTTTTCTGCTGGGTAACTCGTGACAATGCACTCATTGTACACTGACTGCTTAACACATGTAAATAACTCAAGATCCAAACTCCATTCAGCAACCCTTGACTCCTGGGAACAGCATTGCCATTGAATTGCTGAAACGTTTGTCTCCTTCATCCAGTCCTGTAGAAATTGGTACATGGTTATGATAGAACGTTTCTTTGATGATCTTATCGTGGAGAGCAACAACATTTTAGGAAGTCAGTATTTTATTGCCTATTCATCCCTTAGTACATTTTCTTTTGAAAGGTAAACATTATCTGTTTTGGTCAAACAACTTATCCTGAATTTCAGAGCTCGCAAACGCCAAACCTAGAAATTTTTGCAGGACACAAAAGTGTTTGACATACGAGCTAGGAGCAGGGGTAAGCCACTCGGCCCCTCAAGCCTGCTCCACCATTCATTAAGATCGTGGCTGATCTGATTGTAACCTCCTGCCTGCTCCCGATAATCTTTCACCCCCTTGTTAATCAAGAATCTATCTAGCTCTGCCTTAAAAATATTCAAAGACCCTGCTTCCACCGCCTTTTGAGGAAGAGTGTACCAAAGGCTCACGTCCCTCTGAGAGGAAAAATTTCTCCTCGTCTCCGTCTTAAATGAATTAATAAATTAATTTTAAACTGTGGCCCCTAGTTCTAGATTCTCCCACAAGAGGAAACGACCTCTCCACATCCACCCTGTCAAGACCCCTCAGGATCTTAAAGGTTTCGACCAAGTCACCTCTAACTCTTCTAAACTCCACTGTATTTTAAATATGTTTTATCAGAAAATTCCACAACTTGCAAGGCTGATTTTTCAAAGCTATTTTGTTGCAACTATCTTCCACAATCTTACGCTTTGCTGAGACAGTTGCACCACCAAGTTCGTGTTTTGTGGGAAACTGGCAAGATATTGACATTGCATTCGTGCTTTGTCTGCCTTGCCATGTCTAAAACAGCTCTACAACTTGCCTTTCACATAAATATTGTTCTACAGAGAGCAGAATCAGCTCTGAGCCAGGAAGGCGCAGCTTGAGAGGGAGGAATGAGTTTCCAGAAACTTATTAAAGGTGGAGAGGCAGAGAGATTTCAAACAGGCTGCTACCAATGGTGGGGTGGAAAATTAACTGCGCGCAAAAGGCCAGAGCAACACTGCAGAGCATTCACAGGTTGACATATGCCCGGGGGAGACTGTATCATCCCACATCTACGGTCTCAAATTCTCTTTCATGTCTTCAAATACTTTGGCACTGGCATCCTCCCCTGTGTATCCTACAGAGGTTTTGGCTATCACTTTGATTCCTTGCCCAAAAATCTCCAACCAGCCCCACCTCACTTGAAAGTCTTTTGAAGCTCATCTCTTCAACAAAGCCGTCTCCAAATTCTCCCACAAGTAATTGTTATTTATTGCTTTCTTACTCTGTGAACTACCTTGGGATGTTTTTCTATATTAAAAGCATTTTATTAATGCAAGTTCTTGCTTTTCTGCAACTTTTGCACATTTTCCAGTGAAACGGGGGCATGGATTACTCCACATTAGCACCAAGTTAACCTATTAAGGAGTTCATGTACCTTTTATTTTATTCTCTGATGTTTCTGTCCTTGTGAATTGGACAACATCTATTTTCACCTCTTGCATGCTTTTTTTTTTAACTCAGTCACAGGGTATGATGAACATACATTCTTTGGGAATGAAGAAACAGTTTTATTCACAAGATGACATTGCAGCAATGGCTTGCCTTATATCTGCTCTCCATTAGGTCATCTTTGTTGCCATTCTGCTAGTTTCCCGACAGCGATGGAATGAACTGAATCCCCATCAGCATTTTCAAGGTTCTAGGCAGTTGGACATTTTAGAGAGCACTCTGACTCAAATCGTGTCCATGTTTGTGTGCTGGCATTGAGCCAGTATAGTTTGCACCCCATCTTGTATTTTTGGCTACAGAAAATATAAAAATGTCAAGAGGCACTGAAACTTTCAAGTGAAATATATCCAGAAGAAGTAACAAATAGCTTCTCCAAAGCACATGAATTTTAGACTTCTTAAATAAACCCCTTGTGTATGAGCTGTGGCTCAGTGGATGACACTCACACTGCTGAGTCAGGGGCTGTGGGTCCATATCCCACTCCAGAGACTTGGGCACAAACATCTAGGCTGACACTGCAGGGCAGTTCTGCCAGAGTGCTGCACTGTCAGATATGCAGTTATTCAGATGAGACAATAAGCAGATGGCCTGCACGTCTACTCTCTAAGGTGGATGTAAAAGATCCCACGGAATTATTTTGAAGAAGTGCAGGGCAGTTATTCCCCAGTGTCATGGTCAATATTTATTCTTCGATCAACGTCATAAAGAACGGATTATTTGGTCATTAGCGCATTGCTGTTTGTGGGAGCTTGCTGTGCTCAAACTGGCTGCCATGTAAACATGGTTATGCTTCAAAAGTACGTCTTTGGCTGTAAAGTGCTTTGGGTCATCCTAAGCTTGTGAAAATTTAAGTCTTTCTTTCTGACACTGTTGTGGTGAGATGTTCGAGATCAAGGTGAATGATGCCAGTGCTGGTGATAGCAGCCGTCCTCTACTTTGGACACGGAGGCCAACTAGAGAACATGTTGGTTGAAGACTGAAGACACCTTGACTTTGGCTGAATAATTAGCCCAAAGTTTCATCATTTTTGCTTTACTTTCTCCTTTCAATTCCCTTTTCAATATGCAGCTCGTCATTCTGCCGGGTGGGCTGTTCAGAAAATGTGATGAACTGAGGAGCTGGCAGGATCTGACTGAAGATCCTGGTGAAAAATGGACATTTCCAGGAAGGCCGATTTCAAACTCGTGCAAATCTGACTTGTTCTGGGTCATAAAAGGAGCCTGAAGTATAATTGTCGGTCTCCATTCCACTTGTCCTACTCTGTCTCTTGGACACTGGAGGCATCTGGAGATGGGACATGGGGGAACTTTGATGGCTAACATCAACCCACTGACTCCAATTCCACTTCTAATGTCAGGCACTTTGATGAGCATACACAGTAAGTTATTTTATATGATACAAAAGGTCTTATCTATAGTATTTTGATCTAAAGTATAGTAGTATCTATAGTATTTTTTAAGGTAATGAAGCAAGGGTCAACTATTTAGAAAAAGGGCAGAAGGCACACAAACTCAGAAAGGTTTTGCATTCAATTGAATGCCGTCTTTTGGCTCCAGGTTCTGGTTCATGTAAATCATTGTCGAGCCCTCGGGAGCAGGTGTGTTACTGAAAGTGGATAGAGGTCAGCACCGCAAATACTCTCAGGGCGGGGTTTTGACCTTGTCGTGCGGATGCGCGCCCAACAATCATGGAACGTAAAATAGCGAGCGATGGCTTCGGGCTAGCGTCCTGACGCCATCGTGCACTCGCGTGACATTTCAGTCGGAGAGCACGCACAAGAGTCGGTAGCGCGGCCGCAGACAATTAAGAGGCCAATCAAGGCCGTTAATGGGTCAATCAGCGGGGATTTTTCGCTGCCAGTCCAGCGTTACAGCGGGTAACACGGGTGGGCGAATCAGCCAGGCGGCCTTTGCATTTCTGAGGAAACCCCATTCGAGGGCGGGATGAGGTTTCCGAGATTAATTAAAAAAACAGATAATAATGTGTGGACATCATTTTCAACATCCATTATGTTGAGGTGCCTCATTCTGACGTGTGGACATTGCTTCTGGGTTTTACAGTCTGTTTTTATTGATTTTAAATTCAGCAGCTCCCTGAGGCACCTCTCTGCCTTCGGGGAGCTTTCCTTCCGGCGCTCCCCCACGCCCACGCTGACTCCTCCCGCCCCCGCACCCCGGCAGCGCTGAGTGTTTCGGCGCACCTTCCATGCTGGCTTGGCCGTTAATTGGCTAAACCGGCATTAAATCGTGGTTGGGGGGGTGCCGATCGCGGGTGGAGGCCCATTTCCCACCTGTTCCCCGGCCCGACAACCCCCCCACCCGCACGCTGAACTCAAAACCCTGCCCTCAGTATATCACTTAATCTTTCCACCAGAAACAAATTCTAAAACAACAGGAGGAATCTGCAAATGCGCCCTCTCATTCCGTGGCTGATGTAATTTACAGCCTTCTTTGTCCAGATTAACAGCAGCAATATTTAGGCTTAAGGGACTCAAGGTAAGAAAGTGAACACTTGGATTATTATAAAAACAGAAAAAGTTGGTGGTATTTTCCAAGCATTGATATTAGGAACACGATTAACGACCTGGACATTTGTGTGCACGACACAATTTCAAAGTTTGCAGATGCCACGAAACTGGGAAACAATAGGGACAGTAACGTGTTTCAGAAGGACTTGGAGAGACTGTAAAGAGGGCAGACAAATGGGAGATGCATTTAATTCCGACAAGAGTGAGGTTATACATTTTGATTGCAGAATGAGGAGAGGCAACATGAACTGCATGAGCTGGGTTTTACAGGGAGCTGCAGTTGCCCTCTTGACCGACAGCGGGCCCCCCACAGCTAAAGCTGCTGGGCTTCTCAGGTGGCCTGGGCCTCCTCCCACTGTAGGTAAAAATACCAGCAGAGGTGGATGAGGCCTTTGAGTGGCCATTAATTGGCTCTCAGCACCGCCACCCACCCACCCCCACCCTACCTCTCCCCCCCCTTCACAATGCCAGGCCCCTCAATCAGCCATTGAGTGCCTTTGAACGAGGAACCCCTCTCCCCAAGAACCCGCAAGCAACCCTGCACGGATTGGCTTGTCGTGCTCCCTGCATGGTGAGCCCCTGCCCGCTGCTGGGTTAACAGTCCCCGACTGCCACCTCCTCCCCACACCCACCCACTCCGCCACCAAACTCGCAAAGGGGAGCATTAAATTCCACCCCAGGAGCCCCCTCTGTATCAACTTAACACAAACGCTTTGTTAAACTGATGGGAAAAGTAGACACGTTTAACGATTAATACAAAGAACTTATGAGTATAAATTCAAAATATTTACCTGCTGTAAAAATAAATCATTTACATTAAATTTGCCCCAAAAGAAATGCAGTGCAGTTATCAAAAAGCAAAATATTGCCAGACATGCATTGTCAAAATACCCCGATGGATGCATAACTCAGAAAGGTTCCCTGGTGTACGGTTCACCAGAATTCACTGGGTCATTTGAGTGCTGAGGGCAGTGGGGGTGGGGGGGAGCTGGGGGAGGGGGGAATTCATCTCTTAAAGCTTTGGCATGCATCCTTGTGAACAGATCGAGGAAGTGGCCAGAGGTAGTTTAGTCCTGCCGTCCCAATTGAAGGTGTCAAAAGCAGGAAAAGGGGAAATTAGGGAGGAGGATTTATTCTGTTGTGCAGCAGTCAGATAGCAACTGATCTTCAAAACCCTTCCTGGTGAGGCAATTTCTGGCCAGAACTTACATTCAAAGGATGTGGATGTAGCTGGACTGGAGTTCCCTTTGAGAAACTGGGATAGGAACCAACTCAGGTCAAAGACATAATAGGTATCCGAACTAATTCTCATCTTCTCGAGTTCACTGCCCAAAGGTAGGTCCGGCCCACAGCGCCATGATCTCCACCATGGGTAGGGCATGGAGACAGGTCCCGGATCCACCCCAGCCAGAACCCCGTACCGCTGGCACCAACCTGATCCACACCAGCCACCCGGATCACCAAAAGAGTCCGAGTTGCTGTGGCAACATACACTTTTACATGCATGTTGTAGTCTGGTGCTATGGATAGTGATGGTAGAGGCCCCAATGTTCTTTCCATCACATGGCTGACCAGGGATTTCTCCCAATCCTGCCACCGATGTATGTTGGAAGGATTTACAAGTTGATAATCAACCTGTTTGGCTGCATCACGCGCACTCCTTCCATGGCCATCAAGTCCTGGGGCAGAATTTTTTGCTGAGCGGGCGCACGTGCGCACCCGACCCACTCGAGCATGAAATAACGTGATGATATCGGACGAGCGTCCCAACGTCATCGCGCACGCACGTGGTACTTCAGTCGGCAGGTGACAATTGGGTGGCGCAATTAACAGAGACTTTTCGTTGCCCGTTGGAAGTTACAGCGGGCGGGCGGGTGAATCGACCAGGCGGCCTTTGCATTTTTCAGGGAACCTCATCCACGGGCAGGATGAGGTTTCCGTGATAAATTAAAATTAAAATAAATTTCTGTGGGCAGCATTTTCATAACCTACATTTTCAGGTGACTGATTATGAAGCTTGGATGCTTCTTTCCAGTTTCTGTGACCTTTATTTTAGGCTGTTTGAGCCTTCAGCTCCGTGAGGCAGCTCTCTGCCTTCAGGGGGGCTGTAAGCACTCACCTGCACCCGCGCTGACTTCAGTGCTCACCCTCCTCCCACCCCAACAGCCCTGAGTATTTCAGTGCACACTTAACACTGGCTGCTAATTGGCCATTTGCAGAATTCACAATCAGGGGTTGATTGTGGTTGGCAGTCTGTTCCCTAGCTGCTCCTGGACCTGCCAACCACACCCACCTGCTGAACTGAAAATTCTGCTGCTGGAATGGGACTTGAACACAGAGCTCCTCAGCTCAGGAGCAGGGACACTACCTATTGTGCTACTAGGCCTCCTGTCTGAGCTAGTTAACTTCAAGAAAATGCTATTATTATTAAATCTTTGTCAGCAGAAGTATAAAATGGAAGGGCTATGTGAAACCGCTAGTACTTGGGAGTACATAATTTGACTAAGTTTGATGAATATAGATGAACCCATGTAAATAATGTTACAGAAAGAGCTGACTCTAACTTTTGGGGAAGATGGTGGTTCAGTGGCAATGTCACTGAAGCAGTAACGCAGGGACCCAGGCTAATACTTTAGGGACATGGGTTCACCATGGCAACTGGTAGAATTTGAATTTAATTAATTAAATCTGGAATATAAAGCTAGTCTCAGTAATGGTGACAACTATCATCGATTGTTGTAAAAACCCATCTGGTTCACTAATCCCCACTAGGGGCCCGGCCCAGCCTGGCCTGACTCCAGGTCCATAGCGACGCGGTTGACTCTTAACTGCCCTCTGAAATGGCCGAGCAAGCTACTCAGCTCAAGGGCAATTACGGATGGGCAACAAACGCTGGCCTTGCCAGTGACACCCACATCCCATGAAAGAATATTAAAAAAAAGACTGACTCACAGATCTAACAAACACATCCTTCCAAGACAAAATGAACTGAGTTGCAGTTCTTGAACTCAATCCGTGTAGAGATGGGCCAGTGCAGAGTTCCACTAAGTGGAGATTCAAAGCACTTAGATCTGAACAACTCATATTTGAACACTGTTAGTGGGCAGCCTTGATTATATGTGTAGCTGATAATGTGTAAATAAGAACAATGGTAAGTGCATCAAATGGAATCTAATATAAGACTGGGCCAGTACAAGTGGAACCAACTGAAGTTGGGGCTAATGGGAGATTCCCATTCCTTGACTGCAAAGTATATAGTCTTTCGGCATGTTAGTGTTTGCCAGTTTAGTTGATAACTGCTTCTCTACATGTTTTGCCATATTCTTAAAAGTCTGAATCACATTTCGTTCCTTGGAAATTGATGCATATGTTTCATAGATTCATTCATAATTCTAAACGCACTTACGAGTGTATGACAAGTAAAAATTAACCTGCCAGACTGTTCCTAAGCTCAAAATAAAAGAGAAACATTGTAGTCAGTCACCTGACCTGAAGTGGATTACAAAATATTGTGAATGGAGGTGACATTTTCCTCTACATGTTTGTCCCATTACTCTTTTAAATATTTTGCCTTTAATAAGCAGGAATATGCCTTGTAGAACATTTTCGGGGCATAACAGCTTCCGAAAAAAACATTCCAAGGTATTAAGCTGTAATGTTCTTTTTGTGAATAAGTGACATTGAATGTTTTGATCGGTCAAAAATATTTGAAAACGTAAAGGTCACCTCCTTATTGAGGGGGCCTGCAGAAGGTAGAGCTGTATAAGCTTCTCCCGTGCCATGTTAAAGGTTGGCATTAGGGAAGTGCAGCTGACGTTGAGTGAAGTGTTAAACAGGTGAAGTGCCTCCCAAGAAGTTGACAATCGCCTGTCAAGCAGTGAAAGCACTACCTGGGAGAAGATGTGCTTTGGACAGCAGCTTCTCAATGGCCATGGCTGGAGCTCTTCATTGACTGATCATAGCTTTCCCAGCTTGTCAGTTTCACTGAAGAAGCTTTTCCTGCTGTTCACCCACCTTGATGACCCTGGCGAGTTGCAGACATGGTGCGGAAGCTGTGCACTTTTGGGAAAGGAGGAACTCACGGTCAAAAAAGCT
Source organism: Cetorhinus maximus (assembly GCF_964194155.1). Lineage (NCBI taxonomy): Eukaryota > Metazoa > Chordata > Chondrichthyes > Lamniformes > Cetorhinidae > Cetorhinus > Cetorhinus maximus. The sequence goes on from NC_135890.1 coordinate 8,484,648, forward strand.
CTTTATTACCTTTTTAATCACTTCAATTCCTTTCCCCTGGACCCACTGCTGGACTGGGAACTATCTCTGGGAAAAACCAGAAGAGGATGGGATGATGCAGGGATCCTGGCCTGACATAATTTACAGGATCTTCCCACTCCCCAGACACTGGGATTCACCTCTTACCAGGCCAGCGAAATTCTGTCCATAATGTCGAAAATACGACCCATCATTTGCTCCATAGCAATACTGAATATCCATCATTACTATGAGCGGCAGAGAGGAAATTAAGATTTAGAGGACCATAAAGCCCATGCAATTGATTACAGAGTGATTGGTGATGTATGTTTAGTTACTTTTGTAAATACCATAAGTTTTTCAAAACTTTCACCTTCAGTGCAGAGACCTCTCACAGCCAAGCTCTGTCTCCTCTCTAGGCTGCAGAGGCTGGGGAATCTGTTCACAAGATACAAGAGGTGCTGCCTCTGAAAAAGGAGCTGGGGTTGAGGGTGTATTGTTGTGTTTGGCAGAAGTCCAGTAAGGATGGATAAGCACTCTGCTTGTGTTGGGAAATCCAAACCCCTCTCACCTTTTTGTTTTGTTTTTGAAAGTCAGTGAAGAACGGCAAAAATCAAACCATTTTTTGATCACCTCAGTTTCCTTTCACTGGTTACAAAGATCCAACCTTTTCCTTGCTTTTTGACGAACAAATATAAATATGCTTCTTGGGAATTGGAAATCTTGTCCTTAGTCACAATAATAGTTGGTAGACCTCCTTGTATCCCTCAGCTACATCATTTGAAAGCACATCATGTTCCACAGGCATACCGACTACACTCAGCTCTATCTCACCACAACCTCTTGCTCATCCTGCGCATGTTCCAATTTTTAAAAAATTCAATCAAGGGATGCGGGCTAGGCCAGCATTTATTGCCCATCCCTAATTGCCATTAAGAAGGTGGTGGTGAGCTGCCCTCTTGAACCATTGCAGTCCCTGTGATGTTGGTACACCCACAGTGCTGTTAGGGAGGAAGTTCTAGGATTTTGACCCAGCGACAGTGAAGGAACGGTGATATATTTCCAAGTCAGGTTGGCGAGCGGCTTGGAGGTGAACTTCCAAGGTGATGGTGTTCCCACGTGTCTGCTGCCCTTGTCCTTCTAGATGGTAGTGGTCATGGTTTTGGAAGGTGCTGTCGAAGGAGGTCACAAAATCCACAAAAACCTGTTCAAAGTGTTTGTACCCAGTGTTTTCTTGTTATGCATTCATGAGGTGTTGGTATCGTTAGCAAAACCAGCATTTATTGCCATTCCTAATCACCTTTGGCAAGGTGGTGTTGAGCTGCCTTCTTGAACTGCTACAGAGCTGTTAGGAAAGGAGTTCCAGGATTTTAACCCAGTGAGCATGAAGGAAGAGCAATAACATTCTAAGGCAGGATGGTATGTGACCTGGAGGGGAACTTGTAGGTGGTGGTGCCCCCCCCTGCACCTGTTGCTCTTGTCCTTCTGGGTAGTAGAGGCCACAGGTTTGGTAGTTGCTGCTGAAGGGAGCTTGGCGAGTTGCTGCAGGGGCACCTTGTAAATGGTAGGCACTGCAGCCATGGTGTGCAAGTGGTGGAGCCAGTGAATGTTTAAGCTGGTGACTGATCAAGTGAGCTGCACCGTCCTGGAATAGTGTTGAATTTCTTGAATGTTGTTGGAGCTGCACTCATCCATTTTCATAATGAAATGAGCACAGCGTTTCCTGTTCCTGTCAGTACAAGAGACCAGAAAATAAGTGGAAATTTTAAATATTTATCAAAAAAACCTTCAAAATGGGAAGAGCAGTGTCTTTCTTTGGCGGTAGGCTTGTATAAAACAACTCCTCCTCTCTGCACCAGTTTCTCCCACATTCAAAAGTAACGCATAGGGAAAATTTCAATATTGCATCCAGGTATAAATCAATAATATTTGTATTCAACTTGCTGCAACTGTGTACTTAAACGAAAACAGATTTATAAGTTCATTCGAAAAATGCTTCCACTGAGGAAAGGGAGAAAATCACGGGGAAATCATATGTCCATTCAGGTGTTTACCTGCTGTATTTTTGGCACATATTCTCCATTAATCTTTTGATGGTGTCACACAAGGTAGACAGAAATATGGAGGCTCAAGCAGTCCATCTCTAGTTTGTCCCTTCTTGTGGCGCCCAATCAGTGTATCCAACAGTTTTTAAATTAGTCTAGTATTTTCATTGTACTGCCCAGATGTCGAGTTCAGTAATGAATAGAAAATTACTGCCCACATGCCGACAACATCCTAAGTTATGCTTCCTTCAAGCACCATGAATGGGATTGCTCAGACACTGAAATACCCTTCTGGTGCGAAGAACATCTTGACAACAGTTCTAAGCTTGCTTTCCTCAAATTGACCTTCTGCCCTCTTGTTGTACTGCCATAGTTTTGTTTGAAGTAATGTTTTGGATTTTGCGTTTCTGTTGTTTACTATTTTAGATAAGGTCACGCCATCATCACCGCCTTGCAAGGCTGAGAAGTCTAAGTTCCTTCAATATTTCCTCATTACTCATTCCGCTGACACGAGACAGTGGCCTCACAGCTGAATGCCTCCTTTGTGTTTGGATCATTAGAGCTAGATTCAAAGTAATAGTTTGACCAGAGCATTCAATGGCATATGGCATTCCTCTGACTTGTGCTTTATTGCTTTTACGACGTATATACCAGCTTCAACATCTTTTGACAGATAAATTCCGTTAAATTCGTGCAGAGCTACCATCCAAATCTGCTCTCAGTTACTCCTGAACCTTCCAACAACTGTTTTCCATACATGCTGTAGGGGCAACACCTGCTGTGTAACTGAAACATTCTTCTAATGGTAGTCTTATAGGGCAGTGAACTGTATCTTCTAACCTATAAACTTAGAAATTGCCATGAGCAATTTAAGCAGAAGAACATTTATTGCATCTGCATGGATTTCTTCTGCCCTACTGTTTATGGGGGAATATAAAATAAATGGTTTAACACCCATATCAAAATAGCAATAGGGGAAAGTCATATTAATTTGTTAAAGAGTCTGTCCCGAATATCACCAAATCTAATTGCTAAGCATACATTTTACTGCACCCCTGTATATGATATCGACTTCTGTTACCCCTTACACAAGTCATATTGATTGTTCAGTTCAAGGCCACATATCTGTTATTTTATTTTGGACACCCAGTTGGATGGTTAGTCTGGCAGAAAGAGGAAATCTTGCTTTTTTTTTTGGAAAATATCACTGAAGGAAGTCACTGATTTATCCCAGCTTAGCTCTAATTGGCAAGGAATTGGGGGGAAGGGGACATGGTAATGAATGGGTTTAAACACGTGATGCCTTTCATATTCTTTGTTCAGCTTAGGCTGGTTATTTTGTCAAAAAGCCGCAAAGCAAACTCCTATCAGGAGGATCCCTGGAGACAAATAGTTCACTCGTTTGCAAAAAGATTCTCTGGACTGTGACTTCAAAAATCTTGGATACTGACCGAGCTTTTAAAATGTTTGCTATCCACGGAAATCTCAGGAGAATATCTGCAGTGGAATCTTAAAAACTATGTGGTTACCAAGGAAACTAAGCATGACATTTGTAATTGTGCAAAAGCCAACTAAATATTGCGATTGCAACAGCTTTAAAAGAAAAAGTGGCGAAAAGATGGACATTCTATTCCACCCACGGAAGTTAAAGTTCAATGGCACTGCTTGTGGTTGTCTCAAAGAGATGTGACACAAGATAATCTTTGTATGATCCATCAATCAGGTTGATGGCATTGTTTTTAGCAAACCAGCAGTCGACCTGGTGCTGCCCATTGTAAATCCTTCTTTGCTTTTTCACCACAGGCACGAGTCGATCTTTAATATTTAACATGATCGCCGGTCCCTTGGACCCCTCACTTCCTTTGGTCTGAGCTCCCGCCTGAGTTTGCTGTCTTGCCGGTCCAGTTGTATTCGTAGTTGTTTCAGTGATTTGGAGCTCGCTGTATAAGAACTGGCCTGCAAGAGAAATATTATTATAATGATGTCGGGTACTGAAATTAAACATGGAACAATGCACAGGCTTTAACCCATTAAAAAAACAGGATTGAGGATAGGAGATCAATGTTTCACATGGAAGTGGTGAAAGGCATAGGATCACTTACAGATTTGGAAAGGCATTGGGAATTAGACCTTTTTTTTATGTTTCAAGTATAACGACAGCAGCCTTCATGAGTGTGTGTTTGTGAATACCCAAACACTTTATTCAATTTTCTCCCTTCGTCTTCCCTCCTTTCCTAATGGTGTTGATTCTGTGGAGGTGGATAGAGTCTCTGGCGCCACCACCTCCAGTATCTCATCCAGGCGGTCATGCTTCATGTGTGAACCCAGGTGCTGAGGGAGCATTGAGTATCAGCATCCTATTTTCACAGGCCAATGGTGGGGGTACTTCAAAGCCTAACCCAATACTGTCTGCACCTGATGTCCTTCGAATAATTTTAAGCAGAGGTCACTGGACAACAAGAATATTATTGGAGTACTTTCAAGAGTGATCTGATTTTGCTCAGGTGTCTGAAAATATCTCCTTTTTGTTTCATATGGAAGAAAATTCTTGGAAAAAAACACATCAATTTCTTTTACCATCATTTGGCTCCAAACTCACAGAAGCATGGTTGACTCTTAACTGCCCCGTGAAATGAAGCCACTCGGTTTAATTAGAGATGGGCAACAAATTGTCAACAAAACTCACATCCCATGAAAGAACGAGGGAAAAAAATATATTGGGCCAAGACTGAGATCGATAGATTTTTGATGGGAAGATATCAAAATAAAGCGTGGGTAAATAGATCAAGGTACAGATCAGCCATCATTCTAAAAAAATAAGGCAGAATAGTTTTGAGGAGTTGAATGGTCTACTCTTCTACTCTTGTTCTTATAATTCTTGCAGGCTCAGAGTGATAAGGTAAAAGATTTTAGCCTTGATTTTAACATCTAATTGAAACATCTAATATAGGGGCTTAAGGGGAAGATACAGAGAGAATGTTTCCCTTGGCTGGGGAATCTAGAACATGGAGTCACAGTCTCAGAATAAGTGATCAGCCATTTGGGACTGAGATGAGGAGAAATTTCTTCTCTCAGAGGGTTGTGAGTCTTTGGAATTCTCTACCCCAGAGAGCTCAGTCGTTGAGTATATTCAAGACAGGCAGAAGTCAATAGGTTTTTGGATACCAAAGGGATATGGGGATAGTATGGGAAGGCGGAGTTGAGGTAGAACATCAGCCATGATGTTGTTGGATGCAGAGCAGACTCAAAGGGCCAAAAGGTCTACGCCTGCTCCTACTTATGTTCGTGTGGAATGAGATTTAACAGATGAGGAGTAAGACAAATGCCAAACTACCCCAACCCCCAGCCTCATCAGCATGAGTCCCAGCCGATTTTAACTTCCAGGTCACATCTTCATGCCTTTACTCATCTGCCCACATGAAACAGGCAGGAAGCAGCAACTGGCTGCAAGATGGGAGCAACAGCACAAAGCCGCCAGCCAGCTTCGAATGAAGAATCACTGTCAAGAAAATAACCACATTTATCTGCACTTAAAGGTTCCTCTGCTCATCTGAGATTTAGCATTGAAGCACATTGTGGAGATATGATAGATATAGCTTTACCCTGCCTGCTTTTACACCAGTTTTGAGACCTTGGTGTGGTTAATGAGAAAATTCCTCAGCATTAACATGCCTCATCTAAGGAGTGCGTGCCATTTAGAAACTTTTCCTGTATTACTTCAGGCAACAGTTACTAATCAAGAAAAAGTGAAATATGGTGGAAGGTATTTTTTTCCCCAAATTATGCTTTGTCTTAACAGGTCGACTGTGATTAGATGAGTTGAGGCCTGGAAATCTTTGGGCAGGGCGGTATTTCAGATTTCCTGATTGGAAGTCAACTGTCGATCCTGTAGAACTCTGTTGTGTAACCTAGCCCATTTTCACGTATTACTGTTTACATAATGTATCATTTACTGGCTATTAGCTTACATGGCTCATGCACTCCCTCCTCCCACTTGGAATCCTAGGGATGTGAAAAAGCCAAGTTTCTGTGTGCTGCAGCTGTCCATGGGAATAAAGCATTGAGTCTGCCTGCGGGGCTCCAAAGAAATAGCGCACATGATTTTCTTCAATTACACATGCATTTATATACTTCAGGCATAAACTCAATACTTTATGCTGAGGAAAGGTAAGCCGTCATGATTAATGCATTGTAGTAATCCCGTTTATGTGGCCCACCTAGGTGTTTCCTTAGTACCGTTCCTGCTACTTTCTACATCAGCAGCTGAATTCCATGCTCTGTAAATGAGGGCAGTATGGTAGCACAGTGTTATATTACTAGACCAACAACCCAGAGGCCAGGACAATGATCCAGCATAAACAAGGATAGCTGGAAAAACTCAGCATGTCTGACAGCATCTGCGGAGAGGAACACAGTTAACGTTTCGAGTCCGTATGACTCTTCAACAGAACTAAGGAAAAATAGAAAAGAGGTGAAATATAAGCTGGTTTAAGGTGGGGTGGGACAGGTAGAGCTGGATAGAGGGCCAGTGATAGGTGGAGAGAACCAAAAGATGTCATAGACAAAAGGACAAAGAGGTGTTGAAGCTGGTGATGTTATCTAAGGAATGTGATAATAAAGGTACAGATAGCCCTAGTGGGGATGGGGTGAGGGGATGGGATCGAAATAGGCTAAAAGGCAAAGATAAAACAATGGATGGAAATACATTTAAAAATAATGGAAATAGGTGGGAAAAGAAAAATCTATATAAGTTATTGGAAAAAAGGGGGATCAGAAAGGGGGTGGGGATGGAGGAGAGAGTTCATGATCTAAAATTGTTGAGCTCAATATTCAGTCCGGAAGGCTGTAAAGTGCCTAATCGGAAGATGAGGTGCTGTTCCTCCAGTTTGCGTTGAGCTTCACTGGAACAATGCAGCAGGCCAAGGACGGACATGTGGGTGTGAGAGCAGGGTGAAGTGTTGAAATGGCAAATGTTGAAATGATCCAGCAATATGAGCTCAAATTGCACTATGGCAGCTAGGGGAATGTTGATTAGATAATGAGAATTAAAATGAGAAGCTAGTGTCTGTAATGGTGCCTATTAAACCACTGGATTGATGCAAGAACCCATCTTGTTTACTTGTTCCTTTTAGGGAAGCAAATCTGCTGTCCTTATCCAGACTGGCTTATATATAAGTCCAAACCCACAGCAATAAAGCTGACTCTTAATTTCCCTCCAAAATGGTCACGCAAACCACTCAGCTGCATTTAAGAAGACAGCTCACCATCACCTTTTCAAGGGCAATTGTTTGTTTTGTATCTTCACATACACTTTCTCCCCCCAACCCCTCCCGCCCCCACTTTTTTTTGGGAAATAGTGGGAAAGCTTTGGAAGGATTAGCAGCCTGATTATCAACCTATTAAATGGCATCATGAACACTCCTTCCATGGCCAACAAGTCCTGGAGTGGGGTTTGAACCCAGAGTTTCGAGTTCAGAGGCAGGGGTGTTACCCACTGAGCCACAAGACTTCCCCTCAAGGGCAATTAGGGATGGGCAATAAATGTTAACAATGCCCATATCCCGTGAATGAATAACATAAGATGCAAACTACCGAAAGAAATTGGCTTTTTGTTATTTCTCTATGGGCCAGCTGAATTATAGCTGGAATGAGGTAGTTTCACCTTGGTTTGCTACTTTTGGCTTCTTAGCCAGTTATGATGCAACCTGAACTCTTTTGAGTGTGGCATGACCAAGGCAATTTCAAAAAGAAACACTTTTTAAAATTCATTCATGGGATGTGGGCTTCGCTGGCTGGGCCAGCATTTATTGCCCATCCCTAGTTGCCCTTAAGAAGGTGGTGGTGAGCTGCCTTCTTGAACTGCTGCTGTCCATGTGATGTAGATACACCCACAGCGCTGTTAGAAAGGGAGTTCCAGGATTTTGACCCAGCAACAGTGAAGGAACGGCGATATATTTCCAAGTCAGGATGGTGAGTGACTTGGAGGGAAACTTCCAGGTGTTGGTGTTCCCATCTATCTGCTGCCCTAGTCCTTCTAGATGGTAGTGGTCGTGGATATGCTGTCGAAGGAGTCTTGGTGAATTCCTGCAGTGCACTTTGTAGATGGTACACACTGCTGATAGTGTGCGTCAGTGGTGGAGTGAGTGAAGGTTTGTGGATGTGGTGCCAATCAGCCGGGTTGCTTTGTCCTGGACAGTGTCAAGCTTCTTGAGTGTTGTGGGAGCTGCACTCACCCAGGCAATTGGGGAGTATTCCATCACACTCCTGACTTGTGCCTTGTAGATGGTGGACAGGCTTTGGGGAGTCAGGAGGTGAGTTACTCATTGCAGGATTCCTAGCCTCTGACCTGCTCTTGTAGTCAGAGTATTTATGTGGCTAGTCCAGTTCAGTTTCTGGTCAATGGTAACCCCCAGAGTGTTGATAGTGGGGGATTCAGTGAGGGTAATACCATTGAACATCAAGGGGCAATGGTAAGATTCTCTTTTGTTGGAGATGGTCATTGCCTGGCACTTGTGTGGCAGGAATGTTGCTTGCCACTTGTCAGCCCAAGCCTGGATATTGTCCAGGCCTTGCTGCACTTGGAGATGGACTGCATCAGTATCTGAGGAGTCATGAATGGTGCTGAACATCGTGCAATTATCAGCGAATATCCCTTCTTCAGACCTTATGACAGAAGGAAGGTCATTGATGAAGCAGCTGAAGATGGTTGGTCCGGGGACACTACCCTGAGGAACTCCTGTGCTGATGTCCTTGAACTGAGATGATTGACCTCCAACAACCACAACCATCTTCCTTTGTTCTAGGTATGACTCCAACCAGTGGAGAGTTTTCCCCCGATTCCCATTTATTCCAGTTTTGCTCGGGCTCCTTGATGCCGCACTCAGTCAAATGCAGCCTTGATGTCATGGACAGTCACTCTCACCTCACCTCTGGAGTATAGCTTTTTTGTCCATGTTTGAACCAAGGCTATAATAAGATCAGGAGCTGACTGGCCCTGGCGGAACCCAAACTGAGCATCAGTGAGCAGGTTATTGCTAAGCAAGTGCCGCTTGATAGCACTGTCGACTACCCCTTCCATTACTTTACTGATGATGGAGAGTAGACTGATGGGGCAGTAATTGGCCGGGTTGGATTTGTCTTGCTTTTTATGTACAGGACATACCTGGGCAATTTTCCACATAGCCGGGTAGATGCCAGTGTTGTAGCTGTACTGGAACAGCTTGGCTAGGGGCACAGCAAGTTCTGGAGCACAAGTCTTCAATATTATTGCATTTACATAAGAGCTATTTCAGGATCTTGAATGAATGGATCTTTAATAACCAAATTGAATTGCTAAATGGCAACTCAGGTTAATGACAGACACTCACACACATACGCACTCCCTCAGCACACCCAAAACCCATCCACACCCCTAACTGCCTGAGGTCTCTAAAAGTGATTGACCTAAACTATCCTCTGCCAAGGAAAGGCACTGGCATTGTCACCCCTCAAAATGTAGCACTAATAAAATATTTTAATGTTTTACTAAGTCACAGGATGTGGGCATCACTGGCATTTATTGCCCAACCCTATAACTCAGTGGCTTGCTAGGCCATCCAATGGTCACCCACAATGCTTTGGGTTTGGAGTCAACTATAGGTCAGACTAGGAAAGGATAGCAAATTTCCTTCGTAAAGACCATGAGTGAACAAGGTGGGCTTTTACAACAATCAAGTAGTTTCACAGTCACCATTACTGATTCTAGCTTTTTATTCCAGAGTTATTTAATTAATTGAATTAAAATTCCTCTGGCTGCTGTTCTGGGATTTGAACTCATGTCTCTGGATCATTAATCCAAGTCACTAGCTTATTATTCCAATAACATCATGGCTATACTACTGCAGCCCCATAAAATACAAAACTATTTTGTTAAGATCGTCAATGTATCATGTCACCTGTAATAGCACAGCTTAACAAACTTTGTAAACTTTGTTAAATTTGATTTTTTAAACATCATTGCAACACACACTGACACAATATATCATTTAAAAAGGCACAGGCCATTTTACCTAAGAGTCCATGAGCATTGGAGGAGAGTCCCTTGCTGTTGAGAATGTAGAATCCCAGGTGATCTCTCTGATAGGGTGCAGGATTCTTATACTGATGGAGCAGGATGACAAAAGAGGTATACTCCTGTATCGTCACAGTGACCTTGGAATGAGCAGTCACGGAAACCGCTAAGCCTTCACACTCCACCTCTATGGTTTTATCACACGATAAGATAAACCTATCTCGGCTGTCAAAGATGACCTTGTGAGGTGTGATCTCAATATAGGAGCGGGAGGGTTTACTGACAATAATGGTGATGGCGCTGAAATAGGTGCGCTGCTTCTTATGTCCATTGGGAGGTGCTGGAGCTCCAATCAACTGCCCATTAACTGTCACTCCTACCAGAAGCAGAAGATGTTATCATTAGTAGACTTCTCAACATTAAAGTCATTACCATGCTGAAAATATTCATGGAAATCACAATTCCATTTGAAATCACTTACAAATGTGGCTCATGCCAAAGAGCTAGCACGCGTTTCACACAGGGCGGGCCTTAACTGGCCTGCCAGCATGAAATCGCGGTCCAGCCCCGATCGCGGGCAGCGGTCGGCTTCCCAACCTCTCCCGCTTGCCCCGGCCGAGCCCGCCCAACGGGGGCAAAATTCTGCCCATGGTGTTCAATCCTGGGCACGTCACATTAGGAAGGATGTCAAAGTCATCATAGAGATGATAGAGAAAGAGATTTATTAGACTGGTACCAGGGATAAGGGATTTCATTTATGTGGAGAGACTGGAGAAGCTGTGGTGGCTCTCCTCAGAGCAGAGAAGGTTAAAAGGAGATTTGATGGAGCTGTTCAAGAGCATGAATGGTTTTGATAGAGTAAGGGAAACCGTCTCCTGGCAGAAGGATCGATCACCAGAGGAGACTAATTTAAGGTAACTGGCAAAAAGCCTGCTGCAAATTGAGAAACTGTATTTTTACACAATGAGTTACTGTCACCTGGAACCAGCATTCAAAAGAGAATTGGATAAGTACTTGAAAGGAAAATAATTTAAAGGGCAATGGGGAAAGAGCAGGGGAGTGGGGTCAAATAGATAGCGATAGCTCTACCACAGATCGGACACACGCATAACAGGCCAAATGGTTTCATTCTGTGCTGGATGCTTCTATGATTCCCATTTTGATGATCAGTAAGTAATCAGGCTTTTTAAAAAAATTTCAGTTTGCTACTTACCTGAACCCTCATGGTCAGACACCAGTCTGAGTGTGTCACTTGGCTGGCCATCTATGTTGAAGCATACCGACAGCTTGCTCAAAGGAAAATCAACAACAAAATGAGGGTCCCCATCAGCTGGACAACAAACAAATATTACAGTTTATATAGATGGCATTAAATTGGCAAATACAGTAAAACAGGTTTGAAGCAATGGTACCTTCAGTTCATTTGTTTGCAATTGTTGTTAATTATTTATAACCTCTCAGTTGTTAAAAAAGGGAAGGCAAAAATCTTAACCAGGAATATCTCAAAGTTGCATATAATGAGTTACTGGGAGACATTTTTCAGGTCTAGTGGAGGCGTGTTTGGAGGTTGGGGAGAGGGCAAGAAAATTTGAAAAATGCAAGTGGACATATATTACCATTTCCTCTCCTTTTCCTAAGGGAAGGATGCATGTGGGGATGGCAACACGACTGCAGAGTGTCTATGAAGGCAACAGTGGAGGTCATTGGCGAGCCTTTTTGAATGGCTATGTTATATTGCCAGGGATGCATGGGACCCCCACTGTGTCTGCAGCTTGTATCCTCACAGGACGCGAGAGCAGGACAGGAGCTAAAAGCGCAATGAGATTCACATGCAGTCTTCACTTCAAAGGACAAAGCTGGCAATGCTCAGGACTTCACAGGCAAATTCTTGCAATTGTTACCTGCAGATGGATCCACTGGATGGCGTTCAGAATGAGGAGTTAGCTGCCGGTCCCATCACACGTGTGGCATCTTCCTCATCTGCTGCCTTGGGCTTTCCCATTCACCTTGGCAGCAGACAGGAGCCACAGCAGATCTGCCGGCCACCCTTCGCTTTGGGCTCTCTGATTGACCCTCCCACATCCTCAGGGCACCTGTCATCTCTAACTGGATGATGCTCCCGGAGGCAGCTTCTTAACTCTCGCCCACCCACACCACCCCCCACCCCGGAAGGTTGTACCTGATGCTCCACCATGCACATGGCTGGGTTCTTGACCCAGAAGGCAGCCTGATTTCGAGTTTGCAACTCAAACAGGAAATTTCAGCCCAATGAGCCTAATGTAAATGCAGGCAAATGTGGCAACCATTTTGCACATAGCAAGATCCTACCAGGACCAATACGTTGAATGGCTGTTTTGTTTGCCTTTGATGGCATTAATTGAGGCAGGAATTTTGGTCTGAACAATGTCCTGTTCTTTGGTTAGTGCAAATTGAATTGTACTGTACAATGTAGCTGCCTGTATGCGTGAAAGAGTCCGCATCAATCCGGGTGGTCTGAAGAGAGGAATGACCTTCTGGGAAAGGGAACCAGTTTGACAATAATTGGAAAAACGAATTTGGCTTTTTTTAGTTATCCCTTGCTTCTATAATCTGAAAAGTTTTTACAATCCAACTGTAGTGTTGTTTAATCACTATTTGCTGATTAATCTTCTCTCCTGTTTTTTCTGAAGTTTGATGCTGCCTAGTTTTATGACCTCCCTTTAAGTTTCTCAAATGAAATCAAGACTTGAACAAAAAAAGAACATGTTTTTAAGTAGACTGGAGCTTTTGAGATCACATGCAGTTATATTTAGAATATTACTTGTACCAAAGATATCACTGAAATAGATTCAACGTAAGGGAAGTCAAACCAGAGAATGGAAGGCAGCTCCCATCTGTGTAACGGAGACACAGGTGGTCAAGAATAAAATGATAGAGGATTAAAATACACTAATAATCTAAGATTGTGCCTTGGAATAATTTACTGTCGCCCCAGCTCACTGACTAGAATGGTTCACAGCTCCTTCGTGCTATGAATATGTCATCGGGCAGCCTTTGAGGATCTGTCAAGTAAAGGCCAGAACCAAAGCAGAGGTCAATGTGGAAAATCACACATAGCCTTTCTCACAGGCTCTTCAGCATTCAGCTGTGGAATGACTTTAGCAAAGGCATGCAAGGAGCTCCTTCAAATTAATTAAGAATATTATGGTGCATTCACTTGCATCTTTAGTCACTTTGATTTCAAATATTTTCCTTCGATCTCCCCTCTCTCTTTCAAAGGGAATGGAAGCTTGCCTCCCACTCAGCTGCCCCTTGCCTTTAGAGGAATGCTCTGACATCACCATTAATGTCTCAGTCTCCATCCCCATTGTGTCCCCCTCCCTCCAAGGCAAAAGTAAAATGTCACATTTTTAAACTAACTGCAGCGCACAGAATTCTTCAACCTTTGGCTGACTGTATCTGAATCCGCAATAACTGTTTCACTGCTGCTATTCACATCAACATCTCGCCACGCCCCGCCCTACCCCAAAAATAATTTGGTAACAGTCTAAAGAAAACTATATATCATACCAAATGGTACTAAAAAAAATAAACTTAGGCTAAAGTTTGCAAATGCAACCTTGTAGATATTGATTATCACATAAACAGGCCAATTTTATAAGTATACAAATGTTTATTGCATGTGTATAATTGTTGTGTGCAGTGTTTTAATGGAGGTGTCAGCTTGTACACTATTATATTCTAAAGGGTATTGTTTCCATTTAAATGGCAAGCAAAGGGAATTCATAAGAATCCATTCAATGTCCCAATGTTAATGTATACACCACATAATTTCAGGGTTTATATCACCAACTGTTATCGACTGGAACAAGGATGAGTTCTCTAAGAGGAAATGATTCCTTTTGTAATTTTTGGTTTTTTTTAATTTCAGATCTTAACAATTCTGTACAGTCGGTCAGTTAGCCCTAGAGTAGCCGGTCTGTGATTTTTTAACCAACCCTGAAATTGTTCCTCATGGTGAAGTTAACTAGGCAAACCCTGCATAATTAGCAGTCTGGTACAATAATGTACCGGACACTGTCATTTCCGTCCTGACTAAGACTTGGTTCAAAATAACTATTCGAAGGATCTTTAGTGAAGAGATTCAAAGCTGAAGCACCCACCTGATGTTTTTGAAACCACTATAGTTTTCTTTCTCTTTCTTAAGGAAGTGCTGTCTAGACAAAGAAATGTTAGTGTTAAACCAATCATTAACTTAACTCCGCCCTGATAACATGTGGCAATTAACTGGACGATGACTTTTGTTGAATACTTAAAATGGCTATTTAAAACGTTAGCATGCATGTAATTGATGGTTAAGTCTTTAAGTACTGAATCTCTGAGGCACTTTTGTTCCAGTAGATTCTGTAAGGGTTCTTCCGATCTCCCTCTATAACATCCATGGAAGATCAGTGAAATGTGTGGGAAAGTGGTGGACACAGACAGCCACTTATGTTATTTTCCTGGAGTTTCCACTGATCATCCATTGAAGGAATCCTTTCTGCCTAATGATCATATGATATGGGGGGAGGTGGTGGCGTAGTGGTACCGTCACTGGACTTGTAATCCAGAGACTCAGTGTAACGTTCTGGGTGATCCAGAGACTCACGGTAATGATCGGGGCTCAAATCTCACCACAGCTGATGGTGGAATTTGAATGTGATCCATAAAAATCTGGAATTAAAGGACTAATGAAAACTCATCTGGTTCACTAATACCCTTTAGGGAGGAAATCTGGCCTGGCCTGGTCACATTCCACAGGCTCTTAACCGTCCTCTGAAATGGACTCAGTGGTATCAAACCGTGAGAAAGTCAAGAATGGATGAAACTGAAAGGACCTTTGCATTGACCTAGGCACAGGAAACAACTACGGCAACCTGTCAACCCAGCAAAGTCCTTAGAAACATCTGGAGGCTTGCACCAAAATTGGGAGAGCTGTCTCACAGACTAGTCAAGCAGCAGCCGGACATAGTCACATTCATGGAATCATGCCTTACAGATATACCAGACACTGCCATCACCACCCCTGGGTATGTCCTGTCCCACCGGCAGGGCAGAGGTGGTGGCACAGTGGTATACAGTCAGGAGGGAGTTGCCCTGGGAGTCCTCAACATCGACTCTGGAATCTATGAAATCTCATGGCTTCAGGTCAAACGTGGGGAAGGAAACCTCCTGCTGATTACCACGGACTGCGCCCCCCACACCCACTCCCCACCACCCAGCTGATGAATCTGTACTCCTCCATATTGAACACCACATGGAGGAAGCACTGAGGGTAGCAAGGGCGTACAATGTATTCTAGGTACTTCAATGTCCAAGATTGGCTTGGCAGCACCACTAAAGAACCCTAAAGGACATAGCTGCTAGACTGGGTCTGTGGTAGGTGGTGAGGGAACCAACAAGGGGGGAAAACATATCTCACCTCATACTCACCAACCTGCCATAGGTGCATCTGTCCATGACAGAATCGGTAGGAATGACCACCGCACAGTACTGGTAGAGACGAAGTCCCACCTTCACTGTGTTGTATGGCACTACCAGCATGCTAAATGGGATAGATTTCGAATAGATCCATCAACCCAAGACTGGGCATCCATGAGGCACTGTGGGCCATCAGCAGCAGCAGAATTGTACTCGAACACAATCTGTAATCTCATGGCCCATCATATCCCCCACTCTACCATTACCGTCAGGCCAGGGGATCAACCCCGGTTCAATGAAGAGTGCAGGAGGGAATGCCAAGAACAGCACCAGGCATACCTAAAAATGAGGTGTCAACCTGGTGAAGTTACAACACAGGACTACTTGCATGCCAAACAGCATAAGCAGCAAGCAATAGATAGAGCTAAGCAATTCCACAACCAATGGATCAGATTTAAGCTCTGCAGTCCTGCAACATCCGGCTGTGAATGGTGGTGGACAATTAAACCACTAACTGGAGGAGGAGGCTCCACAAATATCCCCATCCTCAGTGATAGGGGAGCCCAGCACATCAGTGCAAAATATAAGGCTGAAGCATTTGCACAATCATCAGCCAGAAGTGCCGAGTGGATGATCCATCTCAGCCTCCTCCGGAATTACCCAGCATCTGAGATGCCAGTCTTCAGCCAATTTGATTCACTCCACATGATATCAAGAAATGGCTGAAGGCACTGGATACTGCAAAGGCTATGGGCCCTGACAATATTCTGGCAACAGTACTGAAGACTTGTGCTCCAGGACTTGCTGCACCCTTAGCCAAGTTGTTCCAGTACAGCTACAACACTGGCATCTACCCGGCTGTGTGGAAAATTGTCCAGGTATGTCCTATACACAAAAAGCAGGACAAATCCAACCCAGCCAATTACCAATCAGTCTACTCTCCATCATCTGTAAAATGATGGAAGGGATCATCAACAGTGCTATCAAGCAGCACTTGCTTAGCAATAACCTGCTCACTGATGCTCAGTTTGTTTTCCGCCAGGGTCACTCAAGTCCTGATCTCACTACAGCCTTGGACCAAACATGGACAAAAGGGCTGAACTCCCAAGGTAAACTGAGAGTGACTGCCCTTAAGGTTAAGGCAGCATTTGATCGAGTGTGACATCAAGGAGCCCTAGCAAAACTGGAGTCAATGGGAATCAGGGGAAAAACTCTCTGCTGGTTGGAGTCATACCTAGCATGAAGGAAGATGGTTGTCGTTGATGCAGGCCACTCACCTCCGTTCTAGGACATCACTTCAAGAGTTTCTCAAGGTTGTGTCCTAGGCCCAACCATCTTTAGCTTCTTCAGCAATGATTTTTCCTCCCATCATAAGGTCAGGAGTGGGGATGTTCACAGATGATTGCACAATGTTCAGCAACATTCATGATTCCTCATATACTGAAGCAGTCCATGTCCAAATGCAGCAAGGCCTGGACAATATCCAGACTTGGGCTGACAAGTGGCAAGTAACATTCGCGCCACACAAATGCCAGGCAATGACCACCTCCAACAAGAGAGAATCCAACCATCTCTCCTTGACATTCAATGGCATTACCATCACTGAATCCATCCTGGGGGTTACCATTGACCAGAAACTGAACTGGACTAGTCATGTAGATACCGTGGCTACAAGAGCAGGCTAGGAATCCTGCAGCAAGTAACTCATCTCTTGACTCCTAAAGCACTGTGGGTGTACCTACACCACATGGACTGCAGCAGCTCACCACCTCCTTCTCAAGGGCAATTAGGGATGGGAAATAAATGCTGGCCTAGCCAGTGACTCCCACATCCCATGAATGAATTTTTAAAAATGGGTTGTGATGGTGTGCTCTGGTTACTGCAGTTTCAAAAATGATACGTGAAGACTATAACTTGCATAATGCATCTCTCTTGGACATACAGATTTAGTCATTGGTAGCTAGAAGTTCCTGCCAAGAAGTCCAAGTTTTGGGAGAAGAGCATAAATGAAAGGCAAGATTATAGATAGTGAGAAACAAGTCTGGATAGGGGTAATTTCATCTCAAACACAGTGGCTAACTTAACGGGTACACATTATCACACTTTAACATATTCATTATGGTAAAGATTCAATTTTCAGCATCTGTGGTGGGAAGTGAAAGAAAAAAAGTAGTCATTCACAGAACACAAAGTAAGTTGAGCAATTGGATTGGCCAGTTTTGTGCTACTTGCTGATTTGAGAACTGAACAATTTGATCGGTTAGTTCTGTCACGATTGCTGATTTTTAACCGGGAGCTTTTCCTGTCTGACAGAGGACGAAACTATTTTTTGATTGCATTTTGAATCTAATCGATGGAATTTTTGCACCTTTGACACTGTAACCTTGCATGTTGCAACCATTCAGTCATTCACAATGTTTTGCTCCACAAGATACTTTTAAGGAGTGAACTCTTTGACACATATAGAGTCTTTTAGTTGTGAAGCCATTGACAGATTTACATCATGTGCCCAAACCATTAATAAGCCTTTTAATTATATAGACAATTTTCAGCCAATCAGAACATTGTATTTTAGAACAGTAAAGCTGAATGAACTTTAAATGACATAGTAATAGATAAACCAATAATCAACATGTTTTGCCAATTAATATATATGATTAAGCAATTTTTGGCTCTAATCTATTAGTAATTGATAATCTAATTGAGAGGGACCACAAGAATGGAGATTTCACACTGTTATGGTAGGGAAGGGCCATTTTGGGATTGGGATGAAGGGTCATTGAAGGCGAAATTGTAAACCCAGATTCTATTAAGAGCTTTATGGTTTTATTACACGCAAACACAATGAATGCCTTGCCCCATCATTAAGGCAAATAGAGAGGGTTTAGTCCTCAGTTGGCTTTGTTCTGATTCATCCAGAAGTGCCCTGTGCAGGAATCGAGGGACTAAAATGGGAAAGTAGTCCAAATTCCATTTTAAAAAAGAATCAAAAATGATAATCCTCTACAGGTACTTTGAGAGCAAACATCTGGCTGATTAACAGGGCAAAAAGGAATTCGTTAAGTTAATAGTTGTGCTCATTGTATTAATTTACTCTACCTGGTTTGGTTATTCTCTGTAAATTCTGTGCTCTCTCATCTTTCACCTCAGATTCATTCATCACATTCTCTGTGGATCCGCTGCTCTGTTCATCTGAACTCATCACATTAAGTGAAGTGAGGGGTGTGACAAAATGGTATTCCAATGAAAGATTTCTTGCTTTGTCTGAAAGAATTTCCTTCTCTCTGCTACTGCCATTCTTTAGTCGAGATCTCAGCAGTTCTTTTATGGTTAAGTAGCCCCATGCCCTTTGGATGAACTTGGCATCATTGGACCTGCCCTTGGTATTGTTTGAACTTTTCCTGGTGTCATTAATAATCACATCTGCCTCCAGCATGAGGTGTTTGTCACTGGTGCTTGCAGTAACTTGGACATGCAAGTTGTCGACGGTGCTGTTTCTTAGCTTCCCTGCAATCACAAGTTCTGATCCATTGAAGTAGTTTGTGAAGAAATTCTGCGTCACGTACTCCACTGAATCTTCAGAGTAATCCACACGGATGTCCGAGAGGAGTGGAGTCCCAATTTCATCATAGAAACCTTTCAGTTGGGTGCTTGCATCCGAGTCTTCATCAATCCTCCTCATTACTCCGCAGTTCTCCAGTGACATCCGCTCGAGGAGCTTGTAATCCACATCTCTTCCTATTCCCAAACTGAAGATGCAGAACTTGTTTTCAACGGCCTTTCTCGTATTGTTTAGGATTTTACGAGGTTGGATTTCAGCTATTGTTGGGCGCCCATCTGTCAAGAAGATGATTAATGATACTGTCCGCACACTCTTGTCCTGCTGAGCTATGTAACCTTTCAACAATTTCGATGCAGTCTGGATGGCATCATTTATGTTGGTACCTAGGAAATAAAGTAGGGTTTTGAACAAAGCTACCATCTTGGAACCAAAAAGTTTCACAGCACAGAAGGAGGCCATTCGGCCCATTGTATCTGGGCAGACTTCCTGAAAGAGCTACCGGTTCTAAACAAAAGCTTTTTGTTTTAATATTCAGATATTTGGCAAATTAGATAATTGAGAGGTACAAGAGTCATTGGTTACAACTATAACTTGGGGCTGGTATTGGTTTGTGCAGAGGCCTAGTGCAAATGCCAAGCTTGCCTTCCAAGGCCTGATGGGATTGTAGCTCCCGGGCCTCATTTCCATATTGGGGATTGGACTCCAGCCCGAGCTCATCAAGAATCGCAGCCTGGCTGGCGAGCAGAAGTGGGCATTCAGCTGGCTCCGGGAACGCACGGAGATAGTCCCCAACATTGTGGTTAGTCTCGGGGAGAGGAATCCCGATTGGCGAGAGAGGGAGGGAAGTCCAGAGCAAGAGATTGCTGGCCACCTCAGACACTGTAACTCACGGGATATAAGGAGGAATTGTGTTCCTGGAAGGAGTTTGCAATCTGTTTTAAATAGAAGAAAACTGCTCTATTCATAATTAGCTGATTCTATAATTATTTTTAAAGTAAGCCCCATGCTGCCAACAAGCAACTGGCTTGGAATGTTGGGCACTGGGGGAACTGTTTATCTTTCAGCAGATATATTCTCAAGGGTTTTTCAATGAGTGTGTAGTTCTGGTGTTGCTCATAATCTTGGGCTCAGTAAGCTCCACATGGCCGATTTTCCCCACTTTGGCCTCTGTGCTGAACGTTAAATGTTCTGGAAAACTATTCAAAAAACATAATGGACAAAAAAAAAATCCCTTCAAGAAAGTTGAAATTAATTATAGCTCTGGCCGATATTGTAAAATATGTGCAAAGTACCAAGAAGTGGAAAACATAAGTATCCCTTCTAGTGATTGACTTGGTATCAGTAACAACTAATAATTTGTCCTAGATATCTCTTTCATGACAGGAAAAATCGCCAAGTGTTTCACTCACTAAGTTTGCTAATTTAATGCCGATAATTCTCATGTAGATGGAACAAGGGTATACATGTAACGGGTGATGAGCTCAGCACAAGCTCTTATTGATACAGAGTGGCTTCCTTTGGAACAATGTCCCAAAGACCAGAAGGGAAAATTTTCCATTAAAAATGAGAGGTCAGAAGGAAAATAAAATGCAGCTCTTTTCACCTCCTGAAGGCGACATTAGGTAGATGTACTTCCTGGCATCCCTTAAAGTCTCCCGAATGACAGGGACAAGCTTTCCATTTTGCCAGACCTTGACACGGCTGGAGAAGTTGATGATGTTGAAGTGGTCAGTGGGCCGAAGGTCATTGAGGATGGTGAAAAGGGCATCTTTCGTCTGAAAATATACACAATGCTTAGTGGGAAAGCATTTATTTCATATAATTTATGTATTATGTATTTCATTTAGAAACTTTTTCTACTGCAGACTTTGGCCATGTTTCATTAATTAACTTACCTACATGTTGATCATGTCATTTGGAGACTTCTCACACTCTCTACCACCCCCACCATATTCTATAAGCCATGCCATAGCAATATTGCGTGAGTGATGTTAAACCACAAGGGATGCAGTGGTAAAAACAGTTGCTACCATTATGGGTGATTTTTATGGTAGCAGAGTGGTTACGTTACTGGACTATTATTCAAACTACACCATAGCAACTGGGGAATATAAATTTGGTTAATTGCTTTAATATACCTGGAAGCTAAAACAAAAATGGTGACCACCAAACTACCAGATTGTCAGGAAAAGCCCACTTGCTTCACTGATGTCCTTTCAACAAAGAAATCTGCCATCCTTATCTGGTCTGGCCTTTATGTGACTTCAGACCCACAGCAACTGTGAACTGCTGTCCAAAATGGTCCAGCAAGCCACTCAATTGTTTCAAAATTGACCAAGACTTTCCCAACAAGAACTGCAGTGGTTCAAGAAGGTGATTCACCACCACCGTCTCATTGGCCACTGGGGATGGACAATAAATGTAGGCCTTTCCAGTGACGCCCACATTCTGTGAATGAATTAGAATAAACTAGAGGGTGGAAATCATTATCTCCCCATCTGAAGCTCTGCTTACAGCATTCCTTTACTGCATTCCCAACCAGCATCCTTTTTCATACTTTGAGGGAGGTGGCAGCATATTTTTAGTGGCATGTTTATAAGCCTGGATTCACATTATACTGGAACTGTAACCCACACAGCTGTACACCCGAGTCCAAGCCCTGTCTGATGGTCCTTCTAAGAGGAAGGTCACATTACTTGGTTTATGACTTGACAAGGAACTTGTGATGCATTTTACCCAATCCAGCTTGGGCTAACGAGATGGAAGTCTCCGCAGTATGCTGTCTCAATCTAATTTCTAACTGACAGTGCCACTGAGATAAGTTGTGGTAAATGGGAATATGCCATGCTAACGCTAGGGGGTGGTCTTCTAAGGATTTGACTAAGAAACAAGCACACTGTTAGGACAGAGTAGAAGGAGCTTTACTTAGTAGTAAGCTGTTCTAACCTCTAACTTGTCAGTGACTGACACTGCCAATGATTGCCTGAACTGAAAAGCATCCCATTCTACAAGAGGCTTGACATATTAGCCACTGTGTGGTCAAAGGATGTAGTTGCCAGCACTGATTTACTCGATGGAAGCAGATTGTTATTGGTATTTTAGCAAAATGCAATGGCAAGAGTATCATAGAATCATGGAATGGCTGCAGCACAGAAGGAGGCCAATTGACCCATCGTGTTCATGCCAGCTATCTGCATGTGAAACTCAACTAGTCCCACTCCCCCCCACCTTTTCCCCTTGACCCTGCAAAATCTTTCTCTTCAGGTGCTTATCGAATTTCCTTTTGAAAGTTGTGCTTGAACCTATCTCCACCATCCTCCAAGGCAGTGCATTCCAGATCCTAACCACTCACTGTGTAAAAAAGGTGTTCCTCATGTCACCTTTGATTCTTTTCCCAATCTTAAATTGGCGTCCTCTGGTTTTCAACCCTCCTGCCAATGGCAACAGTTTATTTTTATCTAGTCTGTCTAGATCCCTCATGATTTTGAAAATCCATATCAGATCTCCTCTCAACCTTCTCTTCTCTAAAGAGAACAACCCTCTATCCACGAAACTGCATCCCTGGAACCATAGGTCACAGGTCACTGCCCAGTATCACATACAAATTCTTTCCAAACCAATGGGGACATTTTAAGTATTTTTTCTTTCAAATGTGCCAAGTTACTGATTATCTTCAGCTATCACCAGAGCTGGTAACTATGGGAATCATTGCTTCCAGTCAGTCAGTCAGAAACAACCTGTTAAAAGTGGTCTCACATTCACAGCTCTGGTCATTGGCTGCAGTGCAAAACAAAAGTGCACCTAAAAAATTCTGTTTTCAAGTTACAAAAGCTCCGATGGCCTGCTGTACAACACTATAAATATTTACTGCTGAAAATGAACCGACAAATTTGCAATAAAGCACAAAATGCTGCAAATGCCCAGCAGGCCTGTCAGCATCTGTAAAGGCAGAAGGAGATTGTTCATCAGAAGTGAGCTAAACTTTCTTTTCTCTCCTTGGATGCTGAAGAGCCTGCTTTGCATTTCCAGCATTTTCTGCTTTTTTTTTCAGATTTCCAACATTTACTTTTTGTTATTTCTATTTTTCTTTTATTGAAAAAGTTTCTTTCACTTCTATCCGGTAAATTGTTTAATAGTGGGTAGCACTTTATGAAGGAATATATATATTGGTTTTTCAAATCTTCGGGAAGGTGTTTGGAATTCTATTTTTCAAAAATCTGCAAGGGTTTTCTTGGATTTTGTGATAAATAAATGAGCCCGCAAAAATTTCTGTTGAGGAGTGATGTAGTGGGAAGGAAATGATAATGAAAAACAGATCCTACAACAAGGGGAAAATTAATTGTGCTGTTCCTAGAACATTAATTACACTTATTAGTTGCAAGTACTTAGAACTCCAGTCCAGTCAATACTGATTCGCCAAATATTTTGAGATTTGAATTCACAGAAATACTATTTAGAGAATTTAGAGAAAGCCAACAAGTATTGATACTAATATTTTACACAAACTGTTTTTCTTCTAGTTTTATGGTATATATGATGTCAAGGGAGCAATCTTGGATGCATTATACAGTAAGCCATTTCGTTGATTTTGAACCTCTGATTGGAAACAGCTACTTCCTAAATACAAAATTGCAAAGGGACGCACATATTGATGGACCATCAGGCCTAATGGGATGTATAACATTTCTGCACACATTTTACATTGTCGTGCTCCCAACAATGAGGGATGGTTTCCTTTAAATTTCCACATTACACCAAAGTTCACTTATGCTACCACTGGGCTTCCACTTTAATGCTGATACAAAATAGTTTCAGATGCAGTAAGCAATCTTACTCCCAAGCACATGGAAACCAGTTTTTATTTCTACATGTTAGCTGGGGTCTTGTGTTTCAATGCTCATTGCAATTTTCTGTCTATTGTTGAACATTGGTGTTGCTAATCATTGAAGTTGCTTCTGCTTAATAGCTGGAAGTTTTATTTGTATAACTAGATATACAAACTAGTTACAGCAATAACTTGCCAAGGCTTCTTTAACAGCACTTCCCGAACTCAAGACTTCTTTCTTCTAAAAGGACAAGGGCAGCACATGCATGGGAACCTCTCCACATCCAAGTTTCCCCCCATGTCATGTGTCATCCTGTCTTGGACACATATCGTCAATGTGTTAAAATCCTGGAACTCCTCGCCTAACAACATTGTGAAAGTACCTTCATCATACAGGTTGCTGCAGTTCAAAAAAGGCAGCTCACTTTCACCTTCTCAAAGGCAAGTGGAGATGGGAAATAAATGCTGACCTTGACAATGGTAGACATATTCTAAGAATGAATAAGTGAACTGAAAAAAAAATCTGCGGCATTTTTGAAAGTTGAGACTTGATGGGACGATAGCAAAAACTCAGCTCTGAGGGTATACCAAAACATCCAAGACTCTCCTGGGGCATTAAGCTTAACAAACTGATGGTACCGCATAATTGAAGATGAAAAGGCAAGTTTAGAATAAAATAGTTTGAAAAAGAAATAGTGATAATCCAATCTTCTCCACATTACACCTCGCGAGCCTGGCTCAATTTGATCACTCTTTACACTTTTGTTTTCTGTTCCCAGCAAAGCAGCAGCTTCTTTAAGAAAGCTGATCCCTAGGAATCAAAACCTGCATCCTTTTATGTGCTGTGAGTGGGGCAATAATTAGGGATATTCCCTAATTATGCACCAAATTTTATATAACATGTTCCTATCCAAAGATAGAAAATTCCATGTCATTAGACCAGTGTGTACAGGCTAAAATTAATAGATGGATTTATCTACAAGTAGAATATACAGAAGTAAGCTACAGGAAGCCACAACAAATACATTGGCCCACCTCTTCCAGTGACTCTGTGGGAATTGCCCATCGGAAGCTTGAACTTAGGGCAATTCCAACCTATTTACCCGAATAGTTATACAGGAAGTGTTAGACAGGGAAAGCTTAGTCTTACTCCTGGGTAACTATATAACTGACCTCCTGGCTACCCCCTACTCACCCCTGACCTCCCGATTTCCCCCTGACCCAACCTAACCTGACCTCACTTTCCAACTCCCCTCCCGACACCCCAGCTCCCCCCGACACCCTCACTTCCCCAAAGCATGACCCGACCTGACTTGCCTCACCACCCAATGCCCCCTGAGCCCCCGACTCCCCACCATGAACCTCCCAGCTCTCCTGCTGACATGACCTGACCTGACCCAAATTCACCCTACCCAGCTGCCACGCTACCCCTTCACCCTCCCTACCCCCTCACCCACTTACTTTACCCACCCTATTCACTTGCCTTCCCCACCCTACGTCTGTAACCATTTACCTTACCCGCCCTACCCATTTTCCCTTACCCACTGTACCCCCTTACCGACCTACCTTCTCTCCATAGCTTATCAAAGAAGCTTTGAGACGTATAAACTCTTTACTTAATGGGAAACAGCAGCTAGTGCTATAAAATTGGGCGTGGCATCTGTGTGGATTCCCTTCACTGATGTCTCCGAGATTCCCTGTGCTGTGTCAGTTCAGCAGGATCCTCCATTGGCAGGTTGCCCAGAAAAATAGGAGGAAGGTAAGGATGTAATTGTTTTCTGATCAGGGTCTGAAAGAGGGGTTCCGATCATGATCAGAAAATATGGGCCATTCTGTAGATAGGGTACGTACATTACTTACACTTACGTGATCGGAGTCCAGCTGTATTTCACTGGAGTTAAGATCTTTATGGCCCTGGTTCAGTCAGTGACCTTTGTACTCTTAGGAAGATAGTAGACCTGTGGAATTATGCAGCCACCTCATTCTGCTGTTAGTGGGAAATGCGATGAATATATTGGCCTAACAAATTAATTGGTGAATTTGTAACTTTTAAGCAACAATTTCCAGGAAAAGGCTGGTACACAGGTTTCAGAAGTGCAAACGTGGAAACAGCATGTGCATAGGGAACTTTTTTTTTCTTTATTCTTTTCATGGGATGTGGGGGTTCCTGGCCAGGTCAGCATTTGTTGCCCCTCCCTAATTGCCCTTGCATTGAGTGGCTTGCTAGGCCATTTCAGGGGGCAGCTAAGAGTCAACCACATCACTGTGGTCTGGAGAGAGGTGTAGGCCAGGCCAGGTATGGACGGCAGATTTCCCTCCCTAAAGGACATTTGTGAACCAAATGGGTTTTTACAATAACCGACAATGGTTTCAAGGTCATTATTACTGAGACTAGCTTTCAATTCCAGATTTGATTGATTTGAATTTAAATTCTACGAGCTGCCACAGTGGGATTTGGACCTGTGTGCCCAGAGCATTTGCCTGAGCCTCTAGATTACTAGTCCAGTGACATTACCACTATGCTACCATCTCCCCCATGGTACCAAGTACCATGGTTATGATGATACTATTGGCAGTGCCCTACATGTGGTAAGTCTTGTGTGGAGATTTTTCTGTAGGAAATGGCACACTCCTCTGTCCCTGAAAAGCCTCATCATGTTCCCCACATTATTGCTCTTCAGCTATTGCTGGATGGGTATGATTGGCCTTCTGTGCTGCCTGTTCCTACTGGATATCCTCATGCAATACTCATGGTTGTCAGAGTCCTGTATCTTTAAGTTCAACAGTGCAGCAGCTCACCTGTCACTGCTGACAAGCAGTATCGGTCTCAGATGTAATAACTGATTGATGTAAGAACATCAAAACAACAGTAGGCCCTTGAACCTTCTCCATCATTCGATTAGATCATGATTGATCTGTATCTCAATTCCATTTACCCAGCTTAGCTCCATATCCCTGCGTACCCTTGCTTAACAAAGGTGTGGGAATCTTGAAAGCTCCAAAAACCTTTGCGTGAAAAAAAAGTGTCTTTAATATATCTCTAAATGGCCAGTCTCTAATTTAAAGGTTATGTCCTCTCCTTCTTGACTCGTCCCATCAGGGGAAATAATTTCTCTGTGTCTACCCAATCGAATCCTTCTAACCTTTTAAATACTTTGATCAGATCACCCCACAGTCTTTGACACTCAAGGGAACACAAGCCAAGTTTATGCAATGAGTCCTCATAATTTAACCCTCTAAGCCCCAGTATCATTCTGGTGAATCTGTATTGCATCCTCTGCAAGGACAATTATATATCTTCCTGAGATGTGGGGCTTAAAGCTGAATGCACTACTCCACATGGTCTTTTGACCAAGACACAAGCATTTGAAATATATCTCACATGCAATGTCTCAGTTTGTAATATGGTATGTTTTCCCATAACACATATGGGCTCTGAAGTGGGTAGAAACTGTCGTAGTGTGTGCCTGCATGCCATTGTAATGTAAAGGCACTCAGCAGAGCAAGGATTAATGTGGGACTGGAGAATTGCACCGCTCACAGTATGATGCACAGAGTCATATGGTAATGGACTGAGAGGCAGTCTAGAAAGAACACTCTGGAACCAGCATGCATGGAGTTAACAGCATCATGCATGACAGAAACCTTAGATCTGTAAATAATTAAAGGTTAACAATCAACGGTTCATGTTTAGATATGCATCTCTGTAGAATCTCATCGTTGAGGCACCACCACAAGCCTTAGTACAACATGGTTGGCAGCGGTGGTTGTTTCTGCAAGGTATCACATCAGAGATAGCACCATAATCCTACATGGTGATCCACGGTATTATGAAAGGTGCCAGCTAAAAATTAACCCAGAACGGTATCCCAAGGTATGAAACACAATAAATAACTGAAGCCTAACTAGGGAGATGCGCACCTAAAAAGAAAACTTGAAGGGAAAGTTGAATAAGCTTCACTACAGACTTGAAAGTGAGGAATCCATCAGAGTGAATGGGATTCCATTGCAGGTAATTGCAAGAACCTGAGCGACACAGTTCACAAGGTGGTGAGCAAAAATACAAAATCGTAACTATACTTACATTATAGAATGTATGGCTACCCCAAGGGCTCAGCATCCAGAGGACAGCTGGAAGATGGCTATACTAAAAAAAAGTTTAAAAGGCTGGCAGAGTTAAGTAGAAAAGCCTGCAGAGCATAGTAAGAACAAAAGAAAAAGCCTGCAGAGTTTAAGAAAAGCAAAAAAATTGCTACTACTCTTAAGATTAAAAAACAGTCAAGCAGAGCACATAAAAAGAAGTGCTACAGCTTTACTTTTAAAAAAGGGCCCTGATTGGAAGGTGAGACTATCGAGTCTCCCGGCTTGCAGGACATTCAAAACAAAAGAGAGAAGAGCAAAAGGTTCCAAAAGGTTAGAGAATTTAAAACAAAAAGCAACCACGATTGCCAGGGGGCCCGCCAAAATCAAAAAGCTCAGGAAAATAACAGACAAACTGGCAGCTGCAGAGATAGCCTGAGTGTAAAAGAAAAGGCTACTGCAGTCAGTCTTAAATGGGCAACACAATTTAAAGCTGTAACTACAAGAAAAGGAAAGAGCCACGGACAGAAAATCAGAAGAGGCCACAGAGAGAGGGCAACTCCGCCAAGGACAACCCGAGACCACAGAGAGAGGGCAACTCTGCTGAGGGAAACACGAGACCCCGGAGGGAGGACAACAAGAAACCCCAGAGAGCAGATAACTCCGCTGAGGGCAACAAGAGACCTCAGAGAGAGGGAAATTCCCAAGAAAGTGCCAAGGGCAACGAAAGACCCCAGAATGAAGGCAACAAAAGATCCCATTGAGGGGGAAACAAAAGACTCCAGAGCGATGGCAACAGAAACCCCAGAGAGAGGGAGGCAAAACACCACAGAGCAAGGAAGACAGATAGTGCAGGGTGAGCAGATGACTGTGAATGAAGGAAAGCTATCTGAGGTAACTCAAAAGAATCAAAATGTGCAAAAAGTAAATGATGGGAATGTTGCAGTATGTGTCTGCATGCTATTGTAATGTAAAGGTGCTTGGCAGAGCAAGGGTTAACATGGGACTGGAGAATAGCACCGCCTATGATGTGATGCACAGAGTCACATGACAATAGACTGAGAGAACAATCTGGAAAGAAGACTCTGGAACCAGCCTGCATGGAGGTAACAGCACCATGCATGACAGTAACCTGGAATCTGTAAATAATTAAAGATTAACAATAAACGGCTGATGTTTAGATATATAACTCAGAAGGATCTCATCATTGAGACACCTCAGCGCGCCATATTACAACAATAAACACTTAGCTCAGTTTGATGGTGATAAATTACCTGGAAATGTGTGTTTCTCCACACCCCCAGAGTTACTGTTCAGCAACCCCTCAAATAATATAGGTATTGCAGCTAATGCCAGTGGTAATTTGTCAAGTTTAAGTGTTAATATAATGGGCAAGCAAATGTTCCAAGCAATTTTAGAGGGAATTAGGATAATCCCAATGAATAGGGATAATTTGTATGAACATAAAGGAAGCTAAGAGTTGGTAGCATTTTGATTGTAGATGACAAGTTAAATTTTATGTTAGGATTTTTTTTATTCATTCATGGGACTTGGGTATTGCTGGCTGGGCCAGCATATATTGCCTATCCCTAACTGCCCTTGTTCAAAGGGCATTTAAGAGTCAACCACATTACTGTGGGCCTGGAGTCACATGGAGGCCAGGCCAAAGTAAGGACAGCAGATTTCCTTCCCTAAAGAGACATTAGTGAACCAGATGGGTTTTTACAACCATCAGTAATGGCTTCATGGTCACCATCACACTTTTAATCCCAGATTTTTATAGAATTCAGATTTCACCATCTGCCATGATGGGATTCAAACTCAGGTCCCCTAAACATTACCCTGGGTCTCTGGAAGACTAGTCTAGCAACAATGCCACAATGCCACTGCCTCCCCCTGAATGCAGGGAGGGAAATATTAAAACATGTTATGATTATGTTAGTGTAAAGAACAAAATAACATTAGCTTCATCACTGGTTACAAGACATAATCATTCCAAATCCTGCCTTGCCACCTTTTTTTAATGTGCATTGAACACTACTTATTGCAGATGCTTCTGTTTAGGTTATAATTTTATCCCTATTGAAAATGACAATCAATTCAAATCAGCTGGACAGTGATGCCTACTCTGTTCTGATTTGGAGATCACAAATATTGCAAATGCCATATTTCCAATGTCTTGAATTAAACATTTTATTCTCTGAATTGGCCTAGCAGCTGTCGTTTGTTAAGCAAGTGACTCATGAGCTGGCACCCACATGGTCTTCTCTTTCGTTAATGAGAAAATGAGTCATGCACGAGAAAATGCCAACAAACAGTGGAATAAATAGACAAATATTTGGTTTGCTTTTACTCTCTCCTTTTCCCAATTCAACACAAAATTATCTCAGAGTTTTGGTTTTTGGTTTAATAGGAATAAATGAAGAAATGTACCATGAGACTTTGGATCGATAAGGTTAGCTGAATTTCATATTCTGATGATTAGATCAATTACAGAAGGTCTGGGACAGAGGTGGGTTCTGAGGAATTGAAAGGTGGGCACACTGGGAAGAATTCACTCTGAGGACTTAGCAATTTAACGTAATTTAAATGTTTCTGATAGCTAGGATGCAAAATAGTTAAAGCATCATTGTTATTACAAAAAAAAGCCTTGTGATAAATTAACATATCATATTAAACATGGCATGTTTATACCCAGCAACCATCTGGGATTTGGCGTGGAGTGTGTTCCATGCGGCAGTCCCCTCCAATTGAGGGTTAAGCCACCCTCATGGACTCTCGGACCACCTGTAATTTCTGCAGCCTGGAAAAGTCTGCGTTTCATATTTATACGGAGTGTGAGAGATTGCAGCCCCTTGTCCATTATCTGAAAGATCTGCTCCTCAATTTCTGGTTGCACTTCAGTCCCACACTCCTGATCTTTGGCCACCCAGTGTAGGGGGGTGCGTGGGGTGGAGAGGAGGAGTGCATGTGCAGCAGGGATGGGGGGCAGGTAGATCGGAAGATCCTTCTTGTGGTACTGCTCCTGGGCTTGGACAATGTGTCCATCAACAGGTCCAGGCAGCAGTGGGGGTCAAATGGCTCATTCAGCCTGACTGTCTGTCTCTCTTCCGCAGCTACATCCACACCTGGGTGTCCCTGGAGAGAGGGCACACGCGGTGGCCACTGGTATGCTTGAGGCCTTCTGCAGTCGATGGACACAAGAGGGGGGCTGAAGTGCATTATCAACCTGAGGAATGTTATTTTAATTTGAGTTATTAAGCTTCCTTTAAAGTTTTGGTTTGTTTTTGTTAATACAGGTTAGTGGTGCCCCTTTCAAATGGGACCCTTAATTATTCATGGGTTCTTCAAAAGAGGTATATACCTGCGACAGAGAGGTTCATTGAAAAAAAACATTTTCCATTAAATATTCTAATTTTGGTAGGGAGGTGGTGGCAGAGTGGTATTGTCACTCGGCTAATATTCCAGGGACCCGGTAATGCTCTGGGGACCTGGATTCAAATCCAACTACAGCAGATGGTGAAACTCGAATTCAATAAAAATTTGGAATTAAAAGTCTGATGATGACCATGAAACCATTGCTGATTGTTGTAAAAACCCATCTGGTTCACTAATGTCCTTTAGGGAAGGAAATCAACCATCCTTAACTGGTCTGGCCTACATGTGACTCCAGACATATAGCCATCTGAACAAGGGCAATTAGAGATGAGCAATAAATGCTGGTCCAGCCAATGAATAAAATAAACAATTTTCTTCACATCTACTACCATTGCAGAGAATTCTTGATCTAAGCATGGCATTTTAATTACAAAATAAGTATAAAATGCTTTCCAGCTACCCAGTTTTTACTTGCTTATCGTTTATTGTCAGCCAAGCTGAGTTAGTAGCATTCTTGTTCCTCAGTCAGCCAAAGGTTATCAGCTCAATCCTCATGATGAGAACTGAAGGATATGATCAAAATGAAGAGTCCAGTGCAGTACTGATGGAGAGCTGCAGGGTTACAAATGCTGCCCTGTGCAGCTGGATAATAAAAAGCCCATGGCATTATATATGAAAGACCAGGGAGCCTTCCTGTCTAATCTTCTTATCACTAACTAGTTATTTATCTCATTGATACTGTGGGACCTTGCCTCATGTAAGATGACTGTTGTATTTGTCGACATAACAGCAGTGACTGCCCTCCAGGATGTAATTCATTGTACTTTTTTTATTCATTCATGGGATGTGGGCGTCGCTGGCTAGGCCAGCATTTATTGCCCGTCCCTAATTGCCCTTGAGAAGGCGGTGGTGAACTGTCTTCTTGAACCGCTGCGGACCCTATGGAGTAGGAACACCCATAGTGCTGTTAGGGAAGGAGATCGAGGGTTTTGACCCAGTGACAGTGAAGGAACTGCGATATATTTCCAAGTCAGGCTGGTGAGTGGCTTGGAGGGAAATTGCCAGGCGTTGGTGTTCCCATGTGTCTGCTGCCCTTGTCCTTCCAGATGGTAATGGTTGTGGGTTTGGAAGGTGCTGTCTAAGGAGCCTTGGTGAATTCCTGCAGTGCATCTTGTTGATGGTACACACTGCTGCCACTGTGCATCAGTAGTGGAGGGAGTGAATGTTTGTGGATGGGGTGCCAATCAAGCGGACTGCTTTGTCCTGGATGGTGTCAAGCTTCTTGAGTGTTGTTGGAGCTGCACTCATCCAGGCAAGTGGAGAGTATTCCATCACACTCCTGACTTGTGCCTTTGAGAACTTTGAAACATTTCTGACCAATGTAATTAGGCACATTGTAAATACAATTTCTCTCTTTTTGATGCTCAGGTATCAACCTGCTGACAATCTTCACTTCGTAACTACAGCACATTTTAGAAATGTAATTATTGTTATGTAAAGTATAGTTTTTGTAGTAGGTTTTCTGATATGTTTTATTTAGTCTGTATTGCTAAATGAATGGATTGTGATATCTGGATTTTTGGACAGGCTATTTTTTATCTATGGCAGTATTTAACTTGATGTTTAAAGTCCAAATCCTTTCTGCATATCACTCTCCTTCTCTGACAACAGGTTTTCCACAGACATCAATTAAAAACCCAGACTCTTAGAACTATATGGACTTTTTAAAATTCCTCCTTTCATGGAGTGTGCGCTTTATTGGCAAGGCCAGCACTTATTGCCCAATCCTAATTGCCCTTGAATGAGGGAAGTTAACTGTCAACCACATTGCTGTGGGTCTGGTGTCGTGTAGGCCAGAACGGGTAAGGATGGCAGATTTCCTTCCCTAAAGGACATTAGTAAACCAGATTGGGTTTTACGACAATCAATGATAGTTTCATGTGGATAATAACTGCTTTCCAAGTTAACACAGGTTTATTCACAATCGCTCTTTGCTTCTCGATCCACCTTTCAATCCACCTTAGTGTCCTGTTCCTTCCTATCTGTGGGTTATTTGCTATGTGGCACAATATCAAAACTGAGCTAAATACATCACACAATT
Organism: Cetorhinus maximus; assembly: GCF_964194155.1. Lineage (NCBI taxonomy): Eukaryota > Metazoa > Chordata > Chondrichthyes > Lamniformes > Cetorhinidae > Cetorhinus > Cetorhinus maximus. The sequence goes on from NC_135890.1 coordinate 8,518,125, forward strand.
TGATGAAAGAGTGAATACGCTTGCAAAGAAAGTGTGTTGAACAGCGTAAAGATCGACACCTCTGCAATCCATTTTTTTTTTGTTTTGTAAATGTTTAGCCAGTAACAGTAAAGGAGAAAAATAAAAAACTACAATTGAACGACACCATTACTTGGCCAATTTTGACTGGTATTAATTCCGAAGGAGAAGCTTGCCAAATATAACAGAATGTTGACAGTTTATTTGGCTGCAAACAGAGGCAAAGACGAACGCCAAGTCTTTGCCTGTTTAAAAGCTGAAGACAGCATGAGCGGCAAAACTCAATGTTGAAGCTACAAAATATTTGACACATTAAGTACTTGCACTGAAATAAGCTGCAAGAAAACAAGAATGATGTCAAGACAATGTGGCATTTAACAATTTTGGAAATGTGAAACACATTTTCACATTTAATGATGAGATGTGTTGTCTAACTTCTGGTGCCTGCTGTCAGCCTAAAAGCCAGACATGAGCTATCTCCCTTGTACTGAGTCAATCTTCAGGACAATACTTCACCACCATTCATACTAATGCATCAAAGTAGAACTGACTGGTTTGGGGATACCAGCAAATGGATAAAAACCAAAACAGGTGATTGTCAAAGTCAATGGGGGGGAGGGGGGAATGGGATTTAGGCTGAATAGCTTTTTTAATTGGTGCAGGCACCAATAGGCTCAATGTCCTCTCCCTGTACTGTAAGTGTCTATGATTCTATGATTAGCCTAGTGATAATAATGAATGACGATATATTCATACATCTGTAAACTGGTTATTCTTTGAGTATGATAAAGTTGATCCCTGTATCATAGTAGAGATGTATACCTGTTTGATTTTTTTTCCAACCATTGATGCGCTTGTGTCTATCACAAGAACCACATTTTTTGGCACTGGAGGAAGATCCTTGGGTGCAAAGTAATGAACAAAATATCCATTTTGAACCTAGAAAGTGAAAATAATAATGTTAGCAAATCTCTTCTCGACATGGTTAAAGGCAACAACATATAATTTTTCTGTTTGGCTGTGTTTGTAACACAAGTAATCCTGAGATGGTGACTGGGTGACAATGGGTTGAACAGGGCTATAAACCTGTGAGACCCACATTTAAGATCACCTCTCTGATGGCTCTCATGTCCTATGTTATATGAGGTTTTTTGTAATTCATTCACGGGGTGTGAACATTGCTGGCAAGATCAGTGCTTATTGCCCATCTCTAATTCCCCTTGAATAGGTAATGGTGAGCCCCCTTCTTGAATTACTGCAATCTGTGTGGTGTAGGTACACCCACAGTGCTGTTAGGGAGGGAATTCCAGGATTTTGACTCAGCAACATGAAGGAACAGTAAGATATTTCCAATTCAGGATGATGTGTGACTTGGAGGGGAACTTGCAAGTATTGGTGTTCCCATACCCTTGTCCTTCTAAGTGGTAGAGGCCGTTCATCTGGTAGATGCTGCTGAAGGAGGCTTGGCAAGTTGCTGCAATGCATCTTGTAGTTGGCACACACTGCTGCCACTGTGTGATGGCGTTGGACAAAGTTCGGATACAAACAACAAAATATCCTAGTATGGCTCATATTATAATCACTGTCTCTTAACTGGTCCCCAATTGACAATCTCATTTACATGGGCCATATTTGTGTGAGAAATGGAAAATATCATAGTTGTCATATGGTCATTCACTTCTGAAATTTCAGCTGAAGCACATTGTTGCAGAAAGGTAGAGAAAGTGTTTAACTGCTATACTTGATGATGATAGTAGGAACTCTACTGAAGAAATGGAGTGCATAAACAGTAACTGTAGCATATAACCTTGAAGTATTTATTTCTCAGGAAAAGATGGTGAGTAGAGTATTACAGATGGCTCACACTGCTAAACTGCGCACTAGAATTTAGTTACAAAATGATGCAATTATCTTTTGGGAGAAAGCAACCATTTACCAAAATTAACCAACTCTTGATCATGGTGTAATGGCATTTATTTACAAATAGCACCTTCAACATTAAATCACTGCATAGTGAACTGATTTTAATTAGAGTAGGAGGGGAAGAAAAGGGTATGTGACAATTAGCAATAGTCACCCTGCGGTTAGGATAGGCAAGGTAAGCCAGGTTTACTGCTTATAGACGCTATCCAAAAATCCCAGCTGGAAGCGATCTTGAAGTCATTAATGAGAATACACTTGCTCTTGGTTACAACATTTCCTGTGGTTGAACAAGAAGTTCACACCAGGGTCATTTGTCAGAAAGTGGGAACTCAGGAAATTCCAGGTCTCACTGTGACACACCTGAAGAATGTCCATCTGGATGAGTTAACAGAAAGTGACTGGAATACTGAGTACCAAACCTCAAGAAGCATCAATAGCTTCAGGAGAAGAGGGGAAGGGAAAAATTGATGAGAAGAAAAGAAACAGGTGGCAAAGAAACTAAAAGTGAAAACAACTTGCTCTTACTTTGCTGGGATTTAAGAATGAACCAGGGGATGTCTGGTTTGGGGGGCTCAGGTGGGACATAAACATAGGTGAATGATGCTTGGAATATGAATTTAAAATGAGTACGAAGGCAAACTCCTATGGCAAGATATCACAGATGGAAAATACACAGGTACTTGTTTAAGATCCATAAACATCAACTTAACTTGTGAACCAAGTTAAAATGAAGTTATCTGATTTAAATCGTGTTCTTAATAATAATGCAGCAATTTGTCAAAAGCAGGCTCTCTGGAGTGTTGTATAAATAAGAACGTATACTCTTGGGATACTCCAGACAGAGAATGCGGAAACAATTAAGAGTAATACCTGAATTTCACCAACTCCCAGTTCTCTGTTCACATCGTATCTCACAATGAAGTCACCCAGAACTCCATTCTCACTGATTCCAGCCTGCTGTATAATAGATGGGGCAAACCTGATGTGGGCTGTTGTTCTGGTCTGATTGATTTTGGTGGATGGTGGAGGTGAGGCTTTAACGTCACAGGAGGGAAACATTGAAGACTTAACAATTACTTTGTACTTTGAAATGTATACCTGTACGACAATAACACAGTTTTATAAAATAAAATGAGAAGTGTCATTTCTCGGTTTGAGGATGTTAATGCAGCACCAAATAAAATCTAACCTTACATATTGCATAATTTGACCTCCCAATTCAGAATACTTTAAAAATCTTTAACTGTATTGGATAGTTATTCCATCCTTTGGTCATAATACTTCCTCCTCTTACCAACAGAAGTTATTTAAATTAATATATTCAAGGTACAATATTCAATCCAGATGAAATAGAATTCTTGTTTGACTCATGGAATGAATTTTCGAGCCTGGCATAAGTGAAAATTTACTAGCTCTGCTTTAGAACATAGTTTGTCAAGTGAGATACTTTCAAAGGTTGTTTAAAGATTCTTTTTAAAATAATAACCTTGAAGCTTCAACTTTTTTTTCTCAATCCTCATCTTCTCATTTCCTGAAGATACAAAGAGTGTAATTCCATAGCCCCTGTTTTCTCATCCACGTTGTTATTCTTCACATTAAGTTTGGCTTCACTGGTCAGTGGTTTCATGGTTCAGTATCAAGTTAAAACTGCAGGTGGTACCCAATGATGTTGTCCTTCCTGTAATGTGGTGACCACAACTATACACCAAACTCCAGCTGTGGCCTAAACAGCATTTTATACAGTTCCAGCATTACATCCCTGCTTTTGTCTTCAATACCTTGGCCATTAAAGGAAAGCATTCCATATGCCTTCTTTACCACTTAATCTACCTGTCTTGCCACCTTCAGGGAACAGCAGACATGCACTCTAAGGTCTCTCACTTCCTCAACCCCTCTCAACATCCTCCCATTTTTTGAGTATACCCTTGCTTTGTTTGCCCTTCCAAAATGCATAACCTAACACTTCTCCAGACCGAATTCCATTCGCCAATTTTCCGCCCACTCAACCAAACCATTGATATCATTTTGGAGTCCACAGCTATCCTCTTCACTATCAACTACACGGCCAATGTTTGTGTCATATGCAAATTTCCCAATCATGCCTCCCACATTGATATATATAACAAACAGCAAGGGTCCCAACATTGAGCCCTGTGGCATGCCACCAGAAGCCGCTTTCCATTTGCAAAAGCATCCATCAACCATTACCCTTTGTTTCCTGTCACTGAGTCAATTTTGTATCCAACTTGCCATATATCCCTTTATCCCATGGGCTTTTACCTTTCTGACCAGTCTGCCATGTGGGACCTTGTCAAATGCTTTAGACCACATAGACCACATCCACTACACTACCCTCATCAATCCTCCTTGTTACTTCCTCAAAACATTCAATTGAATTAAGTAAGACAAGAGTTTCCCTTAACAAAACCATGCTGACTATCCCTGCTTAATCTGTTCCTTTCTAAATGATAGCTTATCCTGGCTCTCAGAATGATTCTAATAATTTCCCCACCACCAAAGTCAGACTAACCGGCCTATAATTGTTTGGCATATCCCTCGCATCCTTTTTAAATAATGGTACAATGTTCGTTGACCTCCAGCCCTCTGGTACCTTGCCTGTATCTAGTGAGGATTGAAAAATGATCCTCAAGGCATCCGTTATTTCCTCCCTGGCTTCCTTTAAAGCCTGGGACACAATCCAACCAGCCCTGGTGATTTATCCACCTTCAAGGATGTCAGTCCCTCCAGTACTTCCTTTCTCATTATGCTTATTGTAACTAATATTTCACACTCCTCCTCATTAACTAGAATGACTGCATCATTCCTCTCCTTTGTGAAGACAAAGACAAAGTACTCATTAAGAACCCTGCTCACATCTTCTGCATCAATGGATAAGTTACCTTGTACATCCCTGAAGGCCCTACTCTTTCTTTAGTTATCCTCTTGCTCTTAATGTACTGATAAGACATCTTTCGGTTTCCCTTGATTTTACCTGCCAATATTTTTTCATATCCTCTCTTTACTTTCCTGATGTCCTTTTTTACTTCACCCCTGTACTTTCTATACTCCTCTAGGCTTTCTAACACATTAATTTTTTGTGACTGTCATAAGCTTTCTTTTTCTGCTTTATCTTACTCTTTTTGCTTCTAGATAACCAGGGGGCTCTATATTTGGCAGTACCACCCTTTTTCTTTGTGGGGACATGTCTACACTGTGCCCATAGAATGTTTCTTTTGAATGCCTCCCACTAGTATGTCACAGATTTCCCTTCAAGTAGCTGTAACCAGTCCACTTTCACCAGATCACCTCTCAGCTTTATAAAATTGGTCTCTCCCCAATTTAAAACTTTTCTATCCTGTTCTATCTTTATCCTTGCCCATAATTATGCTAAAACTAACCATATTATGGACACTGTCTCCAAATTGGTCACTTGCCCAGCTTCACTTCCTGACACTAAATATTATCTGCTCACCTGCTAGTTGAGTGTGGTTAAAATCAAACCCTTCTCCTTCCATTTATTGCAATCAACAGGTTACCGAACAAAGTTAATCCACAGGATTTTCCCATCCACTGATGCCACATTATTGGAAACGAATACATTATGGGTTGTACATGCCTAGGCCAGCTTATGGGTTCCGCAAACTAACTGGTGCACTGGAGAACAATTGTATTAAAAGTTGAAACTCTGAAACTTGTCTTTCACACATTGCCTTATATCTCTTGGGATACCCCACAGCACTTCAAATATATTGAATTACTTTGAAGTACAGTTGCTGTTTCCATGAACGGTGAATTAGATACATGTATTTATCCGGTTTCAGCTCAGCCATTCATGAACATCCACATCTGGGACCCAACAATAGGCCTTCTGTTATTTTCTACAATGCATATAAAAGATACTTAATTTCTTCTTTCTTGTTGATATGAAAACATTGAAGTTACGATTAAAATCAAAACAAGTACCACTAACAGATACAGCTTGATTGTAGAATTGAAGAAGTCACAGATAATGAAGACTGGGAAATTCACATTCTGTGCAAGAATTATACTGCATCATTACCAGTTCGGTTATGTCAATTCCAGAAACCAAAATATGCATGTACCAGTGCAACCAGCCTTTGCACTATTATTCCAGGTACAATTATGCCTTTATGTGTAATCAGATCCTGCTTCCTTTTATTGAAAGAGAAGTAGATAGAAAAGCTGGAAGAATTAAACGCACTAAAATGATTGAGGTGAAACTTTTAGCCCAAGACGGTACAGGACGGGGAAAACATCAGTTTTTCCATCAAGCACATTCTTTCCAATGGGCTGTGCAAAGTTTGCACCATCATGCATTCTTCCAAATGTATTAAAGGTCGAGGGGCAATAACGAGAAAGTCACTGCGCTGGTTAAAATAAATCAAGTCTCTTGTTCATCCTACAGGGGCTGCAGTTTGAAAAGAGGAGGAAGACTTGGAAGGATTACGTCAAAATTATTCCAAAGATTATACTTCAAAATAACAAACCAGAAAGAGGGACCAAGAAATGAGAAAATGAAGGCGATAGGAGCTATAATAAATAATAACAGAAAATGCTGGAAAAACTCAGCAGGTCTGACACATTTGTGGAGAGAGAAACAGAATTAATTTTTCAAGTCTGTGTGACTCTTCTTCAGAGCGGTAGGAGCTATGATGAATATATTCAACCACTAAGGAACTTGAATTACTTAGCTTTCGTGTTAAAGAAGAACAAGTATTAAAACATAAGAAAATGTTCATAAGAACAAGAGAACGTAAAATGAGACATGGTTATTCAATCACCTTACTCAGTGCCTGACTACCTCAATGATTGAACCTTCCTTCTGATGATCTTAATACTACCATTGTGGACTACAGATTTATTATCATTTCAATTGCCCTGAACTGCTTTTTTGAACAATATACATTTCGGTCATTTTTAAAGGTATTAATTGACCCAAAATGAGTTACATTTTCTGGTACAGTGCACTGTTTAGTTAGCTGTGATACTGTTTAATGAGTTCAGATAGTTATCTCTCACTTCTTACTGACTTTCCATTTTCTCTGTTTGAAATGTGTTTTAATATTAGTCCATTTACATGCTTTTCGATCTTTATTGTAAAGAAAAGATACTCAGTACCAGCTAACCTACAACAAGAGATTGCTTTTAAATTAAATGAGTTGTTAAATGCCGACTCACAAGCGAATTTTCCAGATAACCATCCAAAATGCTAGAAAGGAAAAAATTTGTATTTATATAGCACCTTTCGCCTCTCGCGAATGCCCCAAAGTGCTTCATAGCCAAGGAACTACTTCTGAAATGAAGGCCCGGTTGAAATGTAGGAATATGCTGCCAATTTTCTCTCAGCAAAGTCCCACAAACAGCAACAAGGTGATGACAAAGTAAATCCCTTTGAAGTGGTGTTGGTTGGGGATTAAATATTGGCTGAGATAACTCCCCTGTTTTTCTTTGAATATTGCTGTGGGATCTTTTGCAACCACCTGAGCTTGTGGACAGGGCCTCAACTGAATGTGTCATCTGAGAGACAACACCTCTGACAATGCAGCTTTCCTTCATTATTGCACTGATGCAGCAAGCTAGATTATAGCCTCCAAGGCAAAGAAATTCATTTTGTGTCAGAAACCCACGTGAAGTGAATGCAGCACCTCCAATACATGTCCAATGACACTCGGTGAAAGCTGAGAAGAGACACCAATGTAATTGGTGGGACCTTCACAGCACTGGCCAGCATGGATGCTGAACCAGCACATAGGTAGGTCCTTGGGTGGGGGAGCGAGGGTGGGGATCTAGGGGAAGTGACTAGCTCTGTGCCTCACACAATCTTTTGAGATAAGACACATCATTCCTGGAAATGTAGCAGTCAGAGTGTTGGCACAGTGTTGCTGAGCATTAGCACATGAACACTCCAAGGGCTATTGAATGCATGTAGACGTAGGTTTGCAGTTCCACTTGTGTCAGCTTCTCTCTTGTGTTATACCAACCAACATTGCACAGCAGAGTGGAGGGAAAATGAATTGAGCTGCACTATCCCCTGCAATCGACATTTAGGGGTATCTGCTCCATACAGGGAACAAACCTGCATACTTGAAGGCAGAGGTGTCGTGAAAAACAGATAAAGGAGAATAAAACCACAAGTGAAAAAAACCCATTAAATGCACTTTTTAAAAGTATGTTAGCAGTCTGGTACTGGTGATGTCATGGTAAAATGCTAAAATAAAACTGAATTTGCATTCTAAATCCATTATCTGTTACTTAGCAAACCTGTTCATCGCAAACATATCATTGAGAATATAAATATCCGACTTTGTTTTTCAGTACCTGCAGTGCTCTGACTGATCTTCTTGCTGTTTCTTAGGGGTGCGACTTCTAGTAAAGTGATCCCGGAATGCTCCATCAAATGGATCTCCACCAGGAGTTTAGGAATGATCTGCTTGGGCCTGACACTGATCACATGTGTGTATTTTCCCAGACGCCTCTCCAACAGCTCTTCGTAAGTCAGGAGGAATAATCCTTTAGTCCTTGCAGGCAAACTTACAGTAACAGTGAAAATTTCCACTTCACTGTCCCTGTCAGGGAACAATAGATTAATGTGTTAGAATGTTCCATGTTCTAGCCTTACATTGTTTTGCAGTACTGGGGTATGAAATGATGAATGATTTTGGTTGAGGACTATTGTGATTGTCTTGTGTTGTCGTGTGACTGGATATCATAACCACAAAAATTTAAAGTGTATTTGCACAAACCATATCGCAACCTGTACGTTTTGTGTTTAATGATTTCCAGATTAGCCATTAATAAAGACCTCTGCATCTCAATTTGACATATGGGGTAGTTTCATTGTTAATATAATCCTATGATCACTAATGGCTTAGGAACAAAGCCACAGTTAAGAAGTCAGTGACATTTGTCAGTTAAAATGACAGAAAACTATAAAGACTGGAAAAGATAAACAAACGTTTCTCCAGGGTCAAAATAACAGCGGCCAGTACATGTGTCAGTGGGATAAAAAGTCAGGCTAATAGGCATTTGCCAAATTATTTAAATGCAGCCAAATGCACATTTTCGCTTGAATTATTTCACGTTATTTTTGTCGCTTTTCACCTCTCCTGAAAGCACTGAAGCTTTGCCGGGAGTACTTCCGTGGATCCCAGGTACACTCTCGTACCTCAGCCAATTGGCTTCGACAGCAGATGCTGCTGAGCATTTCGAGCCATTTCACAGCCAAAGTTTATCTTGACCTCAGCTGATGTTCCACGTCTGGAACGTGGGGCCTTCCTGACCCAAATGACTTAGCCACTCACTGAGACATGGAGAAAGCTCAAATCTTGGTTTTAAATGGTGCACTGCTGTCCGTCCAAAGAAAGTTGACAAGTTGCCAAGTGATCACGTGGTGATCTGCAGTCACATGGGCCAAGCTGTGCTAAATGTTCCCTCAGGGAGTGGAGATTTTCATGAGATTGAAATTTGAGTGAACGAGAATTGTGTTGCAGCTGCTCTGAGCAGCATTAGAGGTAATTAAAAAGTATCTTTTATTTCAGCTGTGCTGTTATACTTCTGTAAATTGAGGGGAAAAAGATTATGTGGGTGGAATTATGATGGAAATAAGGAACTTACAAGAAATGCAAGAAAGGAGTGGGGCATTCTTTCGGAATGTTGGCTGTACTGACCTTAAAATTCAGATCTTCACAAAGTCAAAAAAAAATCTCATCCAGGATTAAAACCTCTCCTCTATTGTTAGGAAACACAAGACACATTAACCCTCACTTCCTTCAGGCCACCACCCAGCCCCCAACTGGCCATTCGATAAATCACTTCATGACGCGGATAAATACTCAGCAGACCCCAAAGAGGCAAGTGCATCTCGACCACCCCACCTGTATTATACTATAACCCTCTGAATTTTCCTTTCTTGTTCCTCCAACTATGCCATCCCTCCAATGCATTGAAACCTTGACTCATCACAATTCTTCCATTCTAACTCATTCTATTCCATCAAAACTGTGAAAAGCTCTATCTCCCTCAATCTTTTCATCCTCTTAAAATCTACAGACTTTCAATATCCAAGTCTGACATCCCTTAATCATAACTTCATGACTTATCCTGTCCTCTCACAAATTAAAGAAACACATGCTGACTGGAATATTTAGGGTTTTTTGCTGAACTCATTCTGCCCGTGAACCTTTACCCATCACTGTACGTACATTCTTCTTGTGTGACTCTTTCATCTGAGACCATCTGGAAAAGGCTAGTGCCAGTTGACATTGCTTTCTGTTGACTAGCCAATTAACCAAGATTCACCGCACAGCTGACCAATGTCTTTGACTAGCAAATGTAAACATTACAGTGAGACGCCCCAGAAAATAAATAGTTCATTTACAAGGTGAAAACATGATGTTGCCAACTCTAGTAATCAACAAACTCACATCAAGCACAGAGGATTAGACATATTTTAAGCATGTGTTCAGGGGGTTAGATTTGCTTGTTTTCCCTGTTGTTTTATTGATGCCGCTTATTCTTTACTTTATAAAGTCTGTGCTTCAAGTGTAATTCAGTTGGGAATTTCTCTCCCTTCCCTATTGATGTCTGCTGTATTGAACTCATAAAAGCCCTTCTGTCTGATCTAAACAATGCACTATCCCCAATATGAAAGGCCAGCTAGGTTTCCTTACTTTCAAATCTCTGTCAACGGCTGTTATCAAACAGCCACTTGGACAGACCTGGCCCACCAATTGGCTTTTCCTTTCACCCGCACCCTAGTAGCTCATCTGGCAATTCACCATGCGGGAACCACAGGGGCAAAATCACAATGTATAGTCTAGTTTATCAGTCCTCCACTTTGGGTTCCATCCTTTTACACAGTGACTAGCTATGTCTGTCATTTCTACCATTTTCTTTAAGCTGAAAGTAATTATTTTGAATAATGGGCTGTTTTGAATAAAGGCCCTTCAGTAGTTGCTGTAAAGACAGGGTCACTGTAATTGAATTCTGAGATGCTGCTTGCACTTGCTGTTATTTTAAACTAGCCACTATCTCAGTAAACCATCAGCATTACACTAATGACAAGTTTAAATATCATGTCAGTTAATCAGTACCTGCTAGAAACTTTAACTCCTTCACTCCATGGATGCCTTTTAAATATATGAGTGCAGGTAAATAAGGAATTGAATACCTACATATCATTTTTTCCAGAATGTTCTTTTATTTTGCCTTTGGATTTCTTTGCTTTGCTTGTCACCTCACTCTGATGTACCTTTTTGCCTATGATCCTGCACAAAATCAAAAGCACAGATTGAATGTTAATTAAATCACAGTAAAGTCCGGACATTATTTTCTGGGTCTGTCTGTGCTGTGAGAATGGGTTTCTACATTCCACAATTAAATAACTACCAGTGTTTCACAGGGCACCATAAATCTCATTACAGGACAGAGAGCCTAAGTGGGACACTTTGCACATCAAGGCCAAGCTGGGAACCCTTTCATCACATGCTGCCAGGTATTCTTTTAGCTCCACTTTGTAACTCACTTCAAAGTAGAAGAGCTTTGTACAAAGTACTCATGCGTGGCAGCTACTTGAGGTTAGTTCGCCATCAAACCTGTGTAATTCTTTTCCTATCTTAAAGTTGTGGAAATCAGCATTGGGGATCTTGCTGTTCATTCCCAAGAGAAATAGTTGAATAGAAAGTAATTCCTATCCATGCATTTATTGATAACTATTGTCTGGATGGGTGCGGCTCCAACAACGCTCAAGAAGTTCGACAAAATCCAGGACAAAGCAGCCGCTTGATTGGCACCCCATCCATCACCTTAAACTTTCACACCTCCCACCACTGACAGTGGGAGCAGTGTGCGTCAACTACGAGATGCACTGCAGCAACCCGCCACGGCTCCTTCGACAGCACCTTCCAAATCTGCGACCTCTACTACCCAGAAGGATAAGGTCAACAGATGCATGGGAACACCACCACCTGCAAGTTCCCCATCAAGACATACATCATCCTGACGTGGAGCTAAATGGTCATTCCTTCACTGACACTGGGTCAAAACCCAGGAACTCTCTTCCCAACAGCACTCGAGGTGTACCTACACCACATGGAGTGCAGTGGTTCAAGAAGGCAGCTCACACTACCTTCTCAGGGGCAATTAGGGACAAGCAACATATGCTGGCCTTGCCAGTGATGCTTGTCTTCCCACTGTCTTGGTGGACCATACATAAAGTATGTAATGCAGAGTGAGGGGGATATATTGTATAGATTCCTTATATGAGTTCTCCATTATTGAGTGGGTCATGACATAATATTACAAAATACATAGCTAGATAGATTGATTAGCAGACTGTTGCCAAGAAGCTTCTGAGTGTCAGAAGATCCGTAGGATTGAATTAGGGTCAGAGATCTGTTTCTCTTTACAATCTCTCTTCATGTGTAGCTAAGCTTTTCATTTTGACAGCTACTGGGAAATAGCATTAAATGCAATTAAGGATGTGCCTTTGGGTAGAACAAAATGGGTCCAATTAAGGTCAAATCTGGTTTCGGAATGCCTTGGCAGATCTTCCCTAATCCCTCAATGGCTGGCTACAGAGCTGAAAGCAAACATGGAGCCTCTCAGTTGGTGCAAGTTGCGAGTAGTTCTCATCCTAATTTGGTTCTGCTGTCAGCCGTGAAAAAAATATACAGTATGAGCCAAGTACCCAGCCAGTGCTTAATATCTCACTAATTCCTCCCAATTAACATCTGGGACTAAGAATGCCAAAGCATATTGTAACAGTAACAATTACACTCTAGGGAACACCATCTCCCAGTGATCACATCAGGTCAGTATCTCTTTTTCTGCTTGCAAAGCCTAAATGGTGGATCTCCAGCATGTTGATAGTGAGAACAGATAAAGAAAGATATATCTTAATTAGTTGAAAAGGCTTTTGTTAGTTTTTTCTACCCCTGACTGGAAGGGAGTATCTCACATTGAAACCACTCAAGTCTATGCTTAAGGTCCTGTTTAACTGATGATGTTATTTTGCGTCCTTCATGCAAAACTAGTTCAGTTAATTAATCTAAGATAAAACAAGAATACAGTCCTTATGCTCAACTCAAAATGATGGACCCAAATTTGCTGTCAAAATGATGTTAAGGATGAAGGGGCTTACTGTTACTTATGCATAAATATGAAACTTCAGGTGGAGTACCTGAAATGTGCTTATATGCAAATTTCCAAAGGATGCTGTCCAAATTGCATCAGTCCACCATTAGCTTTGTGAAAAGCAGAAGCTTGCTGCCTGCCTCATCATTGAAATGCATTGAACATCTGGAAGTTGCTGTATTTGTGCACAAGATATGAACTGAACTCATCACAGATAGTCAGAAATCGGTAGTGTAAGTATAGCAATGTGATGATAATTAATTACTGCAAAGCAACGTCTCTGGCACCGCAATTTCGCTTTTACAAGTGTGGAGACTCATTTCTTCAGGTTTTGAATTTTTAATGGCGATTTTAAAATTTCCCAATTTTAAATCTTTTTTTTTTTTGTTTTCTCACTTTACCTTATCTGTTTCCTTTTTTTTCTTTCTCGCCATCCAATCTTTCTTGCCCTCTCTTTATTTCTCTTTCTGTACCTGATTTAATATTGAATTCAAACAAAAAACTACTGCGGATGCTGGAAATCCAAAACAAAAACAGAATTACCTGGAAAAACTCAGCAGGTCTGGCAGCATCAGCGGAGAAGAAAAGAGTTGACGTTTCGAGTCCTCATGACCCTTCAGTCTGCTGAAGGGTCATGAGGACTCGAAACATCAACTCTTATCTTCTTCGCCGATGCTGCCAGACCTGCTGAGTTTTTCCAGGTAATTCTGTTTTTGTTTTTAATATTGAATTCCCCCATTCTAATTCACCCTCCTTCCAGCTTTTCTGCTATTTATTTCCAAATCCGCTGATCTGATTGGTGAAGAAGATACCTTGCTGTTTGCCTTGTTTCCCTCCCTGCGCTGTTTTCAGTTTGTACTTCCTGAAACTTAAATGGGCAAAAATGCTTTGAGCTGGAGGATGCAAAGGAAAATCTAACTCATGGAAAACGCACTGTTACAGCAAAAGCTGGCTCAGAATATCATCTATTCATTGATCATTCCGGTCAATCTGCTGCAAACTCTCAATAAACCATTGCAACCCCACAGAGGATCAAGTCCGGTCGATACCCACATTGTGAAGTTGGAAATGAAGGCAGCAGCTGGAATTTGCATTTGGAAAACTGCATCTTTGGGTCGAGAAGCTCGATTGACCATAGTGGAGGAAACAGCTGTGAATGCATAGCGGGAGAAGATAGTGGATTTCACTATGAAATCTGTCATATGGGGTTTACTGTCCTGCAAAAGAGAAAAACAGCAAAAACGCAAGCATTAGTATCCTGAGACAACATGCTGAGCAGAAATGAAACATTTTTCTGTTAATTTTCTCCATGGGCTGGAGCGTGTTGGAAGTTGGTAGCCCCAAGAGGAGGCTGTGTCATAATGGTATTGTCACTGGGCGATTAATCCAGAGACCCAGGATAATGCTTTGAGGACCTGGGTTTGGAACCCACCATGGCAGATTCAAATTCAATAAAAATCTAGAATTAAAACTCTAATGATGACCACAAACCCATTGTGGATTGTTATAAAAACCCATCTGGTTCACGAATGCCATTTAGGGGAGGAAATCTGCTGGCCTACATGAGCCTCTTAAATGCCCTCTGAAATGGCCTAGCAAGCCACTCAGTTGTATCAAACCGCTAAAAGCCTAAAAAATGGAACGAAACCGGACGGTCCATGCGGCATTGACCTAGGCACTGGAAATGACAATGGCAAACTCAGCCCTTTCGACCCTGCAAAGTCCTCCTTATTAACATCTGGGAGTTGTGCCAAAATTGGAAGAGCTCCCTCACAGAGTAGTCAAGCAACAACCTGACATGGTCATACTCATGGAACCATACCTTACACGTAATGTCCCAGTCACCACTATCACCATCCCTCCAGAGATGGCGGCACAGTGGTATGAAGTAGGGAGGGTATTGCCCTGGGAGCCCTCAACATCGACGGCGTTATTTTGCATCTCGCCTTCATGGTGAGGTAGAGGGAAAACAGAATTAATTTAGATAGCTCTCACCTTCATTAACAGGTTAGAGAGAAAGCTGAATGAATTGAGTCAGATATCACCTTCACCATCAGGTGGGCTATAGCAAAGAGCAAGCAAAGTATTTCAGCTCAGCAGAAGTAATGGCACATTTTTCTTAACTGAGAATGGCTCTGATGGTGAGGGCTGCCAAGGAGGCCATGACATTTGCCAGCTTTCAAAATGAATAAGTTTAGCTGCGAGGGTCTAATTTTGAAAAAGAAAGAGCTGAGAAATGCTTGCAGTAGAATAATTAATATTACAATGCGAGGTATGTCTTTACAATCATGCTTTACCTATACATTATTGGCAAATTATTGTTAGTTAAGAGTAGCAAGGGATATGGGACCAAAGTGCTTAAATGGAGTGAGGTTCAGATCAGTCATGATCTAACTAAATGTTGGAGCAGGCTTGAGGGGCTGAATGACTTACTCCTGTTCCTTACGTTGTGATGAAACCTAAACTTACCTTAATCTGAAGTTCGGAGGTCAGGAACTCCAGTTCCCGATGAACCTCGGGTCTCCCGCTCATGAGCCAGCCAGGAGCTGGCCAGACATGCCAAGTATTACCTTTTTATGTTCTTCAGGCTGAGGTCTGGCCTTGCACGCCTGCGCAGGTCAGATGAGCTGGAACAGAGTGCCATTATCAAGTGAGCGTCTCTGGGACAGGGACATGGGAGGAGACAGGGAGAGGCCCCAAACCAGGGAGAGATCCCAACAGGAAATCCCAGTCAAGGGATAAAAGGCAGGGAACAGAAATAGGTCCCATTAAGTTAAGTTAAAAGAAAGAAGCAAAGAAATAGGCTCCAAGTTAAAGAAAGCACTGCAGGGAGCAGACTTTAAGTGAAGTGGGCTCGAGGGAAGCCCTGAAGGTCCGAAAAGGCAACCAGAGGTTAGTGACTCTGTGCAAAGGGGCAAAGGTACCCCTCTTGGAGCAGTGGTTTTCTATTTGGCATGGCCAAAGATATGAAATTCTGCTTGGAAGGTGAAGCTTGAGTGTACTTGGAGATCCAGGGGAAAGGAATCTCGGAAGGCGAGAGTGAAACCTTGGAGGTAGATCCTTGTTGAAGCCATCCAAGAGGGAGCAACTTTTGGAGAGAATTCCAAGTCGAGATTTTCAATATGGAGATTGGAAGCCTTTGTGAGGAAGACAAAGTTTCAGTGAGATCGGGTGGCTCACAATGTGACAAACGTCTGGGTGGGTTGTTGAGAAATCCATGGAATCTGCTTTGGTAGCACCTGTCACCTATTGTGTAGTGTGGTGTGTTTGGTCACAGTTTGCTTGTTAATTCACATGGACCTCATACTTACCCTGAATGTTAGAGTATAAGATAGATCTTATGAATTGTTTTATCTTTCTGAACTTGTACAGCAAAGTTTATTTTTGTTTGTTTAAAACCTGTGGAATCCTGTGGCTCCTTCTCTCAGCCAAAAGAAGTTGGGTCACACAGAACCCTGTACTTCAGAAATGAATGGTTTATATATTCATGCCAGTAGCATCCATTTTTCGCCACCAGCTCCTTGCAGTCAAATGGTATGAATCCACAGACAAAGAACAAAGGCTTGCTTTTTGAAGGCACATCTCTCAGAAATATCTCTATCACTTTGCATTGTTCAGTGACTTTGTTATGTAGGCAGCTATTTGCTCATGGCACAATGTCACATCAGCAATACAGTTAATAGCCAGTTAATGCTTTTTAAGGGAGGATTGTTGGCCAAGAAACTGGGACAGCATTCTACTCTTCTTCAAACTGGGATCATAAAGTTTACTTGTACCAGTAAAACAGAGTACCAGTTTAACATTTAAAGGCTGACATCTCAATCAATACAGCATCCATTCATTACTGTGACTGAGTGTCAGCCTAGATGACTTCAATCCAATCATAAGGCAGGACTTTCTGACTCAAAAACAAGGCTGGTACAAGAATATACAACAGTAAATTAGATAAATACCTGAAGGAACAAAAAATTTAGCAGAGCTTTGAGGAAAGAGCAGGGCATTGGGATGAATTGCAGAGGTCTTTCAAAGTGCAGGCCCAGGTATGATGGGCCAAATGGCCTCATTCTCTGCTGTAAGATGCAGTGTACTCTTTTGTTGTTAAAATCAGAATATTTTCAAAACAAATGGCCTTGGAATGCAAATAGTTTAATCTGTATTCTTCATTTAAATTTATTTGTGAGAAGTAAATGAACCTTATGAAGCTCCCATGACTGAGTGCTTTTCCATTATGCTTAATAGGTTCTGAACTGAAAAAAGTGGATAATCCTTAATTCTCCCATCATTAACAATGGGTCCCAGCACAGACAAATGTTCTGCGTGTGAATGAATGGGGGAACTTATGGTTATCCCCCATCAGAAAAAAAAATGCCGGATTTTGATTCTGTGGCCTTTATTTGCCCATGGCACAAACACAACAGGGTCGCGTATCGCTCCCACAAACTGCCCAGTTTATGTCTTCACCTAACGTGAGGAAATGTCTGTGTGGATGGGTGTTCCTGAGATTTCAGCCGCATGGAAATATCATGAAAAAGAAAACAACCCATCAAGAATGCACGACATAAGGGCAGGTAGGAATTTGGTAGTTTTGCTTAATTTACATTCCGAGGCCAGAGAGTAACTTTGCAGAACATATCCTTAGTAGAAGAAAAGGTTGGGTAGAGTCCAGTTGAGGATGAGTTGAAACAAATCTGTGGAAGGAGCTAGTTTGGTGCATTGAAAGGTCTTTTCTTGTCCCAGATGGTCATATTTTGAATGTTATGAGATGTGAATAACAATTCATGATTAGTAGAAGGAAGGACAGACTTTAGAGCACTTTTCAGAGCCACCAGACCTCTCAAAGCACTTTTTAGCCAATGAAGTGCTGTCACCATTCAACAGGAAACATGGCAGCTAATTTACACAGAAGTTCCCATAACTAGCAATGTGATTATCACCAGAAAATCTGTCCTTTTGTGATTTTGATTAAGGGATAAATAGTGACCAGGAAAACAGGGAGAGCTCCCCTGCTCTTTTTTGAAATAGTGCCATGGGATCTTTTACATCTGCCTGAGCAAACAGATGGGGCCTCGGTTTAATATCTCATTCTGAAGCCAGCACCCCCAATAGTACAGCACTCCTTCAGTACTGTCTTCCTCCTCCTTCAGGTACCATGCCCTAAGAGGGCCTTGGTGACCATGGACTTCCATTGGATTGGTCCATGATTATACTTGGCAAAGTACTGTGGTGGTTTGCATTACCTTCTGCAGAATGGCTGACCAGGAAACTCTCTGACTCTCACTGCCTGCCATTGGTGTACTGGAAGGATTTACAGGCTGATAATCAACCTGTCTGGCCACATTTTGAATTTACCTTCTGTAACCTTCAAGTCCTTGAGTGCACAGGACATGAACCCAGAGCTTCTGGCTCAGAGGCAGGGATGCTACCACTGTGCCACAAGACCCCTCCCTCAGTACTGTACTGGAGTAATAGCCTTGATTTTTCACAACCAGCACCATCACTATTGGTCCTTCATCTCATTTGCTGTTTCTGAGATCTTGCTGTACCAAAATGGCCACGTCTTAAAAGAAAACACTCTCAGACATGGGCATCGCTGCAAAAGGTGGCGTTTGTTACCCGTGCCTAACTGCTCTCGACAGGGTGGTGGCGAGCTGCCCTTTTGGACCTCTAACAATCCCAGTGGTGAAGGTGCCCCCCACATGTTAGATATGGAGTCCCAGGGCTTCAATCCAACGGCGCTGAAGGAACATGAATTATGTCTAAGTTTGCCTACCAAACATCAGTGACGACACTTCAAAAACGATTAATGGTTGCAAATTTCTCTGGGTGTCCTGAGGACTTGTTTCTTAATTTTCATCATGCACCAGATGGCGCTGCCATTGCAAAAGGGAATCAAAGAGCCTTAAAAGGCGAACTAGAAAATGTCACAGTGCAGGTGGAGTAACGTTCTGGTGCTCGCTCCTGGAGTAGTGTTGGTGCAGAGTCCGAGCTGAAAGGACAAGGTCAGAAATTCCACCACGGTAATCCCTCAGGACTCCTGCGAACCGCTGTCATTGATAAAAGCTGCAAGAACTGTACATTTCTGCACAGTTCTGGTTTTCTACCACTCAAACTAAATGGATAATATAAAAAAATCAATGACTTACCGATCTCTGTGATACAACGACCTGCCTCGGAAGACGCTGAAACCCCTTAAACATAAAATCGCATTAGGTCAGAACAAGTTTCATTGAGTCACTTTTAGACTATTCAATTCTTGCGTCACTTTTATGAAAATTTGCTGCCAAACTTTATAAATTGCATCAGATATAAAGGCAACTAAAAATACAAACTGTATAAATTTGATATAAGATCTAAATACTTATTGTTTTTTTTCCCCTTTCATCGCTGCTCTTTGATTCAAGTCTTCGGCCTGTTACAGTTATTTTTACTCATTTCACTAAACTCTCAGGACTTTGATATTTATTATGTATCTGGTTTGAAGGCATTCACTTACAGATTGGAAGTCTGTGTCGGCTTCGCCCTTTAAACCCCAAGGCTCCTGTCCCCAAACTGCAAGAGAAGAGCATGATAATAAAAGTAGGGCGATCATTGTCCCGCTTCCTCTGCTGATGTTTTGCAGTGTGAAGCTGGATCAGCTTTAGTTTGAACTGACTGACTCACACTGATTAGTCCCGGAGGGCATGGCTGAACTGGAGAGGTGGTCCCCTGGCTGCAGCCTAGTTGGCTCCCCCACTTTCTGTCCTTTTGCTTTGAAAGTACATTTCAGAGTTTATTTTAAAACATGATTTTTGTTTTAAAAAAAAACAACTTGGATATATATGCTTAGAAAGACAAATTTGCAAATCTAAGGGTGAAGTGGATGTGGGACTAATTGGGACTATTTCAAACAGTTGCCATAGGCACGATACATGGTTCTGCGCTACATGGTTCTTTGGTGGGTCCACAAGGGGAATATGCAAACGTTTGAGGGTATCCCCAGGAACTGGAAGGAGTGATGGAGGCTGAGCTTATACTGCAGCCTGTGAATTCAAATCGCCCTTTGCAACCTTATGACACTTCAGGGGGTATTCTCAATTATCGCCCACCTGTTTCTTGTCTGAATAACAAGCAGCCCGAAGAGGAAAATTGGAGATGGGGGAATGTAGGCTGCCCCTTGCATGCTCAAGGCAAATGGACAAGTGTTAATGGACAAATAGCCACCCACCTATCCACATGTGAGGATCTTTAAATGTGCACATCGGGGCTTGACCATGTTGCTGGAGCCCAGTTGAAATTTTGAAGTACAAATGAATGGATTGTGTGTGATATACACTCCTCCTGTTTGTGCTAGATAGTGTTTAGCCCATGCAGTGATTCCCTAAGGGAAATGCTGATGGCTGCTCCACAAAAAGGCACCCAAACAATTCTTTTTCCCTTTTGAGCCAACATTCTCCTCTTCCCGGTTCCACAAATATACTACAGCAGGCTGCTGACTCATGTGCAGCTATTCCTGGGATCAGCATCTCACTCCCCAACCCCTGGGGTCAGAGTCACACCTTCAGCCAATTACTCAGTCCGCTCCAGTGGAGTGCTGATTTGCCCTTACAGCTCGAATGAGGCTCAAACCTGTTGTAGGGTGGCCAAGTTGTATTATTAATGATTGAGTTGATCTGCAGACACTTCTTGGGTGGAAACATTAACTTTGATCACAATATACTCAGCAGCAACTACACGTGTGCTTTCAGCTCCAACTCTATCTCTACACTGACTGCTAAGGTAGCCCAAGCTACCCTGCTATTGGTTATTACAGATCATGTGATTTTCCTTAACAAGTATTATTCTTAAAGGTACATTACACACTAAATTAAACCATAATTACTACATTCCTCCCCCTTTAACTCGGCTATACATATTATATTTACGAGGACACATTTTTAAAGACAACATAATATTTATGCTGGGTAAGGAATTTACAAGTTCAGTCTTTTAGGTGGTTTCCTGGTACATATGGAATGTCGCAGCTCCAAGATTCATTGTCAGGTATCTACTTTTCTGGAGATGCCTGAACATCAGGTGCTTGGGTGGGCACCTGCAGTTCTGTATCCTCAACTCTTACAGGAACATCAGACACATACCCTCAACAGGAAACACAGAGCTGGTCATGGTCACTGGTGGAACCAAATCTTGATGATTTGTCTCTCTCTTCCTTAAATGGTCCACATGTTTACGGATGACCTGGTCTTCCACCTCCACATGGTAAGATAGATGTCCAGTCACTGCACTTATTTCACCCGGTAACCTCTTTGATCTTTCCCCGATGCTTATCACGTATACCAGCTCTCCCACGGTAAATTTCCTCTCGCGACTATGCCAGTCGTGTTTAGTTTTCTGGCTTCCCTGATTCCTTTCCACCTTACCCTCTAAACACAGCATTATTAAGCTCAATCTCATCCTGAGACGGCATTTCAACAATAACTTTGCGGGTGTGACACCTGTTGTTGTGTGAGGGGTGGTTCTGTAATGAAAAGAAAGCGTGCTAGCTTGGTTGCTAAGGAATCACCAGTTGGCTTTCTAATGCCTGTTTTGGACGTTTGAACTGCCCTTTCGGCCTGTCCGTTTGAGGAAGTGTGGTACAGTGCAGTTTTTGCATGAGTGATACCGTTGAAGCTGATAAACCATTGAAACTCAGCACTAGTAAATGCCGTGCCGTTATCGGAAATGATTACTTCTGGTGGTCCGTGAATGGCAAAACTCTGACGCAGGTTCTCAACTTTAACGCCTGACATTGGTGATTTCACTAGCTAATGGTCCAACCATTTTGAATGGGCATTGACAATGAGCAGAAAATTCGTTCCCAGGAAAGGTCCAACGTAGTCAATGTGTATCCGCACCCAGGGTCTACCTGGCCACTCCCATGGGTGTAATGGAGCTGTCGCTGGCAACTTTTGCAGTTGCTGACATTGCACACAGTGCTTTACTAAACTCTCTATTCTGCCTTCCTCCCAGGCCACCATAGATAATTGTGTGCTATGGTCTTCATTCAGGAAATTCCTGGATGGGCACTGTGTAGTTGAATTACAAGTGGCTCCCCTCTCTTTGGAGGAATTATCACTCGTGATCCCCACAATCGGAGGTCATCCTGGCTGGTTATTTCATGTCTTCTGTTGAAGTACAGTCTCATTTAATCAGATACAGACTCCTGTGACCAACCACGTAGCACTTGTTCTCATATTTGTGATAGACTTGTCCAATCTCTGATCTGTCTAGCATGTACCGGCAAAGAATCTAAGAAATTTAACAGCAAAACAGGTTCCTGTGGAACTGGATTGTGCTCATCATTTTCTTGTAAAGGCAAATGACTAAGGGCATTGGCGTTTGCGATTTGTTTGCCAGGCCTATGTATAAAAGTGTATTCATATGCTGCCAGAATTAAAGCCCTATTAGTATTTCTGTATCTTCTTTCTACGTGCCTTCTTCTTTCTAGCATAGACTTTAATCTCGGCCTTTTTGACTTCACTATTGGCCAGGCTTCTCTCAGATACAAACTCAGCTTGTCTGAGATCAGTGGGTGAGTCTCCCAAAATTTCATTATCTGTCTGCTTCTTGGAAAATTCTGTGATTTTTGCTTCCTAAGCCTCTTTGGCTTCATTTAGCTGATTCTTCAGCTCTTCCATCTCTTTTTTGTACTTGTTTGCTGCCTCCTGGAAAATTGAACATTTTTGTTTCTTCTCTGCCAACTCATTCTTCAGTTTGTTCAGAGAGGTGCTGAATTCTTTCTGTTTCTCTTCATACTTTTCCAGAGGTACAAACTTTGACTTGAGGGCATCTTGTAGTGTGTGAAGGTCTTTCAACAGATTTTCTTTTTCCCTTGGAAGGTTGCCCACCTTGTCTCGAACTTTGTCATCAAGCGGGGTCTCTTTGAGTTTCTTTTGCTGTTCTTCCAGGTTCTGACTTAAGACAGCCTGCATTTCTTCAGATTGTTGAGTCCTTACACACTCCTTTTTCAGAACAGGAACATTTCCAGCTTCCTTTTGGAATCCCAATGGCCAATCAAGGTTGATTTCCCTTAGCCAACTTTGCCCTTGAAGGCTTGGTCCTCTGCCTCTCAATACCAACACTTGTAGCTTTGCCAATTGGCTTCTATAATGGATAATTACTCTGCTTATGCCTTTTTCTTGAATGTCTTCACCTGTATATGTTTTTAGCTTGGCAGCTGTTTGTTCTAAACTCAATTGATGTTCACCATTATTCAAATACCTGAAAGTATGTTCCCCAATTACTGTAGTGGAAGGTCTCGTGTCCACTTCCATTTTAACAGGTTTGCCATTTACTTTCGCTGTGACAAATATTGGTTCTGTCTTTCCAACTTTCAGATTAAACAGCGAGTAAATGTCTGAATTTATTGTTTCAGGCTCTTCTACATTGTAGATTTCATTGGGCTTCTTCTTTTGTTTACAAGCCTGCTTCAATCTTTCCTTGCACTGCCTCATTATATGCCCATTTCTGTGACAATAGTAGCATTCGATTTTTTTTAAATGGCCAGTCGCTAAAAGGCTGGTTGTTTCCACCTCCATTAAAATTATTCTTCGATTTCACTGCTAAGTTATTTTTCTTTATTCTTCGGCCAGCGGGGGCTGTTTCCCACTCCTTGGTAGAATCTCTCTTTTTCATGACCTTTTCGGCTGAGGTTTCCCGTCCAATGTGGAGGACAGCACCATTTTGCGCAGCCTGTATTGCTTGTGAATCTCTTCCTGCGCTTTCCATGGCCAGCGCTATTTCTAGCGCCTTCTTGAAATCCAGATTCACTTCGGACAATAATCTTTTCTGAATAGTGTCCTCTTTCACACCACACACTAAACGATGTCTGAGCATATCGTTCAGAGTCATACTAAACTCATAATGTTCCATTAGCTGCTTTAAATTTGCCACATAGCATGCAATTGTCTCACCCGGGGCTCTATTTCGTAAATTAAACCTGAACTGCTGCATTGTGACTGAGGGCTTTGGTTGAAAATAACCCTTCATGAGGTCCACCAATTCATCAAAATTCTTCAAACCTGGGGCACTGGGTGCTGTAAGACTTTGAATCAGACTGTAGGCTTTGCTCCCACAAGTACTCAAGAGGATTGCTCACCTCTTCTCTTCCCCCATAATCTCATTTGCTTGAAAAAAGAACGTGAGGCACTTTATGTATTGAGACCAATTGCCTGTGGCTGGTTCAAAGGGATCAACTCTCCCAAATTGTGGCACTTTGAGAGGGGATAGCTTCTTCAATTCTAACAGATCCTGCTACTTACCATCACTGGGAAAGGTACAGTGCCAATTTCTTTTTAACTTGATTTCTTCTGTTCAATCCTGTTTTATCCTCATCGCCAGTTTGTTGTAGGGTGGTTGAGTTGTGCTATTAATGGTAGAGTTGATCTGCAGACGTTTCTTGGGTGGAAACATTAAATTTGATTACAATATGCTCAGTAGTAATTACACGTGTGCTTTCAACTCCAATTCTATCTCTACACTGACTGCTAAGGTAGCCTGCGCTATTCTCCTATCGGTTGCTACAGATCATGTGATCTTCCTTAACAAGTATTTTAAGGTACATTACACACCAAATAAAACCATAATTACTTCAAAATCTGAAAATGGTTCCAGCCTCAAACGCTAGCACAGCCACACCACTGACTTCATGTCCTCTCTGGATGGAAGCCAAAAACTTCCCTTCACCACCACCGCCACCACCCACCTCCCCCCAAACCACCCACCTTGACACCCACCTGGCCTTGGTAATCTCCTGAGTTTTACAGAAAAATGTGCATTGGTGCATGACCCAAAAGCAGGTTTGACAGTATGACTTCAGCCAACAGGTATTTTATGCACAAGAAGGACAAGAGAGTAAGGAAACAGAAGCTGGGAATGTAAGAAACTAAACTTCATTTAATAAATAACTCAGTCAGCTTCGGACCTGGTGGCTTTGGGAGTTAATTGCATTGAGTAACCTGATGTTGGTTCTTGTTGATAAAACATGTGGCTGAATTTTAGTTTGTTGCTGGAGAAAACAGAACACGTCAATGGAGTAAATAAAGCCACTTCATTAGTGATTTCCCAATCACTAATGTAGTCAACATAATTATGGCCTTGGCTTCCTTTCACTATATACAGCAGCAGCAGCAAAGGAAATCTAATTGGACAATTGTGCAAACGCACAGCTTCCACCATCTTGTACCCACAAATTGAAATGTTTTTGGAATGTTTCACTGACTGGGTAATGTATCTCAACTTATTCGAACTGGCTTAGAGGTGAAGACTGCAGGGTAGATTTTCCTTTATGGACACCTACTGGACATTTGAGCAAGCATTTCCACACATTTCCCTGCCCTGTGTCACTTACACAGCCTGGGCAAACTGCAGACATGTGACTGCTCCTTATCCAGAGTGGGCCTTTCTCTTGAATATCAGGCAGGAAACAGGCACACAACTGCACACCTGCAGCTGTGCTCCAAACCAGCACCATTGGGAGTCCTTAAGATGCTAAACCAAGGTACTGTCTGCCTCTTTAGGTGGCTGTGAAAGGTTTCAGGGCACAATTGGATGAGGAACCAAATGCTCTGGCTGATTCTATTCTTATCCAGTAGCATCTAAATATAACAATGATTCTTTACTCCTTTCATTGTTCTTCATGGAACATTGTTATCACCGAATGATTTGCCATATTTGCCTCCACAACAGTCATTGCATTTCAAAAAGTAATTTATGGTGTGAAGTATTTGGAGAAGTTTCATTGATAAGGCATTAATTTTGTATGAGTATTTATTTCTTGTCTCTTTATGTCATTTAAGCAACCACTTGGCTAAATGTTCATTTTTATATCTCTATTCATGATCTTCACTTTGCTGTAGCACCACATATACTGTTCCGATCTGCTAAGATTTATTCTTCAGGCAAGCAGTGCAAAATTAAAGGAAATACTTGAATATTCTTTGCCATCTAAACAACTGAAAAGCAAGTCCAGGCTGCTAACTTGTATTTAATAGTTTGTACTGAATACTTCTGGATTATCTAGTTTGAAGTATGATTGTTTAACAATTTCCTCTGTTCAGTTAAAACGACTTCCAAAGTAGAAGCTTTTTCCATTTACCTGGGTGCAGCCATTAACTGCCATGGAGATAGGCTAATAACCTTTACACACGAGGTAATGGTGTCAGAGGAGGGTTACCTGCTGCTGACTAACAGATAGGAAACTTGCCTATGTGTTTCAAATTCACAGTTTCCCTCATTTCAACAGAGTGCAAATCTGTTTTAGTACAGAGAAAGCTGCTTTACAGTAGAGTTTTTTTTTAAATGAAATCCTCAATTAAAAGAAGGTTATTGTGCACTGATATTTTTGTTTCCTGTGTAGCTGATGGCCTTCTGACACCATTACTTGGTAACAAAAGATTGTTACTGCTTTATCCAGCCTGGTTAATGGCCGCTCTCAGTAAATGGGGAAAACAGACGTTTTTGAAACTGACTTTCTCCGATGCAGATAAAATGATTTTAAAAACTGAATTATTGCTGGTCCGAGATATTGAAGAAAGCCAAATGCATTAAACATAAGTTATTTTGGAGTCTCCTTTTAATCAGTTTTTGCGATAAGTACCATTTCTAATAAAGAATTTCAAAGACGCTGTTAGTAAAGATGTGATTTCTGCTGACGGTAAAATTGAACATTTTTTTTTCCAGCTGTGCATATAAATAGTATTACAACAGAAAACGTTCAGACTGTTGTGTATTTGCAAATATTTCAGGTGGAATTTATTCATGTGAAGAATAGTTCATATAGACATGTCAGCATTCTATGTTTTTTTTTGGATTTCCAACAGCTGCAGGATTTTGCTTTTGTAGATGTGGCTATATGTTTTATTTATGAAGAAAACACAATGTTTGTGCAGCAAACATCTGTCTCATTCCCTTTCCTGCATTATAAAATCCAGTGAACCCGTTAGCATTGTTATTAGCATTTTTATACCCTTCATTGTTACTCATCATTATTCCCTTCCCTATTTCTTTTGATCAGTGCCATGAGATGCTTCTTCACCCTGACTTTGCCACTTTTTTGATGAAAGATCTCACAGACACTGGGGAATCCCTGATGAGGGGTCATCAATTTGAAATTGTCACTAAGGGGTTGGAAGAAATTTCTTTACACAAAACGTTTTTGGAGCATGACATGTTTTACACAGAGGGTAAGCTGAGACAGAAACCATTGCATCTTTTAAGAGAAAAAAAGTGGCAAAATAGCTGAAGTGGGGGAAAGATACACTGGCAGAGTAAGATTAGTCCTGGATTACACTAGCAAAGAGCTGGCATAGGTATGATGGATTCAGTTTAATATTTTCGATAGTATAAAATGAGAAACATCAAATCAGTGCCTATCATGACCACAGGCCATCCTAAAGAGCTTTACAGCCAATGAAGTACTTTTGAAGTGTAGTCATTGCTGTAACGTAGGAAATGCATAAGCCAATTTGTGCACAGCAAGTTCCAACAAACAACGTGATCATTGTTAATGGTGTGTTGATTATGTTGTTAAAGATACACAGGTGAGGGGCATTAATTGATTAAGGCCTGGAATCACTCATAAAAAAAAGCCAGCTCGGTCACCGGAGCAGTAGTTAGAGGCCTGGAAAGCTGCATCTTGTGAATAAACCTACTATTAAGGAAAAGAATTATGTCATGTTTTGTTCTTCACCATGTGGCTTGGATCCATTTGACATGGTAACAGAAAATAGTTGGCTAATGGTGAAGATTTTCTTTTTGACAGAAGACTGTAATTGGAGTTACTTCTGAGAAGAATGGCTGAAACCAAGTGTAAAGTGTCATGGTATGATTTCCCACCAATGTTCTCTGAATCTCAAAGGCAAAATGAAGTAGATATATGGACATGGGTTACGTCCTTACCAAAGAAAAAGCAAGATATGCCCTTGGCACCGTCACTTCCTACCAAAAGCAGGATCAGGTACAAAGTATTCTCAGAGTTAGAGACTCACCAGCTGGACACTGAGGAAGGTTTGGACATTCTATTAAAATTTATGGACAAAATTTATAAGAAAGGGGATCTATTAAAAGCATATGAGGCATAGTCAGACTTTGATAAATTTAGAAAAATAGATGATAATTCCATAGAAGAATACATCATGGAATTTAACAAACTTCTGCAAACTTGCAGAAATTCTATTTGGAGATTTCTAAAATTCAGTGCTCACTTTCAAATTGTTGGATTGTGCTAAAGAGTTGCACAGGATAGGCTCCTGGTCTTAACTGGAGTTAAATTCTCGGAAAGAGACATGTTTTTGGATCGGGCGTCTAAGATTTTGAAAATATTCCAGGGGAAAGCAGTCATTTCCAGCAACCTTCATAGTACAAATGGAACATTTGGCGGTGTCACAAAATACGGAGGATTCAATCATTTTGAGACTGTTCAGATACGGGGCACAGACATCAAAACAACAGAGGAATCACAGACGAAAGAAAGAAGGATGTAAACCTTTTTGGAAGATCTGTTAGACGACAGGAATGGAATAATAATAACTGAAGAAAGAGCCCCAGGAATGCCCAGGGAATTATTAACAGATGTTTCAGATATGATTTGTGGGCATCATGTGGTAAATTGTCCAAAGTGAAACAACAGAATTTTTGAGGCACAAGTTTCAGAAGGGGAAGATGACGATATTGATCAATCTGAGGGAATTGTACTGACCATAAGAAGCTTCAGTCAGATAATGAGTATACTAGTCACAGATTTATTTAATTGCACCATGTTGGGCAGTAGCTGCATGTCCACAGTATGTGGAACGGAATTGGTTGAAATGTTATATGGATTCACTCAGTAGTAAGGGTTGAAGTAAGATCAAGGACTATGAAAGATCTACTTGCTTCAGGTTCGGGGATGACAGCACATTAACATCAGTGAAAAGAGTGGTGATCCCATGTAGAATAGCAGGGGGAAGCCACTTTATTAGTCTACATGTAGTATCTAGTGAGATACCCTTGCTGCTGAGCAAGCCATCCATGAAAAAGGCACAAATGAAATTAGACGTGGAACATGATAAAGTGATTAGTCTTTGGAAAGTCAGTAGATTTACAATTTACTCAATCAGGACATTATTGGATCCTTTTAACAAAACCTAGCATCTCTAATCAGAATGATAAAGAAGGATTAATGGCACCATGTGATAGGAATTTAAGAGAAAGAAAAGACAAATTGTCTTAAAAGTTATGTTGACAATTTGCTCATCCTCTCTTGCCACAAGTTAAAAATCCTCTTTAAAGATGCAGGGGCATCTGATCGAAAACAAAGCTTATCGAAGAGATTAGTGAAAAATGTGATATATGCAAAAAGTATCGAAGGACACCACCATGGTCTAGAGCAAATCTTCTAGTAGCATAAAACTTTCATGCAGTAGTAGTTATAGATTTAAAGGTGTGGGGCAAGGATAGAAACATTTTCATTTTATATTTCATAGACATGGCAACAAGGTTCGATCTGACTACAGTAATACATGGTAAAGACAAGAGTGATTGTGGATAAAATCATGGAAAATGGATAAGGACTGGGACTGGATGTACTGGCTAAATTCCTAACTGAGAATAGTGGGGGAATTTGCCAATGATGAACTCGGAGAAACGTGTGAAAATATGAATTTGTAATGACGAACACTGTAGCTGAATGTCTGTTCACTAATGGGGTTTGTGAAAGAAATCACTCAGTGACTGATGAGCTGCTTCACAAGATCTTAGTTGACCAACCAATTTGTAAGCTAACATTTGCCCTGGCGTGGACAGCCCATGTGAATAACTCAACTTCAAATGCTTGGGGGCAATAGTCCCTCTTGGTTGATCTGAGAAAAATCCCAAAATACCTTTGGTGATGTGTGATCACCGCCCCCCCCAACTGGCCATGGATGGCACTACAATTAGCTCCACCTTTCCTAAGTCCTTGAATGCCCGACATGCAGGGAGAAGGGCATTCATCAAGGCAGAAGGCATCACATAAGACCATCAGAGATAAACTTTAATCCTGGGGATTTAGTATACTATAAAAGAGGTCAGAGAGTGGAAAGGTCTGGCTACAGTGATAGGGTGTGATGGGAAGGCAGCAATTCTGAAAAATGATAACCAAACTATTAAGGTCCATTCATCCCGGTTAATCGGGATTGATTGTAAACTTGCAGAATCTGAACAATTAGCAGAAGGTGATGGGACACCCTGTGTACATCGCAACTCATATGTCTGTCAGTTCTGAGGAGCAGAATATGGTAGATAAGGGGATGGATAACAATAGACAAAGTGATAATGATGCACAGAATTGGGCTAATTATCCCACAATGCAACTGCCAAAAATTGGTACTATGGTAACATTCGTACCTAAAGGGGCCAATGAATGGAGGGATGAGGCTACTATGGAGAGAAAAGGGAAAGCCACTGGAAAATTCAAACATTGGATAAATGTCCATTATGATGGACAAGAGGTAAGATCCATGATTGGCAAAATGAGGTGAAAATGTGGAAAGCTAGAAAATGCAGTGCGAGTTCCCATAGCAGATCTGGAAGTGACTCTGACCCGAGGGAAAAGATCATGTACTGGCAACAGAACTTCTGATCATAGGAGGGCAAAGTCATGTAGCAGTTGTACAGAATGAGATAGGAGGGCAAGTAGAGGCCCTAGTTTGACTGGAAAAAGGACTATAGAACAAACTAGGAATGCCACTAAAAGTAGAAGTGCTTATAATCGGGATGTTTTGGTGGCTACAAACATATCAGAAGATGAATTGATAAGAGATGTGAAACAAAGAGTCAGATCATTGAAAAGAATCTGGTGTATACTCTGAAGTGTCACATAGGAGACAACCAGCGGTACCACACAGGTGGATATGTACAGAAAAAGTACTTCCTGATGGGACATATAAGGCCAAAGCAAAACTAGTGGCTTGGGGTTTTGAAGAGAGATATTTGTGACCAAGATGTTAGAGTGGACTCCCTCGCTGCAGGAATATTGATCATGAAGATTTTCTTCGCTCTCTTAGCCACATATTCTTTGGAATGTAAGTCAATCGATATTAAAGCTGCATTTATGAAGGGTGAAAAGGAAATGTGTGATGTAGAAGGAAGCTGGGAAAATTAAAGGAAGGTACTTATAGATTAAGTGATGCATCGAGGGTATGGTATTTCCCATTTAGGTCTGTCTTGCTGAAAGTAGGTTATATTCAGCTGAAAACAGACCCAGCAATGTTCTACTGGTATTACAAAGGGAAACTTGCAGGCATCTTTGTGATGCACATCGATGATTTTCTATGGGAAGGTTCTGCAGAATTTGAGCGATTTGTTATAGGTAAGATAAAAGGGGAATTTAAGATTGGAAGTCGGACTATGGGACCCTTTAAATATATAGTGCGAGACAATAAGCTGAATAAGTCAGGAGTAGCCTTAAATCAACAATCATACCTAGAAAGTGTTAAGTGTACCCTGATGAATCGAGCCAGGCCCTCACAGAAAGATGATCTTGCATCCAAGGAAGAAACAGACCATTTAAGAAATTTGACTGAACACTTTAACTGGTAATGCACACAGACAATACCTGATGCCTTTTATGATGTATTGGGACTGAGTACTATGATGAAACGTGCTACAGTTGAGGAGATTCTGAGGGCAAACAAAACCTTAAAATTAAATTCAGAGAAATGCGTTCTCGAGTTTCCGTCCTTGGGTGACTTGCAAGATATGAAGTTTGTCCTCTTTAGTGACGCTTCCCATGCAACCTTCCAGATGGATCCTTGAGTACAGCTGGGTTTATCATATCCTTGTTGGGGGAAAAATGGAAAGTGTTTTTCCTTGGCCTGGGAAGCCAAGAAAATGAAGGTGGTTAAAAACACCCTAGCTGCAGAAAGTGTGTAATCCCATCTCCTCCTAAAGGTTAATAAATATTCCACTTACTCTGCACAAGTGTCCTGCAAAAGAAGATGTTTTGTGCTGCCCCCGTCATCTCAGTGGAAAGTTAGACACCACATACAGAGCAAAATGTTTTCAAAGGGAATAAATAAGTTTAAATATTTCTTAAAGTAACCAGACCAATTTGTGTCTAAAACCATATCTGAATAGTCAGGCAATTTGCTTTGCTGCAGCACGCCATCTAGTGCTACAATAATATTTGAGATACAACACTAGCATCCTATTTGATTTTGGGTGCATATTGAGGTGAGGGTCCATTACACTCTCAGACACTCTTAAATTAGACAAGCTTCCTGGTGTGTGTACAAAATGACTTTTCATGTCATAATTTATTCTCGATGCTGCAGGTCATTAAAACCTATAGCAAGAACTTCCAATGACTGGCGTTCCTAACGCTGGAAGATCTTTGCATCGTTCATGTCCAAACCGGGAGCCGTAAGCGACAGGTAGGTAAGAGAGCATTGGTGAGGCTTGCTAGAGTTTCATAATATTACCAGCACAGACACAATGGACTGAAAGGCCTCCTTCCCTGATGTATCAATCTATGGCTTTTACTTCATTTGACTTCAGAAAAATTTTGAAATATGGAAAATGGGTTATTGATTTACTATCACCCATTTCGCACGATTGCACAAAGTGAATATTCCCCACACTGTGGGAAATGCTGATGTTTGTCAGGATGAGGAAGCACAGGGTGAGTCATTAAGCACCAATCAGGAAGAGACACCAAGAGAAAACAACTGGTTCACAGAAGCCCAACATGTTGATCACCCCCACTGACTTCTGTGCAGAAAATAACCCTCGTGGTTTTGCTTTCAAATGGAGGCCAATAGAGAATGAGGGTCAAATTGAGAAACCACTAGCTTTCTCACATGTGACATTGGAATCCACTGAATTGAGGGAGGAAAATTATCTTTAACAATAAAATTAAAGCTCTGCATTCTTGACATTTAGATCAGTGTCTGTCTACCTGTGGTAATCTAGAATGGCTATTTTTGCAATGGCCAGGATTTTCTGTGCCCGTCAGCGTTGGGCATGTTCGGTGGCGTGGGCAGTCAATATGGCGCCATAGGTTTCACAATGGCGTGAAACCAGTTTGCGATTGTCCGCTCAGCCTGCTGATGGAGGGCTGCGTTCCCTGCCATCAGACGTCGGGAACCTCATTGTAATACATCAGCATATCATTATAAGGCCAGCCCGCCGGACTCATCCCCCCTACTGGATTGCCCGCACCATCGGCGGGAAAGTACGCCAACGTATTTCACAACAGCACATTACCGAGGTGCACCTGATCGGCTGCACTTCGCATGGGACTTCGAGGTTTGTTTGCCTACCTTTCTTCGGTCAGCATTCGCAGTCATCAGCGCCAGGCTTCACAGACAGCACCACATCACTTTTAGGTGGGCTCACGGCAGGTCTCTACCTACCAGACCAGCCACGTGTGGGTGGCTTTTCAATGGCTGTAGGGCTAGGGCTTGCTAGGCGAAAGGGGAGAAGTGGCCTCAGGCAAGGGAAGAGACTGCAGGAGGAGGAATGCCTGGGAAGGAGGGTAACCCAGGGTGTGTGTGTGGGGGAACATGTTGATCTATGCAAGTGGCCTGAAGATGGTGAGGGCTGAGGAGGCATTCTCCAGAGGAGATGAGTCCTGATGGACATGTGAGGGTGTGTGTGTGAGAATGGATGGTGATGCCCCTTGAGCTGGCAGTGAGTGAGATGCCAGTGAATGTGTGATGGGCTTGAGTGTGTGAGTTTAGAGTGATGAGATGGTTGCCAAGCCCTGGCAGCATGGATGAGATCATTCATTCCCTATCGGCATTGGATGGCCAACCTCTTCTGTGCAGCATTGGCATTGATCACCACTGCCATCGTCTACCAAGCCGGAGTGGTAATGTAGCTGCCCGTCCTGCAGCCAGAGCGGGCCTAGAGGACATCACAGCGGCTTCCACGGTGTCCAGAAGGAGCTCGAGAGCTGCAGTCTTCTTGCCTTTCGGGGCCATGTCTTCTTTGCTGCAGTCCTGGGCTGGAAGCACTGAGCATGGCTGGACTTTAAATATGGCGCCCGGCGTGATGAAGCAGTGAGGTTATGGCGTGGTGGACGAATGAGAGCCCACCCGCCATTGAAACGGCGTGTTTCCTGGGAATGCATAAGTAATGCGGCAGGTTTGAGACGTTACGGCATGAAAAGCCGCCATTGCGGCCGACAGGTAAAACCCACCTGCTATAGCACTTGTTGCAAATCTGGGATGATTCCACCCAATGACTCTTTTTGGATGATTAGCAATAATTCATATTTTTGCACTTGGCTAAACAAGATGTTACATGGCAGACTGGAAAACAGCAATTACCAAAGCTGAAATAGTTCAGGCTAATGAATTCCAGTAACTATCAGCTCCAATCACATGTGCTTCTAATTCTATGCCATTAAACAGTGCGATTTAAAAAATATAACATGTTGGGTATATTGAGCTGGCAAAGGATATTGTTAATTAAATTAGAGTAACCTCAGCTATTATTGGCCAAGTTAAAGAATGTTCCGTCATTCCAGCATTTCTTCAATCAAATTAATGTTTAGTTCTTAATTAAGATAATTAAACAGTTTGGGATATCCTCAATTAAGTCAAATTATCATCAGGCAATGTATAGTATCCTCGCTTGATTTAAGCCGATTCTAAATTGAGTCAGACATGCTCAGTGATATGAAATATTAGTTGGAAGCTAAACAAAAGATATAATCAAATGCACTTTTGATGTTAGATTTTTTTTAAATATTTAAAATTAAAAGAATGCTATCAACGTAGGGTAAGCTAACAAAACAAACATGATCAGATTAAAAACTAGCTTGCCTCTTTTGATTGCTGTTGTGCGTTTTCCAGTGAGGTAGATTTATAAATCATTAACTCTCACTTGTATCTGCCCAGCATCAGGGCCATCAAAACCTTTGAACTCCTTTCATTTCATTGCCTCAATAGGATGGCTAGACTGTATCCATTGCAGATTTTTTTTCCTGACACTCCCACAGGAAAGATGAAAGTTTATCTGTTGGCTTGCTGCATGCAGGCACAAACGGCAACAAGCAAGGGAAAGAGTCAATTAAAAGCCACAGAAGTCAAGGGAGAAATTTAAGATCAGATAAGTAAATGGTTAATTATAGAAAGCAGAAAGGACTCCTCAGAGGTGTAGTGTCAGACTAGGGGCAACTGTTGAGTTTAGCCACACAATAATTCAGATGCACCAGGATAGATTTATACCTCCACTACATGGGCATTAAGCATCGCCAAGTTGGAAGAGCACCAAGAGTGTTGCACACTCACTATGAAGCTCACCCCAGATTTTTCTTCCAATAATTTAATTGGGGAGAGAATCAAGCAGATTCCATAACAGGTATGTGCTTCTCCTTCTATACTTTAAATATACCTTGATTCTCATTTACAATAAATTTTGACAGTGTCTTGCAACTCCACAAATTCTACCACCTAGATGGTCAAGGGCAGCAGGCTCAATGGAAATACCACGTTTCCTGCAAGTTTCCCTGCAAGTCACACACCATCCTGACTTGGAAATACATCACCATTCCTTCACTGACACTGGGCCAAAATCCTAGGGCCTGTATTCTACCCTCGGAGTGCACCTGATGTAAAACCCGCTCCCAGCCGAGTTCGCGCTGTGAACGCGATCTTACGCTGGGCAGCCAATTAAGGCCTCCCTAGCATGTAACACGACTGCCGATGTGCTTTCCGTGCACGGGGTGGGAATGTGTCAGGCGGCAGGTCCAATGGGGACCTGGCAGGGTGTTCAAACAACGGAAGAGGCAGCTCCCTGAAGGCTGCCAGGGCTTGTGGGGGAGGCTGAGGGAGCTGTTTGGAAACAATCCAACAAATGTCCTGCCATCCAGACAGGGCCTCAGCACCTGGTGGACATGGAAGACAGGAGGGCAAGTCGGGTGGGCACTCTGCCCCCCCCCCCCATTTCTCAGATGAGTGCCTGGGAGTGCTGGTCAATGAGGTCAGTGCCTGGTGGCATATCCTCATGCCCACCTTACCAATGACACCTGGACAGAGGTAGCCACCCAGGTCTGTGGGCACAACGTGGCGCGTTGCACATGGCTTCAGTGCCACAAAAGGCTCAATGATCTCCTGCGGTCAGCAAGGGTAAATGCAGAAATGGCATGGACCTGCTCGGAGAACATTAGTCAGGTGCCCGTTGCTTGGAACGTTCAGGGGTCTAAGAATGCCTATGCCAACTGGCACTGAAGCCTGCCCTGCCAAGGCTGGGATATCAGCACGACTGGCCTCAGTGCACTGCAGGGTGAGATGTACCACAGTGACACGGTCTGCCTAATGCCCAGGTGGGAGGGCGGGTGGGAACCAGCAAAGGACCTTCAGAGAGACGGAGCAATACGAGACTATTTTTCCCTGTCAGGAGA
Source organism: Cetorhinus maximus (assembly GCF_964194155.1). NCBI lineage: Eukaryota > Metazoa > Chordata > Chondrichthyes > Lamniformes > Cetorhinidae > Cetorhinus > Cetorhinus maximus. The sequence continues at coordinate 8,554,603 of NC_135890.1, forward strand.
AGAGCAGTCATAACGCTGCGGAGCGGCACAGAACAGATGGAGGAGGGCAAACTCCCTGCATCCTCACAAAGCATGTAAGCGATGCACTGGAGCTGGAATGCCATGGGCCAGCTCACTCCTCTGGTCGTGGTGAGGCAGGGGTCTCAGATAAAGGTAGGAGTGCAGGTGACAGACGCGTGTGCGGTGGGTATTGGAAACATAATGGGCTCCTCTCATCAGAAACTGAACTGTCGTAGCCAGAGAGCCCACTGAAGCTCCAATGCAGATGGCACCATGCAGCAGATCTCCACCGTCTCCTCAGCCTACCCAGCATGCAGAGTGACTATGATGATTGAATGTACTGATCTTTTGCCTTCCTCTCGCAGATGCACCAGCTGCAGGAGCTGCTGGTGACCCCAAAGACCTCCCATTGACTCAGAGAAAGACATCACACCTGTGCCAACGTCACACTCTCTCACTGAACCAGGCACCAGCGCAGATGCTCACCCATCAGCGGGCATTAGTTATTCAGCTCAGCGGGTATTACACAGTGATGAGGACACATCCCACTCATATAAGGAGCTGGCAGAGGCAGAAAGGTCCAAGGGAGTCCACAGTGGGAGCACAGCTGGAGACCAGGACCATGCTGTGTCTGAGGCAGATGATGAGCCTTTGGAGTCGTCCATCAGGCAGCAGATGCTGGATGTCCAGCGGGATGCACGGGGAGAACTGGCGGATCCATGAGGGTCTGTGCCATGGAGGAGTCCATGCAGAGGATGAGTTCTGCATTGACCCTGAGCACCGAGTGCACTGCCTCCTCCATTGAGAGAGTGGCGACTCTCATGGAGAGGCAGCTTCAGGAGCAGACTCAGAGGTTCCTGGGGTTGCACTCGGACCTGCAAGCCTTACACAGACAGTCACCTCAGGAGATCACCTAATAGATAAGGCACCTAATCTCCCTGCTAGGTCCCCGTCCATCACTGGTGAGCAAGGAGGTACAAACGCACCTCACGCTGGCAGGCGAGCTGCCTGTCATCCCTGTGGGATTCTCTCAGGGCGCTCTGGACGAGGGCACCAGCTCCTCTGCACCTCTGCCAGTGTCCACTGCATCTGATGATGCCACGGTGACTGAAGAGTGCCCAGCCGTGGGACCAGATGCACCCGCCCAGGCAGAGCCTGCTCAGGCTCCGGCGACCAGGGGACGACCGCCAAGATTCATCAGAGCCACCAGGACAGCAGAGTCACAGGCTGCCTCCAACAGCATTGTCAGCGAAGGGGAGACATCAAGACACAGCACCCGCAGATGTAAGTTGAAGACACCTTGAGCACAACAGGGGCGTTTCACAGGTGACATTTTTTTGCGTTAATTATTTTGACTCTTGTGTTAGGGATGGAGACTTTGATTGTTCTTTGATTGTTTATGTGAAGTAACATAAACATTTATTAGACTTAAATGGGCTGAGTTGTCTGGATGATATGATAGGTGCCAGATGCAGCGCAGGCTTGTAAATGTATGGCATTGTGGGGTGTTAGGTTGTGTTCTCATTTATTGAATGTTAGCAAAGGAGACGGTGCTATTGGCTTGATGAAGCATCGATGTCTTGGATGCCTGGCGGAAAAAAGGTTTGCTGGATCACAGCATCCCTGGCGTCCCTGTTTCCATGAGGGTTCCTGTCCTCTGCCTCGAGGTCCTGCGCATCCCCAGGCTCTTCCTCTGAGCCATCACTTGAGTCATTGTCCATGGCCTGTGGATCTGCCTCACTTTCCTCCCTTGCCAGAACCAGCTTGTGCAGGGTGCAGCATGCAACGATTATGAGGGAGACACACTCTGGAGGATACTGCAATGCTCCCCCTGACTGGTCCAGACATCTGAAGCACATCTTCAGCAGCCCGGTGGTCCTCTCCACCACTGCCCTTGTGGAGGCATGACTTCTGTTGTATCTCTCCTTGGCCTCAGTTCTTGGGTGACATAGTGGGGTCATCAGCCACCTCTTCAAGTGATAGCCCTTGTCACCCAGGAGCCATCCATCCACTTGCGCTGGAGCCATGAACAGCCTTGATACCTTTGAGTGCCACAAGAAGTAAGCATCGTGTGAGCTCCCAGGATAATGGGCACAAACTTGGAGAATCAAACTTGGAGTGTCCCGTGGTCAGAGACGACCTGAACATTCTTTGAGTGGAACCCCTTTCTGTTTATGAAAACTCCCGGCTCACCTGCTGGCACCTTGATGGCCATGTGAGTACAATCTATTACCCCCTGGATGTGGGGGAACCCAGCCATTGCAGTGAAGCCTCGTGCTCTTTTGCCTCGTCTTGTCCGTCCAGAAATAGCTGAACGTGCAGACGTGCCTAAAGATAGCATCAGTCATGAACTTGACACAACTGTGTGCAGCTGATTCAGATGCACTGCACAGATCCCTCACTGAGTCCTGGAAAGGGCCAGAGGCAGAGAAGTTGAGGGCCACAGTGACCTTCAAAGCCACCGGCATGGGATGTCCACCCACACACGTTGGATGTAATTTCCCGACCTATCATGTGACATATTGCTGTCACTGTGTCCCTGGAGAGGCAGAGTCTCATACGGGCAACGTAAAATCGCGGTCAATAGGCTTTTTGATGTCCTTAATTGGCCCTTTAATTGTCAGCGGGTGCTGCTCCGACATCTGTGCACGCCCACTGACCTCTGTTGCACGCGTGCGTGATGACATTGGGACGCACGCTCAACATCTTTGCGTGCAATTTTACATGCGTTCGAGTCAGGCCCGACCTCAGAACGCAAGATTCAGGCCTAGGACTCCTAACCTAATAGCCCAATGGGCCAATGTCACTATTAAGCTGCTTGGGTGCACTGGCACACAGCAACCTGGAAGGTACCATGCCACCCTTGCCCCAGGACAAACCCACACGTGCATGCCCAAGTAACATTTTTAAAGGGACCACACACTGAAATAAACTGGCCACGCACAACAACTACATTTTAAAGGGAGCACTGCTGTTGGTGCCCCTGGACCACACCGACTGCAGCAGTTCAAGAAGATGTTCATCACCCCTCCTCAAGGTCAATTAGAATTGGGCAATAAATGTCTGCCTTGCCAACAAAGCCCGTATCCAATGAACAAATAAATAAAAGGCACGAATATCAAAACTGTTACTCTCAATGTACAGACAAAACCTTAGATATGCTGTTAAATCACATGGGCTTTGTTGTTAAGATTATTGAAACTCTTTCGAGTTACCAACAGTCACAGATTGCATCTCTTTCGAGTACAATCACAGTTCTTGGTTTCCAGGAGTGGGACATGAACCCACAACCCTCTGATTCAAAGGCGAGGGGGCTTTGTTGTTAAGTGTGCACTGCATCTAGTTGCATCTCAACGAGGCAATTTCCGCTCACTTTGTGTATCTCAGGATGTGAGATCTCACGATACCATGATGCTTAAGAAGCATGGGTCATTGTTACGCTGTTGTGTGATACATTCTTGAGTGACTGACATCCACAAATTCTGTTTAAAAAAAAGAATCAGACATATAACTGGCCCAAGTTGAACAACAAAGCACTCCATGTTAGAGTGGGAGTGCAGCAGAATTCCAGACTCTAATACCAAATATCAGCATGAATGAGGTATAAGGTATCTGTAAATCTAGTTGGCCAGTCTGGACTGACAAGTCAATAGTTTTATTTATCTATTTTGTATTCTAGTGTTGGGTAGGGCTTCTCTGGACTTGCCTCTGGTGGTCTGTCTAAACGACAAATATCCCATCCTCAGTGTTTTTCGTTCTCCTTCCATCTTTGCTGTTTTGAAATCAATCCTCTTTATTTTCTATTCTAAATCATTCTTTTTTAGGATACAACAACTGTGGAACTCTTTATTTCCCTCGACCTTGCCTTCTCTCTGCACTTGGCAAGATTTCAAAACCCAAGCTGGACATTAATCATTATTGCCTCATTTACTGTGGCTTTTCTCCTATTCATTCAGCCATGACGGTGTCCTGCATCGTGGACCTTGCCTGTTCACCTAGGTTTTGCAATTTAAAGAAGAGCTCTATTGTCATTTGTCCCAGGCGCCTGTGACTTTGTAGCCTTTCCATCTGCTCCCGAGGCTGAATTTTCAGCACGACATGCGGGCACGCGCCCGACACGCACGAGCGTGAAATAGCAGGCGATGACATCGGACGAGCCTCCCGACGTCACCGCGCACTCGCGCACTATTTCGGTCGGCGGGCACGCGCTGGAGTCAGCAGCGCGCCTGCTGACAATTAAAAGCGCTGTTAAGCCCGTTAATAAATTAATTAAACTGAATTTTTCCCTCAACCTCCAAGGGAAAAAGCCAAGTGGCCTTTGGATTTTTGAGGAAATCTCATCCACGGGCGGGATGAGGTTTCCGATGTTAATTAAAAATAAAAGAAAAGTTTTTAAATCTCATTTTTAACATGTCCCTGCTCATGTGACAGAGTCACATGTGGGGACACGTTTTACCTTAATTTTAAAATCTTTATTTTTAATGTTAGAAATCTTCAGCTCCCTGAGGCAGTTCTGTGCTTTCGCTGAGTGCGCCCGCGCGCATACACTGACTTCTGCGCTCGCCCTCCTCCCCCCACCACCCCCACCCAGGCAGTGTTGAGCACATCAGCGCGCGATTCACGCTGGCTGGCCGTTAATTGGCGAACCAGCATGGGTTTGCAGTCGGCGATCAGTTTCACGGCCGCTTCCGGGCCAGCCCGCTGCACCCACCCGGTGAGGCAAAAATCCTGCCCCTGGCCTCATTACAGCCTTGGGTCCAAGTATGGACAAATGAGTTGAACTCAAGAGATGAGATGAGAGCGATTGGCCTAGACATCAAGGCAGCATTTGACCGAGTGTGGCATCAAGGAGCCCTCGCAAAACTGGAGTCATTGGGAATTGGGGGAAAGCTCTTCACTGGTTGGAGTCATACTCAGCACAAAGGAAGTTGGTTGTGGTTGTTGGAGGTCAATCATGTCAGTTCCATTACATCGCTGTGGGAGTTCCTCAGGGTAGTGTCCTCGGCCAAACCACCTTCAGCTACTTCATCAATGACCTTCCCTCCATCATAAGGTTAGAAGTTGGGATGTTTGCTGCTGATTGCACAATGTTCAGCACCATCAGTGACTCCTCAGATACTGAAGCAGTCCGTGTCCAATTGCAGTAAGACCTGGACAACATTTCAGGCTAGTGCCAGACAATGACCATCTCCAACAAGAGAGAATCTAACCATAAATAAACAGAAAATGCTGGAAAAAGTCAGCAGGTCTGCCAACATCTATGGAGAGAGAAACAGACTTAACATTTCACGACCGTATGCCCAAATGTTAACTCTGTTTCTCTCTCCACAGATGCTGCCAGACCTGCTGAGTTTTTCCAGCATTTACTGTTTTTGTTTCAGATTTCCAGCATCCACAGTATTTTGCTTATATCTGAGAATCTACCAGCCTTCCCTTGACATTCATTAACGTTACAATTGGTAAATCACCCTCAATCAATATCCTGAGAGTTACCATTGAACCAGAAACAAGTAACTCACCTCCTGACTCCTTAAAGCCTGACCACCATCTACAAGGCACAAGTCAGAAATGTGATGGGATACTCCCCACTTGCCTGGATAAGAGCAGCTCCTACAATACTGAAGAAGCTGAACACCATCCAGGACAAAGCAGTTGGCTTGATTGGCACCACATCCATAAACATTCACTCCCTCCACCACCGAGGCACAGTAGCAGCAATGTGGACCATCTACAAGATGCACTGCAGGAATTCACCAAGGTTCCTTAGACAGCACCTTCCAAACCCACAACCACTACAACCAAAAGGACAAGGGCAGCAGATAGATGGGAACATCACCACCTGGAAGTTCCCCTCCAAGTCACTCACCATCCTAACTTGGAAAAATATCGCCGTTCATCCAGTATCGCTGGGTCAAAATCCTTGGAACTCCCCTCCTAACAGCACTGTGGGTGTAGCTACACCACATAAGCTGCAGCGGTTCAAGAAGGCAGCTCACCACCATCTTCTCAAGGACAATCAAGGATGGGCAATAAATTCTGGCCCAGTGACGCCTATGCCGCACGAAAGAATAAATTCTAAAAAATCAGCAATGCAATCATAACAATCGGCAAATTTTCCTGCTCACACCAGTTTTTTAGGATGCAATTTTTTTCTTAGTTTTTCATGGGATGTAGGTGATGCTGCCAAGGTTGTATTCACAATTACCTTGAAAAGACAATAGTGCTCTTCTTGAATCACTACACTCCTCGTGGTGATGGTGCTCCCCTGATGGTATTAGGTGCAAGATTCTGACCCAGAGTCAGTGAAGGAATGGTGAAAAATTACAAAATCAGGTATTTGCGTGTGACTTGGAGGTAATGGTGATCCCACCATATTGCTGCTCTTGATCTTCTCAGTGGTAGCAATGGCAATGCTGGGAGGCACTGTCAAAGTAAACTTTTAGTATGCATTGGAAATCGAGGAAATTCGGCCAAAACCCGCTTTGAGCTGCCGCCAGTGCCTGTTGATAACTGGAAACTGGCTATAATCCAGGTTCAGGAGAAGTAACTCCCCAAATAAATTTAGTATTGATTCAACTCCGGAAAGAAATTTCTAATAGACATTACTAAGTGCAAAAGTTTATCTGTAAGGGGACCTGCCATCAATCCAAGTATCCCACATGGAGGCACTGATAAGCCACCAGCGGAATGACTGGAAATTATGGCACCTTTTTTTTGAGTGAAATGTAGAGAAAATGAATCAACAGTTATTATGTGACACTTTTCTTCCATATCTGTGCATGAGGGAGTCCGCATTTACACTGGAAAGGTAATTTTCCAGGTTATAGAAACATAAATTTATAGATATAAATTAAAGTGTCATTGAGAGCATGTTTAATTGGAGTTAAACTAGAATCCAATTGACCCTCAAACCAATAGAACATCTCATGAGCACAAGCAACTCATTGTTGCTCTATCTGGCTGCATTCTTTATTAATTACTTGACATGCATCATTATTTTTAACATTCGTACAGTAGGATTTCCTCACTTACAGATGTAATTTTAATTTATTTTTTGAATCTCCCAGTTTTTTAATCAAGTGAGATAACAAAGAGCCGACAAAGCAAAAGGGAAAAAAAATCAATCAGGTTTCAAATGGTTATAATTCAACGTTACAGAGAATGTAATCTTGTTTACACAACCTCTATAGCCTATTTGCAGGTTTGGTAACATACCCAGTACAAATATTGACCATAGCTCAGGTCAAAGTGTTTACTGGACTCAAGAAAGGAACTTCAAATGTAACTTTTCCAGTTGTTTTGCCTGAATTTATAAGTGAGCTGCCAGCCCTGTATCTGGTGTTGCTATCATCAGTGTGAGAACATCAGACAGCATGAAACATCTCATCCTCTTCATCTGGCTTTTGCTTATGTCTGAAATACAAAGTCTTGAAATAATTGCAGGCGACTTTGCTGATGTGAGTGTAAGTGCCTATTGCAGCGCTTGTGCATTGTTTGGTCTTTGTTTTACATGTTTAAAAGTTTGAATTTGATAATTAACATTGTTCATTCAATTTTGCAAGGTAAACATGTGACTTAAAGGGTCCATGGTGTTGCTGTGATCTGAGAAACTGAATTAATTTTATGAAACAAAGACACACATATTAAATTAAGCCTTCTGTTTCCAACCATATTTTGCTTTAAGTGAGAATTCAGTGTTTATAGGTACTTTGTATGCATATCCTTTATTACTTTGATTAGGGCTGTTTATCAATAAGTAGTTCTTTTCTATTCATTCATGAGATGTAACTCTTTCGAGTACATTCACAGTTCTTGGTTTTTCCAGGAGTGGGACATGAACCCACAACCTTCTGATTCAAAGGCGTGGGTGCTATGAACTGAGCCACAGCTGACACCTCATTCACAAGATGTAGGCGTAGCTGGCAAGACCAGCATAAATTGCCCATCCTTATCTGCCCTTGACAAGGTGATGGTGAACCACCTTCTTGAACACAACTGAGAGGTTTGCTAGACCATTTCAGAGTGAACCACATTGCTGTGGAGTCACATATCGGCCAGGCCAGGCAAGAAGAGCAGATTTCCTTCCCTAAAAGGCACTAATGAACTAGTTGGAATTTTGTGACAATTCAGTAATTTCATGGTCACCATTGCTGAGACTAGTTTTTCATTCCAGAGGTTATTTAATTCGTTTAATTTAAATTCCCCAGCTGTCATTTGAACACATGTCAATCGATACTTATTCTGCTTTCTGGATTACTAGTCCAGTAATATAATCGCTATGTTGCCATTCCCTGTATTTTGTATGACAGGAACAAAATACTAAAATTATTAAATAAAGATATGTTATTTGTTCTTGTCATTTTCCATTACTTAGGAGTCTAGGATTTAACATAGGATCCGGTAGTATTTTACATTTTCTCAATTATTTTCAAACCTGACTGGTGCAAAAGTCTCTCAGTGTTGGGGAAAGCTATTAAAAGGGACATGTGGCTTTCACTAATAAAAGATCTATGTTGTTGTTTGGCCTCAATAACAAACTTACTTCTTTCCGTATCAGCACATTGGAAATCCTGCATCTGATGAAAAGACAGACGGTCCTCCTGCAAACATAAACAGATATGAAAGACGCCAGAAGGTATGGTTAAATCCATTGCCTCTGACAGCAATGTACTTCAGTAGTATATCGCATGAAAGTTGTCTGGATGAAACAATAGCTGCTGACATTGAGTGCACTAATCACTGAGGGTGCTGGAAAAAGTTTGATGCAACTCAAAGATTTTCATTGACTCTCTGGGTAGAAGAATGGTTCTTGTCATGGTCTGCAGTAGCATCAGAAACTTTGTAAAAGCTTTCAGAAGGAATATAATGATGATGTTCTATACACAGGAACCTGGGAAATCATTCCACTCTGGTGTCCACTAAGCAAATAAAAAGTAAAATTACATTCTTTTCCAGGGCAGATTATTAGTTTGTGCGTAGTATGCATTTATGTTTTTTTTTCAATGTTCTTGCCCTTTTTCTCCTGCTCTATTCAAGGTGCTGACTCTTAAGAAAGAAAGGACTTGCATTGATATCGCACAATTCACAACCTCAGGACGTCCCAAAGCACTTTATATCCATTGAAGTACTACCAAAGTGTCGTCCCTGTTGTGATGTAGTGAAATACAGCAGCCAATGGCACACAGCCAGCTCCCACAAACAGTAATGAGTTAATGACTAGATCATTTTTTTTTAGTGATGTTGGTTAAGGGATAAATATAGGCCAATACACCAGGCTGAATTCCCCTGTTCTTCTTTGATTTGTAATGGGCGTGCCACTGCTGAGCCAAGGCTGCATTGGGTGGTTTCATGGGCACCATTACTGACACTAGCATTTTAATTCCAGATTTAGTTAATTAAATGAATTTAAATTCTGCAGCTCTCATGATGGGTCTTGAACTCATGTCTTCACAATTACTTGTCCTGGCCTCTGAATTACTGATCCAGTAACATAACCTCTATGCTACAGTACCCTTGACACATAATAAGTGGAAGTCTTCCCATTAGAACTCAATTTGACAAACTGCTTATTCAGGGAAAGGGAGGAGCTGTGAATTTTAAGATATTCTTTTACCTCCAGGGCCTTTTATCCGCTGTTGGGATCCTAGTATGTGAGTGATGTGGCATAAGGGCTGTGTGTGTAGTCTGGATTTATGTGCAGACATTAATATAACCATAATTTAGTACTAAAATTACTAACCTTGTGGGAAGGCAAAATAATGGGTGACAATGGAAATGAACCAAAGTTCTCATAAATGTGGCATGGGCACAAAACGAAGTTATGCGATTAGGCACGGTGTGAGGGTAGATTAAAAGTGTTGTACTCTGTACTTTTCAGTGTCTAACCTGGGGGGGTGGGGGTGCGTGTTGGGGGGTGTTTGACGAGGGAAACAGGTACTAAATGAGAAAAAAAGTGCTCCATCATCCAACACCAACAGTGTGTCTTTAAATTTATGAACAAAGAAAATAATCATATCTTTATTTTGTTAACTTGCCTAAAGTGAGACCAAAGTCAGTAAAATGAATATGAGTTAACTAATATTAAGGAGAAACAGTATCTTAAAATCTGAAAATCCCCACAATTCGTTTTGTTTTGATGGATAGGAACAGTGTTAAGAAAGTTTATTCCTCATTGCAGAGAAAATGTCAATTTTGATTTGCAGATAATACACAAATTGTCAATGTTTAATTCTGTCTGATGTAGGTCAGTGAGGGAATACTGATTTTTGCATTCATAAAAAAGGAAAGACAAAGTTTAGTGATTTCAGTGACATGTAACTTTACTTTTTCTCTTTTATGCACGTATCAAATACTTAAGGCTTTCGGACTTTGTGAAGTGTCTAACTGTTGGTTGACTGATGTGACTTATCAAACATGCGAGAGGGTTTAGGGGCCTGCTGATGGAGAGATACAGTCAGGGCAAAATAAGTCAAATGCAAATGGAAAATGTTGCTTTTAACAACGGTAAGCTAGAACACTGTGTATCTCAGAGATAAGGAATTGAATCAGAATTGAAAGAGATCAAATAAAAGCCTCCTCTCTTTCCTGAGCAAATTAAGTTTGAACAATTTTTGTTAGATGAATCCACAGCTGGTCTTAAATCACTTATCATCACAAAAGAAATGAGCCAAATCATGCTGTAGCGGGGCATCACATGTTGTGCACCATGTTAAACTTCTTCCTGCACCCTTCAGCTTGAGTATAATTTGTGGCATGACTTGCTGGAAGTGCGAGCTGATAATGGCATAGGCAAACGGGCACCTGGGACTTCAGTGAGTGAGCAGATCAACAGTCAACCTCCTTAACCAATGAAATTTAAGGATAGAGAAGCAAAGCAGTGGAACGCTGCAGAAGGCGGGTGGACTAGAGTCAAATCAGGCACAGGAAGAGAAATAAAGAGAGGGCAAGAAAGTTTGGATTAAAAGAAAGGCAGGAAGGACAAGCAAGAAAAAAATGTTACGTTTAAAATTTGAAATTTTTTGAATCTCTAAGAGCTTAACATTCACAGGAATGAGACTCAACAGCTTAAATTGTTTCCTTCTTGAGCCTAGAGAGATTTGTCATGTTCAAGTATATTATGAACTTTCAGTCAACGCCTTAAAAATTTTGAACACAGCCTATTAAAATGGCCACTGCAAATCATGTGACCTTCTGCCTTCGGAACTCCAGGCAGTCCTGAGCCTCAAGCAAATACACATGGACTTTCACAGCTATTTGGACAATTCACATATCCCTTTGTTTAAGGATGGACTAAAAGAACTCAGGCATTCCAGTGGGCTCATCTTTTTGTTTCACCATGGACAGAAGAAACATCAAAACTCAATGTGTTTTAGATGAATGTGTATGGATTCCCATCAACCTTCCATTGTATTATGATGGTCTCTCATCCAAACCTGGACTGGGCAAATTTCAAAGTGTCAAACGACAACACAGAATGTATAATCAATACATACCACCCTTTTTTGGAAAAAGGACTTTGAACTTGTACAACTCACATGGTGAGGAAGCCATTTTGTGGTCTACTTTAAAAATTCAGCAAGAAGCTGTTCTGCAGACAGGGTTCCATCTGAAAGCCATCAAACCGGCTGCGCGCGTCATCTAAGCAGCCACGGTAATAAACAGCAATAACTTGAAAGTAGGAGAAGGGCTTCCACCAACCTGTTCTGACTGCAAGAGAATCAACCTTCCGTAAGTTCAACTACAAGAAGTCTTGCAGCTTACTGTGAACTCCCTGCTTTAGAAGACCTTTACTTCGACTGAAGCATTAACTCATCTAAGAAACTACAGGCCTGCCACAAAAGAGACTGAGACAACCATTAATTGTAATTGTATTATTTTATCCTCACCTGTATCTAATTTTTGTACTTGTGAAAGTGTGTGTGCGTCGAATGAATGGGTAGTCACGTTATAATCCTCTGGGGAAAGTGTGCGATGATACAAACTTTCTTTATTTAAAATAAAACCCTCAAATAAGCTCGCTGATGGAAATACTTAAATGGGACAATCACTCTGAGGGTAAGAAAACACACTGATCACGGGCAGTAAGAAAACACATTAATTCTTCCTGTGACAGATTGATTGACATTACATTGGTAATTGTCACATTGTTAATCATCAGCCTTACCCTCCTACAGCCTTACCCTCCGACATGACTCGTCATGTGTCGACATGACATGACTAGACATGACTCGACATGAATCAGAATCTTCAAATGACGAGTTAGACCGCGATTTTCAGGAAGTTCACTTAGTGATTGCTGTATTAAGCGACCGCAACAGAACCCGAACCTTCGATCTTTTGAACACCGAAGTCAGATGCCTTATCCATTTAGGCCACGCTGCCTCTGTACTACTTGAATAAACCGATGCCAGTACCCTGTGAATAAATATGAGGTTGTATTCATTCCAGAAATTTATCCACGGAAGATTTAAACCACTCCTTGAAGGCAAATTACTCCTTGAAGTAATCAGCAAATAATATGCAAATCTAGCAACGTTTTAAATATAACATGGAGGCAAAAATTGAGATGCCATGTGCGCATAGCGAATGATGGAAGTGCCAACAGGTTCTGATGATTCACCAGTTCACAATGTATCGTTTTTTCCCCTGAACATGATGGTTGATTTGCTCATTATTAATGTCACACATTGTGAACTCACTGGCATTTTTCCGGAAATATTTGGTCCAACACTGTTGCAGAACCAGAGATTGTAGTTTTTTCTTCATGATATACTGGTTGAGAAGTGAATGCATACCAAGCCAGCAATGACATGTCTATATATTGCTATAGCCATGCCCTGGTAATTGAACTGATAGGTGCGATTGAATGCTTCAGCAAAGGAGCCCTCTGTCAATGCAGCTTGGCAAAGACCCATAAGGCCCACCCTGTAGCTAAGCCTGAATGCAAATGTCAACTTTGGTTTTTGAATCAAGAGTTCCAGCATCGTCACATTTTAATCCATAGATCTGAATCAGCAATATCACTGAAACATTGTAAAATCTCCCTGACTTTGAGACTTAACTGATGAAGAACAAATAAAGTTAACAAATTAATAAAGTAACTTTTTTGATTAATTAATAATTGTCTCGATTCAAATAACATTTTATAATGGCATGAATGAGTTACATTTTCTAAACATGAAGAAAATGTTGATTTACCGTTTTATTTTTGTATTTTATAGAGAAGCGATGACAGCAGCACAGAGAAGGAGGTAGAGGTGGGATTGCTCTTTCTTGCTATTCTGTAGTGTTTGAAATTGCTGACCAGTTTAACCATTATCTATCTACTGATCATGATGTTTACATGACTACTCGGTTATTGACATCTTTCCTTTTACTGGTACATTACTTTTGTAAATAATTTACATGCACAAGTTTCACAAATTTTTTGTCTTTCACCTATCACTGGTCCTTTATTGAAAGCTTGGTTAGACCATTGAATGAGTTGAAATAGCTCCTGAAAACTAAGTGTAATTGATTATTTCCATTGTTTACATTATATGCCTCTTTCAGAGGTCAGGAGATAGTTTTAATGAATGGATGAAGAAATGAATTGGTGATGGCTGAATAGATCTGGTGGGAACCCAGCATGTGGGCAGTTAGAATTACCCAATTTATTTACCCACCCTAAAGCAGTCAGGAGCTGACAGGTTCATATTCTACCCTGCTCAACTGAGCCAAACCAAAACCAATTGGTCTCAATCACATCACTGGGAACTGACCCAAATTTTCCCTGGGTGGCTTGATTAAGTTTTTTAAAAATCCATTTATGGGATATGGGCGTCGCTGGCTAGGCCAGCATTTATTGTCCATCCCTAATTGCCCTTGAGAAGGTGGTGGTGAACTGCCTTCTTGAACCGCTGGAGTCCATGTGGTGTAGGTACACCCACAGTGCTATTAGGGAGGGTGTTCCAGGATTTTGACCTAGCGACAGTGAAGAAATGGTGACAAGTCAGGATGGTGGGTGGCTTGCAGGGGAGCATCCAGGTGGTGGTGTTCCCATGTATCTGCTGCCCTTGTCCTTCTAGATGGTAGCGGTCATGGGTTTGGAAGGTGCTGCCTAAGGAGTCTTGGTGAATTCCTGCAGTGCATCTGGTGGATGGTACACATTGGTTTCCCACCAGGGTAACCCAGTGAAGATCATTTGGGCCAGAAGGGTCCTCAAAAGGTTTTTTTAAAAATGTTTCACTTTTCCTGTAGGTCTAGGAGGAGCCTCTGGGAAAGCTGAGACCTTGCCTGCTGTGATCTTATCCCCACACCCTGAATCACAGGATCTCATTGTAGAGCTCTGCAGCTGATTTCTCCAGCTTACCCATCGACCACAACATCCAGCTCATGCAATTTTCCATTGCTCCCTGCCAACTTTCCACCTGGAACATTGGGAAGCTGGGCATAGAATTTAAGTGAGGCGGTGCTGTTAATTTAGGCTCAGTCTCATTCTGTCACTGGCAGGAAATTAACTCGCTGGTGCACATTGCCAGCCAAAAATCCATTTGGCATTTAAAAAGCAGGTTATTATTTGACCTCTCAGACCAAAGTTCAAGTCTAGGTCAAACTGTTCAGTTGAAAATTTCTTGCTTTTGCCACCAGCAGCAGGCCAATGCCAAATGAGCTTGGACAACTTTAGTCCACTAGGTACAGGTCTGCGATACTAAACACCCAAATTTTGGCATGTTGTTAATCTCATTCAGAACGTACGCACGGATAGCTGGTCTGGGAAGAGATAAAACCTCTCAAGAGCACTAGCGGGCACTCTTCTGAGGACAAAATGGTCAGAACTGGCCAGAAATGTAAAAGCTTTACACTTAATCTTCTCTGCACTGTTCCTGACCCTGGGCAAGAAGCCTCTAGAGAGCAAGCATTTATCTTAATTTACAAATTAATGCCCTCAGTGACAGACAAACATGTTTGTTAAAACCCCTTATTTCGTCAAACAGGATCACGTGGATGAACAGCTCACCATACACAGCTATAAAGTTAAATCCATTATCACCTCACGCTTGGCTGAAACAGTCTTCAGCACTAAGGTAGTGAACAAGGAATCGAGTGCACAGAACGTGGCGTTCAATGTACAGATCCCACAGGGAGCCTTCATCTCAAATTTCACAATGTGAGTATTCAAAGCGAGAAAAACTGTTCATTTTAACAGCTCCTGGTGGTTACTTTCATAAACGGGTCCAGTGCACAAAATGCACAGAATCTCACCGTAGGACCCTTCACCAGCACTCAGCTTTTCTCTTTCAGATGCTAAAAACAAAAAACTGCGGATGCTGGAAATCCAAAACAAAAAATAAAAAATACCTGGAAAAACTCAGCCGATGCTGCCAGACCTGCTGAGTTTTTCCGGGTATTTTTTATTTTTTCTCTTTCAGATGCTGATCAACCAGTTTCTATTTCAGATTTGCATCATGGTCAGCTTTTTTTATTTATGTTAATCTTTTCGTCAACCTATAGAGAGAAGATAGGAGCGGTTTGGATGAGAATTGCAGAACAAGAAGCAAACATGTAACCAGAAAGATGGGTGTATCACCATTTGTGTCTATGGTATAAACTTTCAGATTAGAGATACAATTACGCAACAGTTCAGGAGGGGCTTATCCCAATGTTTCCCGACTGACTCTCACTGGGGCATCGGTTGGCAAAGGCTTACTCACCAAGTCCTGAAATGAGTTGTCTTCATTTGCAAGCCTGAACAATGGGGCGTTAACAGGACGTTTGACCAAACTTTATGCTGTCTGCTTCCAAAGTCCACACATATAGATTTTCCAGGAGAGTCACTAAGTACAAATTGAGCTTAGGAGTATAGGATTTTCCTCTCCCTACCCAAGTAGTGCTGCGGCCAAATGTATCACTCTTACTGCTACCTCAGCTGGAACCCAAGCTCTGATAATCAAATGCGGGATCCACAGTTAATGTGAATTAGCACTGATATATGTGGGGGCCTGTACTGATGCAGCCATTGAGGAGGCTGATAGATTGACCCATGAGAGTCCATGGGGCCAATTTTGGCCTACTGTGGTGATCAAGTGAGTTGATGTCACCCAAAGAGTGATAGCAGAAGCCAGTGGTGAAGGCCATGGTAGTATGAAGTCAAGCAAGAGTTAGGAGACAGCTTGGCAGTTTAGGAGGGCAGAAAACTGGCCAGCTGCCAGGCTGAGCCAGCTGGCAGTATGGACTGGGGAGATGGGAGAAGCAATCCCATATGGAGAGGAAGGGTGGGCGCACACGGTGACCATCAGTAGCTGGGTGCTTTTGTGGGAGTACTATGCCTCCTCCTATCCCCAACAAAAATGAAAAAATAAATAAATATTGGCTGTTTGTGAAAAGATCTGCAAAAATGGCTCAGTTAAAGACCTCTTAGGGCACTCCACACTAGGCTTGGGCTACACACATCCCAGCCATTGGCCCACGAAAATCAGGGTCAGGGTCCTGCAATGAGCATTGAATCCAATCTAAATATTTAAGCAGGGCTCCGGTCTGATCTAGACACCCATTTCAAGGCTTGCACAGAAATCGAAGCCTTTAACCGCCTGTGGGAAAGACTCTTGGAAACTTGGAAAAGGTAAATGAGTGCAACGCCAACAAGGTGGCGAGTTCACTGTGAGGCCATTTCTCACTGGTGATTACCAATTTCACCCCCAGTGTATCTAAAATTAGTTATTAATTTAATCATAAACCACAGTTGTAAAATATCAAAGATTAAGATAAAAATGAGCTAAGTAGTGACTTTTTTTTAAAAAAACTTATCGCTAATGACAATTTTACTGAGAAGATATGATGTATTCTGTGAAATGGTTGGACATTGGATCTTTATTTTTTTTCTCTGCATTGGCTCATGTGAATACTCTTTAGGTTGTTGACAGTTAAGTTTGACTGCTCAATATGACCCCACTTTTAAAGCTGTATATGCTGGTAGGTTAATAGAAGTGTATTTTTAAAGGAAATTTAAAACCAAAGTTATTTCCAAATGATGTAAACTTTAGAAGCAGCAGTCTGCTACATTGTTTTAAAAGCCATTCCTACTCCCCAACTGCTTGTCTGACATCAAAGTCCCAATTTTAACTCCAACTGGAGATAACACCAGTCAGAAACCCATCTGCCAGAAATAGCTTGTTCTCTGATTAATAAATTCAAACCATGGGGCCATGGCAACAGACCAGGGAGCAGTGCTTTTGACTAACTTCTCAATTCCCCCAGCCTGAGAAGTCAGAAAAAGCCCATTAGCATTAATAGTCCCTACTACCCCTTCACCACTTTATTGCTAAAGTGTATTGAAATCATTCAGCCAGTACCTATGTCAATGAAATTCCAACAGTGCAGATCGAGAAGCTATAGCTCCAAATGTGATAAAGGAATTGGTTTTAATTCCTAGCACAATATTATAGTGAATCCTTGTCATCCAAACCACCAACGCCTTGTTCTCTTCCCAAAAGAAGGTTTACTGTCTCCACTACTCCAGCAATGTGGTTGCCTGGTGGCTTCAGCAGAACTGGTGAACAGTTGTGTTGCTCAGTTTGGGGACTTCTGAGATGCTTCTAGGAGTTTCGAGTCCATTCGGAAGACAAGTCATACAGACTTGAAACGTTAACTCTGTTTTGCTCTCCACAGATGCTATTAGACCTGCTAAGTTTTTCCAGCATTTTCTGTTTTTGTATCAGTGAGAAGGTTATTGCTAAGCAAGTGCTGCTTGATAGCACTGTTGATGGCCTCTTCCATTACTTTTTGATGATCGAGAGTAGACTGATGGGGCGGTAATTGGCTGGGTTGGATTTGTCCTGCTTTTTGTGTACAGGACATACCTGGGCAATTTTCTACATAGCTGGGTAGATGCCAGTGTTGTAGCTGTACTGGAACAGCTTGGCTAGGGGTGTGGCAAGTTCCAGAGCACAAGTCTTCAGTACTATTGTTGGAATATTGTCAGGACCCATAGCTTTTGTACTATCCAGTGCCTTCAGTTGTTTCTTGGTATCACATGGAGTGAATTGAATTGGCTGAAGACTGGCATCTGTGATGCTGGGGACCTCCAGAGGATGCCAAGATGGATCATCCACTTGGCACTTCTGGCTGAAGATTGTTGCAAATGTTTCAGCCTTATCTTTTGCACTGATGTGCTGGGCTCCTCCATCATTGAGGACGGGGATATTTGTGGAGCCTCCTCCGCAAGTGAATTGTTTAATTGTCCACCACCATCCACGACTGGATGTGGCAGGACTGCAGAGTTTAGATCTGATCCGTTGATTGTGGGATCACTTAGCTCTGTCTGTTTATGCTGTTTGGCACACAAGTAGCCCTGTGTTATCTCTTCACCAGGTTAACACCTCATTTTTAGGTATGCCTGGTATTGCTCCTTGCATGCCCTTGTACACTCTTTATTGAACCAGGGTTGATCCCCTGGCTTGATGGTAATGTTAGAATAGGGGACATGCTGGACCATGAGGTTACAGATTGTGTTCCAGTACAATTCTGCTGCTGCTGATGGCCCACAGCGGCTCATGGATGTCAAGTCTTGAGTTGCTAGATCTGTTCGAAATCTATCCCATTTAGCATGGTTGTAGTGCCACCCAAGACAATGGAGGGTATCTTCAACGTGAAGGCAGGACTTTGTCTCTACAAGGACTGTGCGGTGATCACTCCTACTGATACTGTCATGGACAGATGCATCTGCGGCAGGCAGGTTGGTGAGGATGAGGTCAAGCATGTTTTTCCCTCTTGGTCATGGTGCATCTTCTGCTTAGCTTATTGTGCCACACTGCAGTGCCCATTTCAGTCGCAGCTTTTTGTGACTGGTGAACATCGCAGGGCAAACACAGCAACGTCTTTTGACAAAGATGGATGGAAACGGAACATGTTTTCCAGTTCATTTGGCTTAACTGTACTTACTAGTGACATTTTCCAAAAAGGAGAGCAGTTGTAGTGCTTGATGGCATTTAATGTGAACAGGTACTAACTCCAATGAAATTGAGTCACACTGTGACTCTTGACATTGATTCAGTGCACTACATTGCCACAGAAATTAGATACATCTGTAGAGCATTATTACAGATCTTAAATTTAAGTGTCAACTATAGTACAGCTGCAGCTACAGGTCTACATTCTACAGCTACAGGTGAAGCTGTCAGCATGCTACATCTGAAACCAATGCTTAGGCTTAAGTTTCAGTGTTAATCATACCTTGAAAACCAAAAAGAACAACTGCATATCAGGTCAAACTACCCATGCACAAACCAATTTGGTTTAAGCTATTTGTGCTATATGAAGACTAGCATCCACACTTCCCCATCCCATGAGTGCTCAATTTTACCATGCTGTTAGAGAGTAATGCTAAGCACAAACCAAGCATTTCCCACAGGAAGAGATGGGAAAAAAAGAGGGTCATTTCTCTAGTGATAAATGAAGTGTTGCTGTGGACTTTCGGATAAAACATTAAACTGAGGCCCAGTCTGGCCTTTCAAGGGAACATATAGGGTCCCATGGCACTATTTTGAAAAAGAGTCAGGGTGTCCTGGTCAATATTCAGCCTTCAAGCAGCATCGCTAAAAAAATTAACTGGCCATTATCACATTGGTGTTTGTGGGACCTTGCTGTGTGCAAATTGGCTGCTGCATTTTCTACATTACCATAATGACTACACTTCAAAAGTACTTCACTGGCTGTCAAATGCTTCAGAACATCCTGTGGTCATGAAACACAAGACTTTCTTTCTTTCTTTCAAAGTCATCACAGTATCCCACAATATCACAGTATCTTTACAGAGCAGAAGGTGACCATTCGGCCCATTGAGCCTGCACTGGCTCTCTGAAAGAGCATTCCACCTAGTCCCGCTCCCCTGCCATATCCCTGTAACCTTGCATGTTCTCTCTTTTCAGGTAGCAATCCAATTGCCTTTTGAATACCTTGATCAAACCTGCCTCCACCTCCCTTTCAGGAAGATTGTTCCAGACTCTAACCAACCTCTGGGTGAAAATCTTTTTCTTCACATCACATTTATTCCTTTCGCCAATTATTTTGAATCTGTGCCCTCTAGTTCTAGATGTTCTCTTGAATGGGAACAGTTTCTCACTATTTACCCGGTCCATACCCCTCAGGATCTTGAATACCTCTATCAAGTCTCCTCTCAGCCTTCTTTTCTCCGAGGAAAACATAGAAAACATAGAAAACATAGAAAAACATAGAAAAAATATAGAAAACATAGAAGGTAGGAGCAGGAGTAGACCATTTGGCCCTTCGAGTCTGCTCCACCATTCATCATGATTATGGCTGATCATCCAACTCAATAGCCTGCTCCCGCTTTCTCCCCATATCCTTTGACCCCTTTCGCCCTAAAAGCTATATTTAACTCCTTCTTGAAAACACACAATGTTTTGGCCTCAACTACTTTCTGTGGTAGCGAATTTCACAGGCTCACCACTCTCTGGGTGAAGAAATTTCTCCTAATCTCAGTCCTAAATGGTCTACCCCATATCCTCAGACTGTGACCCCTAGTTCTGGACTCTCCCACCATCGGGAACATTCTTCCTGCATCTACCCTGTCTAGTCCTGTTAGAATTTTATAGGTTCCAATGAGATCCTCCCTCATTCTTCTGAGCTCCAGCGAATATAATCCTAACCGACTCAACCTCTCCTCACATGTCAGCCCCGCCATCCCAGGAATCAGTCTGGTAAACCTTCGCTGCACTCCCTCTATAGCAAGAACATCCTTCCTCAGATAAGGAAACCAAAACTGCATACAATATTTCAGGTGTAGTCTCACCAAGGCCCTGTATAATTGCAGCAAGACATCCCTGCTCCTGTACTCGAATCCTCTGGCTATGAAAGCCAACATACCATTTGCCGCCTTTACCGCCTGCTGCACCTGCATGTTTACTTTCAGCGACTGGTGTACAAGGACACCCAGGTCTCGTTGCATATTCCCCTCTCTCAATTTATAGCCATTCAGATAATTATCTGCCTTCCTGTTTTTGCTACCAAAGTGGATAACCTCACATTTATCCACATTATACTGCATCTGCCATGCATTTGCCCACTCACTCAGCTTGTCCAAATCACACTGAAGCATCTCTGCATCCTCCTCACAGCTCACCCTCCCACCCAGCTTTGTGTCATCTGCAAATTTGGAGATATTACATTTAGTTCCCTTATCTAAATCATTAATATATATTGTGAATAGCTGGGGTCCCAGCACCGATCCCTGCGGTACTCCACTAGTCACTGCCTGTCATTCGGAAAAAGACCCTATTTATTCCTACTCTTTGTTTCCTGTCTGCCAACCAGTTTTCTATCCATCTCAATACACTACCCCCGATCCCATGCGCTTTATTTTTACATGCTAATCTCTTATGTGGGACTTTGTCGAAAGCCTTCTGAAAGTCCAAATAAACCACATCCACTGACTCCTCCTCATCAACTCTACTAGTTACATCCTCGAAAAATTCCAGTAGATTTGTCAAGCATGATTTCCCTTTTGTAAATCCATGCTGACTCTGTCCGATTCTGCCACTGTTTTCCAAGTGCTCAGCTATTAAATCTTTTATAAAGGACTCTAGAATTTTCCCTGCTACCGATGTCAGGCTGATTGGTCTATAATTCCCTGTTTTCCCTCTACCTCCCTTTTTAAATAGTGGGGTTACATTAGCTACCCTCCAATCTGTAGGAACTGTCACAGAGTCTATAGAATCTCGGAAGATGACCACTAATGCATCCATTATTTCTAGGGCCACTTCCTTAAGTACTCTGGGATGTAGATTATCAGGCCCTGGGGATTTATCGGCCTTCAATCCCATCAATTTCCCCAACACCATTTCCCTCCTAATACTGATTTCTCTCAGTTCCTCCCTCTCACTAAACCCTGTGTTCCCCAACATTTCTGGTATGTTATTTGTGTCCTCCATTGTGAAGACAGAACCAAAGTATGTATTTAGTTGGTCAGCCATTTCTTTGTTCCCCATTATAAATTCCCCTGTTTCTGACTGTATGGGACCTACATTTGTCTTCACCAATCTTTTTCTCTTCACATACCTATAGAAACTTTTACAGTCAGTTTTTATGTTCCCCACAAGCTTACTCTCATACTCTATTTTCCTTCTTAATCAATCCCTTGGTCCTCCTTTGCTGAATTCTTATCTGCTCCCAATCCTCAGGTCTGTTGTTTTTTTTAACCAATTTGTATGCCTCTTCCTTGGATCTAATACTATCTCTAATTTCCCTTGTAAGCCATGGTTTGGTTTCATGTTTTACTTTTGCGCCAGACAGGAATAAACAATTGTTGCAGTTCACCCATGTGCTCTTTGAATGTTTGCCATTGCCTATCCACCATCATCCCTTTAAGTGACATTTCCCAATCCATCATAGCCAACTCGCACCTCATACCATCGTAGTTTCCTTTATTAAGATTCAGGATCCTAGTCTCAGAATGAACTACGTCACTCTCCATCTTGATGAAGAATTCTATCTTATTATGGTCACTCACCCCCAAGGAGTCTCGCACAACTGGATTGCCAATTATTCCTTTCTCATTACACAATACACAGTCGAGGAGGCCTGTTCTCTAGTTGGTTCCTCAACGTATTGGTTCAGAAAACCATCCCGTATCCACTCCAGGAATTCCTCCTCTTTGGTATTCTTACTAACATAATTTGCCCAATCTATATGCAGATTAAAGTTACCCATAATTACAGATGTTCCTTTATTGCATGCATCTCTAATTTCCTCTTTAATGCCATTCCCAACATCACTGCTACAGTTTGGGGGTCTACATACAACCCCTTGGGGGGTCTATATACAACCCCCACTAACGTTTTTTGCTCCTTAGTGTTTCTCAGCTCTACCCATACAGATTCCACATCGTCGGAGCTAATATCTTTCCTCACTATTGCATTAATTTCCTCTTTAACCAGCAATGCAAATCCACCGCCTTTTCCTTTTTGTCTGTCCTTCCTAAATACTGAATACCCCTGGATGTTCAGTTCCCATCTCTGGTCACCCTGCAGCCATATCCCCGTAATCCCTACTATATCATACCTGTTTACATCTATTTGCGCGGTTAATTCATCCACTTTATTGCAAATGCTCTTCACGTTAAGGCACAAAGCATTAAGACTTGTCTTTTTAACAGTACTTGTCCCGTTCCCAGTATTTTTCACTGAGGCCCTGTTGGATTCCCAACCTCTCAACAGTCCCAACCTCTCTCAAATATCCTCACAGCTACAGTTCTTCATCCCGGGAATCATTCTTGTGAATCTCCTCCGAACTCTCTCCAATGCTTTCACATCCTTCCTCAAGTATGGCGCCCAGAACTGGACGTAGAACTCCAGATGAGGCTTAACAAGTGTCTTCTACAAGATCAACATGACCTTCTTACTCTCGTATTCAATGTCCTTATTAATAAATCCTAAGATACAAAATGCTTTATTAACTGGTATCTCAATATGCCCTGCCATCTTCAATGACCAATGTACTTATATACTGAGGTCCCTCTGTTCCTGCACCTTCTTTAGAGGCTCTCCCTTTATTTTATATTGTCTCACCATGTTTTTCCTGCCAAAATGAATCATCTTACACTTCTCTGCATTGAACTTCATCTGCCACTAGTCTGCCCAATCCACAAATATGTCTATGTCCTTTTGAAGTTCAAGACTATCCTCATCACAGTTGGCAACATTTCCAATCTTCGTATCATCTGCAAATTTTGAAATCATGACCTGCACACCACAGTCTAGGGCATTAATATAAATCAGAAAGAGCAAGGATCCTAACACTGAACTCTGAGGAACTCCACTACAAACTTTCCTCCAATCTGAAAAAAAAACCATTTATCACTACTCTCTGCTTCCTATCACTCAGCCAATTTCTTATCCAACTGCCTACTTTCACTTCTATTCCATGACCTAGAATTTTGCTCACAAGTCTGTTGTGTGATACTGCATCAAATGCCTTTCGAAAATCCATATACACCCACATCAACAGCATTTCCGTTAACAACCTTCCCTGTTACCTCCTCAAAAAACTCCAGCAAGTTAGTTAAACATGATTTTCCCTTGATGAATCCATGCTGGCTTTTCTTAATTATCCTGCACTTGTCTAAGTGATTATTGATTTTATCCCATACAATAGTTTCCAGAAGTTTCCCCACCACTGAGGTCAAACTGACTGGTCTGTAGTTGCTGGCTTTATCCTTGCACCCCTTTTTGAACAAGGGTGTAACATTCGCAGCTCTCCAGTCCTCTGGCACCTCCCCTGTGTCTAAGGAAGACTGGAAAATTATCACCAGTGCCTCCGCAATTTCCACTCTCACTTCCCTCAGTACCCTTGGATGCATCTCATCTGGTCCTGGTACCTTTATCTATTTTTGAGTAAAGATAGCCTTTCCAACACCTCCTTCCTCTTGATTGTAAGTTCTTCTAGTGTACCAGATACCTCCTCTCTCACATCATGCAGACCATTAAGCCCCAGATTTAATCTATAGAAGCACCATGATTAACCTCCAAACCCCTGGGATAAAAAGAGGGAAAATAGCCAGGGTTCCCATTCTTGTGGTGGGATTTTCCAGTCCCGCCAATGGCGGGCATCATCAGAGGCAGGACAGGAAAATTTGGGGAGCTTACAAAAGTCAAGCAACAATGCCCACCACTGGTGAGACCAGAAAATCCTGGCCTTGGTCATTATGCAGTGACTGTGATGAGAACTGACTGGAGAGAGGATTCTGTTTGGTTGTGATGTCCTCCAATGTTAAATAACTTGCCCGCAATCACTTTGAATTCTTGCACAAGTCACTTCGGCAAATTATTGGATGGCACCTGGCAACCAAGGACCCAGACTTGAGCTAGAAGTCTGACCCTTCAGGAGAGGGACGGAAAAAATGGAGAAGAAGAAATCTGGGCATGAGTTATGTACATTTCAGTAAACAACTAAAGAGCATTGCTAGCACAGGCCTGGAAATGAGTCTCCAGCCTGTCCTCTTGGCTGGGGATTCTGCACGGTTCAAGGTAACTATGACACAGGAAGAATGATAGGAGTATGTTAGATAATAAAGTCCAAAAGAAACCTGCATCATTTTTTTTATTCATTCACGGAATGTGGGGATCACTGTCTAGGCCAGCATTTATTGCCCATTCCTAATTGCCCTTGAGAAGGTGGTGGTGAGCTGCCTTCTTGAACTGCTGCTGCCCATATGGTGTAGGTACACCCACCCACACAGTGCTGTAAGGGAGGGAGTTCCAGGATTTTGATCCAGCAACAGTGAAGGTATGGCATTATATTTCCAAGTCAGGATGGCGAGTGATTTGGAGGGGAACTGCCAGGTGATGGTACTCCATTGTGTCTGCTGCCCTTGTCCTTCCAGATGTTAGCTGTCGTAGGTTTGGAAGGTGCTGTCTAAGGAGGCTTGGTGAGTTCCAGAAGTGCATCTTGTAGATGGTACACGCTGCTGCCACTGTGCGTCAGTTTGTAGATAGGGTGCAAATCAAGCGAGCTGCTTTGTCCTGGATGGTGTCAAGCTTCTTGAGTGTTGTTGGAGCACTCATCCAAGCAAGTGGGGAGTATTCCATCACACTCCTGACTTGTGCCTTGTAGATGGTGGACAGGCTTTAGGGAGCCAGTAGGTGAGTTACTCACCACAGGATTCCTAACCTCTGACCTGCTCTTGTAGCCACAGTATTTATATGGCTAGTCCAGTTCAGTTTCTGGTCAATGGTAACCCCCCAGGATGTTGATTGTTATCATTATTGCAGCAGAATTAATTAATATTCTTTCCATCTCTCACACAGGACTGTGAATGATATAACGTTTGTTGGATCTGTGCATGAAAAAAATGTAGCCAGAAATCTTTATGCACAAGCTCGAGCCCAAGGGAAAGCTGCTGGGATTATTAGGTAATGTTTCTTTGATGTTTATGTGTTTTATCTGTATTACACATTCTATTTATTGGAACATGCCAATAGATAAGTGGTCTCCAAACCCAGCCACAAAATGACTCTTCTTTCTTGTGTATATTGTTAGTTGCCCAATAAGATACTCAGCCATCAAAGAAAACATCTGTTCAATAATTTATTGATGCTTTCCATGTTTAGGACATCTGCCCATGAGATGGAGAGCTTTAAAGCTGAAGTGAATGTCCCTGGAGGCAGCAAAGTCAGCTTCGAACTTTACTGCCAAGAATTGTTACAACGACGACTGGGTCTATACGAACAGATTATTATACTCCACCCGGGCAACTTAGTGAAGCAACTCCAGGTACATCTGATAGTCTTTCATGCAGTACTGTGCAGTCAAATGGTTTCACTCTCACTGGATGGCAAGTATTCCACAACCTGGAGTTTGTTCCCCCTCTCCTTCCTCCTTCTAACATCTTTCTTAAAGCTAACCTCTTTGGCCAAGCTTTTGTTCACCCTTCCTCATACCTTCTTCTTTTGGCTCAACGTCTACGGGGCCCGATTTTAACTCTGTTCAAGTGGATATGGCTTTGAGTGCGTTAAATGTCACTCAATCTCGCTCTCTGATTACACATCTGTTAAAGGTGCTTTGTAAAGGCAATTTGCCGAGGAAGATATACTGTTCTATTCAATGTAGCGTACAATGTGTTATCAGGATCTCTGATTTACCATGACTCAATAAGTTAAACGCTATTTTCGTTACAAAGTGCAGTTGGAAGCGTTTTAAGTATTAGTGAGTCAAATTCCATGATTGTGTTCACTTGTGTGGAAAGAGTCAGCCAGTGAGCTTCATTGTCTACCGTTGGTTTGGCCCACCCCCAATTCATTACATATTTCTCAGTCCCAATCCAAGTTTGAAGCTGGCTTTGAATGGAATGCACACTTTATACAGCATTCAACAATTGTGCTCACAGCTGGAGTCAACATATAAATTACGTGGCACTGAAAACTGTCTTCAGGCAGACATCAGACTGGGAGGCAAGGAAAGAGGTGTAGACAAGTGAAGATTAGAATAGGGCAGAGATTCTTCATCTACCTTCCCAGCTCCAAGACAATGAGAGGAAAAGATTTGCTGCCTGACCCTGGACCTCCCCCAAGTTACTGGGCCTGAGGAACTGTTCAGCCAGCGCTGTCTGTCATTGACTCAGCAATTTCTGTGGGCGGAGTCGCCCCCTCCCACCAGCAGCGGGAATCGTGGCGGGAGGGGGCGGAAGATATGGCAAAATTCAAACACAGTTTCCTGACGTTGGGCAATGAGGTCGGAATCTTGTTCCCCTGACTTTCATAATGAGCTAATGGATGCGGTAATTGGAAATTGGAAATGTTGATGTGCAAAGGGACCTGGGTGTCCTTGGACACCAATCACTGAAAGCAAACATGCGGGCGCAACAAAACAGTTAGGAAGGCAAATGGAATGTTGGCCCTCATTGTAAGAGGATTTGAGTACAGGAGCAAGGGTGTCTTACTGCAGCTGTGCAGGGCATTGGTGAGACCACAGCTGGAGTATTGTGTGCAGTTTTGGTCTCCTTACCTAAGAAAGGATATACTTGCCATAGAGGGAGTGAAGCGAAGGTTCACCAGACTGATCCCTGGGATGGCAGGATTGTTGTATGAGGAGGGATTGGGTTGACTAGGGCTGTATTCACTGGAGTTTAGAAGAATGAGAGGGGATTTCATTGAAACGTTTAAAATTCTGACTGGGCTGGACAGACTGGATGCAGGGATGATGTTTCCTCTGGCTGGAGGGTCTAGATCAAGGGGTCACAAGCTCAAGATACGGAGTAGGCCATTTAGAACTGAGATGTGGAGAAATTCCTTCACTCAGAGGGTGGTGAACCTGTGGAATTCTCTACCACAGAAGGCTGTGGAGACAAGTGGTACAGTGTGGGAGGGAGGCTTCTCGCACATGGCTCTCATCGCACTTGTCAAAGAGTGATTCTCCATGTGCAGGCTGATAGGCTTGGGAGGAAAACCCATCCCTGGTCCTCCAGGATGTTCTTCACCTGGAAGGGTTGGCATGTGCATGACCTCGAAAACAACTAGAAGCAAGATGGAATCCAGGAGACATCAAAACAGTGCAAATGAACACATATTTACAAGTGCCAGAACGATACGCAGTGATTTTACACCCTTGCTACCAGTCTGTATTCAAAACTTCTTAATTTTTCTTACCCTACTGCTACGTCTAGGTGCATCCCTGATATCCACAGGAGAGGTGGGGGCAACCTACTGACTGCTATACCCTGTTGTCTCAGATAACTCTGACGGGTGTCCTCTGGAGGTCTGAGGCCTGGAGGGCCCTGGCCTGTTAAGGGTCTCCTACTGTGGGGTAGGTGCACCCTCCTCAGCCTGACCAGCTGGAGTTGATGGGGTGCCAGGCAGAGGGGATTTGGAGTTGCTGGACACCCTTACAGTGTCCCAGGTGTTTGCCCCCGGGGCATCCAGCTGAGCCTTCTCCTCGCTTCGTGTGCCAGAGGGCCCCTCCCTGACTCCTTGAGAGGAAGAGGCACCTGGAGGAAGGTTGAGGTGCCCCATTCCCCTCTCGCCTAGTCACTGCTGAAATGCAGCTATGACTACAGCGATGGAATGCAGGTCTGAGTGCATAGCCGGCAGAAACTGGGGGAACCTGGGTTTTCAAGGCAACCATCACCCTTCCCATGGAGACCTCAAGGTGCTCACATGTCAGCGCCATAACATCAGAGAGCACGCGGATGCACTCCACCATCCCTCGTGACACTCGGTTGAAGGTCCCTGACAGCACTGCTGATGTTGCCCTGCGTCTCTCCGAATCTGCAGCATGTGTCCTAGGGCTCATCATCTGACTCGGACATTGCAGGGGCCAGTTCTCCAGCAGTCCTCTGAGCGACAGAGGCTTTGGCTCTCACTGCCTCCGCCTGCTGCTGTGAACATGCGTCAGTGCAGTGACCACCAAGAAGTGACCCCGGGCCTACCATTGAACTATGACCCGCTGATATGTGCGCCTGTGCGCTGGTGGAGGGCGCAGGTGAATGCTGTGACAGCTCTGCAGGAATGAAAGGGTCTTCCTTCTCCTCTGAGGTGGCCTGTGGGCCGGGGCTTTCCCCAGTGGAGGACACTGGCCGTCCCCTCCTCCTGCTGGCACCTGGAATGGAGAAAAGAGAGAATGGGTGACTGCCTAGGCTGGCTCAGACATTACACACATCACGCACACACTTATCCAAAGCTGTCTCTGCTTCCTTGCTGGATTGTTGGGAGTGGCCGACCTCGCCATTGGTCCCTGTCCTTTGCTGCCAGCTCTGCAGCCTGCTGCTCAAATTCCGTGAGGTTTCGCAGCTCCGGCATTCCACATCCCATCTTCTCTCTCTCCCTCCTGTTGTGGGTCATCTTGTCCTGCATGAAGACAGATGGATTGAGCGGTGAGCACGTTGGTTGAAAGAGCAGGTCAGAGGCTGGGAATCCTGTGGAGAGTACCTCACCCCCCTGACTCCCCAAAGCTCGTGCAGCATCTACGAGGCACAAGTCAGGCGTGTGATGGAATACTCCCCACTTGCCAGGATGAGTGCAGCTTCAACAACAACGAGGAACCTGGACACCACCCAGGGCCAAATATCCCACTTGATTGGCACCCCACCCAGAACAAAAAACAGTAAAAACTGGCAAATGAGAGTACTGGTCTGAACTGCTTTTTCCTTCTGGGCATCCACCACCTTCAACGTTAATTCCCTTCAGCACTGATGCAGTGGCAGCAGTGTGTACCACATACAAGATGCACTACAGCAGCTCGCCTAGGTTCCTCTGATAGATCCTTCCAAACCGGCCACCTTGACCACATTGAAAGACAAGGGAACATTGGAACACCACCTCCTGCAAGCTCTCCTCCTACAAACACACCCTGACTTGGAGCTACACCGCTGTACCCTTCGCTACTGGTGGATCAAAATCCTGGAACTCCCTCCCTAACAGCGCTGTGGGTGTACCTACACCACATGGACTGCAGCGGTTCAAGTAGGCAGCTCGCCACCACCTTCTCAAGGGAAATTAGGAATGGGCAACGAAAATGCTGGCCTAGCCAGCGATGCCGACATCCCATGAAAGAATTTTTAAAAACCATTGCAGATGTGAGTTTGGAGAGTAGAAGGTTCACTTACCCTAGCGGAGCAGATGAGATTATGCATCCATTTCCTGCACTGCACCTCTTTTGGCACCCCACAGGCGCTGACCCATCCTGCCCACCTCCTCCCACGCTGCTGTGGTCAGATGGGAGGGTATCCTACTCCCACCCCTTGGAAAGAGGACCTCCCACCTTCCCTTGGTGACCTGGAAGGGAATTTCCAGGGAGGCTTCGCTGAAGCGTGTGGGCGGAGCTAGTTGCCTTCTACTCGACATTCTTGGCCTCCCAAGGCCCTGGCACGATGAGTGAATGACTGTCCGGGTGCCTTTGAAATATGGCGCCTGGACATGATGGCAGGATGGGCAACTTCCTGCCTGCCCTGCCCTGCCATGCGATATGATCCTCGCAGCTGCATAATTAACCGGGTGAATGGCGCACAATTCGACGTGTTCACCCGCCTCGCTCTCCAGTGGAAGTTACGCCGATCTCCCGCTCCCGCCACCAGACTTAGTCCCGGAGTGGAAAAATTCCGGCCTACGTGACTGCAAATGCCTGGATTTTCCAATTTATTGCAGTTGGCTATTAGAGGAAGGGCAGGTTAGCAGCTAAGCATTTCAACCTTGTTCCAAATCCTAGACTAATCTGGGGACAACAGGAGATTCACTAAAATAAATACATAAATATTGTGACTCCCATCAGTTCAGTGGTAAATGTAACGCATTATGATATCCTGACCAGGCAGGTCACACATTTGTCTCTAATCTGTGCTCAGGTCAAGCACCAATGGGGGCATTGTAACTGGCTCAACATCGCTGGACTAGAAAGGAAACATTGGTTAGGTTTCCTGCTGCTGATCCTTATGCTATGCTAGGACTGCATTTGTACGGACATCACGTCAGGGATTTCATTGTGATGCTGTTCATAGTTAGACAACGTGAATATGTTTACATTCAGCAAAAGTCATCGCCTTCAGGAGAGAAAAAAATAAAAAGGTGATTTATATAATCAGTTCATCAATCTTTTAAAAACACAATCTATTTTTCCCTTAGGTCGATGTCTATATATTTGAGCCACAAGGGATCAGCCGCATTGAAGCACCTAACATGCTTGGAGCACAGTTTGATGGGCTGATCCATATAACAAAAGGAGAGAACAAGGTAAACATGAGTTACAGCTTCGAATGGGATTTTCTATTCTGATGGATGCATCCTGAATATCAAATAGCAGAGATCAGAAAGCAGTACTGTAGTTGTTTTGAATATTCTACCCAAAGGCCTAAACTATCATGTCTAGCCCATCAGAATCCTATATAATAACACTCGTCTTCCATTTATTAAAGAAACTGGCTCTATACCATCACTTCTTCAGTTGCTCACTGCACAATGCCTTACAGGTGTATTTGAAACACTAGAGATTTTTTTAAGAAAGGAACTTGTAAATACCAGAAATCTTAAACGTGAAACAAAAAATGGAGAAATGCCTGGAGGGTCAATCAGCATCTGACTGCTTTACATGTAACCCTCCATTCAAACCATTCCTCATAAAGGGCCCAAGTGAAATGTTTCTCTCTTGTATGAAAAGTAACGTGCATTGCATTTTCAGCATTCTGCTTTTGCATTGAAAAAAAGTGATGTCTTCAAACCCCAATTATAATTCATGAGATCTAAGATGCTCCTGCACTGAGTACCAGCTCAGCTTTACAAACTGGGGTTGCCATTGTACTGGCTCATGTGATAAGACCAGCTGGACTATCAACCTGTCACTCTCTGTCACACACCAGTGCTTAAGATAACTCTGTGTGCAAAATACTAGTATTGTACTCTGAATCTCAAAATCGAGTCACACCTGGTTTTATGAGTAACTTCAACGACAAACTCTCTTTGATAGTATTTGGCCCAGGATCTGCTCAGACAATACATTACTCCACTAGTTTACGTGTACTTGAAATTTTTAATTTGATGTACCCCTTTAAGAGATCTTTCTTATACTACATAGATAAAAACAAAAAACTACTGCGGATGCTGGAAATCCAAAACAAAAACAGAATTACCTGGAAAAACTCAGCAGGTCTGGCAGCATCGGCGGAGAAGAAAAGAGTTGACGTTTCGAGTCCTCATGACCCTTGAAGGGTCATGAGGACTCGAAACGTCAACTCTTTTCTTCTCCGCCGATGCTGCCAGACCTGCTGAGTTTTTCCAGGTAATTCTGTTTTTGTTTCTTATACTACAGCTGGATATGGGTACTCACTCTGACAGCTGCCAGGACCTATACCTTCAGACGTAAACACCTGATTCACACATGTGGTAAATTTAAATGTTTAAATAAATTAATTCTCTATTCTAATTTACTTTTGCCAGTTGGATTGAGTAGCTTTGAATGGTTTACTTTTCTAACCAACGCATAATCATCTCTTAAAGTTGTTAGTTCTCCTAACCTTGTCTCACTAATTTTATTAGCATATTGTTTCTTGGGGAAATAATTACAAACCTGTTATAAGATAAAAAAAGGATATGATATTCAGGAAATATTTAAATATGATGCAAATTTCCATCGTTACATTAGAGATCAAGCCCAATGTATTTGTATTATTTCAGCATAGCATTCCTTATGGATTCATCTGTTATTAAACTTTTTATTCCAGACTTTCTGCATGTTTCCTTGGAAGAATGGAAGCATGAGAAGGATTCTTCTTGACTACAAATTTTGATTTAAAAAAAACCTTGATGAAGCTCAGTTTGGTTGAACCTTATGCCATGCAGTTATTTTACGTATACAGGATGGGGCCGATTTGAATGTTTTAACACTATTACTGCCCATCCATTGTTGCTGCCATGAAGCTTGAGTGTCTCAGCCTGATCTGCATTGCTGCAGCAAGTTACATGCGACAAACCAGTACTCTGATGCAACTCACAGGTCGGGGAACATAGGAAAGACAGCCCATTCCTACATGGACCCTCCTGGTCTTTAAGAGGGCAAAGCAATCTGGAGAAGAAGCACAAGTGGGCCTGAGTGTTTTTGCAGCATGCGCTTGGCCCATTTCTATGATAAAATTGCTATTTGGGGTCCTGTCTACTTCAAGGAATCCCAATTTGCACTCTAAAAGTGGCAGGCCATCCATACAAAGACCACTACCAAGATAGAAGTGGCTGGAGAGTCAACATAAATGGGACAGTAAATAATCTGGCACCAATTTCAGGCCAATATCTCTCGGATTGTGCCAGGTGGTTGCAGTTAAAGTCAGCCATGCTGTGTCCAGATACCCCTCATAATCCAGATGTCTTCAACCCACATAACCAACTGAAGTGCTATTGTACCTAGCAACTCTAGTCCCAGCAGAGTAACAAGGCTGTCCGCTGAGCTACCTCTAGGATATGTTATAGTGTCAATCACTGCTTTTATTTTATCCTTTTGCAAAACCCATCAAAGTATCAGAAGCAACAAGCCACTGTGTAGTGACATTATCTGATATGCTGGGTGAAGGAGAAACAGTCACCACCACAATATCTCCCAAACTACAACCCAGAGACAAATGCTAGATTCCTTCGAATGCCATTACTTGGCGATGAGGCACTCACAATTCCATTTTGTATTTTTAGGCTCACATTTCCTTCAAGCCAACTTTGGACCAGCAGCGGAAATGCCCAAATTGTTCGGACTCAGCCATTGACGGAAGCATTGTCGTGAGATATGATGTGAAACGGGAGCTCAATGGTGGAAATATTCAGGTTCTTGCTTGATCTTTAGAACATATCACTTGCACCTTACCGATTTATTTTCACCTTTTGGGGAATATTTATTTTGTACTGAAGCATTAATAACCTTCTTTCTCTCTCACTGTAGATTTCCAATGGTTATTTTGCTCACTTCTTTGCTCCAAGCAATCTTCCACCACTTCCCAAAAACATCGTCTTTGTCATTGATGTCAGTGGCTCAATGTGGGGAATTAAAATGAAGCAGGTAAACATTTTTGCTTCAGTAATATTGCTTCAGGATTAAGGTATCTTGAAAGTTCGGAAATGATGCAGCAGGTCCTTCCATCTTTTCTGTAACCTAATATCTCAAAGGCTGAGAAAAAGGTCGGGGAACACAGGAAAAAACAGCCCATTCCTACATGGACCCTCCTGGCCTTTAAGAGGGGAAAGGCCTCTTGAGTGATTGCTGCGAGAGGGGCTTCCGCCGCTCACTCAGGAGGAAGCCCCACCTTAGAGACTGCTGGCTAACCAGACTGGCCAGCAGCTCTCCAGTCCCCGCAGCGACAGCTTTGCAGTGGACAGAAGAAGAAATGCAGGAGAATGCCTGAGACTGAGACTGGTCACCGGAAGCCCAGGTAAGTTCAAGCGGTCCCAGGTAGGGGAATTAGGGAAGGCCTTTGGTGGCAGGGGGGGAGTGGGCACCTGACTTCAGACGGGGGTTTCTGATGGAGGCACACCATCCCCCCATTTCCCACTCGAGATGTAACTGTTGACTTTCAGCCTTCCCACATGCAAATTCAATCTTCCCGCCAGCCTAAAAACTGCGGCTGGGCAGGAAACGGCCCTATTGTCCACATAAGGGCCACTTCCGGTCTGAGGCCTTGTCCGTCCCAGCGTAAAATTGCTGTGTGGTCAGGGTGGGCGGGAACCCAGAGAGAATCCCGTCCTTTCAATTTCACTCTCTCCACCTCCCCCACCCCACCTGAAGCCCGCCTGTGAGGGAGCATAAAAATTCTGGCCTATGCCATTAATTATTATGTCTCCAAGCTCAATCAAGCTATACTGGCCATATCGAGGCCTCTTCGTTCCCAGTTGCCTTTGTTGCTAGGGTCAGCCTAATTTTCTTCTGAAAACCTGTACGTGGTGACACATGGATCCCAAACAGCAGAATCTACTGACACTATGAGCTTTAACTATATACATTTGTACATTGTTTCCTGTTGATCCTGAGTTACTGTATAGCATCTCTTTTGTTTCCCTTGTGTTCAACTTGAATCCATGACCGGTGATTACATTGGCCAACATGTTCACTGGTTTCTGTGGTTCTCTTTTATTTTCAACTATCTGCATACCCTAGGTTATTACACTGTTTATCTCTGCATGCTTCCTTGAAGGAAGTGGCCCTCAATATATTTTCAACAGGTAAGAGATTCCGAATTCTAGGGTGTGTCTCTTCAGGCTTTCATGAGCGCATTGCTTTGTTTTGTTCTCTCCTCTTCTCCTCTTGCTCTCCAAAATGATAAAGCAGTGAGAGAGGAAGGGCTACCCCAATGTCCACAACCCACATCAAAGGCTGGTACAGTTGAAATTAGGAGCTCCGCCAAGTGAGGAATTCTGGGCAGGCACCCACATCACATTTGCTTCATGACCCATATTCCATTCTGTAGTACAGAGGGTTGGATTATTGCTAAGATGCCACTACTTTGGGGAAGTTTGTGACCCTTCATAAAAAGTTAGCAAACAACACTACTTTATAGCGGATGCAAACGGAGTACAGCTGAGGAAACTGAGTGCAGACTTGGAGTTTGGTGAGTGGGGGAGTTCAGTGAAGGGGGGGAGGAGTTGTTCCTTTTTCTATCTTTCCCACCCTCTAGGAATTGGTTGTTGCTCTACTACTACTACTCAGGGAAAGAAGCTAACTGTTTGATGAGTATCTGGTAAGCGGGTAAGTTCTATTCAATCCATAAGGCTTAAAATAGTACACAAATCGGTGGAAAAGTTAATAAAATATATTTAAAAAGCAACATAAATAAGTAAATAATATAATTAAGTAATTATTTAAAACACAATAAGGAAGGCAGGACAGGTGATGTGTCAAGGCTGCAGCATGTGGGAGCTCCTGGATAACATTGTGATCCAGGGCCAGCACATCTGCAGTAAGTGTTTATGGCTTGAGGAACTTCAGCTCAGAGTCATTGAGCTGGAGGCTGAGCTGCAGACACTGCGACACATCAGGGAGGGTCAGAACTAGGGGGCACTGTTTTAAAATTAGGGGTCACCCTTATGGGACAGGGATGAAGAGAATTTTTTTCCTCTCAGAGGGTTGTGCGAGTTTGGAATTCTCTGCCTCAGAAGGCAGTGGAAGCAGGGTCACTCTGGCAGAGGCAGATACATTCTTGTCAAGCAAGGAAATCAAAGGTTATCGGAGGTAGATGGGAATGTGAAACTCAAAACACACAGATTAGCCATGAACTTATTGAATGGCGGAGCAGGTTTCAGGGACCGAATGGCCAACTTCTGCTCCTATTTTGTATGTTTGTCTAGTGATAGGGAGCACCAGCTTCAGCATTTCCATTTTGTTGTATCTACTTTAGCTTCTATTCGTTTAAAATCATAATGTTTTAGTGATGCTGATGGAGGGGTACATATTGTCCAGGCCACTTGGGAAACTTCCCTGAGCTTCTTTGAAATAGTGCCACGGATCTTTTACACTCACCTAGGAGGGCAGACTGGGCCTCAATTTGATGGCTCACCCAAAAGACAGCACTTCCGACTGTGCAGCACTCCCTCGGTACTGCACTGCCATGTCAGCCTTGATTTTTGCGTTCAGATCTTTGAGTGGGACTTGAACCCACAACTTTATAACTCAGAGGCAAGGGTGATACTAAATGTCCATGCCTGACACATCAATTTTGTGTTAATTATAATAGGGACCTACTCACATGTTCCTAACTTACAGAAATTTGAATCCTCCATCCCTTCTTCCCCAGCAGTACAGGTTTAAACACAAGAATAGCAGTCAATATAATTTCTTACAAAGCAACTTCCAGGTAACACTGTCAATCTTTTTTACACTTTGCTTCAGTTATTCAGGGCACTGGTGAGGCTGCATATTCAATTTGCAGTGTAATTCAGAGTTCCCAGTCCAGATGTTTATTTATTTATGTAAAATATTTAGACAGGGTATCGCATGGTGCTGGAGTATCTCATTTACAGTTAGTCTCATGTGACAGCAAAAAGTGAATACTTTAACATATGGGACAGTATAAACAAGAAAAAGGCTACAATTCAGTAATGATAGTTACTTAACAATGAGACAACAACTGAGCCATAAAAGGATATTGGAGCCAGTCCAAAGTACAAAAACTTGAGGAAAATAAACAGAGAACTCAATGATTGCAATTAATTCCTGTTAAATAGATGTTCCTTCAAAAGTAGTTTAAAACATTGTTAAACAATCCATTCAAATTTGCTCCTTAAGTAGAGAATACACAGTGATAATTGAAGATTATCCTGCACGCACATGTTGTGTATGAACAAATCTGCTACATACTGGCTGCAAAATTTCCTAAGAATCGACTGTAGGTTTTTGCTAATAGATCTTTGCAACAAACTACTGATGTCACAATCATTTATCCTTTATCCTTTAGTGGCACCACTTCTGACCATCAGAAGCCCATTCCTAAACTGTTCCATCTTGCTAATAATTTCAATGTTTTCAAAGGCCTACTTAAAATCTCTTTCTTTGACTAAATATTCAGATACCTCTCCTATTTCTGCTACTACTGCTTGGTGCCCACTTCTCTATAAAGCAGTTTGGGATTTAAGTTAAAAGGAGCTAGCTGTGGTTGTGAGTATCGTTTCAGTTCAAAGTGCACTGACTTTCATTGTGATTGAAGTTGGTTAGGAAGTGTTGGAATGACATTCCAATTCTCAAGAAAAAGCAAAACAGAAATAAAAAGGTAATTTGTTTTTCTAAGTTGCCTGCATTCAGAACCATCGCATTTTGATATAGGCATCCGACCGCAATTGAATCTGGTCATCTGGCTTTCCACTTCATCAGCTTCTACGATCCTGCATTCCTTATCTTCCTCTGGTAGCTCACTGGGAACACGTTTGTGTAATAATCCTCTTTGCACTATTTTAACACAATCATTAGCTTAATTAAAGAGCTTAGCGACAACATTAAAATAGCACGCAAAGAGAATTCTATGTTACCAGAGACATTAAACCCTTGAATTTGAAGGACACATTTTAGGGTAAAATTTAGGATCTCTCATGTGACTGACAAAGTGGTGCACACATCCAGCACACATCCAGAAATTCTTCATTCGATTGATTCAATAAATGATCATTAGCACAAGTGCCGATGATTTTTTGATATGCACTGGCTCTACACAAAACCTCAGCCAGAGAGAGGGCCCTCAGAAAATACAACTTTTTTGTAGAAAAACGCAAGCTTTTGACAATATTCCAAGATTGCTTGCTTTTTTTTCGTGAATAGCTAAACTTTTGCATGTATGTGGAAATAAACTAGACAACTAACTCAAAAATGTAACTTTCTAACAACTGTTAAAATCACTGATCATTCTGGAAATCTGAATCCAATGATAAGCAAACTCCACTTCAACCAATCAATATTTTTCATTCTCCAAATTAGACCGTTGAAGCCATGGCAACGATCCTGGCCGATCTCCGTCCTGAGGACCAATTCACCATCATTGACTTCAACCACAATATTCGTTTCTGGAATGACCACCTGGTTTCAGCCACTCCTAGCCAGGTTGAGGATGCCAAAAAGTACATTGGAAACATCCAGCCCAGTGGTGGTACGTGTTTAGGAGATGTGTAAGAATAGCCCAGGGTGACCCACTGCTGATCTTCCCTTTGGGGAAAGACCTGCTCTCGATCCACACAACGGCACAATTATAGCATAGCACTTGCTAAGTGAGGAATCACAGGTTTGAACTTGCACTTAGTGGCACCAATATGCAGCACCATCCACCTCCAGTAAAAAGGTAATTTAAAATTTACTTGGAAGATATTTGCTTATTTGTCTTCTCCCTTTTCTTCACCAAATTTTTCTGCCAATTTTCTTTCCTCCCCTCTTCTGAAGGAGTGGACTGTTTGCTGCATCTGATTCCACTGCAGCATCTCATTCAAGTGGCCATCATTCATGTGTGAGTCTTGCAGGCCAGCAAGGTTGACCCACTTGTGTGAGTGTCACAGCAGAGCCTTATCCTGTGCGCCACCAAAATGCACTTCCAGCGGAGATCATTGAATAGCTAACAGGAGTGGAGTCCTGACTAACGTAGAGTGCTGAGGGCAACTCTAACATCCTCATTGTCACATG
Source organism: Cetorhinus maximus (assembly GCF_964194155.1). NCBI lineage: Eukaryota > Metazoa > Chordata > Chondrichthyes > Lamniformes > Cetorhinidae > Cetorhinus > Cetorhinus maximus. Next base: position 8,593,702 of record NC_135890.1, read on the forward strand.
GCTGAGATTAGCTACCTCCGTATAGACTGGCCAGCAAAACTGAGACCTAGATGACACCTACTAACTGGCTAAACTCACAGAGCCATTGAGGGACCTCTTCAAGTTTATTTTGTTGCTTCGATTCCTTCTCAATGAGGTGGTTTCCATTCCTGGTAATTCATTGATTACTCATGTATATCTCTGGTGTTGCTCATGGTAGTTTGGTTCAAGCATCATTTAACCAAAACAGGAGCATTGAAATCACGTAATGTACAATATATTAATCAGCTGCTAAGGGGGAAACCTATGCTTAACTTGTCCCTTTAAGATGACAAAATGTGTATATAGAAGCATCCATTTTTAATTTGCCAATGGGATGGTGCCAATATTGACAAGGCTGTATTTATTGCCCAGACCTGGTTGCCCTGCCTGATGCCTGGCCACCTTCTTGAATCTCTGCAACTACTTGTAATGATTGCGCTCCCTCCATGATGGTTTGAGATGGGCAGTTCCATGTTTTGGACCCGGTAACAATAGAGGAACAATGATCCGCGTCCAAGTCAGGAGAGTGTATGACTCAGAGGGGAATGTGAAAATGATGGTGTTTGAAGATATTATAGCTCTTGGACATCTTGAGGGCAGAGGTCACAAGGCTGGTTGGTGGTGTCAAAGCAAGCTTGGTGAGTTGCTGTAATGCATTCTGTAATTGTACATGCTGGAACCACAATGTACCAGAGGAGGTAGATATTGAGTCCGGTGACAAGGTCACTGGTCAAGTGAACTGCTATGCCTTGGATGGCATATTGAGCTGCTTAAATGTTGTGGTTACACCATTTCAGGCAAGTGGTGTGTTTTCCATCTCACCCTTGATCAATGTTCCCTCTAATGTCCCTTTGCTGCGTGTAGCAGGTTTGTTGGACTGTGCAGTCCCTGTAAGATTGTCGTGTGGCCTGGCATACATGCATCTGCTTGTGTACTGCCTGTTGGTCCCCTGCACTGCCCTGCACTGGCATAGTTTAGAGAGAACGTTACCCCTGACTTGAATCTTGTAGATAGTGGAGAGGCTTTGAATGGTTAGGATGTGAGTCACTGATGACAGCGTTCTTATCATGATGCTGATATGGCCTAGTCCAGTTAAACTTCTGGTGAATTTGTGGTTAATTTCTGTTAGTAAGGAAAGGTTGCAGATTGGCAGGAGATTGTAAATTCCTGGCTCCGGTTCAGAACAGATCAATGTGAAGCAACTGCCTTTATTTCTCTCTCCTTGTAAATGTTGTTGACATGTCAGGTTGAATTTTAGGCTGCGCTTGCCATCCCATCCTACCCAAGATCCCGACGTCTGCCCCGCTGCAATTTAATGCTGGGACCAGGGTTAATTGGTTTAAGGCGAGACTTCTGCCCCTTTCTTGGGAGTAAGTCCCGCCTTGGAGTGCTGTCGACCAATCAGATGGCCAGCAGCCCTGCAGTTCCAGCAGCAGCAGCCAGGAGCAGTGGCCACTGCTCGGGACTACACGCAGTCCCACCACATCAAGCAGCCCGGGTAAGGCCAGGGTCGAAGGTCTCAGCGAGGGGATGAAGGGAGTGGGGCAGGGTTCAAGGGGCCAAGGGAAGGGTTAAAGAGGGAGATGACCAACACCCCCCACCCCTGCCCTCCCAACCTCCTTGCACAACACCAGCGCATGTATCTAAAGCTGCCGGGCTTCCCTCAGGGTATGGGCCTATCCCTGCCATGGGTAAAATACCGGTGGCAACGGGATGAGGCCTCAAAGGATCTCAATTGGGTCCAGAGCAGGTGGGCCATGCAAAGCCACCCCTGCTCCCCCTGTAAAATTTCAAACAGGTCAGGGGCAGGCAGGTAGGTGGAAGGAAGGCCGCCCACTGGATCTTTTTGAGCCCCCCCACCCCACCCAGCAGCCTTCAAACCCACTGGTAAAGGAGTGTAAAATCCAGCCCATGATATCTGAATTGTTAAGGACCAGGCACAAGATCAGTGCCTGTATTGATATTGGATACATAAATCAAACAATCTAAAATTTCTAAAAGTAGAAAAGTTACAGGTCACCAGGAAAAGAAAGGGAAGTTGTCCTTTTTTAAAAAATATAGCAAATTTTTTAAAAGTCCTATAACTACCAGACCTCTCTCTGCCCCAGCTGTTCCACTGATATTAGCATAACAACTATCCATTTATATTGCATGCATCATTCATTCGCAGTTTTCAATCTTTTATTTTAAATAGGAACGAACATTAATGAAGCAATCCTTTCAGCCATTTATATACTATTAGAAGCCAACAACTTGGGTCTTCTGGATCCACGATCTGTATCGTTCATCATTATGGTTTCGGATGGAGACCCCACAGTAGGTAAGCACTCTCGGAGAGTACCTTAATTAAATATAGTATATTACAGTACGTCAAGTTACATGGAGTCCCCAACACAGATACAGGCCATTCTGCCCAACTGGTCTATGGCAGCACTTACGCTCCATGCAAACGTCAACCCACGCTTCTTCATCTAACCCTATCAGTATAAACTCCTGTTACTTTCTCCTTCATGTGTTTATTTAGCTAACCTTTAAATGCATCAATGCTAGTCATCTCAATCACTCCTTGTGATGGCATGTTCCACGTTCTGAGCATTCCCTGGAGGGGGAGTGGGGGGAATCCCTTGAATTCCCTATTGGATTTATTACTGACTATCTGATATTTATGACCTCTAGTTTTGGTCTCCTCAACAAGTGGAAACATTTTCTCTGCTTCTACCCTTTATTTATCCAGAAGCTTGCTATTAGGTAGCCCCTAGCTTTCTGAGGATTAGGCCCAGCCTTCTCAATTCTTTGCAATGGGGAGACACTGGGGTAGTGGTAATGTCACTGGACTAGTACGAACATACGAACAAGGAGCAGGAGTAGGCCATTCAGCCCATCGAGCCTGCTCCACCATTTAATAAGATCATGGCTGACCTGATAGTAACCTGAAATCTGCATCCCACCTACTGCCAATAACTTATGATCCCCTTGCTTACCAAGAATCTATCCACTTCTGCCTTAAAATATTCAAAGACTCTGCTTCCATCACCTTTTCAGGAAGAGAGTTCCAAAGATGCACGAGAGAAAAAAATTCTCCTCATTTCTGTTTTAAATGGGTTTCCCCTTATTTTTAAACAGTGACCTCTAGTTCTAGATTCTCCCACAAGAGAAACATCCCCTCCACATCCACCCTGTAAAGACCCCTCAGGGTTCATATGTGTTTCAATCAAGTCACCTCTTACTCTTCTAAACTCCAGCAGATACAAGCCTAGTTTGTCCAACCTTTCCTCATAAGGCAACCCACCCATTCCGGGTATTAGTCTGGTAAACCTTCCCTGAACTGCTTCCAATGCATTTACATCCTTCCTTAAATAAAGTGACCAATATATACACAGTACCCTAAATGTGGTCTCACTAGTGCCCTGTACAACTGAAGTATAACCTCCCTACTTTTGTATTCAATTCCCCTCTCGATAAATGATAACATTCTATTAGCTTTCCTAATTACTTGCTGTACTTGCATACTAGCCTTTTGTGATTCCTGCACCAGGACACCCAGATCCCTCTGCACCTCAGAGCTCTGTAATCTCTCACCGTTTGGATAATAAGCCTCTCTTTTATTCTTCCTGCCAAAATGGATAATTTCACATTTCCCCACATTATGCTCTATCTGCCAGATCTTCGCCCACTCACTTAACCTTTCTACATCTATATCTGTTTGTAACCAGATGTCCAAGGTAATCCTCTGGGCACTAGGTTCAAATCCCACCACAGCAGTTGGTAGAATTTCAATTCAAATAATAAAATCTGGAATATAAAGCTAGCGTCAATAAATGGTGTCCATGAAGCTATCGTTGATTGTTGTAAAAAACCCATCTGGTTCACTTATGTCCTTCAGGGAAGGAAATCTGCTGTCATTACCTGACCTACATGTGACTCCAGACCCACAGCAATGTGGTTGACTCTTAACTGCCCTCTGCAATGGACTAGCAAGCCACTCAGTTCAATGGCAATTAGGGATGGGCAACAAATGTTGGCCTTGTCAGCGACGCCCAGATCCCAAGAAAGAATACATTTTTAAAAACTCTCTTCCAGTATCATCCTCATGAATAGTGTAAATGAAATTAGGCAGAAGCACCAATGATTTCCAATGTAACCTACTGACTAAGGTAAAGTTGTGTTTAAATGGCACCCTTTAACACCAAAAGGTCTAATTATACGTAGATGGATCCTGCATCCATTGGGGTTAGGGTTAGTGGGTACTTGTAAGTTGCAGCACTACATTGTTACTGAAAACAGTCTCAAATTACCCCCTTTTTTGTGTTAAATTTTTGAAATCTTGAAGTCTCATGTACTTTCATTCACTTTTGAATTCCAAAAAACCCCCGGTATAATTAATATGATTCCTCTTAAATCACAGAAGTATTTTTGTAATAATATATCTGAGGATACGTTGATTGTATGTTAATATTCAAGAATATTTCCTGGGTGTGTTTTTTTTTTCAATTGTTTAACAAAGCTAAGCAGCGTTTTTGTGTTTGTGGTTTAATTGGGATTGATGTTTTGTGGTTTGTCTCGTGGTCTAATCTATACTGGGAAGGTTTCTCTCTACTCAAGGGTAACTCTGGTCTGACTCAGGTAGGTTACTCCAAGCTAATTTGTTAACACTATATACATGGACAACATATAGGAGGCGCCTCAAAGCACTGGAGTAATACCATCAATGCTGCCTGCAGAAGATTGTAAATATTACGTGGGAAGACCGACATCAGTGCCCTCTCACAAGCAGGCACAACAAGCATCAAGGCTATGATCATCCGCCATCAGCTGCTTCATTGGGTTGGCCACATAGTTCAGAGGTCAGATTCCAGGCTCCCAAAGCAGGTCTTCTCCTCCCAGCTCAGTCAGGGCAGACACACCAGAGGAGGACAGAAGAAGCTCTTCAAGTATGTGCTGACAGCCAACATGAAGAAATGCAACATTGACTTTAACTCCTGGGTGACCATCGCCTTGGATTGAAGCAGATGGTGGCAATGTCTGTGGGAAGGATCCTAGCATTTTGAGACCCAATGACAACAAATGAAGAGGAAAGCGAGAGTGGGAAAAAGAACATGCCATGACCCGAAATAATAATACACGACCAGACAACCCACATGATAACATATGCCCTACATATCATAAAGTCTGCAGATCCTGAATTGGCCTCATCAGCCATCCTCAAATTCACAGAAGACAATCATCCCGCAAGTGAGAGATAGCCAATAATTAACACTATATACATGATGAGCTACTGAGTAAGTACATCTCTCTTCTATGCAGACCATTCCATCTGCTCTATAGAGCCTCTAGTACATGACTGCTGATGTCACTGTCATGTACATGATACACATGACTATCTCATTACTGTAACTATTAGCCTATTATGATAGATCTTCACCTAAGTATAATGTCAACATTTTTAATAACAACGTTAAACTACTTCTTAAACTATTTACATCACTTTTTTGAACTTCTGCAACCTCCCTTACTGTTATAGATTCTATCCAACTCCTACTCTTTACCCCTCACTCCACCCCCAAGTCATTGTTATAAAGGATTCAATCACCCCCAGTGTTCTCAGCTCGCTGGGAGGACGCCGTGGATACATGCAGATGCTCGTCTTTTCCCTGGAAAATAACAACATCAGCAGCTTTCCAGGGCCACTGGTAATTGAACTGTAATCTCCACAACCACTGAACTGTAAGGATCGTGGAACCTTCTCAAAGAAAGACTGATCCAAGAGAGAAGCGGTCAGGATATTGACAACTGCACTCTCTTGAACAATTCATTCACTGCTGCATCAAGACCAAAAAAAGTATTCAATATCCCAAAATCGAACCGATCTGGATGACAAGAAGAACGACAAAATTCCTGTAGGCATTACAGGAAAAGAAAATGGTGATTTCCCGACAGCATCTCAGGCATTTCTTTCACTTTCTGCAGGCAGCGGTAACATTGCCACGTTTTCTTCAGTGTGAGGCTGCTCTGCTGTGGGCAATGGGAAGACCGTGTGAGCTGAGAAGAAAAGACAACACTAGTTTCAGCAATGGGATGAATCTTCAGAATGACATCTGGACAAATGTCTTGTACAGGACTCTTCCACTGTAGAAGCTCTGTGGATTTGGCCTCTGCTTCTGTGCTGAAGGGCAACTTTAGTGGGAATAAGATATTCTGATGAGATTGAAGTGTGGGTGTCAACTTACTTTCGCCCAAGCTAATAGGCTCTATCAAAACTCTGACTGTGTGATCCTCTATGAAATCAAGTATTTTGTCCTCCCTGGACAACTCTCTAAGGTCAGGCAGCAATATATAATGCACCTCATTGGTGAGTTCAGTGGGACAAAGATACAAATTCTGCTCTTCCACAGCAAACACTGCTGACTCCTCAAAAAAAGAGACTTCATATGCTTCGGCAGTAGATTCAAATCTCTAGGACGTCATCTTCCAATGGATCACTCGGTACTACAATGGCTTTTTTCCCAAAACTTTTTCAGGGAAGAGCCAAACTAGGTCCAAAGGGTCTTCGTTCAAATGGTCACAGTCTGCTGCAGTGCCTTCTGTGTCCGCATCCTCCGGCTTATCTTCAAAAAGAACCGAGAGATCCACAATCTCAAATTCCTCCCAGGGTCAAGTGGGTGGTGTCTCTGTGATGGAGAGTGAACCCCCGCTCAATGAATAAACCTCACCAGCTGCTACTGAATGACAAGTTGTTTGTTCTGCACCCTACTTTGGAAATTCCTCCACAAAAGGCACCCAGCTGTCTTGCTATAGATCAGCACCTGCCCTATTGTAGGTCATCATCTGCTTTTTCCAGAATACCCAGTTGCATACAGACATCGCCACTCATTAAAAATATGCTTTAATTGTAGACAACATGGAGGGTCTCAACAATCTGTCACTCCTTCTGGTGACCTTTTACTAGAAGATCCGTGCCACCAAGGCTTTGCAATTTAACATTTCATGGCAGGATGGGTACTGTTTTGAGCCATTCCAGATGATTAGTTAATATTGTAACGCCAGCTCCGGTGTCAATTTTGAAACGTGTTAAAGCCTTTAACTGCCGCAGTGACTGACAAAATGTCTTGATCATGCTCCTTTACTTTGCCTAGGAATTCTAATTTCACGTCTTTCATCATTTCCAATTTCTTGAATTGTTTGCATTTCATAGATGTTCTCTTGCCTTCTTCCTTTAGTGAAATTGATAGATTTACCGAACCGCTTGAAATATCCTCTCTTTACCTTCTGGGAAGATGTCAGCAACAAACAAATGAAGCATGGTATAAAAGTGCTGAGCATTAGCCCTACTCATGTACATAATAATCATTGACATTAAAGGCCATCTGCCAGATGCATGCCTACTTCCACATCCAATTTAGATCTGATTGTAATTTTTCTTTCTCAGTCAGGATTCTGACACTAGCACAGATCATTGTGCCATTTTTGAACTCATGAATGGTACCCCCCCACCACTTTTGGTCAGATCATTATTATAGACTGTGAGGATCCCTGCAGGACTCTATTCATGACCACTCTTCACACAGAGACCATTACCATTAATGGTGCCCCTCTGTCTAGGAGAAATCTGGGTCACCACCACCTTCTCAAGGGCAACTAGGGATGGGCAATAAATGCTGGCCTAGCCAGCAATGCCCACATTCCTGTGAAAGAATAAATTAAAAAGGAACTAATTCCCTATCCAACCCAGGATTTTCCCTCTAATCCCACAGGACTCTAACTTAAGTGTCAGTCATCGATCAGTAACAGCACTCTGGCTTCAGAGTCAGGTGGTAGTGGGCTCAGCCCCACTCGAGTGACATGAACATACTACCTAGGTTGGCACTTCAGTACAGTACTGGGGGAGGTGCTATCTTTTAGGTTGAGACATTAAACCAAGGTCCTGCCTGCCCCCTCACATAGACATAAAAGATTGCATGACACTATTTAAAAATATTGGGGATTTCTCCCAGTGTCCTGCCCAATATTTATCCCTCCACTAACGCCTAAAAACATAGCTGGTCATTTATCTCAGTGGTGTTTGTGGAACTTCCTTGTGTGAAAATTATCAATGGCTTTTCCTACATTATGACAATGGCTGCACTTTGAAAGTACATAATTCACTGTAAAGCATTTTAGGGCATTCTGAGATTGTGAAAGGCACCTTTCAAAAACTCTTTAAGGATTCCAAGGTGCAATGTCTACAGGGCTACCTACATCCATCAGCCTAGTAACCTCCTTGAATAATTCAATCACATTTCTTAAGACATGACCTTTTTTTCCAGAGCCATGTTGTGTCTCTAATAATCCTTCTCTTTCAAGGTACTCATTCAGAGTATCCTTAATGATTGCTTCTAACAACTTTCTTACGACAATCATTAAGCTAATGGGACTATAATTTATTTCTTGGGCCTGACTTTTTTTTCTTTTTGAATATTGGTACAACGTGAAGCTCAGTCCAGTCAATAGAAATGATTAAAGACTGCAGCAAGCTATTAAATATATGAGTAGGGGCCTCAATTAGCACAGCTTCCATTCTTTGAGCAGCCTCGGGTAAATGCTTTCTGGACCAATAGCTCGATCCAATTTGAGACCCCTGTTTCTTTTCAGGATTACATTTGCATCCACTTTAACATTTACAAAGACACTTTGCATTAATAGTCACTGAGCATGATCTCCAGGAGTGAAGACTATTGCAAAGTAGCCATTTAAAACCTCAGCCATGACCTTGGAGTTCACCTGAAAATGCCGTAGCACTATGATGTCCTTTATCACCCTCTGACTCCTAATGTAATTAGAAAAGATTTTAATATTGCTACTGCAAATAGCCACAACTTTCTTTTCCACTGACAGTAAAATGAAACTTACAGAGCAACAGGTATGACAAGAGATGTGTAATTTGGCCAATACAACTGCTATCCATGTAATGCTACAGACTAAAGAACCCACAATGTTACACCTACTCCATCAAGTTTGCTTACAAGACTGAAATCTTCTCCTGTTCTTTCCACCTTCTCACCGCAGCTCGCTGCCTGGCTGATTATTCCCCTTCCCAAAACCAGGCTGTCTATATGAGAAAGCCTAAGCTGTAGTGGCAAAACAGGCTACCAATCTGCCCACCGCCCACACTCAGAGAAATTTTGCCAGCCTTACATGGCAACTACCTGTGCTGAGTTTCCAACTGTCATAACAGCGATAAGTGTGAAAGATTGCTGGACTTTCAACTTTGCCTGGATTTTCTGGTAGTAATGATGATAGGAAAAATTGTCTGCGATCACAGTCATTGGTCCTATGAAACTGACAGCAATTTCTGGAGTCCACACATGTGCAGTTAAACATGGAAATCCAGAAGTTGCTGTCAGTGAGTCTGTGCTTCTCCCATTGGTCCCCACAGACAACAATCAAGTGGAAATCAGTGAACTGATACAAACTTCCACTGTCATGCTACTAGGCTTTCTCCAAACACCCTTGCAAAATGTTACACCTTATTGAATGAGGTTTAACAAGGTTTTTAATGGCATACTAATTTTGTAGCTGCACTTCTTATTATATATATATATTTATTACATATATATATTAAAGCATATATATTAATATATGCTTTAGCTTCTACCTTAATCATCTGTGTATGCCCCAGTCACTTATTTCATTATCTTTAAAATTTAAATGAAAAGTGAAGGGATTCAGTGATTTTTGCCTCCTGGTTTGCTGCCTGTGAGAATGCATCAATGTGATTGGCTGTGCAGCCTGCATTATGACATCACTGTTGCTGGACATTTGGAGATCCCCTTGACTTGGTGCCGGTTTCAAACTGATGTTGGGGGAATCCATGCCACACTAGATTCCTGTGGGGACCATTCTTCAAGGTTAGTGGCAGGAACTCTCATTTTGACATTGACTGCGAAATCTGGACCTTTATTTTTCATTGTCCCCAGGATGTCAGGTTTCAGACTGGAACCTCAATGGACACTTGCTGTCCTATAAATTGAACAAGTTTTAAATTAACAAACATTTTAAAATAACCCCCAGTTGAACTACATTCCACAGATAAATATCTAAGAAGCCAAAAATGTGATATTGGCTAATATGATGATCACTGCACAAAATATATTGGACATAAAGAAATGTGAACAAAGAACAGTTGCATCTGAATTAATGCACAATTAAGTATTTAGCTAAAACAGTGTATCCAAAAATGTTACTGCCATCCTGACAATTGTAGTAAATTCTCCAGCATCCTTCCATCTACAGAGGATGGTAGACATGTAGCAAAAAAATCCATTGCAGACGGGGTGTCTTCATATGGCACACCTTTACTGATGGCTGAAGAGGCCAATCCTTGGGAGGCAGGTTCTTCCACAAGTGCCGAGCATGAAGCTGCCAAGTGCCATTGTGCATTGTTTTTTTCACCATTGGCTTCTGTTGCCAAGCCGCTGTAGCCACTGTCCACCACGGCGATGCATACCAGCCCACAGGAGATGTTGCCATTTTCCTCTGTCATCGGCCTGTGACTCCGAGGCGTGATAATTGATGTCTAGGGCCTTCATGCCACATTTGCAAACATCCTTGAAGCAGAGCTTTGGACGTTCTGGCACTGGTCATCTGGCTCTGGCTTCTTCACCCTATAGGGAAGCCCTTGGATATGCGGCTGTCATCGATCGTGGGGACATCCCTGAGCCAACAAAGCTGCTTCTGTTTGATGAGAGATAACAAACACGGGAGCTCTGCCTTTGAGAGGACTGCTGCTTTCGTGATTCTGTCCTGCCAGGATATTCCCAGGATGTGCCGCAGACAGTGAAGATGGAAATTGTTGAGCTTCTTTTCCTGGTAGCTGTAAGTCATCCATGTTTGACAGCCATACAACAACGTGCTGAGAATACAGGCCTTATAAACCACCAGTGTGGTCTAAGGGTCAGCTTGATGTTATCCCATGCATGTTACTGATGTTATTCCAGCCAGCAAATATTCCGTAGGTAAATGCTGTGAATTTGTTCAGTATCATACTGACATACAAAGGTATATGTGTTAAAAATGCTGAAAAAGAGACATGCTGTAGGAGCTTTTTATCTTACATTGATCAGGACAGATTTGCAAGATGAGTGATGTCCTGATGAGTGCAAGGTGAAAAGCTTTGACAGCATGTCTCTTTTTTTCAGCAATACTCAAGCTCTGTACTACCAAATGACTTTGTGCTAATATGTTCATATACCAATATTGCTCCATGCAAATTCACACTAATATCTTGGATGCCTATTTGCTTCTTTCAGAAACAAAGGACTTTGTGATGAGGTAATTGCTGAGGTGATAATTGACTTTAAGTGTATATTTTTTAAACAGTTGTTATTTTCTATCTATTAAGGGTGAAAGTATCTGTGTGTGATCACGTAGGAAATTGTGTCTATCATCTTGTTGGATTTGTATTTTTGGGCTCAACTCTGATTCATCACCAAGGCTTACAAAGCACTTTCCCTTCACTATACTGCCCCTTCAAGCAATATTTTGCTAATGTGATGTTTCTGAGGGCCAGAAATTAGAGTCACTGCTGGAAAATTAACCCTGATTCACCCACTTGTATCACTGTGGCTCGGATGGTAGCACCTTCACCTGTGAGTCAGAAGGATGTGAGTTCACATCGCAATCCAGGACTTGGGCACAAAAGTCGTGGCCTGCAGTACTGAGGAAATTCTGCACTGTTGCAGGCACTGTCTTTCAGCTGAGATGTTAAACTGAGGCCCTCTCAGGTGGATGTAAAAGATCCATGGTGCTATTTTGTAGAAGGGCAGGGGAGTTATCCCTCGTGTCCTGGCCAATATTCACCCCTCAATAAACATCCGCAAAAACAGATTATCTGGTCATTATCACTTTGTTGTTTGTGGGAGCTTGCTGTGTTCAAATTGGCAGCCACAATTTCTGCACTACAACAGTGACTACATTTTAAAAGCACTTCATTGGCTATGGGAAGTTCTGAGGTCACGAAATGCGCTATATAGATGCAAGTCCTTCTTTCTTCTCATTCAACAGTAGTGACTATTAACAAGTGATGAATTCCCCTCCATGCATACATTTTGAATAGTGAATAAAAATGCGAAGAGGGATTCCAGGTCTTTAGAATTTGACTTTAATATGCAGGTGAAATCAAACTGAGCAACATACAGAGGAACATCAGAAAACAAATGAGGGAAGATTTCTCCCTTTTCTGCCTTGGAATTGGTTTTGATGTGGACTACGACTTCCTGGAAAGGTTAGCCCTGGAGAACCGAGGACTCGCTCGGCGCATTCATGCAAATGTCAATGCGTCTAGTCAGCTGACGGTAATGCATCGCCAATAACAATCCGCTAAGGCTTTTTGCTTCTGCTTTTCCTTTTGCCTTGACCCCCATTGTTTGTGAGTTCTGTTGTCAGTTCAGTTACGGTTGCAGCAGTGACCATAAACCCAATTCTTCCCCCAACACTTCTCCTTTTCTGGGCAGTAGATTGAACTTACAATTAACTTTGAGACAGACTATTACATTTCCATCATCCCTAATTAGACAAAGGAAAATATATATTAGCAATGACATTCAGTTTATCAATAAATTTCTCTCGGGCAAATTGATGGTAAGAATCATAATTTCACCCCAAGTATTTTGCTATAGCTTTTAGATATTTATATTGGGAAGCATCAAGTGAACACTTGAATTGTTTTAGTCTGATCTGCTTTCTTTTAAACATTTGTTTTGTTATTTTGTACATTCCTTTACTGGTTCTTCTATTTCTTGCACTTCAAGTTGTATGCTATTTTCAGGTTACTTTGTCTTCAGAATCTCTTTACCGCAAAGAGAATTGTTTCACGATCTCCCTGTCTAACCTGCTCCCGAATCATCCTCCTGGATGTGAAAGAGAGAACCTAGACTGGCGGGAAGTGGTCAAATTCTAACTAGCTCTTTGGGGGCAAATGCAAGGTCACCACTTACAGCATAAGTGCACCACCAATTAGGCCATGAGGTAGTTTATGAGTTCTCATCCAACTGTTCCATGGAGAAGTATGTCGGAGTGTCTGTCACTCTATTTTCCAGTTTTCCAACTAATATGCCAGCTTGAGCACTACTATCCCTGAAGAACACCTTCCTGGCACAGGGTGTTGACTTCACACCGTATGATATCACAGTATTGATGTGTTGAAACATTCAAGTCCAATTTAGATGCATGTTACCAGACTGTGATTCTAATTGTGAATGACAGGATTTCTATGAAGAAGTGGCCACTCCATTGCTGAGAAACATTGACATACATTATGGCGAAGATGTGACAGATGTGACACAAGATAGCTTTGACAAGTATTTCAGCGGTTCTGAACTAATTATAGCAGGAAGACTGAAGAATGCGAAAACTTCAACCTTACAATGTCTGGTGACAGCATCTTCAGTAAGTGCACAAAGCAATGCATTGATCTTATTACAACTGTTGGATATTAACAAAAATAATGTATTTCTTGCAGTTATAACAATTACTTGTCACTTGTTTAGTCCAACATTTCCAGAAGCAATTGTATTTCGCTTCATATAAATGTTTTTAGTGAGTTAGAGTGTTCAAGTTCCTACACAATTAGGATACAGCAGCAATGGAATCGTTAGTCCCATGGCTAATTCTTTACACAAATTCATTTCTTATCTGTGCACTAATAAGAATAAAATGAAAAGCCAAAATAAAATGCTAAGGATGGGATGAAGATGCAAAGAGAAAGTAGAAAAGGAAAAAAGGAGGGAGAAAATGGGAATGAGAAAGTGGCAGAAGGAAGGTGGGAAAAGATGGTTAAGTGATAAGAGATGAGGAAAGGAGTGAAAAATAAGGAAAGGATGGGAGAAGAAGGCAGGTAAAAGAAAAGATAAGCTTGCATTTGTTAACATCGCTAAAACAACTAAAGTGTTTTACAATGAGTTTCATTTTGGAGAGCGCAGCTGTTGTTATATAGTCAGGGCACTAGGAGAACCTTTTGCATTTCTGCAACTAGTACATCCACATTTGTAATCTCCACTTGAACAGGTAGACAGGAACTTGGTTTATCACCTCGTCCAAAAGATAGCACCTCTGGCAGTGAAGCACTTCCACAGTACTGCTTCGAAATGGCAACAAAAGTCATAAGTGTCTGCACCCACAAGGCATGAGTATAACCAAATGAGTAATGTTGGCAAAGACCAAGATCTTAGTAAAAAGCAGCAGAAAATGGTGAGAAGCCATAAATTTATACAGTAACCTTAAAATATACTGCCTGTAAGTGAGGTGTGAATAGTTGATCTGGAGTGTAAGCAGGATATTTCACTCACCTCCTGACTCCTGTCCACCATCTACAAGGTACAAGTCAGGAGTGTGATGGAATATTCCCCACTTGCCTGGATGAGTGCAGCTCCAACAACACTCAAGAAGCTTGACAACATCCAGGACAAAGCAGCCTGCTTGATTGGCACCCCATCCTCAAATATTCACTCCCTCCACCACTGACGCACAGTAGCAGCAGTGTATACCATCTACAAGATGCACTGCAGAAACTCACCAAGGCTCCTTAGGCAGCACCTTCCAAGCCCATGACCACTACCACCTAGAAGGTCAAGGACAGCAGACACATGGGAACATCACCACCTGGAAGTTCCCCTCCAAGACATTCACCATCCTGACTTGGAAATATATCGTCATTCCTTCACTGTCACTAGGTCAAAACCCTGGAACTCCCTTCCTAACAGCACTGTGGGTGTACCTACACCACATGGACTGAAGCGGTTCAAGAAGGCAGCTCACCACCACCTTCTCAAGGGGCAATTAGGGATGGGCAAAAAATGCTGGCCTAGCCAAAGACGCCCACATCCTGTAAATGAATTTTTAAAAATTTAGTTCTTTAATCATCTAGATTATTGTCTGAGATGTTCAGCAGTAAATCAGCTTAAACAGGACCAGCCAGAGAAACTTTTCAGAGGGCAGAATTTAGCCCTTGTTGGGCGGGATCGGCTGGGGTGGGCAAGGGTGGTCGGGAGCCGACCGCTGCCCGCGATCAAGGCCGGAAGGCCATTTCACGCTGTCAGGCCACTTAAGGCTCGTCCAGCGTGAAACGCGAGTGGCAGCGCTCAGTGCTGCCTGTGCGGGCGGGGGGGCGGGGGAGGAGGGCGAGCGGGGCAAGTGCGCACTTTGCGCATGCGCGTTTCATAATCTCCCTGAGGCACGGAGCTGCGGCGGGGAGATGAAGAGTTTCTTAAAAAAATAAAGAATTGAAAAATGTAATAAAACATGTCCCCTCATGTGACTCCATTATTTGAGCAGGGACGTGTTAAATAATTCAATTTTAAAACTTTCATTCTATTTTTATTTGCTTTTGAAACCTCACCCCGCCCATGGGTAAGGTTTCCAAATAAATGCAAAGGACACTTGGCCTTTTCGCCTGCCGCCAACCATAAGGTTGGACGGGCAGTGAAAAATTTAACTTAATTGATTCTCTAATGGCCTTATCAGGCCTTTTAATTGTCGGCGGGCGCGCAGCCGAATCTGGCGTCTACCCACCAACCAAACTATTGCGCCGCTGCGCGTTGACGTGGAGACACTCGCCCAACGTCAATGCGCGTCATTCCATGCCCAAGCAGGCCGCCGAGGTGAAAATTCTGCCCAAAGTGTTTTAACGAACCAATTAGATTACAACAAAAGATTTAAGAGAAAATGGAAATTTATACAATCCATAGCGCAGCTGTAAATTGGATTATTAATGAGCCAGAGAATAGGAAGCAAAGTGAAAATAATTCTAATAAAGTCGGTCTGAACAATTAGATTCAACAGCAATAACCTGCCAAACGTAATATTTTGATGATCTCATTTTGTAAGTGGAATATGTAAATTTACAGATGATACCACATGGTTAGGAGTGCAGGATGAGCAGAGTAATATTGTTCATAGATGTATATCATTTAACAACTAAATCATTTAAGATGAAATATGTTTGTGCCTTAATTCCTGATATGTCTGATAAAATTAAAGAAAAAATTCCTAATGTAACTTTCTCTCGCTTTTTAACCCACTCTTACCATTTAATTTAAGATAATGTTCCAGATTTATTTTTTGTTGTTCCCTTATCTTACATATCTTCACAAGATCACCTCTCAAATGTCTCTCTTCTGGGCTGACAAGCCCAAATCTCCACAGACATTCCTTACATTTCAGCTCTTTGACAGAAAGGATCACCTTTTTAGCTGTTCTCCATACTGCCTCTAGCAGTTAAATGCAATGCTCAAGGTGCATCCTGATCAGAGAACCAGACAGATTAGCATGACTTCCTCTGATTTGTATTCCACTGTGCTGACTTTGCAGTTTGGCATTCTATGGGCTTTCTTGGCTGCTGTTCTGCACTGGTTCAACATGTTAACTATTGTGTCTATTAAAACTCCACCATCTTTCAGTTTTGTCCTTGACTATTTTAACTGTAGAGTGAGCAGTTCTTTACCTATGTTTAAATGAATTTCATCTGGCATTGTTCTGCCCACTTACACATTTTATCAAAACATTCAATTCTTATTTTCTGGACTGCCTTCCTAGTTTAGTGTTACAGGCCCCACCACTTAAAATATCCACGTTTGGCAGTCGGTTACATCGGCTTGCATTAACCTCAATTTCCACCTTGCTGTTTATCTTAAGCAGAAACGGCTGTGTTAGCTCACTAGTTTGAATTTGTTAAGGTGCACTTAATACAAGAAAACCATTAGTAAATAACAACTCATTCATGTTCAATTAACTTATGTTTACATAAAACCCTTCTAATTCTCTCTGTCGAGTTACAGTTTGGATTAAGCCAGTATCTCAAACTTTTTTCTGCTGTGATCCCATTTTAATGCTTCACACTTGGCGTGACCCCAAAGTAAAATCAGTGGTGGGGAGTGGCGTGGGGAGGTGGTTGGTGGGGGAGAGTTGTTGAGCATGGTGGAGGTTCAAACAGCAGAGATACAGACACAAAAAGCAACTAAGACACCTATCATTTTGCGGGCTTGGTTGATGTCAGCGATTGGTTCTCAGAGCTCAATGGATTAGGCCATGGCCACAGGCTAAAAAAAAATTGTCCACATTTAAAGGGGACTCGCAGCCTATCCCAGGACTGTCAAACCTGAGTCTCCGCTCCACAGCCGCCATTGCTGCCTCGAAGCTCATGACCCCAATTGCTCATCTCACAATTGCACTGGCGTGACATTCAGTTTGGGAAACCCTGGATTAAGCACCAATTGCAGTTTAAATGAAGCTGCAGGAGATGATGGGACTGGAAACAATTGGCCAAAGGGTCACTACACAGGAGGAACATTCTTATTTTATTGTGGACCAGTATTACTGGTGCTACCGTGTTATACAATCCATGGCATAAAACAGGCAACTTTTGTACACATGAATTCACCTGGTTGAAACAGTGGGGACTGTACCTGAATATTTGAACACTTTGTTTCTGAATCCAAGCTATTTATCTGCACATGAAATTTATTTTAATAGTCATTTCACTATGAAAACCAAATTAGTTAATGATTTTGTTTAACTGGCAAAGAAATTTCAATTGAACACGTTAAGAATTCTTTAATTATTTTTCAGATAGATTTCTGTTTGCTTCCTGCATTGCTTACCCTGTCTTATGTAGCTCTCTCTCTCTCTATCTATGCTTTTCACATGTTTGGGGGAAGACAAGGTGCAAATAATTTATATTTCATGGCGAAGGCTAATTTATATAACAGTTGATTACAGATACAGCAGAGCTGATGGGATTCTAACTCACAAGAGTTGATACAGCGACATGTGTGTTTGTTTAACCTTATTTTTGTGTTGTCAACCTTTACTCAACTTATCAGGAATATCTTGAATAAAATGTACCTGATTTTGTTTGGATTAAAATACCCAATCATAAATATAGAGGGTGGGATTTTCCACACCCGCCTCCTGCCAGGATTTTCCAGGTCCCGCCCGGAACAGGGCCGGAGAATCCCGGCCATAGTTTGGTAATCTCACTGCTGAGCAGATTTAAACATTTGGTTTTATTTTTCATTTTTTGCACTGAAATAGATAATTTAATCAGCAGGTGGTGGTATTGTCGCTGGGCTAGTAATCCAGAGACCCAGGGTAATGCTCCGGGGACCGGGGTTCAAATCCCGCCATGGCACCTGGCGGAATTTGAATCCAAAAATAGCCTGGAATTAAAAGTCTAATGATGACCATAAAATCATTGTTGATTGTCGTAAAAAACCCATCTGGTTCACTAATGTCCCTTAGGGAGATAAACCTGCCGCCCTTACCTGGTCTGGGCTACATAATGGGCGGAATTTTCCCCGACTTGCACAAGTGCGGTAGCGGGTGGGTAAAATGGGGTACTACCCACAAACAAAAACGTATCGCCCCGAGCCCGCCTCATTATTTATTCACACCCACGAAACACGCCGTTTCCATGGCGGGCGGGCTCTCATCAGGTACGTCTAAGATTTCATGGCTGAGTCTCTGAGATGGCCCTGATCACAGAGCGCAAGCAAGCTGCCCTCGGCCAGACAGGAGTCAGACATTCTCAGAGGCTGTGTGAAGATCTATGGAGTGTCCTCACTGCATATTGTCATCACCCTCCTGCGGCTGAGCGACTATTAGGGCCTCCACTGCGTCTCCATGACAGGAGCATTGTCACAGAGGGTATCAGTGCTGCCATTAGCCAGGCTGGAGTGAAACATTCACATCTGCGATGTTAGGATCTATGGAGTCACTGCACTGCATGTCATCATCATCCTCCACAAATCTGGCAGCTATGAGGGCCCCCTGAGTGCGCCTGCCTCATCTAGCCATTGTGAGAGCCTCATCCTCATCATCGTCACCACTGAGGAGCCCCTCACCCTCATCCCCATTGCCATCCTCCTCATCCGAGGAAACCTCCAGCTCCTCCATCTTCTCCTCAGCCAGTTCGTCACCCCATTGGAGTGCCGGGTTGTAAAGGGTGCAGCAGACGACAATGATGCGTGATACCCTCTGCGGACTGTATTGCAGGGCTCCACTAGACCGGTCCAGGCACCCGAGCCTCATCTTCAGCATCCCGATGGTCTGCTCCACCAAGTTGTGAGCTGCAGCATGAGCCTCATTATAGCGTCACCCTGC
Source organism: Cetorhinus maximus (assembly GCF_964194155.1). Classification (NCBI taxonomy): domain Eukaryota; kingdom Metazoa; phylum Chordata; class Chondrichthyes; order Lamniformes; family Cetorhinidae; genus Cetorhinus; species Cetorhinus maximus. The sequence goes on from NC_135890.1 coordinate 8,612,854, forward strand.
TGCAGTCTGAGGCCGCCGCACGGGTGTCATCAACCACGGCCTTTGTGGGTAGCCCTTGTCCCCGAGGAGCCAAGCCTGCAACCTCTGTGGACCCTGGAAGACTACAGGGATCTGCGAGCGACTCAGGATATAAGCATTGTGCACACTCCCTGGAAACCGTGCGCATGCCTGCAGGATGCATTTCTGGTGGTCGCACACCAGCTGCCCTTCAGTGAGTGGAAGCCCTTGCAGTTGATGAAGTCCACCGAGTGTAGTGACGGAGACCTGAGCACCACGAGTGCAGTCAATCGCATCCTGCACCTGTGGGAATCCCGAGATCAGGGAGAATCCAATGGCTCTTGCATCCTGGCTGTCCTGGTCCCGGGCGAAATGCACAAAGTTGTGTGCCATGGAGAAGATGGCATCCGTGACCTCATGGGTGCATTTGTGGATTGTGAAATCCCACAGAGGTTACCTGTGGAGCCCTGAAAGGAGCCACTGGCATAGAAATTGAGCACCACGGTCTCTTTCACAGCCACTGGCAGTGGGTGCCCTCCATGTCCCCTTGGCGCCAAGTCCTGCAGTAAGTGGCAGATGTGAGCCACCAAGTCCCTAGACATGCGCAGTCGTCAGTGACACTGGTTCTCTGTCATCTGCAGGAATGGCAGGCGGCATCTATAGACCCTGGGTGTCACTAGGCGCCAACCAGCCACGGCTCCCTGTCGCTCCTGGGAAGCGTGTGCAGGAGCCCCTGCTGCCCCTTCTTCATGAGGTTGGTGCTCCTGCCTTTGCACAGCCAGGAGCATCTGTCACGCTCTCCTCAGTCTCCTATGGTCTCTGTAGGCCATCGGGCACACAGCTAGGTCACCAGGATCCATGATCCTGACATGGTCCCCCTGCAGCATGAAAGAGAGAGAGACGTGGTTATTATGGCTGTACTTAGCACCTTTCCTGGCCCTGTGTGACTGCCCCTTAATGCTTTCTGGAGAGTAGTTGTCACCCCTCGGATGGCCAGAGGTGAGTGCGCTGCATGGCTGCCCTGTCAACCTGCAACATGGGAGACACTGGTCTAAACCAGGATGCTGAGATTGCAAGGGACTGTGAGCACCTCCAGCAGTGACTGCTACATGGTCAGCGTTAGCGCGGAGATTGTACAACGTGTGCAGTCCAACTGCTCCCAATAAAGTGGTGGTGAACTCGAAGTCTGTGCTGAGGAGGTGGGGGACGTGGGGAGGGGTGGTGGGTGGTAAGGTATGGAGCACTTGGTGGCCCTTTGGTGCCTCCGCATTGCTGGCGTGGGCGGGCAGGCTAGGAGCCCGACCCCAGTCACATCACTGTGGCTGCACCTGATCTGTCTCAGTTGCAGAGGCCTGGTCAGGTTATGGAGGTGTCCCTAATGTGTGGCCACTTCCCTCGCTTACCCTGTCGCCCACTTTGATTACCCGTGTGCGGGATGCAGCGCCAGGGCAGCACTTGACCCTCCCCAGCCCTCAGCGCCCTGAGGCCTGGAAACACCAGGCGAGCTGTGGAGAACGCTGCTGATCATTCACCTCAGCTCCCCCAAAGTGAAGGCCGCCAAGTGCATGTCGCCCGCGTGTCATTGTGATACACGTTGGCGTGCTTTCCCGCCAACGTGGATGGACGACATGGCAGATCCTGGCGGGATGATCTTTTAATTATCTGCTGATGTATTACAATTAGCTCCCCACCAACCGATGGCGGGAAACGTGGCTCGCTGTCAGCGGTTTGACCAGACGATCGCGACCTGCCTTCATGTCATTGTGAAGCAGGTCACGCCCTATATTCACGCCGCCTATCACACCGGCTGCCAGCGGGCTTGGAAAATTCCCCCCGTGATTCTGAGGCTACTGCTGATGGGGGGTGGGGTGGGTGGGTGTCGATCCAGATCCACAACCATGTGGTTGGCTCTTAAATGCCCTCTGAAATGACCTAACAAGCCACTCAATTTCTCAAGGGCAATTAGGGATGGGCAATAAATGTTGGCCTAGCCGGTGATGTCCATGTACTGTGAATGAAGAAAAAAATTACAACACAGCAGGTTGAAGATAGGTGACATGAGACCACAATGGCGGTAAAAATATAATGGAGAAATCTCAGGAGCGTCAACTGAAAATCTTTCATTCTTGACCAGGTATTGTCAGTGAAACTGCATCAGTCTTCGTTCTAAGGCATTTCTGGATTGTAGACCCGTGACAAGATCAATAGAATACATTAATGTGAAACTCTGACATGCTCTTTACACATTCTGTACTTTTTCAGGCAAACGATGACCTAATGTTTCAAGTGGACTCTCCAACAGATGAGCTTGACAAGATTCTGGCTAAGCAGAAATATGTTCTTCCAGGGTTTACAAAGCAGCTCTGGGCCTACCTTACTATTAACCAGTTATTAGCCGAAAGGTTAGTATTCTTTGTCAACGTACCTTAATTGATGAAAGGTCATCTCTACCTGAAACATTAACTCTGCTTCTCTCCACAGTTGCTCCTTGACCTGATAAGTATTTCCAGCAATTTTTGTTTTTATTTCAGATTTCCAAGATCTGTAGTATTTTGCTTCAGTACCTTATCTTTCTTTCTTTGATTATTTTTGTGTATTTTCTCCTTCTATTTCACCCCCATCCCACGTACTTCTTCCTTCCTCCTCTGAAAACACTAAGTGTTGCTAGCATATGGTTAAACAGGCAGTGTTAAACCTTCTGCAGCCTTGCCTAAATGCGTCTATGCACTGTTTACAATCTATTCAAATATGGGGGAAGCACCAGAATCAGGCCCAATCTTGTCCTTGTCAGACATCCAGTGGGAATATCAAGCAATAGATAGTAAACATGAGTGAGTATTTAGCCCTGTTCTTAGCCCGTGGGGCATAGGGGTCAATTTATTGCCCCCAGCTAAGTTCTGCTAATCCAACATAAGCCAAGGATCAAATCTGTATGTTCCACACTAGATAGCTGGGCTGGAAACCATAGACCAGCACCTATTTCCCCATTCTTGAAAAACACATCTTCCAGTTGAACCATTGAGAGAGTCTTATAAATCATTTTGAACAAAGATTATTATTTTTCCTTTTTGCTACACTTTCTCCCCAATATGTCCCATGTTTTTTTTTATTCATTCATGGGATGTAGGCATCGCTGGCTGGGCCAGTGTTTATTGCCCATTGTTAATTGCCCTTGAGAAGGTGGTGGTGAGCTGCCTTCTTGAACCGCTGCAGTCTCGTTGCAATCTTCTTCATTTGGGTAACATGACAATATGGGTCTTGGTGTCTTTGTATTAGCTAATATTGTGATTCAATCACTATCTGATTGGATGCTCTATGATTACGGTGCTACCAGTGTCCCTCAGGGTTGTGTCTCTTAGGTGGATAAACATGCTATGACCTATTCAGTGAGCTATGCTTAATTGCTCAGTCTACTGTTTTAACTAGGGTGTTAGCCATTTTAAAATAAATGATATATCCTTTCATTAAAAGATGAAAGGAATTTGATAAAGCACATTATTTGTTTGATGATATCACAGAGCACAACTTCCAGTTGTTAAAGATTCCTGACTGCAATACCACTTTAGAATAACATATCTGACAATAGATACAAAAATTATCCATCGACCACAATGGTATTGTTCCTCAATAATATTTTGATTGTTCTTTTTGTCAGCCACTGTGGTTTACTCACATAGAGATAAATTGCCTCAATTTCCATTTCGCAACAGGGTGTTAGCTCAATCAGCTTTACAGAAGAAGAATATCACAAGCAGAATTTTAGGTCTTGCCCTGGTTCACCAATTTGTGACACCCGTCACTGCCATGTTGGTAGAAAGTGAAGAAACTGGCCAGAGGCTGTTGGCGGATTCCCCGAAGAGCACCAGAAATGGATGCTGTCCAGGTTGGTTAACATAAAGCATTAAGAATGTTAATCGCTTTTCCCAGGGTTGGTTATTGGCTCCAGTGCTGGGCAAAAGTCATTGGCTGCCACCACACTCAAATGGGGCCAGTCTGAGGATGCAGCAGAAGGCTGAGTGGGCCAACAGCAAGTTGGGTCTCTATGACTAAAAAAAAAATACAAAATATTTTTCTAAGTGCTTTCCTCAGACTTTCCTTTCACTTTAAATAACATCAGAGCATTTTATAATATATAACAACGCAATAAATTGTCACAAGCTCAATATTAATTTTTATTATCGAAAAGTCAGAGGAATTCCAATGTCTGCACTGCAGTGAAGTCATGCATGTTCAGCATAAGACAGTAAAGAATTACTACAATTTATGTGGGTAATTAATATAATATTGAAAGTTTTATGCAACAATGACAAATTATAGGTGATTAATCAAGTCATATTGAAAACTTTACATATATGACCTCTGATTATCCATGGGTATAATCAAAATATCCTTGTTTGCTTCAGTTTAAAGAAACTGATATTACATTTTACATTGTTAAACAAACAGTACCAAAACTGCATAATTTTGCCTGTTGTATTAACATTGTCATGGTATCTTTTCAAATGTAATCAATTCTTGGATGGACAGTATTGTGGAACGATAAAAATGTTGAAAATATAAAGTAAAAACACAAACATATAGACAATAGGCCAGTCATGAACTCTAGGAACTAGAGTTTATTTATATAGATAATTAAATTAATTAGGACATTTGCTTTTTCCCCTAGAAACAACTTGACCTTATTATAACTTAAAACCATCCTATCTTTACATATAGAACTGCTTTTTATAACAGTAAAAATTATATTTCATTTTAAAATTTTCACAATACTATCATATTAAATTAAAGATATCTATGCATCCTACTTTGTGCCCACCAACATACCACTATACCCATATATTGGTAGAGATGTCACACAAATTACAATGTTCCTCTCTCACTGTATGTCATCATGTCTAACTAAGATTGAAAATTCTAGTATGTTTCCATTCCACAGATAATATTGATTAATGTACCAAATCAAGATAAGCAAATTTTTAATTTCCGAACACTAATTTCAATAACCAAACATTAGCATCTTTATAATGAAATTTCATTATAATTTGATACTCTTTATTCTCCAGGAACGCCTATTATTGGAAGGAAGCCATCTGTCATTCCATCTTGGGCTGAAAAGAGTACTCCTCAACCTCCTCAACAACTAATTCGACCTGAAATGGACTCAAAACTAGGATTGAAAGTTCCTGTCACATCAGGTACAATCTTGTACATATTACTTCTATCATGGATAATTTTATTAACAGTTTATTTTCCACCCATCTGGATGAACTTTAAAAAACGGTGTTTAAACTTTAGTATGATATAGCAATGTGGTAACTGAAGGATATATAATGGTACCAGAATGTTCCCACCTGATTTTCACAAATCCTAACACCTGTAGAACTAAAGGAAGAAAGGGCTTACGTTTATGTAGCACCCTTCACAACCACCCCAAAGCATTTTACAATCAATGAAGTACTTTTTGAAGTGTAGACAGTGTCGTAATATGGGAAACTCAGCTACAAATTCGCACACAGCAAGCTCCCACAAATAGTGACGTGATAATGACCAATCTGCTTTTTTTGTGAAATAATGCTGGAAAAACCCAGGAGGTCTGACAGCATCTGCGGAGAGAGAAACAGAGTATGACTCTTCTTCAGAGCTAAAGGGTAGAAATGTGATGAAATTTATACTGTTTAAGGGGGTGGAGCAGGTGAAGCTGGATAGAAAGGCCAGTGATAGGTGGGGACTAAAGAGAGATTGACAAAGATGTCAAGGATACAAGGCAAAGGGAGTGTTAATGGTAGTGGTAAGGGCTAAAGAAGGTGCTGATAGTGGCATAAAGGGAAGAAAGCAGAACGTGTGAATAACAGAACAAGGATCAGCACTCTGCGGAAGAACAACATAGAACAAGTGACTGATGGCCCTTTTGAGGGTGGGGTGGGAGGAAGGGGGCAGTGGCTGGGGAAAAAGGATAGAAAAATTGATTTAAAAAAAGGGGGGTGAAACAATGGGCAGAATTTTGCCCTTGGCGGGGGCGGGTGGGAAGCCGCCCGCCGCCTGCGATCAGCACCGCACCATGACTTCACGCTGGAGGGCAAATTAAGGCCCACCCAGTGTGAAACGCAACTGGTGGCGCTCAGTGCTGCCTGTCCGGGGGTGGGGGGAAGGAGGGAGTGTGGGCCGAGAGCAAACTTCGCGCGTGAGCGCGAGTGAGTGCTTCATAATCTCCCTGAGGCACAAAGCTGTCTCAGGGAGATGAAGCGATACAAAAAAAAATAAAGAAAATAGAAATGCAATAAAACATGTCCCCTCACATGAGCAGGGACATGTTATTAATTCAATTGTAAAACTTTTATTTTATTTTTATTTGCTTTTGGAAACTTCATCCCGTCCGAGGATGAGGTTTCCAAAAAAAAATGCAAAGGCCACTTGGCTTTTTCGCCTGCCCACCGACCATTAGGTTGGACGGGCAGAGAAAAATTTAGCTTAATTGATTATTTAATGGCCTTTTAATTGTCGGCGGGGGCACTGCCGACTCCAGCGTGTGCCCACCCACCAAACTATCGCGTGACTGCGTGTTGATGTCGGCACGCTCAGCTGACATTGACGCGTGTCATTTCACGCTTGAAGGGGTTGGGCACTCACCTGCCCGCCAAGCGAAAATTTCTACCCAATGAATAAATGAATAAAACTAAAAGTAAGTAAACGAAAAGTAAAAATGAATTTGAAAAAGGGATTTAAAAAGGGGTGAAGATAGAGGAGAGAATTCATGGTCTGAAGTTGTTGAACTCACTTTTCAGTCCGGAAAGCTGTAAAGTGCCTAGTCGGAAGATGAGGTGCTGTTCCTCCAGTTTGCGTTGGGCTTCACTGGAACATTGCAGCAAGCCAAGGACAGACATGTGGGCAGGAAAGCAGGGTGGAGTGTTGAAATGGCAAGCGACAGGGAGGTCTGGGTCATGCTTGCGGATAGACCGAAGGTGTTCCGCAAAGTGGTCACCCAGTCTGTGTTTGGTCTCTCCAATGTAGAGGAAACTGCATTGGGAGCAGCGAATGCTGTAGACTAAATTGAGGGGAGTGCAAGTGAAATGCTGCTTCACTTGAAAGGAGTTTTTGGACCCTTGGACGGTGAGGAGGGAGGAATTAAAGGGGCAGGTGTTGCACCTTCTGCGATTGCATGGGAAGGTGCCATGGGGAGGGGATGAGTGTTGGCGGTGATGGAGGAGTGGACCAGGGTGTCCCGGAGGGAACGATCCCTACAGAATGCTGATGGGTGGGGGGGGGGGGGGGGGGGGGAGGGGAAGATGTGTTTGGTGGTGGCTTCATGTTAGGGGAGGGGTAAAATAAATTATTGTCTTTGCTTCTATTGTTATTCAGTGACTTGTTCTTGAAAATATCTGCGAGTGGATGTCGGGTGAGAGTAGAATCAGGCGCAACTGTGTGATCTTTATCAAATGACCTGTTGGCTTCATTGAGCAGGGACAGGGTTTGGGTAGGTTATTTCTCCCACAGATCTAGACCCCGGCAGGAGTCCAAAGTTTCAGGAGAGAAAGGAGGAAAAGGGGGGTTTAAAATAAGTTAAAGATTTGATAAATTAGCCGCAGAGAAACTATTTCCTCTGGTGGGTGAATCCAAAACAAAGGGGGGCTTAACCATAATATTAGAGCTAGGCTTTTCAGGAGTGTTGTCAGGAAGCACTTCCACACAAAGTGTAATGGAAATCAGGAAATCTCCCCACACCACTGAAGGTTGCAGATGCTGTTTCGATTGGAATTTTTAAGCCTGAAGTCAATAAATTTTTGTTAGGTAAGGATATAGAATAAAGTTAGATAAGTGGAGTTAAGATACAGATCAGCCATGATCTAATTGAAAAGCAGAACAGACTCGAGAAGCTGAATGACCTATTCTTGCCCCTTTGTTCTTCTGACTGCATATTTGTAGGGAAGTTATCATTATGCATTTAATGGAGCCAACTTTCATTGAAAGTAGAACTTAAAGCAATTTAGCTTTTAAAAGTACCGCCTGTTTACATGTGGTTTATACTAGAGTGCAGAAGCTTATGGGTAGAATTTCTTACTTGTGCAATGATCACACTGAACATGGTATGAAGACTTGTGTTTTAAAACCATCTAACTCCACGTCTTCCATCTAATGTTCTTTTGGGTGTACTCATATAAGGAATGTGCAGAGGTATCCTTCGCTTTGCTTTAGAAGCTAATCACAATTAAAAATACTAAATACTAAAGGCTTACTGCAAATTGTAAGTGTGAAAATATTTGTCCCTTTTCCCCTCACTAAAACAAAATATATCTAGCGAGTAGTTGAGCCATACAAACCAGGAGGGTCAAAACTTTAATTACAGGTCTCTCTCAACTTAGCTGATATAGCTTAGGCAAGAGACGAAGGCTACAATTGACCTGAGGGTACCTGGGTGAAGGAAGGGGATAACCTGCAGCCAAGGTTCCCTGCTTCCCATGACTATCAAGCTACACTTACTAGAAGTGTACACGTGAAAAGCTCGGGTGGAAAAGAAAGGTCAAGTGTCTCCCATGATCGATTAACTCGCCAAACCACAAGTTCTCAAGGAACTGCAAGCTGCCAGGAAATCACTGCCTTCATGGGGAGGGGAATGGGGGTGGGGTGGGAGGCGGTGGAGAGTGGAGAAGTCTAGAGGCGTCGGAAAAGAAAGAACAAAATATGATCCACACTTTACATATCTTGATAGTTAAGTTGCTGAACTGGTGTTAGGTGGAGATCAGGAATTCCCGAAACAAATTAAGCCAAAACTAATTTCCTCGACAAGTTTCCCCCTTCTGCCCAATCCTACTGTCAGGGCCCTTAGCATGGTTGCTTTTGGAAAAGGTGTCATCTCAGCCTGCCCATCCCTCTATCTACTGCTGTGCTATATACAAAGCTATAACATTGGAACAGTTACTTTAAATCAATGTATTTTGCTTAATTCTACCAAATCCAAGAAGTCGGACATAGGCTGTATGCTACTGGAAACCAGTTTAATAATCATGAATGTATTCTTGCTATTTAGTTGAAAATGATCCACACTTCATCATTTATCTGCCCAAGAGTAAACAGAACATTTGCTTCAACATTAATCCACAGCCTGGAAAGATCCTGAACCTGGTATCAGATCCAATCAAAGGTAACAGAAAAACTAGCCTATTCTTTTGAAATACTGATTATTTTTAGCCCTATTATATAATCATTGCTATGGGGGGAGTAATTTGCTGTGCAGAGTTTTGTAATTAAATATATAATTCAGGATTAGGGATTACAGTGGAAAACTGTTTCCCTAATTCCTCTCATTTTAAATATAAAAATATATGAACATAAAACTCTATGTAGTCTAAACAGAAATTTTTTAAAAGAGGATCTTAAATGTTATTTTGAAAAGAACAATTCTTCACATGGATGGAAGGGATTTGCACCTTGGAAGTGCTGACATTGAATTACCTCCCAGCTAAGCAAGGCCATCCAGCAAAGGCAAATCGGGCCTGATAGGGGGGTCATCAGGTGAAGGGCAGCAATGAAATTACTGAACAAACTGGGCTTGATACAAGTGAGACTTTTCCCCATCAATACTACTTACTCCGGGTTAGCAGCTGATAATATTTGTTAATCAGGTGGGGCGGGAGCAATTTTGACTTCTCCAGGCCACAAATCAGACAACAGCGAATCAGAAATTTGTCGGAAAGGAAAATCAGGAGAGCTGTAAAATGATTGCCTGTTTTTCAGCATTCGATTAAAGGTAAAATTATCCCTAGTGATCTTGGGTTCAAGTCTGAGTTTGATAGCAATCATATATTTAGTGAAGATAAGCTATGTTGGGGAGGCGGGGTGGGGTGGGGTTGCGGTGATCATGTTTGCCTGTTTCTGTGAAGAATGATGATGATAATTCACCAATCGCAAAGAATGGGCAGAAAACGAGGAGAAAATCTGTGAAGTTATGGTTTGAGAGTGCAACCTGTACAATAGAAGCAAGAATCCAAAATGAAAATTTTCTCATTGGAAAATATTTATGACACAACCACCTTTAAATTGGATGTATTATTTTCAGCATCAGTATAAAATAAAATGCTTTCATTCCTTATTAAGGCAGGAATTGTTCTCGTCGTGAATGAAAAATTCTAAATCGAAGCAAGCTTGCTTGAGAGTGTCTAAATAATGAATGTCAGTAAAGCATGAGGTAGATTATTGTCTTCAGCACCTGGGCAGTAATCTTGCAGGAGTGGATTGTCTGCTCTTGTGGAATACGCCTGATTTTTCAGTCACTTAAAATCAATGGGTAGGCCACCATCTCCAGACTACTGTCAAGGCAGTGGAAATGAAAATCTACCCGTTACATTATAAAGAATTCAAAGCATTACACAAATGCAGGTGCCAGAATCGGACGTGGACTGAAATAGTCAGTTAATATCCTGAAGAGTTAACTCAATTACTTTTACTTTCAGAAAGTTGTTTATCTACTCAAGAGATCAATATATAGGCATGAGCTTCAATCATATTGGTTAGGTCTTGCAGTCAATGCTGAAGGAATTGCACTCACTATTCACTATGCTGACAGCTGCCCACAAGCTTGAAGCGGGGTTTTGAGTGGACACTTGCTCTAGTCTGGTATCTGAGCTAGCAAGGTGACTGCTACAGGGCATCTGCAGCATGTCTGAGCAGGACAAGCAACAGCAAGGCTCTTCAGCCAATCAGATTGAAGAATCTTCACTTAGATACAATGTCTAATCCAGGAAGTATAAATTAGATTTAAATCATGTGCAGAAAGTGAAGTAAACGTTGGGGAGAAATGATGGAAATGAGATAAAAGACCAAAAAAGATTTTAAAAATCCTTTAATGTTTTAACTCTCCAAAATTAGTTAACTTCTGAAGGAACTATCACCCACCATACGGCATTTAAAATTCAATCATCCCAGCATGCACCCATCCTAACACATTCTGATGCGAGGGTATGTACCCCCAACTTCACACTTTTGCACAGATTTTGATGCTGAGTCTTGTGCCAAGGTATCTCAGACAGAAACCTCAGGCTTTCTTTTAACTGCACATTGTGCATGTTGCTGATTTTTTTTTCCTTTATTCTTTCATGGGATGTGGACATCGCTGGTGAGGCCAGCATTTGTTGCCCATCCCTAATTGCCCTTGAACTGAGTGGCTTGCTATGTCATTATCAGAGGGCAGTGAGGTGTCTGTCGACCTGGAATCACATGTAAGCCAGACCAGGTAAGAACAGATTTCCTTTCCCAAAGGGCATTAGTGAACCAGATGGGTTTTTGTGACAATCATTGATAGTTTTCATGGTCACCATCACTGAGACTAGCTTTATATTCCAGATTCATTCATTCATTGAATTTAAATTCCATCAGCTGCTGTGTGGGATTCGAACCCATGTCCCTAGAGCATTAGCCTGGGCCTCTCAATTACTAGCCCATTACCACTACATCGCCATCTCCCCTGTACTCCATAATAAGAGTGATGGCTGATAGGCTAACCATTATTAACAGAAAATCTAGGCCATTTAAAAAAATGTTTATTAGTCTCTCTCAGAAGCTTTGGGACAAGGAGTGCTGAAGCCTTGAATTATTAATGATGGGGCACCCCTTATTGCAGCAATAAGAGAGCAGAATTAAGTCATAACAGATACTGTTGGATTCTAGCAACAAAAAGTGTCTGGTATATATATAATATATATTAAAAAAATATATATATAGTGCAACATCAGCATCTGCTGGTGGAGAACTGATACTGCAACAAGAAAAGTGTCTTCTTTCTTTCAGAAATAACATACAGTTAACATTGTCCCAGTTCTGCTATCACAACCCTTGATTAGCACATTTGCACAAGAATAGTTGCACTGGCTGCTTCTGTCCTTTCTAAGGCAGGCACTTTATTTTTTTTCTGCTGACAGGTGTTGCGATCAATGGTAAAATTATTGGTGGCAAGAAAACCCAGAATAAGAAACTGAACACCTATTTCGGCACAATTGGACTCCATTTCACCAACCTGAATCTGAGCTTTGAGGTCAGCACAGAGAATATTCGCTTGAAAGATGGGAAACACAAAACTCTCCTTTGGTGGTCAGAGTCAAGCATCCTGACTCATGCTAGGTAAGCCCATCAAGCTGTGCAGTGCAACACCGAAATATTCTCAAGTGCCTATGGAAAGTTTTGGGTTGTTATTTGTAATTCTTCAGAATATGGCCAGCAAAATGTGCTTGGTTGAGGTGAAGGAAATTGAAGATCAGATGTTAGTGATTTTAGTGCATGTATGTGTGTGCGTGCATGCGTGTAAGTGCATGTGTGTGTGTTTGTAATTAAGGGGAGCCTCCTACAAAAAATGACAAGTTAACTGTATTTCTAGACACTATCCTACTCTGAAATACTCAGGGATAGGAACATCTAGTCAATGTGAAATTGCTATCAATAATGCAATCATGCATTTGACAGCTAGATTAACAAGTTATTTTGACCTTACATTTATTAATGGTGAGTTCATTTTTGGAATATTGCATCCACATTTGCTTTAAACTGGATTCAGCAAACAGCTGAATTTTTTTTTTTCTGGGACTCAGGATTCTGCAAAATGGAGGCAGACTCACAAAATGAACTCGCACTCATGGAAAAGTCAAGTTTGAGAGGAAAAGATGATTACAATTATTTTTGTTTTGATTTGAAAAAGGGATATGATTGAAGATTTAGTCGTATATTCAGAACTGAGTTACAAAATTACATACCTTTAAAAAAAAAGATGCACTATGTTGAAAAACCGTCTTTCAGGGACATAGATGAAAGGTGTGGTAAAATCCTACATCCCTACCCCAAATCATCAGCAGTGACCCAGAGCCCCCCACATTTTCTCCTTCATGGAGAAGCCAGATAGAGCATTTCCTTCAATAACAAGCCAAACAGGGCTGGGTCGCTATTCAGGGTGATTTAGTAAATCTCACAAAACGTATTCAAACTATTTGTGTACTTTTTTGTTCAGTGCTGTTGTCTCAGTGAACAAAAATACAAATGTGACCATCACTGTGGGAGAAGATATGGTCTTCCTGATCTTACTGCACCGTGTCTGGAAAAATCACCCGACCAATGTGGATTTCCTAGGATTTTATGCTCCTCCTACAAACAATTTCTCAACAAACGTCCATGGATTGATTGGTAAATATTTAGTATTCAAGTTGTTTATTGGGCAAACCATTAACTCAGAATTGATATATTAAGAGTTTCATAATGTTTTAACTATCAAATATAGAAGTAAAAATATAAAACTCTTAAGTTAAGAATGTAGGGATCAAAGAACATTTGGCCCTTACACGTCACTGTCATTTAGATACTATTTCAAGCCTTTATGGGACATTTTTAATATGTTCAAGCCAAAAAGCGCCACTCTGTTGAATTTGGGGCTAATCCCATTCACAAATGGTGCAGTTAGTGATGCTAGCTAACCTCTGTCTGGGGCAACGTTACCCTGAATTGCCCATTGGGAAACTGACAGGATCGGGTGCAATGCTGGTTTTTGACTCCATCCCATTTCACTCTCCATTGAAGTCAATGATTGATTAGCGGTTGAGGTGTAAAACCTGCATTCCACTCGATCCCCTGGGTTTCTCGCCTGGCAACTCAGGTTAAAATGATCCCCTTTGGCAGCTTTTTTACTGTGTGAGTATTCACCTGGTGGTCATTCAGGTCTCAAGCTATGCTTTGCACTAAATAAATACAGCTAATGGTGACGGTGGTCTTCTGCTTCCAGTACAGTGCTGATAATATAACTCAATGCAGCGGATGCCCTGCATTTAATATTTCTAAAGGTTTTCTCTTGGAAAAGTCGAATCTTTTTTGTAAAACTATGCAATCCAATTTCGGGATTTTTTTAATACAATATGTGATCTCTAACTAGAGCTAGGGGACACAGTTTAAAAATAAGGGGTGGCCCATTTAATACAGATGAGAATTTTTTTTCAGGCCATGATGAATCTTTGGAACTCTCTTCCCCAGAGAGTGGAGGCAGCTGGTTCACTGGATATTGTTAAGCAGAGGTAGATAGACTCTTGGCTAACAGGGGAGTCAGAGGTTAATGGGAGCAGGCTGGAAAGTGGAGTTGAGGCCACAATCAGGTCAGCCACAATCATATTGGATGGCGGAGCAGGCTTGAGGGGCTGAATAGCCTACTCCTGCTCCTAACTCATATGTTCATATAATACTCTGGAACATATCATTCTTATGTTAACCTATATACTGTCCATCATCCAAGTTACAGCAAACATTAAACCTTCTGCCTTCCAACACATAAAACAGTCAAGACCTCTCATGTCGTACTGACAGATTATCAAGAAACTTAAAGAAATGATACTCATTGCAGGTCAGTTCATCCATGAACCTGAAGTGAATGTGTACAATATCCACCAGGGCTTGGATCCTCATAAACCACAAGCCACCATGGAAGTGAAAGGACACAAAATTACAGTAACCAGGTACGTGAACAATAAAGGGACTGACGAGTTACGCCAAGTCCAGTGAGCAATAAAGTTTAAATTAAGGAAATAAATATTTTTTTTTATTTGCCCTTCTTCGGCTTTTCCTATATTACTCACCTTGTTCGGTTGTGTTCCCAAGCCTTTGTCTGTGGCACAATGTAACCAGCCATTGGGAGCTTTGCAAGGAGGGAGGACAGGAGATTGCTCAGGATCTGCTTGGGACTTAATGTTTTACCCAAGTAGGACTCCTCACATAGGTCGAGTTTATTTCCTAAACTATTGTTTGTATAGTTTTAATATTATAAACAAGTACAAATCAATATTCCATGTAACTTACTAATAGTTTTGATGACTACAGAATAGCTAAACAAAATGCAAACTTATTAACAAATGGACTATTGCCCAGTAAAATTTTGATTTCAATTATTTGTAGGTTCAAGAGCATTTGACTTGTCAAGTTTAATTATATGTGCTACATTGAGCTGGTACAAGTAATTAGTGATTTTTGTTACACGGATTTAATATGGTAATCAAAGGAGTAGGTGGGCGATTGATAAAACACTCCCATTAAGCGTCATGTTGCTGTATCTTAAAGGAGATTCATTTTCTTCAGCCGATTAAGGTCAACTCACTAGAAATTCACCTAACCAACCACTGACAGATAGCTGAGGGGCATAGTGAAACATGTTAAGCCAGCTGAATTTGACAAGTTTTTAACTTGGATTTGTTAGGTTCACCTATATATATATATATATATATATAAAAATTACTTTTCTCTATTTGCTAAATTTATGGGTTTTGTTAAGCAGTCACTTCTATGAACTTACTTTCACACCTCCCTTTCAATTGCCCTAATGTAACCTTTGGGATACGCAAATCCCTTTGACTGGCACATATTGTGTAGTTCCTTTCGGCAGGTTCCCGGAGTTACTAAAGCTTCTTGTCATCTATCCATTTACTTTGAGTCGACAGACAATATATATTGCTGATTACTTTGTTGTGCTTATCATTACTAATTTCTATTGCAATTGCTTCGGTATCTCTCCTTCTGCTATATTCTCTTACCTTTTCAAAGGTCATAGTGTCACCTGTACCAGCACTTCCATGTCAGTTGTGGCTCAGCTGAATCAATAAGGTTGTGGGTTCCCACTGGAGGACTTGAGCACAAAAGTCAAAGCTGGCATTCCAGTACAGGACTAAGGGACTGCTGCACTGTCCAAGGTGCTGACTTTCAGATGAGGTGTTAAATCAAGGCCCCCCCCCACTCTGCACTCAGGTGGACATCAAAGATCCCAGGGCACTATTTCAAAAGAGGTCAGGGGAGTTATCGCTTGTGTCCGAGGCAGTATTCCTTAATCAACATCACAATAACTGATTATCTGGTCGTTATCACAATGTGGCTTGTCCTATGCACAAATTGTCTCCTGCATTTCCTACAACAGTGACAACACTTAAAGTATTTAATTGACAGTAAAGTACTTTGGGATGTCCTGTGGTAGTGAAAGGCGCAAGTCTTCCTGAAACGGTTTGCATCCCACTTGTCTCTATCCCATGACTATAGCCACATCCCTGTGATGCCAGTCAATATTTTTATTTCCTGCTTATTCCTTGCGCTCACAGTTATTTAAAAAAAAGACTAACTTTCTTTTACTAAAAATAGTAATCTACTCTCCTGTAGAGTATATGGGGTGGTACTGGGTTGGATTTTGAATTACGCAATTGTACAACTGAAGTTACATTTCCTAAAGGGAACATTAGGGGTGAGAAGGCAAGTGGCATGGTTTGATCTAAGCACATTCTCTATTATCCTACAGGGGTTTACAGAAAGACTACCGGACAGATACGGTAAATGGAACAAATGTCCAATGCTGGTTTATCCACAACAGCGGGAAAGGCTTTATCGATGGACATTTCAAAGATTATCTTGTTCCACACCTCTACAGCTTCTTGGAGCATCCATGAATGCTTTATGAAAATGGAAAGATTAGAAAGATAAACAGGAGAGAAACAGCATCTGCAGCAAAGAAATAATTGTAAATTAATTTTGAAAATCAGTTTTATTAAAAAATTCAAGTCATTAAATATAGTCACAAGAATGTTGCCTTTAGCAAAGTGTTAAATACAGTGATTTTTCACTGAAATACTGTTCTATAACCCATTTACATACTTTTGTGGCTCTCTTGCTAATGTAACCATTTAAACACCCAATTATGATGCGTGTTAGATGGCATCCAGTGAGACATTAGAGGGTCTGCAGTACTGATATTCCAGATTTCCATACACTGGTTGTTGCACAGCAATGTTAAAGTGAAATCTTATTTTGGCCATGGATTTTTACAGAGTTAATATTAAAATTTCCAGTTCCCCAGATTTTGAAATCGTAAACAGAAAAATATAATGTTGCTATTGGCTGCAATAAATGAAGGGTTTCAAAAACAAATAAAGCTGCTCAGTTGTTTTTTTTTGCCTCTATTTTGTAACCCAGAAATGCAGATGTTTCAGCTTTTCTGGTTTCAAAAACACTAGCGTTTTGAACAAAATTATTCCACACAGATTACCAAAATATCAGCTATAAAACTTTCTTTTTTTTTTAAAAGGAAAGATTTGTATCTCACCAAAAAGCTATTAACGTCTGGATGGCTTGTTCACCACCGCAGGTCAGATAAATGGACAGGAATTGAGGCAGAGAATGTTTACAGCATCTGGGAGACCTGAGAAAGTAATTGTAATATAAACTCCAGTTGATCATCTTTTCTATTTTGATTAGCGTGGTTGGTTGAATGTTGCTGGGGTGGGGGGCTATTAATAATACCAACAATGGATGAAAAATTGTAGTGCAGAATGAACACAAGATTTTGCAAATTTTATCAGGACTGTGATTTTCAAATGCATGATTGAGATTATCAAATTTATAAACACAGCATATGTACCAAATAAAGGCACAAGGTTAATGCAAGCATGTGATACATTATCATCTTGTTACTTCTTCATTACAATGGGGCATATACTCTCATTCTTTTTCAGGAGACCTCCACTGGGTCTTATGTCCAATTTATAAGCAGAATTGGTTAAGTAATTCCATTGTGCCTTTTGGAGAAATGACAGTAAATCTGCTGGAATCGCTAGACTATGGTAGTACAATAGCCCCACCAATCCTGGCAGGGTGTGTGGATATAGAAAGATGTTCAAGCTGCTGTCTAGGACAATTGTTATAGCTACTTGAGTAGTTGGAAAATAACCAAGTCAAAATTCATGTTTTAAGGAACTCTGTCCTATAACGTCACTTTACTTTTAACATCTCTAAAAAACAGAAAAATAGATGGACAGCAATAAACTGCACACCTATATATGGTCCACGAGTCGAAATATGGTCAATATATGCATATATGAACTTATAAATTAATACATAAGTGGAAATTCTTTCTCAATATTCCTCAGTTACACTCAGCGTATTCTAGTCTCCATTTGACAGCTTGATGTCGTTGTGGGGACTAATTACATATGATTGGAGGCGCAAGCTAAATGAAGACCATCAAATACCAAGTGCAGTTAACAGTACAATGGGTATATGTTTTAAGTTATGGTAAAATAATCAGATCTGATACCAGAACATGTAATTAAAAGGAATATTAGATACATGAGATGAAGTTCCAAATTTGATTTTCTAACTGCAAAATAACCATACATGTTTACAAAACAAAAATAGTTTTAATTGTTTTCTATTCAAATATACAAATTAATGACTTTTGACTAATGCTCAAATCCTTGAACTACAACACAAAGCATTTAAATAGTTTGCTTCTGGTGATTATATTAAACAAGAAACATAATGCATACACCCATCCATCGCATGTATGGAAATAAAGAACATGAATTGCATTCTCATGGGAGGCAGGGGAAGCAGAAAAATTCAAGATGTATATTGAAGCTAGAGATGAAAACGTTTTAAAACTCTGACACAGTAGAGTTTGTGTTTAAAAAAAAAAAATCAGTGGACACCAACATGATGCTTTGAACTGTTAAGTATTAAGTCGAAACTCTTAAGACGGCTTCTTATGCCAATTTTGAAATATCTTCATACTGTACACCTTCAATCTTCCTCCCTTGCAGAGGTCCCTATGAAGAAACAATGATTAATCATCCATTTGTAAAAATAGCAGTAAAAATTCCAAAGAGATTAGAAAATTCAAACCTAATCTGGAAAAACTTTTAACAATTCAAAAAGCAGGCAGGGGTTTTCCACTTCTCGTCCCATGATTTTGTGCCCATTCAATTTAATCTGCAGAAAATTGTTGGCTGGCAAGTGTAGAAGTGGAAAATCCAGCATCTTATAAGAACCACTGAAACAGCTTTAAAAGGTATGACGCTGTCTGTAAAATTACATGGCAGCAGAAAGTGACTTAGGATACCAAAACCAGTGCAGTTTTTAAATTTATTTTTCACCATTGCAAGGCTAATTATTATCCTAGCCTATTCATGAACCAAGATCTTTGCAAATTGTTTGTTTTGATGTTCATTAACTCATCAATAATTGGAAAGAAGTTACTAGGTCAATGCAATCTCTTTAATGGATTTTTGGCAATGAGACAATGGCCATTTCATTAATCCTTTTCCCTAGGGAAGGAAGATGTGTACTTACAGAATCTATAATTATTGTAGCGCTGAAGTTTTTCTCATTTATAGAATCCAGAATGGCCTCATTTCCTCGGTAACCACCATTCACCACCAACAGCTTCTTACCTAAAATAGCAGGGGTTAGATAATAATGTTTCAGTCATTACTATTAACAGCCTGAGTTCCATAACTACTAACAATCTTCCAGGACAAATGTAACAATTAATAAAGAAATGTGGGTTTTTACCAGGGGCCGGGATAACTGTCTCCAAATGAGTCTGGTCAACTTTCAGTTTGTCTCCAGAATCAATCATTTTAATAATAGCAGTGTACTTTTCTTGAACTTCCTGTAATGCGAGGTGAATCGTACTCCATTAGTACAATTTTTTTCATTTAGCCAAGCGTAAGAAAGACTTGCATTTATCCAGTGCCTTTCATAAGGCATCGCATAGTGCTTAATAGCCAATCAAGTACTTCTGAAGTGTAGTCACTGTTATAACATAGGGAATGTGGCAACTAATTTGCACACAGCAAAGTCGCACAAACAGCAATAAAATAAATGATCAGTTTTGGTTTTAGATGTTAGTTGAGGTATAAATATTGGCTAGGACTCCAGGAGAATTCCCTGCTCTTCGCCACATAGCACCATGGGATCCTTTACATCAATCCTGAGGGAGCAGGCAGGGTTCCTGTTCAACATCCCCTCTGACAATGGCCGCACTCCCTCAGTATTACAACTTAGGCGCCGGTGTAGGTTGTGCGTTCAAGTTTCTGGGGTTGAACTTGAACCCACAACCTTCTTACTTAAGAGGCAATAGAACCATTATTGACACACCTAAATTCTTGTAAACAGCTTAGCAACAAATCATTTCAGGTCTTTACCAATTTAACGAAATTTGCATTATCCACTGGAATTTTTTTTGGGAGTAAGCAAGTTTAGTCTTGATTAAACAAGCTAAAATATAATCGAGCACTTCTAATTGATTGTTCAGATGTTAAGTAATTGATCCAGTAGGGTAACTAGCTATCATCTAGAAATCCATTACCTAGCAGAATTCATCACTGCAGCTCAGATACTGAACTTCAGATTAGATGGCCGAGTCTTTTCTCCCCCCATCATGACATGGAAAAAAGTGGGTCTTATCACAATGATGAGAACTTAATTAGGTGATCCAAATAGATCAAGCAGCTATAAAACTGTCAGGCAAGGGATTGGGAGACTAAATTATTTGCCAGTTTCCCTTATTCATCTAGTAGAATGTGAGCAGCAATTAATTGAGGTTCTACAGTACAAGCTTTGCAAATTACAGGTCAACCTTTTTATGGATTTCAGAAATCTACATTTTTCTTACCTTTATCATAGCTTTCTTCTTGTAATATTTTTCACCAAGTTTCTTGGTTATTAATTTAACAACTATTCCCTGTTAAGATGGGAAAAAAGTACTTATCAATTGAATTTTCAAGAGCTCCTGAAGCTTGGTCATTTTACCATATGCTTAGACCATACACTTAACAGATGTTGCTTGGGGGCTAAATCAAACACACACTTCATCCACATTTAGGCAATCAACACGATTTACGGAACTGCTTCAATATTTTCACAAAAGCAAAATACTGCAGATGCTGGAAACCTGGGAAAAATAAACAGACAATACTGGAAACATTCAGCAGGTCAGATCTGTGGAGACAGCAGTTCTGACAATGCCTGACCTGCTGAGTATTTCCAGCATTTTTTGTTTTTGTTTAACATTACGTGGCGCTTGTGTTGAGATTCACAGTCCTACCCAACATGCTGCTTGAGGGCCATTCTCAGCACTACTGTAATGAATTATGCGTCATAGATTTATGACTGTGATTTCTAACAGAGTGACCTGGGACTTAATTTTTTGGTCGTCAGGCGTGTGTGATCGGCAAGCCCGGGAGCGGATGGGAAATGGGCCACGATTTCATGTTGTTTGATCAATTAATGGCCAGCCACTGTTGAAACGCTCAGTGCTGCCGGGGTGGGGGCAGGAAGAGGGTGGGCGCCGACATAACCAAGGTGCGGGTGAGCGCTTCGAGAGAGCTCCCCAAAGGCAGGCAATTGTCCCAGGGATCTGCAAACCTCCACAGACTAAAGGATACGACAAAAATGCTGCAAAATATGTCCATGCAGTACAATCAAGCACCTGAAAGCATAACTTCAAAAAAGCCAGAACCCAGATATCTCTTTTTATTTTATTTCCCCACGGAGATTTCATCCCGCCCTGGATCGAGGTTTGAGCAAAAACGTGAACGCCGCCTGGGAGAATGGCCCATCCGCCAACCGTAAATATGGACCGGCCACGTAAAAATCGCTGTTGATCGCATCGATAATGGGCTTAATTGCCCACTTAATTGTCGGTGGGTGCACTTTCGACTGCCACACACTCCCGCTGAGCAAAATATCGCGTGAGTGTGTGATAACGTTGGGTGCTTGCCTGATGTCATCTCGCGCTACTTCACCAGTCCGTTCGGATTGGGCGCACGCCCGCCCACGGATGTAAAATTCTGGCCCTGATTGCACTCATAATTAGTTAGTAACCAGAGGTCAGGCACTACACCACAAGGGAAAAAAACCTTGTCTCTAGAGTTAATAATTCTGTAAGGACTTTAATTGGCTACTTCCTGTTGAGAGTTTGGGGGCAGCCTTCCTAATATTTCATCCTGCTAAATAAGTGAAGACAATTGAGCCCCATTCCACAGACAAGCAAACCATGAATGGAGGCCTAGAGAAACTTATTCGTAGCTCCACTAAAGGACCATTGACAGGGTGCTGGTTATTGTGACTCTGTAAAAATGGATTTCAACCTACATGGTATTGCTGGATTTTCACTAGTTTTTGAAGGATGATATTCCACAAGTTTATTTTGCCATGTGAATCACTGGTCTTGGGCAAAGGATAAATAGGCTGCAAGTGGCAGCCAAGCTGTTCTATAAGGAGCTCCGTTTATAATCTTACGCATGATAACAAAAGAAGTGTTAAAAAAACTCTCCATTTTAAGTTGGCCAGACAAGAATTACTTTCTGAACTTACAGCGTGAAGCCAGTAGTCTCTTCTAAGGCTTCTCTTTTTCTGCTCTTCGAACTAAACACAAAAAGATAATCAAAATTATGATTCTAAACACAAAACTAATTCACCCTTAAGCCCATTGGCTAAATGAAGAATAAATGCTGCAAGTTAGGGAGACATTCTGATTAGACTATAACATTCTGCAAATGTACAGATTAATGTTTAACCAGTGAGGGCGACCGACACAGAATAGATTCCCATATTCATTGCAGCTTCCAGTGTAGATCATGTGCAGAAAGCTCATGGGGGATCAGTGGCTGAAGGGCTAGAGCTAGAAGTTTCCAATGTAATTGAAAACAACAGGGATGTGGTCACTTCAAGTTTTAAAAGGATATTCCTAGCTGTTAATAGCCTTTGCCAAAAGCTGAAGAATGAGGTGGTGGGGGTAAGAAATATCAGACAAAAAAATGAAGTGGAAAGAATCAAAATGCTGAGGCATGACACAATATCTGGGGACAAGTAGCGGTGCAGCACATTACCAACTATCTGTGATTCAACCTCACCAGCTTAACATTTCTTGGTTGCTCCTTCTCATCATAATAGAATTCCCATAGCCAAACCACTTTTGTAATTATGTCAAACATTGTAGTGTCAGAATCCACCCTTCTGAACAAGTAGGAGAAACGAAATCACCCAAAAACATTTACAAAACCTTCATCAAAACCCTTAACTGAACTTCCTCTGTCCATTAATTAATTACTCCCATATTCAACTGCTTCCTAGTAATCCTGGGCACAATGGTGAGTGACTCCAGTAGTAACTGGGAAACTAGCAACTTTGTTTTAAAATTGCAATGAAGTTCCCCCCTCTTTGTTGCTGGTTAATCAAGTGGAGCTGATCTTTGCCATTACAACGCCAAACTTGCATTAACCCTTTAACATAACAAAACATCCCAAGTCACTTTATAGGTGTTACCAAACAAAAAATTGACATCAAGCCACTTAAGGAGATAGTAGAGTAGATGGTCAAAAGCTTGGTCAAAGAAGTAGGTTTTAAGGAGTTCCTTAAAAAGAGAGTGGTAGAGAGGTGGAGAGGATTAGGGAGAGAATTCAAATATGGCAACTAAATGGTGGAGTGTTTAAAATCAGGAATAATGGGCTGCAACAGATCCAAACATGCCTGCTCTTCATTCAAACAAACATTCGGAACTACAAAATCAATTACCGGACAACAGGAGCGAAAAAGTGAAATACACTCAGTACTCTACCTCCATAATCTCATCCAGTGCAGACTTCTTCTTCTTGTCCTTTGTATCGGAAGAAGTGTGACCCAATTCCTTTCGTTTTACCGAAGCTATCGTTTGCAATGGACTTGGTCCCAGGGTACTGAAAAACATGCAAGATATGGTTTGAATATTCTTATGTAATCAACTGGCTGTTACCTCCCCCCACCTCTTCTCAACCTCACCTGCCCACCCTCAGCTAAGCGAGCTGGTGATTAGGCTGCAGACCACCCTGTGATTCAAACAATGATGTTAGTTGACTCTCCTGAACAGTGAGGGCAGTCAACATTTTCTTCGTGGACTAGATTGACCCTTCCAACTTAAGAACATGCAATAAATGAAATAAGGCCCATCTACCTCATTCAGCAAAATTTGGCATTAATGTTTCACATGTCCCTTCCTGTCTCAGTTGTACTCTAAATCTGAACAACTTCGCCACATGTCCAATTAACATTTGAACAACTGGAACAGCATCTTCACTCGCTGCACTGAGTTAACAGAATAAATTCAACTGTCTATGATGAGTATTACTGTCGCTTACGTTTTACTCAGTTTCCTGAAGTCCACATAATGGCTGATTATTCAGAAATAAAGGAGATCAGGTATGAGGAATTGATGAGACAATCATCCACAAAAGTTCTAACGAGTGGGTTGCTATGCTACTAAAATACCTCTCAGTTACGAGCGTAAGTGTAGTTACATCATTATCGCGTTCACAGAGTGGGGGTCGGGGGGGAGGCGAAGGGGAAGACAAAGAGGAAGAATAACACACAAACGTGAATTGAATAACTACGGACAGCTCCACTGTGGCTATCGTCTGCCTTAAGAATGTTGTTGCAGAAGCCATGTTGCCAAGTTGCCTGTCCAGTCAGGATTGATATGATAATTATGAACATCAGCATTCCAATTCAGAGGAAGTGGGCTATTAAAAACATGGGCAAATGATGCAATTAAAAATTTTTACTAGGGAAAACATAAAACAAATGACGCCAAAAATGTAATCTTCAAAGAGCAACATTTCTTTTGCAAAAATGTATTTCCTTTCTCAGTTAACAGCCATTTTACACTCAAGAAGAACCTACACAAAAAGTAGAAAGTGTGTCAGAAAAATCAACATTTTTTTAATAAAGTCTTTAAGAGGTGCATTATTGTGAAAATGGATGTTATTATTTTAACACTTGTGAAAATATGGTGGTCTTCTGTAAAGAAGGGCGTGCACGCGTGCCCATGGTTCATTAAACTGGGGTAAAGTTAGTAAAGACAGCTTGTCTGTGGGAACTGAGAGATGAAAGGTAAAGGTGCTAGATGCATGCATTTGTAATGAGAGACTATAGTGAAGTTGCAATTACAAGTAAATAGGTTTGTTTTAAAATTTGCATTAGGTGAAAGGTAAGGGCTTGACATTTCAGCTGCAAGATTTCAAAGGGAGTTTAACGAACTTTTACAACTTACAAAGGTTTCATGAGTAAACAAGGGAAAGTTATTAAATTTTATTTGAGCTGAAAGTGGAGGCAATTGGAAAACATGAGGGATCTTTACATTTCGGAAAAGTTGAGTTCAAAAAGATGCTTAGGACAATGGAGTCTAGGATGAAAGAGAGGGAAAAAAAAGATATTTAAGAAAAGATGTGTAGTTGAGTTGAGGTGGCTGTGTGGGAAAGATGCCCTGAGACCAGCTCTGTGCTGAGAGAAGTTATGAATTTGGAGCAGCCATCCAATTTCAAGCCAGAAAAGTTTTTTTTCAGAAAGCAGTCCGTTTCTGAACTTCCTTCGGATTTCCACAGCAGAATGGAAGAGAGTGAGAAGTCGTGTGGTATACTTTATTGAAGTGGCGGCAGTTTTAGCCTTGGGTAATATTGTTGGATTTTTATGGTTAAAAATCTATATGGGAGCTGTTGCCAAGTAGCTTACTTGTGTGTTCTGACAATGTGGGGTTTTTTTATTGGGAAGGTTTGTAAGACTGTTTCAACTGTGTAATTTTAATCTTGCGTATTTAAGATTTTTTTCATCTTGTTAATAAATCTTTCAATGTTAAAATCTTTAAAGTGTTATTGGGATTCTAGGCTTCTGGAGTCAGTAGTTTTTCCCTAGTTTTCAAAATACTAAACAAAAAAAGTTATGACCAGGAAGACAAGTTTCCCTCTGGGATTTGGCTTGCTCAGCAAATAACCTCGGTTGCAGCCCGAATGGTTATTAAATTATAACAAAACAGCAAAACAGGTTCCTTACCTAGATTTAGGAGCAGCTGTTGTTGAAGCACTTTGTCCTTTGTTTAAATTAAAGGCAACTATAAACAAAAGTAAGAAATTAGACTTGGGTTGATTGTCTATGGTCTTAAAGTGCTGGAAATGTGTTATATAATTTAACCCTTTCTGTGACAGATGCCCTCCTACTTGATGTGTCAAACCTCAAAGGCATCAAAATATAGGTAGCTTCCATGAATAATCCATTTTCTAATAATAATCTTAAAACATTAGTTAGGAAAAAATATACTAAAATAATTAACTTGAATTGAGTATTAACTATGGTGGAACATTTCAGACAAAATAGTTCTGTAGGACATTGAAAGTCAATCCTAAAATAATGCAAATCAACTCCTCTAGTTATAATTAAGGTGCAGTTAGTATATGAACAAATTAAGGGGAACAAATGAGCTGGGTGAGAGGGAAATAATTCATTCACTGCTTATTTGCTGAAGAAGTAAAATCTAGAAAATTAAAAATGCTTCAATACAGGAATGAAATATTCAGGAATAACTCAGAATTTAACTGAAAGTAGCCAACAAGCAACGAGAAGAGATAAATACAGAAAGGTGTTGCTAAGTAAAAGAAAAATTTTCCAATTTCAACCTTAACTTTAGCAGAGAATGTTTAGTGCCTGCCCCTTGGGCATGTGCTTTGTACCATTGCTAAACACGTGTGCATTGATTAAACAGCATAGTTACTCATTTTTAAGAGCTAAACAAAAGCAATTTGCATTAATGTAGCACATTTAACAAAATTTCTCATCAATACACAGAAGGAGGTGCTAAGCCAGCCTTCTGAATGCTTAGTCAAACATTTTACGGAGTGTCTTAAAGGAGAGAGAGAGGTTAAGCTATTTAGGAAGGGAGTTCCAGAGTCTACAGGACTTCCAAATGTCTTTTTTGAAACATCTCATTTAGGACTGAGAAGAGGAG
Organism: Cetorhinus maximus; assembly: GCF_964194155.1. Classification (NCBI taxonomy): domain Eukaryota; kingdom Metazoa; phylum Chordata; class Chondrichthyes; order Lamniformes; family Cetorhinidae; genus Cetorhinus; species Cetorhinus maximus. The sequence goes on from NC_135890.1 coordinate 8,639,429, forward strand.
GAATTTCTTCACTCAGACGGTAGTAAATCTTTGGAATTCTCTACCCTAGTGGGCTGTGGAAGCTCAGTCACTGAGTATGTTCAAGACAAAAATCAATAGATTTCTAGATGCTAATGGCATCAAGGGATATGGGGATACTGCCAGAAAATGGTGCTGAGGTAGATGATCAGCCATGATCTAGCTGAATGGTGGAGCAGGCTTGAGAGGCTGAATGGCCTACTTCTGCTCCTATGTTCCGATGAAACTCATCCACTGATTTTTGAGACAAAGCCATTTGGTGATATTCTATTGGCACAGTTATTGAAAATACAATTAGCATTAATGGATGATAGGTGGTTGAAGTACAATTTTCAGCTGACCAAGGAAACAAATGGAGAAAGTGTAAAAGAATTGATAAGAATTAGATAAACTGCGTCAAAATGAATTCAGTTGAAATGGTCTCAAACTTGATTCTTACAGTCAGTAAGCAAATATCAGCAAGGGTGGCATTTGGGATGCTACTACTGGACTTAATAACATTGTGCTAGGAAGGAGAAAAATTAGCCTTGGTTCCTGCTCTCAATTAATGTGTAGTAACTTTTCAAGGAGAGCATGCACATGTAGACACAGGTGAGGAAAAAAAGTGTCACAACACCTTCTGCTCTTTCAGGAAAAATAGGATATTTTATGGGGATTGAGAAGCAATTGAAGTCTCAAGTTACGCACATATGCAATAGACAGAATGAAGCATGATGCTTGATGAAGTTAAGAGAACAATAAAAAAAAGTTCTCACTTCACAAACGTACCTTTTCCTTCCTCATTTTCTCTTTTCAACTCCGTGAAAACGGGAACAATCTAAAAGAGTAAAATAGTAATCATGTTTCTTACATCAAGAACTTGTAATTAAATTTACCAACGCTCCTTCGACAGCACCTCCCAAACCCACGACAACTACCATCTAGAGGGACAAGGGCAGCAGACACATGGGAACACCTGGAAGTTCCCCTCCAACCCAGTCACTATCCTGACTTGGAAATATTTCACCGTTCCTTCACTGTCGCTTGGTCAAAATCCTGGAACTCCCTTTCGAACAGCACTGTGGGTGTACCTACACCACATGGACTGCAGCAGCTCAAGGCAGCAGCTCACCACCACCTTCTCAAGGACAACTAGGGATGGGCAATAAAGGCTGGCCCAACCAGCGAAGCCCACATCCCGTGAATGAATAAAAAAAAGCACCTTTAGTAGAGTAAAATGTTCGCAGGAGTGTGATCGAACAAAAGTTCACACAAAGCCATATAAGGAAACATTAGAACGGATGACCAAAAGTTTGCTTAAAAGGTTTTAAGGAGCCTCTCAAAGGAGGAGTGGTAGAGGGGCGGAGAAATTAGGACTGAGACAGCTGCCAATGGTGGAGCGATTAAAATAGGGGGTGCACAAGAGGCCAGAATTGACAGAGTGCAGATATCGCAGAGGGCTGTAGGGGTAGAGGAGTTTACACAGATAGGGAGGAGCAACACCACGGGGGAATTTGAAAATCAAGATGAGAATTTTAAAATTGAGGCTTTACAGGAGTGGGAACCAACAGTGAGCACAATGTTAATGGGTGAAAAGGACTTGGTGCAACATAGACAGCAGAGTTTTTGGAGACCTCAAGCTTATGCAGGGTGGACGATGGAAATTCAGCTAGGAGAACATTGGAATAGTCAACTCAAGAGACAACTGTGAACTGCAAGAGGATGTTTCACTATGGATTTGCACCCATGTGTTACAGATTGAGATTGTGCTGAACATTCTGTTTTGAACCACATCTAAAGAGGCTGCACCCTTTAAATGTGGCATAGGGATTCCCAAACTAAAAAATATATATTACTCATCTATCTTCCATCTGCAATAACATCTATTCTCCCTCAACAAAATATATTGATCACTTTGGTGCTGTGTTACATAATTAACTAATTGATTGATAGTGTGTTTGCTTATCTGATTAAAAAGAGGCTATTACAAGATTAATACAGTTGAGGAAGGCCATTCAGCTCATTAGGGAATCATTGTCTTCAGGAGAGGAAGGTTAAGCAGAGAAAAGAGAGAGAAAATTGGAGGGGGGAGAAGAAAGAAAACCTACTTTGCAGTACTACAAGGTAATATTGAGAGGTATGGTTTATGTTGGTTATCAATAGCTGTTCTATTAGTTTCTCAAAATACAGTCTGTTTCAGATAATCTAGTGCTTCTTTTCTAAATAGGGTTGAGTGCATTTTTCCTGATAGAGAGTGGCAAAGTGAACATTTCCATTAAAATCATTAGTTATTAGTGTCATAACTGACTTCATTGGAATTGTGACAACATTTCTGGAGGGATAAGTTTCTCAGTTGTTCTGAAAAGCTAAAGTTAGATTGTGCCATTAATACTGTAAGCTGCTCAAGGGATTTCAGGTGCAAAAAATGGATCATAAGCAATAACAGTGAAGCTTCAATGTGAAGCGATGACAGAGACATAGTTGAAGGGCTAAGTTTTGTAGAGGCTTTTGAAGATGGGGAGGGTGGTAACATAACAACAATTTAGAAAGTGTTCCAGAGGGAGAGGCCAAAACAGTTGAAAGCTCTGCCAATAAGGGTGGAGAAGGAAGGGGGAGAAGAGCGTGAAGAAGTGTAGAGCCAGGTAAGGAGGTACGTAGCTGTAAATAAGGCTGGTGGAGATTGCATTGTTGAATGCGGAAAGGCCATGGAAGGATTTGTATATGGCAATGAACACTTCGAATTCATTGCATTGTGGGGTGGCAAGAAGCCAATGAACATCACAGAGAATAGAGTTGATGCAATGTGGAATAAAGTATAAGCAGTGGAATATTAGACAAGTTGGAATTTGTGAAAAAGTAGAGTGCAAGATGCTGGCAAGAAGTGCTTAGGGGAGTTTGAGGTTTGAAGAAGCAAATCCAGAACTGAAATGCATGGATAAGGGTTTCAGTGGTGTTGGGACGAAGTAGAGGCAGAGGTGGGTGATGCTGCTGAGGTGGAAGTAGATGAACTTAAGTGATGGATAGAATAAGAGGTTAGCAGCTAGGCTCAGGGTTAAGCAGAACAATAACGTCGCCTGCCATCTGGACAAATGAGATGGAGATGGGTTGGGGCATGGTTGGGGGTCTGGGTGGGGACAGGGTTAAGGTATGGAATTTTTAAACCGGTGGCTTTGGATTTGACAATGTTAAGTTACAAACAATCATGCAGCACCATGATAGCTATGGAGTCAAAAGTGATGCCTACAGGAGCTGCTCAGTTAAACATATGAAAGTTCACCCTGTATCTATGGTTAATGTTAACGAGGGAAGCAAATAGTTGAGGAACAGGAGAAAACACAAGGATGGAACCTTGGAACACTTGTGAGCTGGCCATGCCAGGACAGGAGAAACCACAGCAGATCAGGTGCTGGGTGCTTTGGAACAGGTAACATGATGGTGGATCACAAAGGGAAACAATGATTCCTCAATATGAATGATCAACATTTTACCTCCTCTTTCCCTTCTTTTCCTCTCCTAACTAGTTCTTCAATAAACTTGGCATTTCTTTCCTCATCATCCAGCTCTTGCTTCTTCTTTTTCTCCAGTTCCTGTTGTCTACAAATAGTTTCGGGATCTCGATCAATGTATTGAATGTACCAGCCCTTGGGTGTTTCATCTACTTTGCAGTAACCTGAAATTGGAATGCAATAAACTTAAGCTATGGTGATCAATTTGTGCAGGCTTATGCTTAATAACTACAACTGCCTGAACAGTAATTTAAAAACACATGGATCTCAAACAGCTCATCTGAACACTGAGATTTGATGCGAAAATAAATGTGATGGGGACTGCTTTATTACTACTCGCTTGTCTCCAGCTATGATTCTTCCAACAAGTGTTAGCTAGACTTAAAATCAGTTCTAATGCACTATTCAGTCTTTGTTTTGCAATCTCTATTTTTGTGTTAAGGTGGAGAAACTTGATCCATAAACTGCGGACTGCAAAAATAACGCGGGGTGGGGGGGGGGGTGACTTTTTAAAAAATTAAATCAGGGTATAGGGGAGAGGCAAGGATAACTAACTCAAAAATAACAATCACGCAGATATCACTCACCTTCTCTGCCTAACCATTTAGTGAAGTCAGTCAGTGTCTCCCACATTGTTGCATTCATATGAACATGCTCCCGGTGACTGATGTATTCATTGTAGATAACATTGTTGTGAACACGTTTGGTTCCTAAAAAAATTGAGGTCATGTATCTTACTACTAGAAGGAATGCATATTATAGTAACAGAAATCATGCTAATATTGGATCTATACCAGAAGAAAGAAATTAAAACAAAACTCCAAACACAAGGGTGACATGGTGGTGCAGGTATAGATGGGGTCAAAGTGGTAGTATCTAATTCTCCACCCAATCCTGGTATTCCCTATGTGGAAAGGTCCCAAACACATATAAGTTGGCAGTAAACATTCTTCACCACAAAGGCATTGGTGGACAATCAAATCAGAAAGGAAGTCACTCCTGGTCATTATTGGGCATTGCTTACTACCTGTTCAATAATGGTATTGACTGTATAAATAATCTTCCCACAATACTGTCTCTGAATTACATGATATTATGTTCCTTGGGAACACTGATTCGGTATGAAAAAAAAGTAAACGCCCAAGTTACATAAAGATGAGCTGAAGTAGCAAAGGTAAACCGAGGTAGCATTCACTTCACATTTTCTACAGCTCACTTCTTTAGTGAACCTAGAGGAGAATGGGCGAAAGGGGGAGGCGCAGTGGTATTGTTGCTGGACTAGAAATCCAGAGACCCAGCGTAATGCTCTGGGGACCCGGGTTCGAAGCCACGGCCAATGGTGGAATTTGAATTCAATAAAAAATCTGGAATTAAAAGTCTAATGATGACCATGAAACCATTGTCGATTGTTGTAAAAACCCATCTGGTTCACTAATGTCCATTAGGGAAGGAAATCTGTCGTCCTTACCAGGTCTGGCCTACATAAGAGTCAACCACATTGCTGTGGGTCTGCAGTCACAAATGCCCTCTGAAATGGCCTAAGCCACTCAGTTATATCAAACCGCTATGAAGTCGAAAAGGAATGAAACCGGATGGACCACCTGGCACCAACTTAAGCACCAACGACAATGGCAATCGCAGCCCTGTCAACCCTGCAAAATCCTCTTTACTGGGGGCTAGTGTCAAAATTGGGAGAGCTGTCTCACAGACGAGTCAAGCAACAGCCTGACAAAGTCATCTTCATGGAACCATACCTTACAGATAATGTCCCAGACTCCACCATTACCATCCCTGGGTATGTCCTGTCCCACCGGCAGGACAGGCCCAGCAGAGGTGGTTGCACAGTGGTATACAGTCGAGAGGGAGTTGCCCTGGGAGTCCTCAGAATCTAGACCCCATGAAGTCTCATGCCATCAGGTCAAGGAAACCTCCTGCTGATTACCGCATATCACCCTCCCTCCCTGATGAATCAGTGCTCCTCCAAGTTGAACTTCACTTGGAGGAAGCATTGAGGATGACATGGGCGCATAATGTTCTCTGTGTGGGGGACTTCAATGTTCATCACCAAGAGTGGCTCAGTAGCACCAATACTGACAGAGTCCTAAAAGACAGCTGCTAGGCTGGGTCTGCGGCAGATGGTGAGGAAAACAACTAGAGGGAAAAACATACTTGACCTCATCCTCACCAACCTGCCTGCTGCAGATGCAACTGTCCATGACAGTATCGGTAGGAGTGACCACCGCACAGTCATTGTGGAGACGAAGTCCCGCCTTCACATTGAGGATGCCCTCCCTCATGTCGTGTGGCACTACCACTGTGCTAAATGGGATAGATTTCGAACAGATCTAGCAACTCAAGACTGGGCATCCATGAGGCGCTGTGCGCCATCAGCAGCAGCAGAATTGTACTCAAACACAATCTGCAACCTCATAACCCGGCATATTCCCCCACTCAACCCTGGTTCAACAAAGAGTGCAAGAGGGGATGCCAGGAGCAGCACCAGGCGTACCTAAAAATGAGGTGTCAATCTGGTGAAGCTATAAAACAGGCCTACTTGTGTAATCCTGCCGAACAGCATAAGCAGCAAGTGATAGACAGAGCTAAGCGATTCCAAAACCAAAGGATCAGATCTAAGCTCTTCAGTCCTTCCACATCCAGTCTTGAATGGTGGTGGACAAAAATAAGCAACTCACTGGAGGTGGCTGCTCCACAAATATCCCCATCCTCAATGATGGAGGAGCCCAGCACAGCAGTGCAAAAGAAAAGGCTGAAGCATTCTCAACAATCTTCAGCCAGAAGTGCCAAATGGATGATCCCTCTCGGCCTCCTCTGGAGGTCCCCAGCATCACAGGTGTCAGTCTTCAGCCAATTCGATTCACTCATATGTCAAGAAATGGCTGAAGGCACTGGATGCTGCAAAGGCTATGGGGCCCTGACAATATTCCGGCAATAGTACTGAAGACTTGTGCTCCAGAACTTGCCGCACCCCTAGTCAAGCTACGACACTGGCGCCTACCCAGCCATATGGAAAATTGCCCAGGTATGTCCTGTACACAAAAAACCAGACAAACAAAACCCGGCCAATTACCCCATCAGTCTGCTCTTGATCAACAGTAAAGTAATGGAAGGGGTCATCAACAGTGCTATCAAGCGAGACTTGCTTAGCAATAACCTGCTCACGGAAGCCCCGACCTCATTACAGCCTCAGTTCAAACATGGCCAAAAGAGCCGAATTCCCAAGGGGAGGTGAGAGTGATTGCTCTTGACATCAAGGCAGCATTTGACTGAGTGTGGCATCAAGGAGCCCTAGCAAAACTGGAGTCAATGGGAATCAGGGCAAAAACTCTCCACTGGTTGGAGTCATACCTAGCACAAAGTAAGGTGGTTGTGGTTGTTGGAGGTCAGTCAGCTCAGCTCCAGGACATCACTGCAGGATTTCCCTCAGGGTAGTGTCCTTGGCCCAACCATCTTCAGCTGCTTCATCAATGACCTTCCTTCCATCATAAGGTCAGAAATGGGGATGTTTGCTGATGATTGCACAATGTTCAGCACCATTTGCGACTCCTCAGATACTGAAGCAGTCCATATCCAAATGCAGCAAGACCTGGACAATGTCCAGGCTTGGGCTGACAAACGGCAAGTAACATTCGTGCCACACAAGTGTCAGGCAATGGCCATCTCCAACAAGAGAGAATCCAACCATCACTCCTTGATGTTCAATGTCATTACCATCACTGAATCCCCCACTATCAACATCCTGGGGTTTACCATTGACCAGAAACTGAACTGGACTAGCCATATAAATAATGTGGCCACAAGAGTAGGTCAGAGGCTAGGAATCGTGCGACGAGTAACTTGCCTCCTGACTCCCTAAATCCTGTCCACCATCTACAAAGCACAAGTCAGAAATGTGATGGAATACTCCCCACTTGCCTGGATGAGTGCAGCTCCTCCAACACTGAAGAAGCTGGACACCGTCCAGGACAAAGCAATCCGCTTAATTGGCACCACATCCACAAACATTCACTCCCTCCACCACCAACACACAGTAGCAGCAGTGTGTAGCATCTACAAGATGCACTGCAGGAATTCACCAAGGCTCCTTAGACAGCACCTTCCAAACCCACAACCACTACCACCTAGAAGGATATGGGCAGCAGATAGATGGGTACACCACCACTTGGAAGTTCCCCTCCAAGTCACTCACATTCCTGGCTTGGGAATATATCGCCATTCCTTCACTGTTGATAGGTCAAAATCCCGGAACTCCATTCCTAACAGCACTGTGGGTGTACCTATACCACACGGACTGCAGTGGTTCAAGAAGGCAGCTCACTACCATCTTCTCAAGGGCAATCAGGGGTGGGCAATAAATGCTGATCCAGCCAGCGAAGCTCACATCCCGTGAATGAATTTTAAAAAACGGTTTTGCTGTTATTCTGTCAAGAGGACACATATTGCCAACTAACATTAATGAGCAGACAGGCTGAAAACGGTTGGCATGCCAGCTTGTGTGCTTCATTTCTGGGAACAAATGAAGCACTAATGAGGGGCAATGTTAATATCAATATAACCTTATAAAAAGGACACACAGGTGAGCCAGCAACAAATACTGATCACAGTACTTGTTTGCTTAAAATTTGAACCCCGCTGTAAGCCAAGTTAGATCTACAGAGGTTGTGCGCGGAATGAAAGGGACCACAAACTCACCAAAACGTCTTCGAAGTAGTTCAAGAAATTCATTGCGAAATTCCCTGGAGGGGAAAAAGAAATTCTGTTCAATATTTCAGAATTTGACATCCGTAGAAAACGCCACCACTGCTGAGTTGTAGAATAGAATTATACAGCACAGGAGCAGGCGGCGTTTGGCTTGCGTTGGCTCTCCGAAAAGGGTAGCAAATTGTTCCATTTCCTGGTTCTTTACCCATAGCCTAGCAAATGTTTCCTTTGTAAGTACAGATCTAATTATCTTGAAGTTACTCCTGAATCTGCTTCCACCAACCTTTCAGGCAATTCATTCCGAATCATAACAACTTGCTGAGTTTAAAACAAAACTTCTCAGCTCCCCTGGCTTCTTTACCAATTATTTTAATTCCGGGCTCTCAAGCTCTAATGGGATAATTACACTACACAATTGCACTGCTCTGAAGTAATTTGTGAATTGAACCTACACACCATAAGTCCTACAGCTGCAGCACAAATGACATTAGTTGTGACATTTTGCATGGAGTCTGAGATCACCTGTAGGAGGCAGTTTCACATTGACTGACCAGCACAAGTTAGACCACTGCAAAAGCTAAATTTTGGAACTTTAGAAGAGAAATTTTAAATAGGCCTGTCGACTGTCTAGTTTTCTACCATTTCAAACTTTAAGTTAAATGATGGTGCACAGCTTTCTCTAAATAGAGGACAGTGCTAAATGTGTAGGGTCACGGTGCTTTAAAAGGCACTGGGGTAAAATCAATTGGTTGTGTACAAAACTACTTCCATAATTTCCAATTCACTTCAGTTTATAAGCAGAAGATCGTGATCAAGCAAGAAGCCAAATGTTGAGGAAAATACTAGCGCAAGCTTGATGGGATGGATGTCCTCTTTGCATGCTGTAACATTCTACGCTACGTCAAAATTTTAAATAAAAACATTCATTACTGCTATATTAAATACAGACCCTGTTTTCAAAACGATGGTCCAGGTAACGCTGGGGCAGATCTAATAGATTCTTTTACAGAATTGTAATGGAGCAGGAGAGAATGAAAAACGTTGAAATAAAGAAACAACTAAGTTGGATACAGCAAGACAGGGGGTAAGTTTCAAGAAATTATGTTTTTCTTTAAAGTTAAAACCTTATGCATCACCCAAAAGCTATGAATTTCAATACATAACATCATACTGAGCACAACTGACAGAGGGTTTTAAAGTGTCACACTGTACATACTCTGAAAAGTAGTCCATGAACTGCTGTGGGTTCTCCGATGCCAGCAGAAGCTGTCGCTGGTGTGATTCCGACATGCAATGACATTTGAAACCATTCTGGAATACAACATAAATCTTATCAATATTCACATATCTACATATTTCAGGGAAGAAACGACCACTTTCCCATCTAGCCTGGCCATTCAATTGCCTTTCTTTCTGGTGATGTATCTCACTATATAAAATGAATCTTTGCAAATGCAAAGATCTTGTCTGGTTTCTTTCTGGAACTATTCAACCGCCTGAACTGGCAATTTGTCACAGATTCATACACCGTCTATGAAGAGTCCTCTTTGTCGAGCAAGGAAAAAAAATCCCAGAATAAACAAATCTTCTTCATAACTCAATCCTTTTAATTCTGGTACAAATCTTGCAGTCCATTGTTGAATCTGCTTCAATATTATGATACCCCATAAGCAGTGGTCATGTTCAGCCAGGTAGGAGGTTTTTGTTTATGCTGTATATATTTTATTTGATCCTCCATCACCTGGGACACCTGGTTGTTGGTGTTAGCAATCTCTCTATCAATATTCTAAGTGTCCTTCCTGCTCCAAAACTTCTATCTCAATTATTCCTACTGAGTAAGTATTTCATGTTGCCCAGTCTCATTAATTTACACCTACCCATTTTAAATACTCCTGCCCACAAACTCTATCCACATATCTCTCTGGATCTGTGCAGTAATTAACCACACTCATAATTAGCCACAACTTCCATGTAGATAATGTTTTCAATTTTGACACCTTTGAACAGATTCCACCCTCCAAGTCATTTATAAAAATGAATAGGGGCCCCAACACCAATTAGCGTAGCACACCACGAACAACCAACTCCTAACCAGACATTTCATAATTTTATTGACCTTTATTAGATCACCTATCAACCATCTTCTTTCAAGAGGAAAAAGACCAGCCTGTTCATCATTCCTGATATGTATAACCTGGTATTTCTGATAAAATCCTTATAAATCCTCTCCCTCTCCAGTGCCTCTATATAATTTTCATAATATGGCAACCTGAACTGTACACAATACTCCATGTGTAGTCTAATGAAGGCTCAATACATAACTTTTCTACTTTTCAATTCTATCCCTCTAGAAATAACCCCAAATACTTGACCTTTTTTATGGCTTAATTGACCTGCTTTGCTACTCTTAGTGATTGTATATTTGTACTCCCACAGCCCCAAGCTCCTCAGCCCCATTTTGATTCTTATTTTCTAAGAAATGGGACCTGCTTATTTTTCTCACCAAAATGTAAAACTTCACACTCCACAGTGTTGAAATTAAATGGTCAATTATATTCCCTTTCTGTAAGGTTATTAATGTTGTCTTGCAATTTGTTGCAGTCCTTCTCAATATTGACTATCCCTCCCAATTTAGTGCTATCTGCAAATTTAGGGAGATTCTATCCTCTTGTTGCCTTTTGTGGGGTCTTGGTTGTAAGATGCCACCACATGGGCCCACATAAATTGGTGCACTGTAATGTATTCACTATGTGAATATCTTTGATGTTTCTGAGGTACACAATAAAGCATTACCTATATAGAATCTTTAATGCCTTCATTTTCTAAGATTCAATTCTCTTAACTTGGTATACTGACCAAATTCAATGCATTTATTCCTTGAGACTGAATCCTGTACTTAACCTATATGGGAAAAGTTAAACTTAAAATTCACATAAATATTACCGACTGTCTCATCCTTATTCACAGGTCAGCAAGTTTATCAAAATAATCTAATAGGTTTGTCAAACAATCCTGACAGTATTCTCCCCAAAATCTATATCCCGTAAACTGATATTTTATTCTCATCCTCTCCAACTGTCCTTACACAGCCTGTTCCACTCAAACACTGGGAGCAAAATTTGACTTGGGCGAGGATAAAAAAAAAGAAATCACAAAAGGCATCCTTTGGTTTGTACGGCAGTGCCAGTGAGTTGAGGTATGGGAGAGCTCGCTATTATCACTCCTAATCCCAGTTTATAATCGGTCCCTTAACGTACTGAATATTTAACACACTAAAAGAAATCACTGAGCAAAAATGAATACTTTCAGAAGAAAGGTTAAAGCTTTAAGAAATGAACAACTAAGCTTTCCCATTAAAAGCAGACGTGCACACTCCAATGAAAAAAGATAGTCATTAAGTTATATATTCCGGATCCAGGTTCTTCGAAGGTAAGAAATAGGAGAAGTAGGCCATTTTAACCTTTGAGCCTGCTCTGTTATTCAACAAGATTATGGCTGATCATCTGCCACAACTCCAGTTTCCCACACTATCCCCATATCCCTTACTACCCAAAAACCTTCGCGCCCTCCCCGCCACCCCTGTTTTGCATATACTCAATGAAACAGCATCCACAGGTCTGAGGTAGAGAATTTCAATGCTTTGACGAAGAAATTTATCCTCATCTCAGTCCTAAATGACTATCCCCTTATTTTGATTCTCAAACATTTTCTAAGCATCTGCCTCGTAAAGCTCCTTAAGAATTTTCATAGAATCATAGAATGGTTACAGCACAGGTTATTCAACCTATTGTATCCATACGAGCAACTCCTCCCTCCAAGAGCCACTCACCTCATCACAGTCCTCCGCACCCCTGCCAAAGCCTTGCAAATGTTTCCTCTATTTAAAAGAAAAATCCAATTCCTTCTGAAAGCCATGATTAAATCTGCCTCCACCACTCTTTCAGGCAGTGAATTCCAGGTCCTTAGCCACTTAGTTGCATAAAAAAGGTTTTTTTTTTCTCACATCCACTTTGGTTCTTTATACCCACCCACCACCAGACCCTTTAGCTCCTGTAACTCTTTCGAGTACATTCACAGTTCTTGACTTTTTTTTGTTCAAGTCCTGGAGTGGGACATGAACCCACAACCTTCTGACTCAAAGGTGAGGGTGCTATGAACTGAGCCACAGCTGACACCTCAAATTAGCTCCTGTAACTCTTTCAAGTTATCAACAGATCGCATGTAACTCTTTCGAGTACATTCACAGTTCTTGGTTTCCGGGAGTGGGACATGAACCCACAACCTTCTGACAAAAGGCGAGGGTGCTATGAACTGAGCCACAGCTGACACCTCCCCTTAGCTCCTGTACCGTCCCATTAGAATTGTGCCCTTCGGCCTCTCCTCATTCTTCCTTCCAAAAATGTTATGTTTCAAGGAGGTTCTTTTAAACTCCAGGGAATGTGGCACTGAAATAAAAGTTAAAAAAAATACTGCGGATGCTGTAAATCTGAAATAAAAACAGAAACGGAAGGCTGGAAAAACTCAGCAGCACCTGGGGAGAGGGAGGCAGAGACAACCTTTCGAGTCCAACCTGACTCTTCATCGAAACTCCTGCCTCGTTTCCTCAATCTCTCCTCACAGGACAAGCCCCCTCGTCCCGGGGGGGAACCGGTCCTGGTGAACCTTCCCTGGCGCTCCCTAGAAGGCAACCAACGTGCGTCCGTCCGTCCTTGACCAGGCCTCGGGTCTCTCCCCCACCCCATCCCAGAGGGCCTGGGCCCCGAATCCTTTCAGCAAGGCCCGAATGTGAAAGGTGTACCCCGCCCTGGCTGCCTGGCTGGCTCGCTCGCTCACCTCGTCCCGACACTGCTTCTGACACATCTGGCAGTACCATCGCAGCTTCTGCAGCCCTTTGGATTTGATGCGGTTGGCGATGGCCTTCGGCGTCAGGAACTCGGCTTTGCCCATTCTCGCAGCTGCAGCCGGACGACACAGGACGCGCTGACGTCACCGGTTCCTGCGCAACGTGTGTTCGTCACCACGTTCTCGCACCCCGCACCCGTCATGAACGTGCCTAATTTCCAGCCCCCCCCGCCTCCCCCCCCACCCCTCCACCCCCCCCACGATTGTACTTTTACCCTTTTCTGTTAGATAATCAAACCTCTTAAGACAGGGAGTATTTGCAAATTTATCATTGCGTTGGAGGAGGAGAAGGCGGCCTCGGAGCTTGGGGGGGGGGGGAGTGTGATGTGAAGAAATTTGTCGAAGGGTTTTCCGGGAGTTGTAGTTTGGTCACCCGTTTAGTCGCGATTGATCGGCGGTGGGGGGAGACTACAGCTCCCAGGGTTCAACGCGGCAATCCGGGGGGTTGAGGATCACGTGACCCTGGCGGCGGGGAGGTGGGACGCATGCGCGGTTGCTCCGGGCTGACCTTCAGCCGCATCCGCCCGAGAGGATTCACCATGTTTGCCAGAAGAGGAGCTTTGCTCTTTGAGCCCCAATGGTAAAGGATATAGTCTCGCATTCACGAGAAGGCCGCTTCTCATGCCTTTAGAGAAGGATATTTTGTGTTAAGCTTCGGGAAGATGTAATGCCCCCGGTGTTTTTGATCTTGGTCGATGACCCCCAGGCTGAAGGCCTGTTCTAAAGGAAATCCCGAGGCCCTGGTGCAGTGAGTTTAAAGTGATTTGGAAGACTTTCATGGCTTTGAAATGCACTCCCCCTCTTTTCTGCCCCCCATACCTCCCAGGATGGCATTTAATGCGCGCTCCCATGCCAGTCACTTATCGGGAAGTTCTTCCTTTCTGCTCTGGAGGGAGAACCTTATTGATTTAAATAGAATGAAAGTATTGTATTTATATGGCGCCTTCCACGACCAAAGGACCCCCCCCCCCCACCTCCCCGCCCAAAAAGCAGCCAGCCCCTGTTGTAATGCAGGAAATCTGGCAGCCAATTTGCTCACAGCAAACTCCCTCAAATAGCAATGTGAGAATGACCAGATAATCTGTTTCTGTGATGTTGAGGGGTAAATATTGGCCAAGATACTGGGGGTAACTCCCCTCTCTTCAAAATAATGCCCTGGGATTGTTTTGTGCCCACCTGAAAGGGTAGATGGGGCCTTGGTTTTGTATAAATTGGACAGAGAAATCTAAAATTGAGACAGAAAATGCTAGGAATACACAACAAATCTTTAAAAGTGTGAAATAGAAAGAAAGCTATTTTGTGAGACTGCTCATCAGTGTTGTCCAGTTGTGGTTTATAACATGTGCACATCATTCTTTATTCACCATTGTAGAAAAGGTGAAATACTGTGTTGTTTTATTCATTTGGGTTGCAGTCGGTTCTTCACCATATACTTTATTTTAAATGAATCTGCTAACTGACTGAAACAAAATAACATTGTGCTGTTCACTGAGTTTGGTGCAATTATAAATAAGCTTATGGCATGGAATCAAAGTAACTTTTTTTTTATAAGAACAGCCGATGAGTCTAAATGTTACTTTGGAAATGTAGTACAAAATGTTTTTTCTTAATTTGGTACATTAGAATAGCAGGCTACTGGATGGACATTTCATTATATAATATTTAGTGATACAAGATGAAAGCTCATTTAAGACAGATGAGAAATTCTTTTTTGAGGTTCGTCTTTGGAACTCTCTTTCTCAAAAGGCGGTGGAAGCAGGGTCTTTGAATACTTTTAAGGCAGAGCTAGATGGATTCTTGATGAACAAGGAGGTGAAAGTTTATCGGGGTAGGCAGGTGGTTACAATCAAATCAGCCATGATCTCATTGAATGGTGGGGCAGACTTGAAGGGCCGAGTGGCCTACTCCTAGTTCATATGCTCGTACGAAATTGAACCAGGAGCAAGAGTTATTGCTCTATTGAATACAATATGAGAGTGGGTCAATGATTTTTGGATTTCCTCCTTTAGTGTCTGTGTTTTCAGTTCCAGGTTTAAAAAAAAAGAAATTTATTTAGCAGAAGCAAATTATGTTCACTTAATGCCACTATGAAAAATGCTAATCTAATAAATCACAGGTCATTCAGTATGATGATGGCTTTGACAGGACTAGTCTTAAAATTTGTAACTACCAAACTTCTTCCTCTTTGAAGGTCCTTTCAAGGTTTTCAAAAAGTGTTGGAATGTCTTTAGCTGGGTTAGAAAAGTTGCAGTTTTCCTGTCCAGTTATTTTCTTTTAATTCTTTCACATAGGTGATTTTGCCTGGGATATAGTACCAAAGGCAGCAACAGGCAATTAATTTGCCAGTTCGACATGTGAACGTTTGGGCACTGAGTAGGCTGGGCTATTGGTGTTCTCCTCATAACAGTCAAGACCTACCTTGTTCCCTTCTGTTATTCACACTTCCAGCATTCTGTCGAGTATAGTGATGAGAGTTGGAACCCCTGTTTTATTTGCCTCCATCTAATTGTACTACTTTGCTACTGATCTGAAAGAGGCTAGCTAATTTAATACTGATCAGAAATTGAACCTGGACCACTTCTGCTGTGTAGGGTTAGGGTGTGTTATATTTGCCCAGTGTCAGTGTGGAAATATTGAAGTGATGAACTTGTGCAAACTATTTACAATGTTGGGCTGAATATACAAAGTTTTCCTTTAAGTTTTGCCTGCAGCTTCCAGCGTTAGAAAGCATTAGCTTGATTTGTAGAGTGAAGGAGGATTTTCAGAATTGCCTTTTTGTACATCAAGATGTTAGTACTATTTGAGTATCTAGTCAACGAGATGATGAGATATGTGGTCAAGTGTGCCGCTGCAACTGCACACGTGAACTTGGCTACATTATAATTGATCATCAGTCAAAATTGTTATGCTAGGATCATTAATAAAGCACTTAGAAAAGCACGACTTATACAGCAAAAGTGTAAAATGTCAGTACTTTGGATCAATTTTGTTTCTTTCCAGTAATCTCATTGTATGGCATAATTTACTTTATGGATTTAGAGACTAACATACAATAATGATTCAGTCTCTGTATCTTTTAGATCTTCACAAAGTCAGTGAATTTGTATTGTTTCGTTCTATTCTGAACAAGGAGGAAAAAAAATTCTAATTAATGTGAGGCCTCCTGTGATAAATTCTACCTATATAACTGTTCTCCAGAATCTCTTTCTGGAACCATTGACATCTTTTATATTAATATACTGTCACCATTGACAACATATTACAGTGTGATAGTGTTAAACTCTATACATCCTGTTGTGTGTTTAATCAAACTTTATTTATGGGTTTTCAGATCAGAGAGAAAATAAACACTGCTTTCTATTAACCTTCAAGTGAAAGACAGTGTGAACTTCTGAAATTCTGAGGTTGTGATCATCTGAATAAGCACTGCTCTTTTGGAACCTCAGCAACAAGTAGAAGTGTCTTTAAATATTCCTGTGAACATGAGCTGTTGGGAACATCAAAAAGTACTAACAAAGCAGAGAGTCGAGCATCATTTACATGTCCTGCTAAATACGTACCATGATCATTATGTAGGAAATTCTACTTTGGTAATTCATGCACTAAGCAACCAGATTAACTAATTGCAACAAGGTGAGCCTTGCTCAGTTTAACAATGTGGGGTTATCCCTCTGTATCCCAGATGTGTGTTTTAGCATGTGTCCTAGAAAATCAGCCAATAGATATGATCACAGTAGCTCATTCCTCCAGCATTGCCGTGTTGAGAGGCTGGATAAGATTTTTAGTCTTTGTTTTTTTTTAAAAACTTTGGGTACATTTTCCCCATCCTCCCCAAATAACCTGTGCTTTCTGTTGAGCTTTACTAAAGTCTGGTTTCAATTGTTACAGGGGCCAAGTCCGAAACATGGCGACTCTGAAGGACAGTGAGTATCCTATTTTCTTCATTATTTCAGAACAAAGTCACATGTGACTGTCTTAAACCTGAATACTTTTATAGTATCATGGCTTCCAAGAATTCCTTTGGTGAAATAATAGTGGATATCTTTACTGAAGTATGTTTCTGCATTGGTGGCTTGCAAGATGAGCGATATAACTGGCTAAATTGGCATCAATTTTATGTTTCATAGTGGGTGAGATCACGTAGAAGCAGCAGTTTTGCACCACTTGAGCTTATTGGCTGCTTTTCGCTATATAATTTTGGAAAAATGGTAATGGTATAGCTGGCTCTCTCTTAACCACCTGTTTTATCAGCTGTCAGAAGCTGATGAGCATATCTTCAATGCATACGCAATTGTCTATATTTGTATGGCCGAAAATGACATTATTTTCCATAATCTTTTTTTAAAACATACGGTACTATCACACAGCTGACGCTTGCATTTTGTTAGGAACAAGATATGGCTTTAAGTTTAATTTATATTCCTTTATTTGTAGGTTAAAAGGATGAAACCTGGGTCTAGTTGCATTGAGGTTTTTTCTAGGAGAATGTTGCCTGCAAGTCTGTGGGTTTGATTGTATATCTGCATTTTAATGAGGTTTTATGACCCTTGAAGTGGTTTAAGGAAGTTATAACAAAGTATGGAACACTGCTGTTGCCTAGCAACAGGCGGCCCATAGACACAGAGAAAAATGGAAAACAGCTTGAGTTCAGTTGGTAGGAGCATTCCATAGAAACTGCCAGAGTTGGCAGGAAGGGAGCTGCAGGGAGTAGGTCCCAAAAGAGAAGCAGAAAGTCCCAAAACCAGGGAATGGGAACAGGAAAAGGTCCCAAGACGTCAGCCAAGTCAAGAAACAGGGACAGGAAATCTGGAACAGATCCTGTTCAGTGAAATTAAAGTAAGGAGCAGAGGAAAAGGCTCCAAATTAGAGAGAAAGCTGTGGAGAGCTGAATCAAGGCAAAGTGGTCTTGACGAGAAGCCAGAAGGTCCGAGGAGACAGCCAAAGATTGGTGACTACTTACTCTGGGCATGTGAAGCAGCGGTGTTCTGTTGGCACGGTTGGATATCTGAGAGTGTATGGAAGGCAGAGGGTGAATGCACGTGGCGATTCAAGGGAGAGGAGCATTGGAAGGAGAGATCGAAACCCTGGAGGTGGATCCTTGTTGAAGACGTCAGAGAGAAAGTGTCGTTTGTGAGATAGTTCCATAGCGTGTTCTTCAAGCGGTGAGATTGGAAACCCTTGGGAGAAAGACGGGAGTGCAGTGAGACCGGTTGGCTCATGGTGTCGTATGATAATGCATCAAACAAAACCTTAAAAATTGCATGTAAAATTCAGAGTAAACAAAAGTAAAATAAGTTTAGCAGTTTTCTGTCTGAAAAAGTAACATAGCATTGGAGCATAAGCAATGCTTTGAGTTTGATTTTAAAAATAATTCCTTTTTACATTGAATTTCAGTGTTAAACAAAAAGACTGCTTGGTCCAATTATTGGGGGCAAGGAGGGAGTCACTGTAAAACACAGGAACAAAGTTAACATTTTTTTTAACTGCTCTCTTCAAAATTTATTTCTTTATTGTTGTACAGGTAGATAGGAAAAAGTCTTAATTGAAATGAAAACACTGAATGCAGCTAGACTTTTTCACTAATAGGAATTGCCTCCTATTAGTTGAATAGTTTAATTATTTGATTTTTGAAAACATTCTCCATCAAAAGCACATATTTTTGCCATCAAGTAGCTTTTCATATTCTTCCAGAGAAAACCACAGCTGGTGACAATGGCACATGACATTTATAAGCAGATAGATCAAGGTGACGTCTTGGAAAAATGCATTTTAGTCTTGGCTATGGACTGTAAAAATATGGCCCTGATAAACCACTACCTGATTAAATATTTGCCTATTTTCAGTCACCAGGCGCTTGAAGTCCATCAAAAACATCCAAAAGATTACCCAATCCATGAAAATGGTGGCTGCGGCAAAATATGCAAGAGCTGAGAGAGAACTGAAACCAGCAAGAGTTTATGGAACAGGAGCTCTCGGTATGATAACAAATGCAACTGCACTACAATGATTTAATAATGACAACTTAATATTGAGATTGTGGAAGGGATTTCTTGCCTATTAATGGATACGACATTTATAGGCAATAATATTGAGCTTTTTTTTTGATTGATGCCCTATCTGTGTAGGGCTCTGAGGGACTGAAGTTGGCTGAATCAATCTATCCACTTAATGCTGCCTGTGATTCCTGCCAGATCAAAATTGTTTTTCTAATTTAACGTTTGAAATATTTCATTAATGTGCAAATGAATATTAGTCAAACTTGCGAACTGCAGATTCCATAAATGAGCTAGTAATCAGGCACAGCCCGAACAAGATGCTTTTGGTACATTATACGGCCTGCACCATTTATTGTTTCCACAGAATTGCTCAATTTCTTTTTAGATTCTTGCTACCCATTATTCCTTAACAATTCCCATCAAAAACTGAGCATGTGTCTTGCTGGCATTTATAGGATCTTGCTGTGCAAGGTAGCTTCTTGGTTGTTTACACAGAAGGCTCTGCACTTGAATTGATTGGACCCTAAAAGGTGTTTTTCAGTTTTTTTGATAGATGTGATAAAGCACTAAATGAATACAAGTTTTATTATTGATCCTTTTCTTTTTTAAGCTCTATATGACAAGGCAGAAATTCAACCTCCCGAAGAGCAAGCCAGACACCTGATCATTGGGGTGTCCTCTGATCGTGGTCTCTGTGGTGGTATCCACAGTAATGTTGCTAAGGCCATAAGAAATCAAATAGAGCAATTGACTGCTGCTGGAAAAGAGGTTAAGATTGCACCTATTGGTGAGAAGCTGAGAGCACTGCTGTATAGGTATGTGTTGGCTTTGAGTCTGAGAACATATTCATGCTTGATTACAAAGGACATTGGTAATCTACTCTTGGCTAAAACACTGGCCTTGAAATGACATTGTGGGCTAGTGGCATGAATATTTAGCACCATCAGTTTATTTTTTTGCTATTTTAGTAGAAATGTTAATCTGTCATTTTAAATGGCTTGCTACCTCCCCATAACATTAGGAGGGAGAAGTATTTCATAAATGTTCATCATTTTCCCCCAGCACCATTTAGGGACCTGTGTTGTAACTAGCTGAGCTGCTGATTTTGCTCTTGACTCTGTTTTCGTGTTAGACTCTATTTTATGTTGGATTCAATATTTGCATTACACAAAGTGCAAAATTCTTAACGCCACACTAACAGTGAAGGCAAAAGCAAAATACTGCGGATGCTGGAAATCTGAAACATAAATAAAAATAGCTGGAAAAACTCAGCAGGTCTAACAGCATCTGCGGAGAGGAATACAGTTAACGTTTCGAGTCCATATGACTCTTCATCAGAACTAAGGAAAAATAGAAAAGAGGTTAAATATAAGCTGGTTGAAGGGGGTGGGACAGGTAAAGCTGGATAGAGGGCCAGTGATAGGTGGAGGCAAAGAAGAGATTGCCAAAGTTGCCATGGACAAAAGGACAAAGGGGTGTTAACGGTGGTGATATTAGCTAAGAAATGTGCTAATGGTGACATTAAGGGTAGAAAGCAGGACGAGCAAGTGACAGATAGCCCTAGTGGGGGTGGGGTCGGGGGAAGGGATCAAAATAGGCTAAAAGGTGTTTCATCTCCACCTTTCGAAGGGATCGAAATAGGCTAAAAGGTGTTTCATCTCCACCTTTTAGCGTATTTCGATCCCTTCCCCGCCCCACCCCACCCCACCCCCACTAGGGCTATCTGTCACTTGCTCGTCCTGCTTTCTACCCTTAACGTCACCATTAGCACATTTCTTAGTTAATTTCACCACCGTCAACACCCCTTTGTCCTTTTGTCCATGACATCTTTGGCAATCTCTTCTTTGCCTCCACCTATCACTGGCCCTCTATCCAGGTCTACCTGTCCCACCCCCCTCAACCAGCTTATATTTCACCTCTTTTCTATTTTTCCTTAGTTCTGATGAAGAGTCATATGGACTCGAAATGTTAACTGTATTCCTCTCCGCAGATGCTGTCAGACCTGCTGAGTTTTTCCAGCTATTTTTATTTTTGTAACAGTGAAGGCAATGTGTCTTCAGCTTTGCAGTATGAAAAGGTTAGAGAAATTCTTCCGATTGACTGCAAAATATTAAGCTACACCTAAAAATTGAGGGGTTTTGATCACTGAAAGCAATCCAGAATTATGTGCTGAATCATCCAAATGACTGCTGTAATATTCATGTCATTGCAAGGAAAGATTCCAGTACTGGTTTTAGCAGTACCATAGTTTAATAAATTAGAGGCAATGAGGATAAGATTACAGAGGTTGTAGAACCACATTCTGCAGATGTGTTGGGAAACTATTTAACAATGTATAACTTTTCAAAACAAATGAGTCTGACTCAGTTTTTGTTTTAAATTGTAGAAAATATGGAAGTCACATGCTGGTGATGTTCAAGGAAATGGGCCGGAAACCACCAACGTTTGGTGATGCTTCAGTTATTGCCTCTGAGCTCTTGAACTCTGGCTTTGAATTTGATAAAGGTTCTGTTATATTCAACAGATTTAAGTAAGTCGCTTGGCAGGCCACTGGTTCAAAAGAGCGCATAGATTCTACTTTAAAGGTTCTTCCTAAGATCTACCTTCTGCACCCTTGATTGGCCTCCCCATTCAACTTAACCACTTGTTTACCTTTCCTGGCCCCTATGTCTGCCAACATTGTTCATGATTTTGTTTTCCTAAGAAACCCCCCTCCCTCCACCCCTTTTTCAAATCTACCATTCCCATTACTCCACTCAAAATAAAAAGCTGAGATCTGTTTATCCTAATATGGCACTGCTTCCCAGCATAGAGCCCATTTCTCTCAAAATTTCCTGTTCCAATCCCTTCAGTCTGGCTTCAGTCTGGCTTCTGCCCGGCTCACAGCACTGAATCCATGGTGGTCAGGGTCAAAAAGGAAATCCCTGCACGATTATGACAACAGTGCAAACCTCTGCACTGGAATACTTTATACCAGAATTGTGATGCTAGCATCATTGTTTTCATGACGGATGTGAAGAAGCACATGTCTTCTGTTTATTGACGCAGAATCTATGACACATTAGACAGCTAAGAGGGGGAGAAAACATCTTGCGACATAAGGTGCTATATAAATGCAAGATGTTGAAATAAGTGGATCACCATTAAGGAAAATACTTTGGGGTGTTGGGGTCATGTGGCTTTTACTCCACATTGAGCTCTACGCATTTTCGTAATTACAGATGCAACTTTAAATTGCTTTTAAAGGTGCCTACAAGCTGCATCTTAAATGTTGCCACAAATAACTTATCCTTGTTTTTAGGTCTGTGATTTCCTATAAGACTGAGGAGAAACCAGTCTTCTCTTTTGACACACTTACAAATTCTGGTAAGTTACCATGCTGTCTGTAAGATAGATAAATGAATATGGTTCATCTTATTGAATTACCACTTTCTATCATGATAGCTTAATATATGATTTCAAAATATATAGTTGACATTGGTAGTACCAATGAGAACTGCCACTGAGTCTAAACAAATAACCTCTGAAGAGATAGTTGTACATTATACTCTTAATTTTGCAAAAAAAAAACTTGTTTTAGTTGTAAAAGTTGTAGGAGAAATACAGAGAACAGTTTAATGTCATAAATCTTTCAGTAGTCATACTTGCAGAGATACGACTCGCTTGACTGGAACATAATTTATTATAAAAATGAGACAGCTACACTGGTATAATTCATTGTATCTTGTTGCATCATGCGTACTTCATCGTTCAGACATGGGAGACATACCTCTTATTGTCGCATTTAAACATTTAAAGAATCCTGTGGATAGATTTGAGTAGAAGAGAAAGGGCATGTCACCTTATTTCATGTACGGTGGTAAGTATTTTCTAGAGTTTCAAAAATTACTTTAATGCAATTAGGCAAATTCTGTTGATGAACCATGCAATGCATCTTGCTCTTAGTCATAAGTTAGCTCAGTTAAATCACCCAGACAGCATGGTGCTGGAAAATGACAGTGATAGACCAGGAGTAAAAATTCTCAACTGGGGCAAGGCTAGTTTTACTAAGCTTAGCTCTAATTTAGCAAAAGTGGACTGAAAACAGCTCCTTGAAGGTAAATTAGTGTCAGAGTGACGGGAGGCATTCGAGGAGATGGTGAGAGTTCAGAACAAATGTGGAAAAGGATGGAACACTCAAATCTAGAGCCCTGGTTGTCAAAAAAGGGAAGCTTAGGAATGTTAGATACCAAAAGCTAAGTACTGCATAGTGGGTATAGTTCTTAATGAGTAGTTTGCATCTGTGTTCAAAAAAGAGGGAGATATGCAGATGTGATAGTTGAGGAGGAGTGTGAAATATTGGATGGTATAAACCTAGTGAGAGAGGAAATATTAAGAGATAAATTGCCACCCTGGCTGTTAAAAGAAGCAAGGGAGGAAATAATGGAGGGTCTGACCATAATTTTCCAATCCTCTTTGGCTAGAGGATTGGTTGGAGGACTATGAAGGAAAGGGATAGACCAAATTATTACATGCCGACCAGCATAACCTCGGCGGTGACAAATTACCAGAAAAAATTCTGAGGGACAGTATAAATCTTCATTTAGAAAGCCCTGGGTTAATTAGGGACAATCAGCATGGATTTGTTGTGGGGAAGTCAGGTTTGATTGGCATGCGTGATTTTTTTGAGGAGATAACAGGGAGAGTCAGTGAAGATAGGGAGTTTGATGTAGCTTGCGTGGAAGGTCCCACAGAGCAGACTGGTCAGGAAAGTAAAAGATCATGGGATCCAGGGGAAAGTGGCAAGCTGAATTCAAAGTTGGCTCCGTGTCAGAAAGCAAAGGATTATAGTTGATGGGAATTTGTGACTGGGAAGGCTGTTTCTAGTGGGGTTCCGCAGATATATTAGGTCCCTGGCATTTCCTAGTATATACCAATGGTTTAGACTTAAATGTAGGTAGCATGATTAAGAAGTTTTGCAGATGAGACAAAAATTGAATATGTGGTTGATAGTGAGGAAAGAGGATGTAGACTACAGGAAGGTGTCAGTTGGGCAGAAAAGTGTCAAGCAGAATTTAATTGAAAAAGTGAGGTAATGTATTTGAGGAGAGCAACAAAGGCGAGGGAATACACAAATAATGGCCATAACTTCCGATATCTGGGATGTCATATCCGGGGGGTGCCTCAAAGATACACTGCGGGAACCCCTCCGGAAGCCCTCAAATAGATTACACGACAGTTTCCTGGGAAATTCAAATTTCCATTGGGCAATTACCCTGAACTGGGAACCATGTGATACTCTGATTTAAATCACAGTCTTTGGATGGTTCTGACTGTCTTACAAGAATAGTTACTCAGAAAAAGTTCAAAGAATTTAAACCACTTCTAACTCATGGGTAACGATAGTACTGACCACACCCACCCCCGTCCCTGACTATCCTCTCGACTCCGAACCGGCCCACCCTCCTTACACCCCCCCGAACACCCTTCTGATCTCCCCCCCCCCCCCCCCCGCCCCCCCTCCACCCCACTACCCAGCTGAACCCCCCTCCCCACCCGGACTACCCTCCCAAAGCCCCACACCCCTCCCCCAGCTACTCTTCCGAACGCCCCACCCCAACCAACTACCTACCCTCCTGAGCCCCGTGACTATGCTCCCAAACCTGCATCTCACCCCCAACTAACCTTCGCCCAAACCATCCACTCTTTCATATTCTGGGCTGCCTTCTCTGCTTCCAGCAATATGGCATTTGTGATCTTGGTTATTTGACTTGAATTCAACATGTTGCACACCAGGTGTTTGATAATAGTTTGTACAGCAGATTTACAAGAATATAACAAATGGTGCTCGTGTGGTAGTTGGAGCACTGGCATTCTGGGCCACATGGTTTTTCTTTCTCAATTCTCTGCCCATGGCTGCCCTCCTGACCCCACCCACAACTAACCTTCAGCCCCTTACTACACTCCCGACACCACCCCCCCGACTACCCGTCAGCTCCTGACTGACTACACTCCTGACCTGAAGCATTTGCTACAATTTTCAGCCAGAAGTGCCAACTGGATGATCCCTCTCGGCCTCCTCTGGAGGTCCCCAGCATCACAGGTGCCAGTCTTCAGCCAATTCGATTCACTCCACATGATATCAAGAAAAGGCTGAAGGCACAGGCTATGGGCCCTGACAATATTCCGGCAATAGTACTGAAGACTTGTGCTCCAGAACTTGCCGCACCCCTAGTCAAGCTGTTCCAGTACAGCTACAATACTGGCATCTACCCGGCCACGTGGAAAATTGCCCAGGTATGTCCTGTACACAAAAAGCCAGACAAACAAAACCCGGCCAATTACCGCCCATCAGTCTACTCTCCATCATCAGTAAAGTAATGGAAGGGGTCATCAACAGTGCTATCAAGTGGCACTTGCTTAGCAATAACCTGCTCACTGGCACCCAGTTTGGGATCTGCCAGGGCCACTCAGCTCCTGTCCTCATTACAGCCTCACTTCAAACATGGACAAAACAGCCGAACTCCTGAGGTGAGGTGAGAGTGACTGCCCTTGACATGAAGGCAGCATTTGACGGTGTATGGCATCAAGGAGCCCTAGCAAAACTTGAGTTAATGGGAATCGGGGGCGGGGGGGAAACTCTCCGCTGGTTGGAGTCATACCTAGCACAAAGGAAGATGGTTGTGGTTGTTGGAGGTCAGTCATCTCAGCTCCAGGACATCACTGCAGGGGTTTCTCAGGGTAGTGTCCTCGGCCCAACCATCTTCAGCTGCTTCATCAATGACCTTCCTTCCATCATAAGGTCAGAAGTGGGGATGTTCGCTGATGATTGCACGATGTTCAGCACCATTTGTGACGACTCATACTGAAGCAGTCCATGTCCAAATGCAACAAGCCCTGAAAAATATCCAGGCTTGGGCTGACAAGTGGCAAGTAACATTCGTGCCACACAAGTGTCAGGCAATGACCATCTCCATCAAGAGAGAATCTAACCATCACCCCTTGATGTTCAGTGGCATTACCATCACTGAATCCCCCACTATCAACCTCCTGGGGGTTACCATTGACTAGAAACTGAACTGGACTAGCCACATAAATACTGTGGCTACAAGAGCAGGTCAGAGGCTAGGAATCGTGTGACGAGTAACTCACTTCCTGACTCCCCAAAGCCTGTCCACCATCTACAAGGCACAAGTTAGGAGTGTGATGGAATACTCCACACTTGCCTGGATGAGTGTAGCTTCCACAACACTCAAGATGCTTGACACCTTGCAGGACAAAGCAGCTTGCTTGATTGGCAGCACATCCACAAACATTCACTTCCTCCACCACCGACACACAGTAGCAGCAGTGCATACCATCTACACGATGTACTGCAGGAATTCACCAAAGCTCCTTCGACAGCACCTTCTAAACCCACAACCACTACCATCTAGAAGGACAAGAACAGCAGATAGATGGGAACATCACCACCTGGAAGCACCCCTCCAAGTCACCCACCATCCTGACTTGTAAATATATCACTGTTGCTGGGTCAAAATCCCGGAACTCCCTCCCTAACAGCACTGTGGATGTACCTACACCACATGGACTGCAGCGGTTCAGAAAGGCAGCTCACTACCACCTTCTCAAGGGCAACTAGGGATGGACAATAAATGCTGTCCCAGCCTGTGAAGCCCACATCCCTTGAATGAATTTTTAAAAATGCTTTATGGCAGCTAGTGCCATAAAAAAGGTGTGCCTTTCTTTGCGTCAATTCTGCTGCACTTGACAGAGGGTTCCTGAACAGTTCACACCCAGTCCAAGTCGGAAGGTCGTGTGAAAAAAGCGCAGCTGCATTTCAATGTAGGTAAATAGGAGTGAAGTGGCAATCCGACTGTGACTGCCACTCCATTGGAAGTTCTGGCCCAATAAGTGTAGTGGAACAGAGAGACCTTGAAGTGCATGAAATTCCTGAAGATAATAGGACAGGGTAGAGAAGGTGGTTGAGAAGGCATCTGGAATATTTTCCTTTATTACCCAAGGCATAGAATATAAGAGCAAGGAGGTTATACTGGAAAAACTAAAACACGAGTTAGACCTCGGCTAGAGTACACGTTACAGTTCTGGTCACTGCAATACAAGGAGGATGTGAGTTGACGCCCTTGGCTCGGGATTCTAGAACATGGGGTCATAGTCTCAGAATAAGTGGTTGGTCATTTTGGAATGAGATGAGAAATTTCTTCACTCAAAGTGTTATGAATCTTTGGAAATCTCAACCCCAGAGAGCTATGGATGTTCAGTTGTTGAATATATTGGAGACAGGGGTCAATAGATTTTTGAGTACCAAAGGAATTAAGGGATCTGGAGATTATGTGGGAAGTTAGAATTAAGGTAGAAACTAGACCATGATCTTATAGAATGGGAGCAGGCTTGAAAGGCCAAATGGCCTACTTCAGCTCCCATTTCTTATGTTCTTGGATGTTTGTACTCGAGATGGTACAGAGGAGATTTATGAAGATTGTGCCAAGACCGGAGTATTTTAACTGAGAAAAGGTTGGATCAGCTGGGCTTGTTTACCTTGGCACAGAGGAAGCTTGGGGGGAGATTTAATCGAGGCGTAGAAAATTGATGGACCTAGATAAGAGTGAATAGGAAGAACCTATTTCCCTTAGCAGATAGGCCAATAACCAAGGGGGCATGGATTTAAAGTAATTGGTAGGAGAATTGGAGAGGAGTTGAGAATTTTTATCATGCAGAGGGTGGTGCAGGACTGGAACTCACTACCTGAAAGGGTGGTAGAGGTAAAACCCCTCATTGCATTTAGAAAACACTTGTATGTTACGCCACAAAGTGCATATCCAAGTCTGCAGACCAAGAGCTGGAAAATGGGATTAGGCTGAATAACTTTTTGGCCAGCACTGACACAATGGGACAAGTGGCCTCCATCTGTGGTGTAAATTTGTATGATACTGGATTACATAACAGTTCATGGCCTATGTCTTGCATTCTCAATCTAATTCATAGTAGACGGCTTAATTTGTAGTGACTGAATGCACATATATTCCTTTGACTAGAGACCAATAATGTATGTAGAGAGGGGAAACAGTAGCCCACAACCACAACTTTAAAGTGTTAAGTTTGGAGAAATTCTACATAAGAGTTGTGGGCATTTGAAAGAGGGTCAACTTATCCATGCATACAGTGAGTCCTTCTGTGGGTAACTTTCAATACAGTTGGCGATTAACATCATTTTTGGACCTATCAA
The DNA here is from genome assembly GCF_964194155.1 of Cetorhinus maximus. NCBI lineage: Eukaryota > Metazoa > Chordata > Chondrichthyes > Lamniformes > Cetorhinidae > Cetorhinus > Cetorhinus maximus. The sequence goes on from NC_135890.1 coordinate 8,667,775, forward strand.
ACTTTTAAAAATTGTATTGCAGTACTGAGAAAGCACCTAGAACCAAGAAGGCTGCAGATTGTTCACAGTATTGAGAGCCACTTATTGATGGAACTTCCATGTATTAGAGAGTTGCTGTCTTCTGGCTAGAAGATGTATTTGAATTTCTTGTAACAATTGGGAGAAAAATAATTACTTAAAATACTTACCAGCCACTTTAGTAATTGTTTGCTTTTGAATTTATCGAGCTGGGTTCAATGTTGGATATGCAAACTGTCTATGATTGAGCATCACCAACATGTTTATGCAGAATTGTGTTAATCCCACACCAAACACATTAAGCAAGCACTGTCATAAAGCTCAAATGTAGTTTGGTATTTATATCTTTAATTATCCATGTAGAATATATATTTATCCGGCTGTTTTACATTTATCATGGAAGTTCATCAAGTTGAACTTGATTTGGATTTGGTCCTTATTTTCACATCATCTTGTATCATTGCCAAATATGTAACTTATTCACATTTGTGATAACCTAACTGTTAATCCGCCTTTGACTTTATTTCTAGAGAACATGAGTGTTTATGATGACATTGATGCTGATGTCCTGCGAAACTACCAGGAGTTCTCACTGGTAAACATCATTTACTTCAGCTTAAAGGAATCCACTACAAGCGAGCAGAGTGCTAGGATGACTGCTATGGATAGTGCCAGCAAGAATGCTTGTAAGAAATTTTTACGATATTTTCAAAAATATATCTTTCCTAATGGTTCTCCAAATTTACCCAGGGAGTGCGTGAGCTTTTATAGATCAGGAAGGTATCAAATTGATACCAAGTATGTGTCAAATTAACTCACTCTCTAGTGCTCCTTCTGAGAGTAAAATGAGCTGCTGTTCCTTATGATCGTGACTCAGTATCCTTGTATGGAAGCATTGAGATGATGGTGGAAGTAGGATTGATCATGATGGGATGGTCTGTTGATGCTGTCAGTGCACTCATAAGTGATGGCCATTGGAGCATTATACTGGAGAACAGCCAGTGCCAGTAGTAAAACCAATAAAAAGTCAATACCTTCTGAGGCAGAGACAATTAGTTTGGGGTGGGAGGAGAGGGGTGGGTGATCTTCCCCTACATCCAAACTATTTTTGGTGGGGAGAAAAACCTCAAAATCCCTAGTTGTCTTCCTTAAATTGGGTGGTGACATTTTGGATGGCATGGCGGGTTTCCGCTTTAGTTTTATGGCTGCATATTTTGCTATATATGATCCAAATGCTGACTTTGTAGTGAGGGAGATTATTTCATAAAGATACTTTATTTCCTGATTCATGCATCTATAAATTGAAAAACAATTAAGAGGAAAAAGATACATGGCCCAAACTATCCACTGTTTCATATTCTTGGCTGCCTTCTCTGCTTCCTGCAATATGGCTTTTCAGTGGCATTTATATTCTTGGTCATTTGACTTGAATTCAACACGTTGCACACCAGGTGTTAGTTTGTACAGCAGATTTTCAAGAATGTAAGAAATTGTGTTCGTGTGGTAGTTGGAGCACTGGCATTCTGGTTCACATGGTTTTTCTCTCTCCATTCTCTGCCCCCTCTCAAGTTTTGAGCAGAAAACAAATGCTTTTGACGAGGATGGGGCCAAATTCTCAGGATGAGTAGTACCTCCTCTCCTTGCACCCCCTCTTCCCTCCCACTTTGCACAGCAGTTTATGTATCTCCTTATCCTGAGTTTCAGAATGGAGAATAGCAGAGAGATCAGGAGCAGATCATTTGCCACAAGTGTTGTGTGCCTCTTATGAAACCAGAGAAGGGAAAATCACTGACCCGGATTCTCACCACAAATCTCCAAAAACCAAGCAGATTAAAAAATTGAGCTAGGAACTGGAATCAACGTGAAAGCAAATCACATTCAGCAACTTGGTATTTCTTTTTATGCAAATACAGAGTGTTATTTTACTGAGAGAGTCAGCAGCTACCAATCCAGATGTTGGATTTAGGAAAGAACAAATAGCGAAGTAAAGTAACACACTTAAAATTGTTATTTTTTTAGCTGAAATTATTGACAAGCTGACATTGACATACAATCGCACTCGCCAAGCTGTCATTACCAAGGAGCTGATTGAGATTATCTCCGGTGCTGCTGCTCTGTAAGTATTATGGTGAACATGAACCAGTTGTATGATGGCTACTTTGATATGATTTCCTTTATGGAAAATAATAATGGTTTAGTGAGCAATGTATAAGAAATATGTACCCTAAACAAATTGGGGGTGAAGGTGGAAAATGAGAAGTCAATAATGTGAAATCTAGATACCAGGATACAAAAGCTTTACTCAAAAATAACTAAGTCAGGATTAAATTTAAGGCCAGGGGCTTTGTTACACACTTGGTATTCTTAATTTTGTGTAGCCCTAGGGTGTTTATGGTCTATATTCAAACAATATTTTGATCCATTATGTTCTGAAAGTCATGAACGTTTGAGTTTGTGAAGTAAGACATTGTGTTTACATTGAGTCTAATGTCTGTGCATTTAACTGCAAAAGTCATTGCTCTTTCTACCTTTTGCCTTCTTTACCTCTTCATTCCCTACCCAAGAGACCATGATGGGGCATGTCATTTATAATTGAGCTTGCTTTTCAGTTCCAATGAAAACTAATTGCAACTATTTGTGGTAACACCTTCCGAAATTGGAATCGGTTTGAACAATAAAATTGAATCGGCAAAAATCTCAACTTGACCAACAGTGCATTTCTCTATATGAGGCACCTACTGCTGTAATTGCACTTGGTCGCTCCCTATATTGTTTAATATTTCTCCTTTAAAAACAACTATAAAATTCCCTTGAAACAAGAATTTATGGGCACTTATTAACATCAAAACTTGTATTTATATAGCGCCTTTGATGTCATAAAATATTGGGCATTTCACAGGAGTGTTACCAAATGATATGACACTGAGCCACAGAAGGAGATATTAGGGCAGATGACCAAAGACTTGATCAAAGAGACAGGTTTTAAGGAGCATCTTAAAGGAAGAAAGAGTGGTTTATGGATGGAATTCTTAGGGTCTTGGCAGCCGAAGGCACAGCTGGCAGCAGTTAGCAATTAAAAATAGGAGATACTCAGGAGGCCAGATTTGGGCAGTAGAGATATTTTGGAGGATTGTAAAGATGGAGGAAAATAAAACTAGAGAGGGTTGAGGCCAAGAAGGGACTTGAAAACAATAGTTTTTTTAAAATTGAGGTATTGCTTAACTAGGAGCTAATGTAGGTCAGCGAGCACAGGGTGTTGGTGAACCTCCCAAAGCTGTGATCTCTGCCGTCTGGAAGGATGAGGGCAGCAGGCGCAGAGGAACACCGTCACCTTTAAGTTCACCTCCAAGCTACACACAATCCTGACTTGGAACTATATTGCCATTCCTTCACTGTTGCAGGGTCAAAACTCTGGAACACCCTCCCTAACAGCACTATGGGTGTACCCACACCACATGGACTACAGCGGTGGCTGAAGAAGGTGGCTCACCATCTCCTGCTTGAGGGCAATTAGTGATGGGCAATAAATGCTGGCCTTGCCAGAGATTCTCACATGCCATGAACGAATAAAAAAATGAATGGGACTGAGTGTGAGTGAGCACCAGGGCAGTAGAGCTTTGGATGACAACTGGCTAAACCTGGGAATTTCACAAAAATAACTTTTCAAACCACCCATTATGGTTTCTGTGGTTTTCTTAAATTTGATCGCTGTTTTATTGTCTCGCTGGCCATTGGAAGCAATGTTGTTTATAACCCTTCATAATCTTGAAGACCTCTCCTGTTACCCCTTTGCCACCTCGGATGAGAGTGGGAATCCCTCTGCTTTCTACTCCATTTAAATCTTTTACCATTTAAGGTGTACTTCTTTTCCCTATTCTTCTTTACACAAATATAGTATTTCACACATTTCTTTTGCATAATTAATTGAATCTAACACCTATCTTCTCATAGTGCCAGCTAATCCATGTCGTCCTAAAGTGTTGTGTAATCCTTGTCACATTTTGCTGTTGGGGCATAGGATTATAGGTGGATGTGTACCATCAAATTAGCTTTGGTTTCACTTTATTTTCACTATAATTTGCCACTGTATAAATTCTGTTCTTATTGTGTGTGGCTTTAAATTACATGCAGTATAGTTTCATTTGTAGCTTTGTGCATTTCACTTAGTGTTTTTGCTTATCATTTTCATATTACATTAAGTGCTGTTGTGACTAAATTACATCGCTTTATGCATCTGGCTTGCTGTCTTTGTTTGCTGCTGTGGGCTTAAATTTAGCCATGACTGAATTGCATGTATAGCTTCATGAATCATTGTATTTCCTTTTTTACTTTCTGCGATTACAAGGAGTTTTTAAGCTTGCAGCAGCATTTTTGGACCACAAAGAGGTAATGGTTTATATTGGTACAGGTGGCAAAAGTGGACAATGTTAAAAATACAGTACCTGGTAGTAACTTGTGAAATAGATCTTCCTATTCTGCCTGCTAGATGTTTAGTTTAAGTCATTGAAAAGAAGAGAAAATTAATCTCTTCTCCAGCACAATTTTAGTTACAAATTTAGTCCAGCAATGCAACCAGGAGTGGTTAGGCACCAATTCCTGATCACGAATGGGAAATACATGACTTCCATTCAGCACCCTCTGAAGAATTGCCTATCTAACAACTTGCGGTATGAAGCACTGGAAGCGCAACTCCATGGTGCAAGTCATTATAATAGAAATGCTCAAAAAATAAATTTAATGGTGCAAAAGCAATTTTTAAAAATACAGAAGCAAGACACTTCTAATCTGCCCTGATTGTGCGCTATAGTTGTTAATAGATTTGAAAGTAAATATTTCATACTTTTTATACTGTCAGAAACTCATCTTAGTGGTGAGATGAAAAAATAGGATTTGTACTTTGCCCTTCATGGAACTAATCCTGAGAAGTTCAGTTACTTATTACATTGTGTTAATTTTGCAGGTAAACATGATGCTCCAGAAAGACACCAGTGGAAATGAATAAAAACATGTTTCTGTTCGAAGATGATGGACAGTGTTTCTGTTTAATTGATGGGAACCTTCTAAAGTTTGTAAATTATAATACAATAAAAACCTTACACAGTCAATGGTTCCTTTACATTTTTATCTCTGGTGGGGTAGGTGGTGAGGACATGAGGGACGTTTTGGTTCTGGGAGGGAGAACGTGCGAAGGCAGAAGTGTGGGATGAACATAGTCTAGGGCACTGTTAACCACAATGGAGGGGGTATCCTTGGTTGATGGAAAAGGAAGACATGGGGAGTACCTGCCATCTGATAGAAAATGGGAGCGGTGGTTTGGGTCTAAAGTTGATAAACTTGGTGTTTATTCCAGAACTTACCTAATAGAAAGATGAGGTTCTGTTCCTTCAGCTTGGGCTGAGTTTTAATGAAACTGTTGGGAGGCCAAGGATGGAGAAGTCAAAGTGGGAATGAGATGGAGAATTAAAGTGGCAAATGACTAGACACGCAGTAGTTGTGACCGAATGGAGGTTTTCAGAAAAGCAGTCACCTAATTTACATTTGGTCTCCCCAGTGTAGAAGCAACTAGATTGTGGGCAGCAAATACAGTATATTAAGATGGAAGAAGTACAAGTAAACTTCTGTTTCAACCAGAAGGAGTGTCTGGGACAAGGAGGAAGTGAAATACAGGTGTTTCATCTACTATTCAACTTCCTTAGGAAGGTGCCAGGGAAACATTGCAGGTATTTGGGATGAAGCAAGAGTGGACCAGGGTGTCAGAGAGGGAGTGGTTCCTTCAGAATACTAAAAAGGGGATGGCTGGAGGTGATGGAAATGGTGGAGAATGAACTATTGAATGTGGAGACTGGTGGGGTGGAAGGTGAGGACTCGAGGGATATTTCGTGGTATTGGGATGGAGGTGCGAGGGCAGAAATAGGATGAACACACTCAAGGGCCTTGTCAATCACAATGGAAGATTATCCTTCGCTGAGGAAAAGGGAAGACATTTTGAAAGCTCTGGTGTGGAAGGCAGCATTGTTGGAACATGTGGTGGGAGAATAGAATCAATTTCCTACAAGAGGCAGGGTGAAAGGAAGTGTAATCAAAGTCACAAACAAAAACAGAAAATGCTGGAAAAACTCAGGAGGTCTGACAGCATCAGTGGAGAGAAAAAAAGTTAACATTTCGAGTCCTTATCACTTCTTCAGCTCCGAAGAAAAGTCATAAGGACTCGAAACGTTAGCTTTTTTTTCTCTCCACAGATGCTATTAGATCTGTTGACTTTTTCCAGCATTTTCTGTTTTTGTTTCAGATTTCCAGCATCCGCAGTATTTTGCTTTTATATAGTATAATCAAAGTAGCTGAGGAAGTCAGTGGACTTGACTTGTACACATCAGTTGATTTGGAATCAACCCTTTGGAAGGATATCAGTCCAAACTTCCAGGAAAACCACAATAGAATACTTGAGAATTTATAAGAGCTTAATCTAAGCATAATCTGAACGGAAGAAAGAAAATGACCAGAGATAGTATATTTTCCAAAGTAACTAACTGAGGATTCATTGATAAACCATCAACATTGAACCTGTTTGTTTCCTGGTAAGTGATCTTAAAAGAGCACAATGCCATTCAATTGTAATGATTTAGTTACAGGAAGGAAAGCTTAATCAGCCTAGACCAGCAGAACACCTTTGATATGGTTCTGTACATGTCTTATGTTTGCTATACCATCCAAATAAGTGGAAACAATACCTGCAATTGGTTAAAACTCAAGGACACATCTAGCATAATTTTTGAGAGTGGTGGGAATCAGTGGTTTCTAGTATTAGGAATTGTTTTTGTTTCATTCAACTGCTGTGTCAAACTACCCATTTTCTCAGTAAATCAGAGCGAATAAGGAAAAGGGGAAAGGCGAATGACCATCATTCCAGGGACCAGGGCATTTAGTTCCCATTCAAGTCTCACCATGGAATTCTCTCCCGAACAGCACTGAAGGTTTACTGGCACCCAAGAAGGTGGTTCACCCATCACTACCTACTCAAGGGCAAGTAGGGATAGGGAATGTGTGCTGGCTTGCCACATCCCAAGAACAAATAAAACAGAAATCAGTGGCTAAATAATCATGTCACAATGCATTTCTCTACACATCAAAATGAGTCACTAACTTCTTGTAGGTAACTGATGCCACGTTTGGAATATTACAGTTTTAGGCTTCCTACAATTAAAAAGACTGATGAATCAGGCAAGGTTCAGTGAAGTGACAAGAATTAATCTGGGATATTAGGATTTTAAGTTAAGAAAAGTTCACAAAATTTGACATGCTTCCCTTGAAGAGAAAGCAGTCATGGTCCAAGCGTTTGAAATGCTAAGAAGGATAAAAATATAAGCAGAATATTTAACTTAGAGCAGGAGCAACAAGCCAAAATTCGAGTATAAAATACTCGACTAAAACTTAACCTTATTTTTGTTGCCACAGGCTGTCTGTCCTGGACCCAACCAACTTCAACTGCTTCATCAATGACCTACCTTTCATCATGAGGTCAAAAGTGGGGATGTTCGCTGATGATTGCACAATGTTCAGCACCATACGTGACTCATGCTGAAGCAGTCCATGTCCAAAATCAGCAAAACCTGGACAATATCCAGGCTTGGGCTGACGAGTGGCAAGTAACATTTGCATCCACAAGTGCCAGGCAATGACCATCTCCAACGAGAGAGAATCTAACCAACACCCGTTGAAATACAGTGGCATTACCATTGCTGAATCCCCCACTATCAACATTGAGGGTTGCCAATGACCAGAAACTGAACTGGACTAACCATATAAACACTGGCTACAAGAGCAGGTCAGGGGCTGGAATCCTGCGATAAGTAACTCACCTCCTGACTCCCCAAAACCTGTTCACCATCTACAAGGCACAAGTCAGGAGTGTGATGAAATACTCTCCACTTGCCAGGATGAGTGCAGTTCCAACAACACACAAGAACTTGATGCCATTCAGGACAAAGAAGCCTGCTTGATTGGCACTCCACGCACAAACATTCACTCCCTCCACCACCGACGAACAGTGGCAGCAGTCTGCACCATGTACAAGGCTCCTTAGGTAGCACCTTCCAAACCCACGACAGCTACCATTTAGGAGGACAAGGGTAGCAGATATATGGGACCACCACCACCTGGAATTTCCCCCTTCAAGCTACTCACTGTCCCAACTTGGAAATATGTTGCCGTTCCTTCACTGTTGCTGGGTCAAGGTCCTGGAACTCCGTCCCTAACAGCACTATGGGTGTACCTACACCATAGGGACTGTAGCGGTTCAAGAAGGCAGCTGAGCACCACATTCTCAAGGGCAATTAGGGATGGGCAATAAATGCTGGCCTAGCCAGCAACACCCACATCCCGTAAATGAATTAGAAAAGACTAGAGAAATATACAGTTAGGAATCCATGTCAACTAATCATTTCTTTTCCTCAAGCAAAACCAAAAATGCTAGAAATTTCCAGCAAAAGCCTGATGGGAAGAAAGGGTTATCCTTGGATTGATTAGTCTGGTTTTTGAGCTATCTGGGAATTTCTAAAATGTAATCAGGATGCAAAAACCTTTTTAAATAAAGACATGTCTCTTCTGCAGAGGCATTGATTATTATTGTTTTCAATAAACTTGCATTGGTAACAACAGAAGCTATGATCTGGGAACAGGTAGCTTACCTGTTTCATGTTATTTCTCTTCTGGGAAGCATCCTGGAATGCTTTCAATTTTAAAGGCACAGTGAGATATAAACAACAAACTCCTTGAAACACAGCAGACGTCCAGCATTTACAGTTTTATCATGTGTTGCTACATAAAAGTGAATTTGTTGTTACAGCAAAACTATTTGAATAAAGGGATTAAACTAGAGTTTTAAACATATGGGAATCGGGCACATTCGATAAAAGCAACAATAAGAATGATTCACAGCGTTCATTTGTATCTCAAAATTGCAAGCTGTCAGGAAGATATAATAATTTTCATAATATTATTAGAATTTACTGTAGAGTAATAGTGGGGTCTGTGTGTGTGAACTGAAGGTCTGAAAGCTTTGGTATATCAGAAGATAAGATAGGTTTGAAATGTTAAATAGGTAAACATGGGTGAAGTTTCAGAATGTGAGGTGTAAAGAGAATATTTGCGTTTTTAAATAAACCAGACTAGCTTGAATTCAAAAGAGGTGGTGAAATGTTTCACTTAGCCAGGAGAGGTTAAGAAATAGTATGTTTATTTTTCCCAAAGATTACTGGTAAAATTGGTACTATGGTAGCTTTTTATTATTAGAGAGGTAGTGTCCAAAGATATAGTGAAACAACGGGAATTTTCATTCAAAAAAGGAAATATATATAAGAGAGAGAAAGCTGTGTGCAAGGGAAGGCATTCTAAGATCTAACAAGTGTGAAAAGCCTCCAGCCTCTGTGCCCAAACCGCTGTCTGCAAGAACTGAAGTTAAGAAAACTCACTTTGAATTCGACTGTTCAGGGTATCGTGTTACTTTGCCTGGGTCTTTTAAAATCTGTGTTTTTACTATTACCTTAATGGAGATGTAACTGGGAGTTAGATTAATTAGCAGAGATACAAGTTATTATAGTAGTAATTTGTAAATCTGTGTATGTGCTTAAAATTTTTTTTTATTATTAAAAGCTTAATTTAGTTTTGTAAGAAACCTATAAGACTCGATGGTATTATTACTACTGAATTCAAGGCACACATCTCGAAATATATACAAATTGCAAAACAGTCGTGGAAGTTGTTTCAAGTTTCCCTTTGGGATTTGAGCAGCTCAGCATTTACCATCAGCTGTGACATAACAAAGCACAGAAACAGTCCATTCAGCTGAACTGATCTATTCTGGTGTTTTTACCCCAAAAGGATCATCTCCCACCCTTCCCCCATTGCTCCACTATTCTTTTCCCACTCATATGCATCAAGCCTCCTATAAAATGTGCCCAACTCCTCCCCTGCCTCAGCTCACTGGCTACTGAAACCTGCACCCATGCGCTTCTTTTCTCTAGACTTGACTCTTCCAGCGCACTCCTGGCCAGCCTTGCACATTCTACCCTCTATAAACTTAAACTCATTTAAAATCTATGTCCATGTCCTAACTTGTGCCAAAGCCTGTTCATCCATTACTGCGGTGTTCACTTACCTACAGTGGCTTCTGGTAAAGCAATGCCCTAATTTTAAAGCTCTCATCTTCTTTTCAAATCTCGCCATGGCCTTGCCTCTCCATATCTCTAATCTCCTTCTGCCCTTAGAATAGCCAGACATCCAGTTTTGAACCGGATAGTCTGGTTTATAGCTGGTTTGGCCATTGTCCGGTACCAGGTAACTTCACATCCGGTATTTTGACCCCCTAGTCCACTTAGTAAAGCACCAGAAGGGGTCTGTGCTCATTCCTTTCCCCACGTGCAGGGGCCTCAATACGATGGGGACGCAAAAGTCAGGTTTGCTTTGATGTTTTTTCTGAGCCACTCCTGCCTTTGTCGTCATGTCTCCAATGGCGCATATCCCCTTGTGTGGTGAGGTCACCCGATGCACATCGTGAAGGTGTTCGGCTTTGCAGGCCACCCTACCTGCCCTAGAACCCTCCGAAATATCTGCGCTCCCTTAATTCTGTCATTCCCGATTTTAATTGCCCCAGCATTGACAGTGTTGGCTTCAGCTGCCTTAGCCCTAACTTCTGGAATTCACTATCTGAACCGTTCTGCCTTTCTTCCCATCTTTAAGACGTTCCTTAAAAGCTAAGACTTTGACCATGCTTTTGGCCATGCCCTTTTTTCTTTTTTCATTTGGCTTTATGTAACATGGGATTCAAGCACATGGACTGCATGAAGGTTAGAAACAGAAGGTTCCTTTATTTTACCGGGCGCCAAAGCTATAAACTCTCCAAGGAAAGTTTAACTTCAAGAAACAAACTATTTACAGAGAATATTCATGGCCGATGCTTCAGATCTCTACCTTCTTTGTGCCCTCAGTTCCTCAACACAGTGGCTCACCAGACTTGAATTGCTGCTCCAGCTTTCCCTCCTTCTCTAGCGCTCCCCCGCCCCAGCTCAGGTCCCACCTCCAGCTCTCAGCCCATTATCTGGCTTAGCTCTGACTCAGTTTGCCGGGGACTTCAGCTCCTATTCCGAGGGGGTGACCCAGGGCTGACTGAATCCCCTGCCTGGCGTCTTCACAGGGCGACGACCTCTGCTGACAGGGATCCAGTTCCCCGCGGGGGAATGTCCTGCAGTTGGCTGGGCCCAGCTTCTGTCTCTGCTCTGGTCAGATGCTGGAAGTCGGGAAGCCAAAGGCCCACTCTGCACACTGATATAAAAACAAAAAGCTACTGCGGATGCTGGAAATCCAAAACAAAAACAGAATTACCTGGAAAAACTCAGCAGGTCTGGCAGCATCGGTGGAGAAGAAATCAGTCAACGTTTCGAGTCTTCGTGACCCTTCGGCAGAACTGAAGTATAGTTAGGAGAAAGATGAAATATAAGCTGGTTTAAGGTGGGTGGGGGTGGGGGGAGAGAGAGAAGTTGAGAGTGTGGTGATTGTGGAGATAAGCAAGCAGTGATAGGAGCAGATAATCAAAAGATGTTACAGACAAAAGGATCAAAGAGGTGTTGAAGGTGGTGATATTGTCTAAGAAAGGTGCTAATTAAGAATGGAAGACAAGACACTCAAGGTACAGCTCTAGTGGGGGTGGGGTGGAAAGAACACCAGCCCCTTCACTTCCTCTCTCCTCACCGTCCACTCACCGTCCAAGGGCCCAAACACTCCTTTCAAGTGAAGCAGCATTTCACTTGCATTTCCCCTAACTTAGTCTACTGCATTCGTTGCTCCCAATGCGGTCTCCTCTACATTGGAGAGACCAAACGCAAACTGGGCGACCGCTTTGCAGAACACCTGCGGTCTGTCCGCAAGAATGACCCAAACCTCCCTGTCGCTTGCCATTTTAACACTCCACCCTGTTCTCTTGCCCACATGTCTGTCCTTGGCTTGCTGCATTGTTCCAGTGAAGCCCAACGCAAACTGGAGGAACAGCACCTCATCTTCCGACTAGGCACTTTACAGCCTTCCGGGCTGAATATTGAATTCAACAACTTTAGATCTTAAACTCCACACCCCCCCCCCCCCGCCCCCCCCACCCCCCCCCCCCCCCCCCCCATCCCCACCCCGTTTCTCCCCCCTCCCTTTTTTTCCCCAATAATTTATATAGATTCTTCTTTTCCCACCTATTTCCATTATTTTTAAATCTACAACTAATACTTTGTTAGTCTTTCCACCCCACCCCCACTAGAGCTGTACCTTGAGTATCCTGCCATCCATTCTTAATTAGCACTTTTCTTAGATAATATCACCACCTTCAACACCTCTTTGATCCCTTTGTCTGTGACATCTTTTGATTATATGCTCCTATCACTGCTTGCTTGTCCCCACAACCACCCCACCCTCAACTTCTCTCTCCCCCCCGCCCCCCACCTTAAACCAGCTTATAGTTCACCTCTCTCCTAACTATACTTCAGTTCTGTTGAAGGGTCATGTTGGACTCGAAACGTCAACTCTTTTCTTCTCCACCGATGCTGCCAGACCTGCTGAGTTTTTCCAGGTAATTCTGTTTTCACTCTGCACACTTCCCTGCTTGACAGTCGCCCTGGCAACAATGCACATCACATGGTGACTGTTTGCTAAGCAATCATGTGATCAGCAGGTTCGATTGAGCTATGATAGCTAGCACATTCAGATCCACATTGGTGGCAGTATTTTTTTTGTGCTGCAGCGCTAACTGGGGCAAATGCTAAGGGTTGGAATGATATCCAGCATTCAGTCAAGATGACCTTCTCAGCCCTTCATCTGTATTGGCCCTTTTAATGGGATCCAGGTCTTGTTACGGATCAGCCACGTAGGGTTCCAAATCGGTCTTGTCTCCTGCGATTGCACTTGTCGCTTCAGCCTCACTGCAGGTCATTTCTGCGTCCTCTTCCAATACTGGAATACCAGCTACCCTCCCTGGATTCACAACACACTGGTAACTCCAGGATTCCTCATCACTATCCGATTCCCCTTCGCTCAAGCTGCTGCCGACCAACATTTCAGGTTCAGCGATGCTGTTGAGTGAGCTGCTTGCTCCCATTTCACCCGCCAGACTTCTGGCCTCGAGCATCTCCCCTCTGTGAACCATTTTCTGAGGCTACCCTCCGGCTACAGCTTCAACAACATAGGTGTGGCCACCAGTGTCAAGCATCTTGTGGTGACTTTGTGGAGTTCAGGATCCCAGACATCTTCTATCTTAATATTCCTGTTATGATATTCCTGTTCTGGAGGAATACTCTTGTGCTGATCGGAAGTCCACTTGGTGAAGACATCCGTGATTATGAGAACATGCTCGGTCCCATTACTACAGGGATTGAGGATTGTAAAATCCATTGCGAGGACTTCCAGGGTCCTAGGGGCAATCAGGGATCCCATGCTGGAGTGAAGCCACTTCCCTGCTTTGGCCAAAGTACAACTCTCAGTTCCGATAGTAGTCATCAATATCGGCAGTCCTATTGGGCCAGTAACACTGCTCCTTGGTCAGTGCAGTTATCTTTTCCAATGCCTGGTGCCCAACCTGATCATGAACCGCTGTCAGCATTTGTTGCTTGAGACTGCTGGGAAGGATGAGTTGCTTCATCTCTCTCTCCCATTCTCATGAACCAACCAATTGAGAATTCCATCTTCCTTCCTGATCCTCTTCCAGTGCCTCATCAGTTTCCATGCTGTTTGGCCTCCCTCACCATATGGCGCCGGGTTGGTGGATGTTAGGCTTTCCAGGAGTGGTGAAATCTCCCAATGTCTGCATCAACCAGCTAAAGCTGCCTGAGCTCCTCTTTTGAGACGGATGGCAAAGGTGAATCCGCATGCGGGTCCACCTCTTGTGGGCCTGGTTTGGATCTCACTCATAAGTGCATCAGTGACATTCTGCTGAACCCTAGGCTGGATGTCATGAGGAATTGGGGTTTGAATGCTGCCTTTGGCCTGAGGCACGGGCATAACACCAGCCATAGCCCCCTCTAACTGGGGAGGGGGGGTCACTCCCATGGTCAGTTTTCTGACTAAGAGCATCAACATTCGCATAACTTTTTGACTGACCTGCACCTGTTCTGGAATCACAACTGAACGAGTTCAGTGGCCCATCAGGTTTTTGACACTCCAAGCTTGGCAGATATTTGAAAGTAGCTCTGCGAGTTGTTGGCTGTAAACACTTCAAACTCTGCACTGATCAGAATGTCTCTGCACTTCTGGGAAATAGTCCGCCTCAAAGCTAGCAATTTGAGCTTCATACTGGAATAATTAGAGCTTCATACTGGGATAATTCTGCATATTCCTCTTGTTCAGCTTGAGGCTCCAACTGGCATAAGCAATAGCCACTCTTTTCTGCCCTTTAACCTGTGACGGCACTGCTGCTAAGCCAAGGAAACTTGTCTCCTGTATGAAAAGGAGATGGAAATCCCAGTAGCCAAGGACAGGTGATGAAATGAGATTAGGCCTGGGAGTACAAAAGGAGTCTTCACATGCTGGGGTCTAGCTCCCTGTGAAGGTTCATGAAGTGTCATGCCTCATGCCACCCACCCATCCCCCACCACTCCCTTGTCATTCCCTAGTTTCTTCAGTAAGTGATGCAGTGGGGTGGCTAACTGTGCATAGTCTTGCACAAACCTCCTATAGTAGCCAGTCAGACCAAGAAACCCACGCAATTCCCTCTCCATCTTAGGCCAAGGCTACTCCTGTACTGCTTGGATTTTCTCATCATCAAGAGTAATGCCTTCCCTGGTGACAAAGTGCCCAAGGTACCATACTTTTGTCTGGAAAAGTTGACACTTCCCTGCTTTGACTTTCAAGTTAAACTTCGACAAGTGGGCTAAGATGGTGTCTAGTCTTTCAATGGTCTCTTCGAGCATCGAGCCAAAGATGAGGATATCATCCAGATACACAAGGAGGGACTGGAAATTAAGGTCGCCAAAAGCAAGTGTTATCAGCGGTAGGTGGGATGCAGATTTCAGGTTACTATCAGATCAGCCATGATCTTATTAGTTGGCGGAGCAGGCTCGAGAGGCTGAATGGCCTACTCCTACTCCTTGTTCGTGTGTTCATATCATGTGCCTGAAGGTGGCCAGGGCATTACAAAGCCTGACTGGCATTCTTGTGTATTCATAAAGTCCTCTGGTGCCTGTTTGAAATGCCGTCTTTTCAATGTCTTCCTCAGTGATGGGAAGCTAGTTATAACCACGGGCCAAATCGAGACTTCAGAGGTACTTTGCACCTTTGAGGACTTGCAATGCTTCCGCAATCCTAGGTAGAGGGTAAGCATTCTTATGAGTCTTCACGTTGAGTACCTGGTAATCGACACAGATACTCAGTTTTCCATCTTTCTTCCCCAAAAGGGCTATGAGGGAAGGGGAGGCCATTGCACTGGATGTGGTCTCCATGCCTGACATCCGTGATGGCTGCGGTTGTTGAGTGCAGTATTGTTTGAAGTGTCCAGACCCATTACAATTCCAGCATCTCTTTGGAGTATCCCTTGAGTGGGATTGGCCATAAGGCTTGATGTGGACATAGGACAGCAAGGACTGGATCTGCACTTCTTGTGCAGCAATCTGTTCTGTTTGCCTCCTCAGCCTAAGGTCTACAACCCCGTTCACACCAACAGTCACCTCACTGATGGTGACCTCTGTCCTGGTCTTATGAGTCCCATCTTTCCCTATGATCCGGATGATGTGATCCCATGTGTCAAAGGAGAACAATTGGGGTTGTCACTATTAAGTCTCCTCAGCTCCACCTGGATGGTTCCATCTCTCACTGTTTCAGCTAGGCGGTCCTTCAGCTGTGTATCCCTGGTCAATTTGAAGGATGGATCCAGGAGGACAATGTGGTCAAGCAACTTCACCAGCTCTAGGGATATGGAGACCAGGTTTGCTCATCCCTTGGCTTGCTTGTACTCATAAAACTTCCTCAGTACTGCTGTCCCCAAAAAACTGTGCCAGGACTTCAAAGATGTGCTGTGGCCTTCTTTGAACATATGTATCTCTTCCCAGTATTTCCCGACGGGCTTTCTCGCACAGGCATTCTGTTACGAACGAGTGAGCCATCTGCTCACTCTCATCAAGGCGTCTGAATGTCATGACCAACTGCGTATCCTCGATCCAGTCTTCAGTTGCTTGCTTGTTGGGTGTCTCCGGTCTTCTCCTGAATCTGTCCAGCTTCCTGCTCAATGGCAGGTAGAATGTGTTCTTCCTTCACAGAGTCGAGCGAATGCACCTCGGGAGCCTTTGCCTGGTTTTGGTCTGAATGTTCAGTTTCCTCAGTTGACGCCTGAGCCTCAACAATACTGGAGCAGCTTTGGCCTCCCTCGTGGACATCATTAGTTTCAACTCTTCCATCAGCTGTTCCATCTCGGCCAGGCAACTTTCCATCTCAAAAACAGAAATACCTGGAAAAACTCAGCAGGTCTGGCAGCATCGGCGGAGAAGAACAAAGTTGACGTTCCGAGTCCTCATGACCCTTCAACAGAACTAAGTAAAAATAGGAGAGGGGTGAAATATAAGCTGGTTTAAGGTGGGGGGGTAGGGGGAGAAGTTGGGGGGGGTGGTTGTAGGGACATGCAAGCAGTGATAGGAGCAGATAATCAAAAGATGTCACAGACAAAAGAACAAAGAGATGTTGACGGTGGTGATATTATCTAAAAGAATGTGCTAATTAAGAATGGATAGCAGGATACGCAAGGTACAGGTAGCTCTAGTGGGGGTGGGGTGAAATAAGACTAAAAGGGCATAAAAGGTATAGATTTAAAAATAATGGAAATAGGTGGGAAAAGAAAAATCTATATAAATTATTGGAAAAAACAAAAGGGAGGGGGGAAGAAACGGAAAGGGGGTGGGGATGGGGGAGGGAGTTCAAGATCTAAAGTTGTTGAACTCAATATTCAGTCCGGAAGGCTGTAAAGTGCCTAGTCGGAAGATGAGGTGCTGTTCCTCCAGTTTGCGTTGAGCTTCACTGGAACAATGCAGCAAGCCAAGGACAGACATGTGGGCAAGACTGGATGCCTGTGCTATGGAGTCCCACTTCTGACACCAAATGTAACATGGTATTCAAGCACACGGACTGCTGAAAGGTAAACAAAACAAGGTTCCTTTATTTCACTGGCATCAATGCTGTATAAATTTTCAAGGGAAAGCTTAACTTCAAAAAAACAAGCCATCTACAAAGAATATTCATGGCCGATGCTCCAGATCTCTGCCCTATTTGTGACCTCGGCTCCTCAAAGCAATGACTCACCAGGCGTGAAATGCTGCCTCGGCTTCTGACTTCAGTCCTGTTCTCTTCTCTTTCCACAATGATTCTGGTACCTCCTTCAGCCTATACCCTGGGCTTAGGCTCCTGCTCTCTTCAGGCTTTAGGCTCCTGATCTGAGGGGAGCCCCCAGGGCTGACTGACTCCCCTATCAGCCATCCTCCCAGGCCAACGACTGCTGCTGGCGGGGACATAGTGCCCTGTAGTGGGTGGGAACATAGTGCCCAGCAGTGGGTGGGGGACCTAATGCCCTGCAGTGGGTGGGGGACCTAGTGCCCTGCAGTGGGCGGGGAACCTAGTGCCCTGAAGTGGGTGATGACCTAGTGCCCTGCAGTGAGTGGGGACCTAGTGCCCTGCAGTGAGTGGAGAACCTAGTGTCCTGCAGTGGTTGGGGAACCGAGTGCCCTGCAGTGGGTGGAGAACCTAGTGCCCTGCAGTGGGTGGAGAACCTAGTGTCCTGCAGTGGGTGGGGACCTAGTGCCCTGCAGTGGGTGGAGAACCTAGTGTCCTGCAGTGGGTGGGGACCTAGTGCCCTGCAGTGGGTGGGGAACCTAGTGCCCTGCAGTGAGTGGAGAACCTAGTGTCCTGCAGTGGTGGAGAACCTAGTGCCCTGCAGTGGGTGGGGAACCTAATGCCCTGCAGTGGGTGGGGACCTAGTGTCCTGCAGTGGGTGGGGACCTAGTGTCCTGCAGTGGGTGGAGAACCTAGTGTCCTGCAGTGGGTGGAGAACCTAGTGCCCTGCAGTGGGTGGGGAACCTAGTGCCCTGAAGTGGGTGAGGACCTAGTGTCCTGCAGTGGGTGGAGAACCTAATATCCTGCAGTGGGTGGAGAACCTAGTGCCTTGCAGTGGATGGGGAACCTAGTGCCCTGCAGTGGGTGGAGAACCTAGTGTCCTGCAGTGGGTGGGGACCTAGTGCCCTGCAGTGGGTGGGGAACCTAGTGCCCTGCAGTGGGTGGAGAACCTAGTGTCCTGCAGTGGGTGGGGACCTAGTGCCCTGCAGTGGGTGGGGAACCTAGTGCCCTGCAGTGAGTGGAGAACCTAGTGTCCTGCAGTGGGTGGATAACCTAGTGCCCTGCAGTGGGTGGGGAACCTAATGCCCTGCAGTGGGTGGGGACCTAGTGTCCTGCAGTGGGTGGGGACCTAGTGTCCTGCAGTGGGTGGAGAACCTAGTGCCCTGCAGTGGGTGGGGGACCCAGTGCCCTGGGGGTGGGTGGGGAGACCCAGTGCCCTGGGGGTGGGGGGACCCAGTGCCCTGTAGTGGGGGGGGAGACCCAGTGCCCTGGGGGAGGGGTGGGGGACCCAGTGCCCTGGGGGTGAGTAGGGGACCCAGTGCCCTGGGGGTGGGGGGACCCAGTGCCCTGGGGCTGGGGGGGGGGAGACCCAGTGCCCTGGGGGTGGGGGACCTAGTGCCCTGGGAGTGGGGGGGGGACCCAGTGCCCTGGGGGTGGGTGGGAGACCCAGTGCCCTGGGGGTGGGGGACCCAGTGCCCTGGGGGTGGGGGACCCAGTGCCCTGGGGGTGGGGGGAACCCAGTGCCCTGGAGGTTGGGGGGGGAACCCAGTGCCCTGGGGGTGGGGGGGGGGAACCCAGTGCCCTGGGGGTGGGGGGGGGAACCCAGTGCCCTGGGGGTGGGGGGGGGAACCCAGTGCCCTGGGGGTGGGCAGGGCCCGGTCTCCTGGCCCACTCTGGAGTCGGGGCGCTGAGGGCCCGCTCGCCTCCCCCAGGACATTGCGGGAGGTGAAGCTGTCACCCCGAATATCTCCTGATTGCGGCCGAAGGTCTAATTCTGCTTTTAAACCCGCTGCAGCGAGGGGTTTCTTTCTGTGAAAGGCGCTTTATAAATTCAAAAGCGGTTGCCCGGGCAACCTGAGCGCGCTCGATCCCATTATAACCGTGAGGCGTTTGGTGGAAGCAACTTTATAAAGACCTCCCCTTCCCTCTCCCTTCAGCCGCCATCCCATCCGAGCCAGTCTCCAGGGCAACAACAATGGCAGGCCTGACGAACCGATCCGGCCCGCATCGATCGGCGATCCGGGCGGGTGACCTCCCGGCGCTCCATTGGTCGCGTCTCGGAGTCCAGTGCCGGCGGCGGAAGACAACATGGCGGCTCGGGAGTGAGGGGCCGAGCGGCGGCGGCGGCGGCTCCCGGGAACAGGGCCATGCCGGCTCGGCGGGATTGAGGGAAGGGGATCGGGGGAAAGAGAGAGACAATATCCGTTTTGTTTATTTTTTTTGTCTGTGGCGCGCGCGCGCGTGTGTGTGGCGGCGAGCCGGGATGTGCGACAGTTACGGGCGGGCCTTGCTGCGGGTGGCGGTGGCGCAGATCTGCCAGGCTTTGGGCTGGGACTCGGTGCAGGTCACGGCCTGCGACATCCTCACCGATGTGCTCAACAGGTACATCGAGCAGCTGACCCGGGGCTGCCATCGCTACAGCGAGCTGTGTGAGTACCCGAGTCCTATTTATATACACACATACACACACACTTAGACACACACAGACAGCAAATACACACACACACACACACACAGACAGCAAATACACACACACACACACACACAGACAGCAAATACACACACACACACTTAGACACACACAGACAGCAAATACACACACACAGACAGCAAATACACACACACACACTTAGACACACACAGACAGCAAATACACACACACACACAGACAGCAAATACACACACACACACACACACAGACAGCAAATACACACACACACACTTAGACACACACAGACAGCAAATACACACACACACACTTAGACACACACAGACAGCAAATACACACACACACACACACAGACAGCAAATACACACACACACACTTAGACACACACAGACAGCAAATACACACACACACACACAGACAGCAAATACACACACACACACACACACAGACAGCAAATACACACACACACACTTAGACACACACAGACAGCAAATACACACACACACACTTAGACACACACAGACAGCAAATACACACACACACACACACTTAGATACACATAGACAGCAATATACACACATTGACACACTTAGACAGAATTACACACACATTGACACACTTAGACAGCAATATACACACATTGACACACTTAGACAGAATTACACACACATTGACACACTTAGACAGCAATATACACACATTGACACACTTAGACAGCATTACACACACATTGACACACTTAGACAGCATTACACACACATTGACACACTTAGACAGAATTACACACACATTGACACACTTAGACAGAATTACACACACATTGACACACTTAGACGGCAATATACACACACATTGACACACTTAGACAGAATTACACACACATTGACACACTTAGACAGAATTACACACACACACACTTAGGCAGAATTACACACACACTTAGGCAGAATTACACACACAGACAGAATTACACATACATTGACACACTTAGACAGAATTGCACACATTGACACACTTAGACAGAATTACACACACATTGACACACTTAGACAGCAAATACACACAGATTGACACATTTAGACAGAATTACACACACTTAGACAGCAATATACACACATTGACACACCTAGACAGAATTACACACACACACTTAGACAGCAATACACACACACACAGACAGCAATACACACACACACTTGGACAGCAATATACACACACACATAGACAGCAATATACACACGCACGTAGACAGCAATATACACACGCACGTAGACAGCAATATACACACGCACGTAGACAGCAATATACACACGCACGTAGACAGCAATATACACACGCACGTAGACAGCAATATACACACGCACGTAGACAGCAATATACACACGCACGTAGACAGCAATATACACACGCACGTAGACAGCAATATACACACGCACGTAGACAGCAATATACACACGCACGTAGACAGCAATATACACACGCACGTAGACAGCAATATACACACGCACGTAGGCAGCAATATACACACGCACGTAGACAGCAATATACACACGCACGTAGACAGCAATATACACACGCACGTAGACAGCAATATACACACGCACGTAGACAGCAATATACACACGCACATAGCAATATACACACGCACGTAGACAGCAATATACACACGCACGTAGACAGCAATATACACACACACAGACAGCAATATACACACATAGACAGCAATATACACACATAGACAGCAATATACACACACACATAGACAGCAATATACACACACACATAGACAGCAATATACACACACATAGACAGCAATATACACACACATAGACAGCAATATACACACACACACTTAGACAGCTATACACACGCACATAGACAGCAATATACACACGCACATAGACAGCAATATACACACACACACACACTTAGACAGCTGTACACACACACTTAGACAGCTGTACACGCATACTTAGACAGCTGTACACGCACACTTAGACAGCTGTACACACGCACACTTAGACAGCTGTACACACGCACACTTAGACAGCTGTACACACGCACACTTAGACAGCTGTACACACGCACACTTAGACAGCTGTACACACGCACACTTAGACAGCTGTACACACGCACACTTAGACAGCTGTACACACGCACACTTAGACAGCTGTACACACGCACACTTAGACAGCTGTACACACGCACACTTAGACAGCTGTACACACGCACACTTAGACAGCTGTACACACGCACACTTAGACAGCTGTACACACGCACACTTAGACAGCTGTACACGCGCACACTTAGACAGCTGTACACGCGCACACTTAGACAGCTGTACACGCGCACACTTAGACAGCTGTACACGCGCACACTTAGACAGCTGTACACACGCACACTTAGACAGCTGTACACACGCACACTTAGACAGCTGTACACACGCACACTTAGACAGCTGTACACACGCACACTTAGACAGCTGTACACACGCACACTTAGACAGCTGTACACACGCACACTTAGACAGCTGTACACACGCACACTTAGACAGCTGTACACACGCACACTTAGACAGCTGTACACACGCACACTTAGACAGCTGTACACACGCACACTTAGACAGCTGTACACACGCACACTTAGACAGCTGTACACACGCACACTTAGACAGCTGTACACACGCACACTTAGACAGCTGTACACACGCACACTTAGACAGCTGTACACACGCACACTTAGACAGCTGTACACACGCACACTTAGACAGCTGTACACACGCACACTTAGACAGCTGTACACACGCACACTTAGACAGCTGTACACACGCACACTTAGACAGCTGTACACACGCACACTTAGACAGCTGTACACACGCACACTTAGACAGCTGTACACACGCACACTTAGACAGCTGTACACACGCACACTTAGACAGCTGTACACACGCACACTTAGACAGCTGTACACACGCACACTTAGACAGCTGTACACACGCACACTTAGACAGCTGTACACACGCACACTTAGACAGCTGTACACACGCACACTTAGACAGCTGTACACACGCACACTTAGACAGCTGTACACACGCACACTTAGACAGCTGTACACACGCACACTTAGACAGCTGTACACACGCACACTTAGACAGCTGTACACACGCACACTTAGACAGCTGTACACACGCACACTTAGACAGCTGTACACACGCACACTTAGACAGCTGTACACACCCACACTTAGACAGCTGTACACACCCACACTTAGACAGCTGTACACACCCACACTTAGACAGCTGTACACACCCACACTTAGACAGCAATATACACACGCACACTTAGACAGCAATATACACACGCACACTTAGACAGCAATATACACACGCACACTTAGACAGCAATATACACACGCACACTTAGACAGCAATATACACACGCACACTTAGACAGCAATATACACACGCACACTTAGACAGCAATATACACACGCACACTTAGACAGCAATATACACACGCACACTCAGACAGCAATATACACACGCACACTTAGCAGTACACACACACACTTAGCAGTACACACACACACACTTAGACAGCTATACACACACTTAGACAGCTATACACACACTTAGACAGCTATACACACACTTAGACAGCTATACACACACTTAGACAGCTATACACACACTTAGACAGCTATACACACACTTAGACAGCTATACACACACTTAGACAGCTATACACACACTTAGACAGCTATACACACACTTAGACAGCTATACACACACTTAGACAGCTATACACACGCACACTTAGACGGCAATATACACACACATACTTAGACGGCAATATACACACACATACTTAGACAGCAATATACACACACACGCACAGACACTTAGACAGCAATATACACACACACTTAGACATCAGCAATACACACATTTAGACATCAGCAATACACACACACTTAGACAGCAATACACGCACACACAGACATACTTAGACAGCAATATACGCACACACAGACATACTTAGACAGCAATATACATGCACACGTAGACAGCAATACACACACATACAGACACACTTAGACAGCAATACACAGACACGCTTAGACATCGGCAATACACACACACACACACTTTGACAGCAATACACACACAGACACACACACACTTAGACAACAATACACACACAGACACACACACACTTAGACAACAATACACACACACACTTCAACAGCAATACACACACTTAGTCAGCAATACACACGTACAAAGACACAGACACACTTAGACGGCAATACACACATAGACAGACACACACACTTAGACAGAAATACACACATACACAATTAAACACACAAATATATGATCACACACACAGACACACTTAGACAGCAATACATACACACACATTTAGACAGCAACACACACATTTAGACAGCAACACACACACTTAGACAGCAACACACACACGTAGACAGCAACACACACACACACACGTAGACAGCAATACACACATACACAGACACACTTAGACAGCAATACACACATACACAGTGAACACACATGCACAGTTAGACACACAAATACACAGGCAGGCACACAAATACACACACATCCTTAGACAGCCGCACACGCACACACACACACACACACACACAGCAAGAACTTCACTCACTCCAGGTTTTCCTCCCTCCCTGTATAAACACTTCACCAAACAGCCTCTGAGCAACAAACCTGCCCAACAGCCTGCATTATATATTGTTGGCCTGTATTCCTCGGAGTTTAGAAGAATGAGAGGTAATCTAATTGAAATGTAGCAAACTCTTAATGGACTTGACAGGTTGGATGATGTTCCTCCTGCTTGGGGAATTTGGAACTCGGAGCCTCAGTCTCAGAATGAGGGATCAGCCATTTAGGATTGACATGAGGAGAAATTTCTTCACTCAAAGGGTTTTGAATGTTTAGAATTCTCTAACCCAGGGTGCTCAGTCATTAAGTATATTCAAGGCTGAGGTTGATGGACTTTTGGGTATTAAGGGATATGGGGATAGTGCGGGAAGATGTAGCCGAGGAAGATCAACTGTGATCCTATTGAATGGTGGAGCAGGCTCAAAGGACTAAATAGCCTATACCAGCTCCAATTTCTAATGATCTCATAAGCCTACTGGAGGTTTAGAATATGGATTGAGGATGAACACCAAAAAGACAAAAACAATGGTAGTTAGAAGTAATACATTAGAAGAAACTAGAATGGAGATTGAAATGGATGGTGTCACACTGGAACAAGTAATTAACTTTGTCTATTTAGGACAAATGATAACAGAAGATGATAGATATGAGGCTGAAATTAGAAGAAGGATAGAGATAGCCAAAAGTAATTTTATGAAGATGAAGGATGTGTTAACAACAAGAAAAAAACTCAGAAGATGCTACATTCTATCCACTTTGCTGTGTGTCTCAGAAAGCTGGACAATAAAGGTCTGCGGAAAAAGATCGAGGCCTTTGAAATGTGAATGCTAAGAAGTATGCTAAAATTTCCATATACAAACAATAAGACTAATGAAGAAGTGCTGGAAATTACAAGAACAAAAATAACTCTTCACAAGTGACACCCAGAAAAGAAAATGTCAGTAGTTTGGCCATTTGACCAGAGCTGAAAAGCTACAGATATCTCTTCTACAGGAAGGCGGGTCGAGCTAGGTGTAGTCGGATGACAGACATCACAGAATGGTTGCAGACGACCTACAGTGGATGTGTGAGGATGGTAAAACAGATGAGTTTGAGATACCATGACTCCAGATCTCCTGGTAGGAGTAGCTACAAGCAGCTGCAGCAGGCATCACTGTAATTAATACTAACTTAACTTCCCTCTCTTCCCCATTATCATTTGAGTCAGTTAAGTGGAGTTGTTATGGGGAAAGAAATGAGAAAGAAACAACCACGTCACCTCTGCACACAATTCAGTTCTCATCGTATTTGGTTTAAAAGTTCTGGAACTAACTACATTGACATCTCGGTGATATTTTGTCAGTGACATCAGCTTTAGAAATGCTGCAAATGTCAAGCCTCCATTAGTAAATTTTAAGCAGGTTATATATAATATTTATCTGGATAACAATATTTCATAACTACATGTGCAGTAGCCATGTAATTTTGAAAAGCATCTTGGTATTTTGAACAAAGCATCTTGGGCTCATCAACTGTGATGTTTGGAATATCATGCTAGTTTAAAAACTCCCCAATTAAATAATTTTCTACTAAATTAATTGCATTTCAAAACACCATACAATATTGCAATGTTGCCTTTGGAAAGCTATAAAAGAACCTGTTCAAGAGGGATGTTTTATGTGTTTTCTTGACGACAAGACCATAAATGCGTGATATCTGAGATGTTATAAGAGAATAGGTGTCCTGTCTAGACACTTTATAGTACAACATTCATGTACAAAACACTACATTGTATATGCGTATAATTTTGTTGATGAATTTTGTAATTATACATAAATTACTTAAGTATACATAAGTTTTGTATTTTACAGATGTTTTTTGAAATTTGTAATTGAGGTTTTGAGGATATTGGGTGGAGGTGTTTTCAGCATTCAAGATGTCATAGGACTGTATCAGTATGTGGTAACCCTTGTAACCTCACTTCTAAGAACATGTTGCAATTTTGTTGCATTACACAATATTACTGAAAATCTGCAGCCAAATGTACAGATTTTGTGACTTTTATTTGCATTTTGTGTTTGCTGTAGACATGTTTCATTTTACACTAGGATTTGCTCATTAATATAATAGTGACCATGGTATAGATCTGAACAACGGGGAGGCGATGGCATAGTGGTATTGTCGCTGACCTGTAATCCAGGGTAACGTGGGTGGAATTTGAATTCAATAAAAATCTGGAATTAAAAAGTGCAATAATGACCATGAAACCATTGTCGGCTAATGCCCCTTAGGAAAGTAAATCTATCATCCTTACCTGGCTTAAATGTGACTCCAGGCCTACAGCAGTGCCATCTGAACAAGGGCAGTTAGGGATGGGCGATAGATGCTGGCCTAGCCAGTAATGTCCACATCCCATGAATGAATTAAAAAAACGTAGTCTTACTGATGTTCTGCTCAAGACAGTCACCAACAACTATTGATTTTTAAAAGTTCAGTACAGTGAATGATTTCAGCCTTTACATTTGCTTTACAAATTAATTTTAATAATTCTGCTAAAATCAGATTTAATTAATTAAAGTTTCCTTCAGCTTGCATTAACTTGTGACACTCAGAAGTAACTTTTCCCACTCGCTGAATTGAGGATTTTCTGTAATTTTCCCCCAATTAATCAGTCCCATTCAAAAAAATGTAAAAGGTTAAAACAATGATTAATACTTTTTTTATGCCACCAATCGACTTAGTGTATTGTGGCTCAATAATTCCGAGGTTTTCGGCACAGCCACTGGAGGGTGCACAATAGTGGCTTAGGGATGATTCTGGCTCCAAGTGTGTAAGTACTTAGCCTGGCATTTTCCTACAGTAGCAGAAGTGAGACTTGAAACTCAGGATAGGGTATCTCCATTGCACTGATGTTGCTTATTTCAGGTCCTGTATGCTACAGCATTGTGCCATTAAAATGGTTAACCTATTTTGAAATATTTTTGTTGGATATTTTGAAGTGCTGATGACTTTGCTAGGAAATTAGCTGGGAGGCATTTCTGAAACTGATTGTAAACAGGGGTATTAGCTTCAGTAAATATAGCTACTAACCCAGCATACTTTTGCCAGTTAATTTAAATAAACTATTTAAGCTCTCTATGCTTTTCATTGCAAGACTCCCTGATCACATCATGAAAAGTCACTGGTTAAAACACCATGAAAAAACAGAATGCTAAACCGTACAGTTTTTTTAAGTCTGTATGTAGAAGCAGAACATCAGTAAGACTACATTTTATCCATGAACTTTACCAATCGTATCAATCAAGAAAGTTCAAGATTCAATTTCCAGTTCATGTGGGGCTCACCAAACCCAGCTTGCGATTTGGTCTAAGTGTCCCTGTATTGGGAAAGTGAAAATCAGTCAAAGTTCATTCTCTTGATTTTTACCCAGTGACCTTTGGTAAAAGTGCACCCATGTGCTCTGCCATGATGTCCCTGTAATTAAAAGCACATCAGCATTCATTTTCTAGACACAGTACGGATTAAGCATGATCTAATTAAATGGTGTACAGGCCCAAGAGTTTGAATGGCCACTCCTATTCCTGTGTTCTTATAACAAACGACCAAAGGACTTTCACTGTCCATGAAATTGCATTTCAACAAAAGTCAGTACTTTCAGGAGAAAAGGGGAGAAAGTTGATGAGAGGAACAGCTAAGTTTTATGATTTATAATAGAAATATGGATTGTGAGTATACCTGAAAGGGTATGGACAGAGCATTTATATAGATGTTGACAAGTGCATAGTAGTTCAGAAGATTGATTTTGCCATTTAAATAGCTGTGTAACCACTGATCATCAATCACTTCCACAAGCACTATAAATGCCTCTACTGTTTAAGTAATGTGCATGTTGAGAAAGTTTATTTAAAACGATACTTCATTCATCTTTTAAGTACCAAGTCTGTAGGAAAATGACTGGCAGCTTGTGAGGTTGGTGTGTTGGCCTGATTGAAAAAGGTTAATGGAGCTTTACCAGAACTTCATTGAGTTAACCTTTCTCTGGATTATTGTTTTGGTCTATTGCATGGCATAATTAGCTAAATTAGATTTGGTGCTAAATGCATGGATATTATTTTAGTTGTAAGAAAATCTGCAATTCTTTATAGTACTGCAGGAAGCATTTTCTCCACAGTAGGTTTCCTGTGTCAGTAGTCTCTATTAAAATGTGTCAGAAGGTTTATAATTATTTGGCCATTATAATTAACAAATGTTCTCAGTATTTCATGCACTTGTTCTGAAGACCTCATATGTATTTTTCTGTTATTTGTACAGATTGGATTTAAATATGTTTTTACTAGTTTGTCATAGTCTTTGATGTTTAGTGCTAATAGTTGTGGCTGGACTTCAAGATCAATTTTTTTTTAATATTGCTATGACGAGTCATCTTGAAATTAATATTAAGGAGTTTCCCTTAATGCCTTGTGATGAACCTTCCCATCTTAATTCCCAAGTAAAATGAATGCTGAATTTATATTTGCTATCTATATTTTAGGTTGCTGAAGCCCCATTCAGTATGGATGGGAACACTGTGAAAGTAGGAATCGCTGCTCTGTAATAGCATCATTAAATGTAATTAAACCTGCATGGTGTGTAAGGTGACTGTTACAGTGATTTTTTCCAAGCTCAAGTCCAGGTTTATATTTATTAGAGGACACAACAATAGTGGGGCTGCAAGCTCAACTTTCCAATAGCCTGGAGAGTTTTAGTAGTTTGGATATATCGGACCGAGGAATTTCCAAATGCTAGTTAAGTGGTTCTTGGCTAATATTGTTCCTGTTACTGCATTAATAATTAATAGTGGGTTGAAAAGGTGTCTACCGCAGGTAGATTAGAACCAAAAATTGTCAGGTAAAACAGGGAATGAGGGTTAAGAACATAAGAAATAGGAGCAGGAATAGGCTAGGATTTTGACCCAGTGATAGTGAAGGAACAGCGATATTTTTCCAAATAAGGACAATGGGACTTGAAGAGGAATTTTCCAGAGGTGGTGTTCTCATGCGGCTGCTGCCCTTGACCTTCTAGGCAGTGGAGGTTGCGAGTTTGGAAGGTGCTGTCAAAGAAGCCTTAGTGAGCACTGCATCTTGTATATGATATACACTGTTGCCACTGTGCATTGGTTGTGGAGGGATGAATGCCCTGCATAACCCATATTCGCGTGTAGATCAACAATGTGTCTTAACTCAACCTTGAATATATCCAGTGACCCACTGGTCTCTGAGGTAGAGAATTCCAAAGATTAACAACCCTCTAAGAGAAGAAATTCCTCCTCATTTCCATTTTAAATGGAAGATTCCTTATTCTGAAACTGTGCCCCCAGTTCTAGATTCTCCCACAAGAGAGAACATCTTCTTAGCATATGTCCTGTCAGGCCTCCTCAGGTTCTTATATGTTTCATTAAGATCACCTCTCTTCTGAATTCCAAGGAGTATAAAAGCAAAAAACTGCAGATGCTGGAAATCCAAAACAAAAACAAAAATACCTGGAAAAACTCAGCAGGTCTGGCAGCATCTGCGGAGAGGAACACAATTAACGTTTCGAGTCCGAATGACCCTTCAACAGAACGAAGTAAAAATAGAAGAGAGGTGAAATATAAGCTGGTTTAAGGGGGGGGCGGTGGGACAAGTGGAGCTGGATAGAGGGCCAGTGATAGGTGGAGATAACCAAAAGATGTCACAGACAAAAGGACAAAGAGGTGTTGAAGGTGGTGATATTATCTAAGGAATGTGCTAATTAAGGGTAGAAAGCAGGACGAGCAAGGTACAGATAGTCCTGGTGGTGGTGGGGTGGGGTGGGGTGAAGGAATCGAAGAAGGCTAAAAGGTAGAGATAAAACAACGGATGGAAATACATTTAAAAATAATGGAAATAGGTGGGAAAAGAAAAATCTATATAAATTTAATAATAATTTATTAATTTTGCTTCCAATCTCCATCCCTCCATCATTTTCACATGGTCCATCTCTGACACTTCCCTTCCCTTCCCTTCCTTGGCCCCTCTGTCTCAATTTCTGGTGATAGACTATCCACCAATATCCATTACAAGCCTACCGACTCCCATAGCTACCTCGACTACAGCTCCTCACACCCCGCTTCCTGTAAGGACTCCGTCCCATTCTCTCAGTTCCTTCGCCTCCGTCGCATCTGTACTGATGATGCCACTTTCAAAAACAGTTCCTCTGACATGTCTTCCTTCTTCCTTAACCGAGGTTTTCCACCCACGGTGGTTGACAGGGCCCTCAACCGTGTCCGGCCCATCTCCCGCGCATCTGCCCTCACACCTTCCTCTCCCTCTCAGAAACACGATAGGGTCCCCCTTGTCCTCACTTATCACTCCACCAGCCTCCACATTCAAAGGATCATCCTCCGCCAACTCCAGCATGATGCCACCACCAAACACATCTTCCCTTCACCCCCCTGGCGGCATTCCGCAGGGATCGTTCCCTCCTGGACACCCTGGTCCACTCCTCCATCACCCCCTACACCTCAACCCCCTCCCACGGCACCTTCCCATGCAACCGCAGAAGGTGCAACACCTGCCCCTTTACTTCCCCTCTCCTCACCGTCCAAGGGCCCAAACACTCCTTTCAAGTGAAGCAGCATTTCACTTGCGCTTCCCTCAATTTAGTCTACTGCATTCGTTGTTCCCAATGCGGTTTCCTCTACATTGGAGAGACCAAACACAGACTGGGTGACCGCTGTGCAGAACACCTTCAGTCTGTCCGCAAGCATTACCCAGACCTCCCTGTCGCTTGCCATTTCAACACTCCACCCTGCTCTCCTGCCTACATGTCCGTCCTTGGCCTGCTGCATTGTTCCAGTGAATCTCAACGCAAACTGGAGGAACAGCACCTCATCTTCCGACTAGGCACTTTACAGCCTTCCGGACTGAATATTGAGTTCAACAATTTTAGATCATGAACTCTCTCCTCCATCCCCACCCCCTTTCCGATCCCCCCCCCCCTTTTTTTCCCAATAATTTATATGGATTTTTCTTTTCCCACCTATTTCCATTATTTTTAAATGTATTTCCATCCATTGTTTTATCTCTACCTTTTAGCCCTTTTCGATTCCTTCACCCCACCAGGACTATCTGTACCTTGCTCGTCCTGCTTTCTACCCTTAATTAGCACATTCCTTAGATAATATCAACACCTCTTTGTCCTTTTGTCTGTGACATCTTTTGGTTATCTCCACCTATCACTGGCCCTCTATCCAGCTCTACTTGTCTCCCCCCCCCCCCCCCCCCCCCCCCCCCACAACCTTAAACCAGCAGATATTTCACCTCTCTTCTATTGTTACTTTGTTCTGTTGAAGGGTCATTCGGACTCGAAACGTTAACTGTGTTCCTCTCTGTAGATGCTGCCAGACCTGATGAGTTTTTCCAGGTATTTTTGTTTTTGTCCAAGGAGTATAAGCCTGATTTGTTCCTCGTAAGACAATACCTTCATCCCAGAAATGGGAGACCTTTAAAGAGGAGACAGTTCGGGTACAGCCTAGACACATTACCAAGAGGAAGAAAGGAAGGGTATTCAAAGCTAGAGCTCCCTGGATGATGAAAGATATAGAGATTAAAGTGAAGCAGTAAAAAGAGGGTTATGATAAATGGCAGTTTTGTAATGTAGTAGAGTATCAAACATAAAATGTACAGAGGGAAACTGAAGAAGGAAATAAGGACAAAGTGTGTGTGAGAATAGAAATAGTTAACATAAAAGGTAACAAGTCTTTTATAGTATAAATATAGTAAAAGGTAGTTAAAGGAAGAGTTGGGCTGACAAGGGACCAATAAGAAAATAATTTTGTAGAGGTAGGGGGCATAGCTGAGTTCTAAGTGAGTACAATGCATACATCTTCACTGAAGAAGACAGCATTTGCCAATATCATAGTAAAGGAGGTGGTAGTAGAGAAATTTAATGGGAAAATAGTAGGAGTAAGTGTTTAAAAGTATGAGTTAATAAATAAAAGCCAGCACTCTGTCAAAACCCTTTATAATTTCAGAAGTTTGAAATGAAGCTTAAAATTCCAAACTTTCAAAGAAGCTATTTTGAGTGCTTGTATTATTGTAATGCTGCAAATGTTCAGGGTCACTGGCTATTTATTACTTTAAAAGGAATTTGTTTCAGCCAAATAATGTTTTTTGTTTGAATCAAAAGTTAGAAAATTTTATAGCACAACTAGCCATGGTAAGATCACCCTTCACAGAATATATATGAACATATGAAAAATGCTGTACGGGAAAAGACCTACTAGTCCATACAGACTATCCCATATGGTTGTGACACCTAGTGGATCACAATATATACATTTGCCATCCTACCCAGAGCCATGTGATCGCCAGGGAGAGGTGAAAAACCAGCTAAAAATCTAGGCCAACTGAGGGGAATGGGGGGAATCTGGAAAATTCCTCTCCAACCTCATTAGACGATCAAAGTTAGTCTAGGACATCACCCTGACCTGAACATTACAAGGGGCCTCTTGCCTGAAAAATAGAACCAGCCCTCGCTTGAAGAAATTAAGTGAATTTAGCATTCACCAAATGAGATTGCAAGCTGTTCCACAGGTCCACTATTCTCTGCAAAATGTTCCTCCCCAAGCTATTCAGTTGGAACAATTGATCCACCCAAACAAACTCTATTTAATTATCTTAAAAACCCTGATCAAATCACCTCTAAGCCTGTAGTTCTATAAATTGACCCAGCGCTTTGAGCCTGGCAG
The DNA here is from genome assembly GCF_964194155.1 of Cetorhinus maximus. Classification (NCBI taxonomy): domain Eukaryota; kingdom Metazoa; phylum Chordata; class Chondrichthyes; order Lamniformes; family Cetorhinidae; genus Cetorhinus; species Cetorhinus maximus. The sequence continues at coordinate 8,701,009 of NC_135890.1, forward strand.
GGTAATTAAGATGTTTTAAACTGAGACTTAATTGACTAGCCCTCCTTTGCATCCTTTCCAAAGCCTCAATATCACCCACCACGTGAGGAGGCAAAAACTAAACACCGTATTCTAGCTGAGGCCTAACCAAGGCCTTTTACAAGGACAAAATGGTGTGCTTTTTTAATATAGTGAATTGTCCTGTAGGCACATCATATTCGCCTTAGCTATAGCTTCACAGCATTAATCATAAACCTTTAGAGGATAATGCATAGACCTCAGAAGTCCAGATCCCTTTCTTTCACTATTGGCTTTAATTCTTTTTCCAGGTATGTTCAGCACTTGCTCTGCCCACAACTCTTTTCTAATTTAAACATCATTTGCCAGTCACGGGACCAAAGAGCCAGTTCGTGTACATCTGCTTGCAGTGGTCGCATGTTTTCAATGGTAGCTTAGCAAGTTTAGTCAGTAAACTTGCATTTCATTCCTCAACGCCTATAGTTAGATCATTAAAGAAAATAGTTTAAAAAAATAGGTATTAACACTGATCCCTTGGGATCTCCACTGGTGACTGGTCTCCAAGTAGATCCAAGTCCATTGATGACTGTTTTTGGTCTCTGAGCTATCAATCAATTCTCCAACCAGCACAGTAGATTACCACTAGTTCCAGAATATTTTATTGCTTAGGAAAGCCTCTAATGTGGTACCATATCAAAATATTTCTGAAAGTTCAGGCAGACAATGCCTATTGGATCCTATTCATCTACTGCTTCATGACCTCTTCAAAAAATACGTCCATGCTGCTCAGAAGCAACCTTTTTCGGAAGCTGTGTAAGGTGTCCCTCATATGGCCATCTATGTCTGAGTAGTTATATAACTCATCCCTAAAAGTTCCCTCAAACATCTTGCCTACTACTGATGTCCAGCTAATAAACGTATTGTTAACCAGTTCTGCTTTATCCCCCTTTTTAAAGATTGGGATTATGTTGGCTTCTTTCCAGTCTAAAGGAACAATTCTAGATTCCTGTGAGCCATTAAAGATATTTTTTTTCTTCATTGATGGGATGTGGGCATCGCTGGCTTGGCCAGCATTTATTGTCCATCTCTCGTTGCACTTGAGAATGTGGTGGGGTGCAGCCTTCTTGAACTGCTACTGTCCAAGTGGTGTAGGTACACCCACAGTGCCGCTAGGGAGGGAGTTCCAGGATTTTGACCCAGCGACAGCGAAGGAACGGCGAAGTATTTCCAAGTCAGGATGGTGTGTGGCTTGGAGGGGAACTTGCAGGTGGTGGTATTCCCATGCATCTTCTGCACTTGTCCTTCTAGATGGTATTGGTCGTGGGTTTAGAAGGTGCTGCCTAAGGAGGCTTGACGGGTTTCCGCAGTGCATCTTGTAGATGGTATTCACTGCAGTCACTTTGCGTCGGTGGTGGAGGGAGTGAATGTTTGTTGATGGGGTGCCAATCAAGTGAGCTGGTTTATCCTGGATGGTGTCAAACTTGTTGAGTGTTGTTGGAGCGGCACTCATCCAGTCAAGTGGAGAGCATTCTATCACACTCCTGACTTGTGCCTTGTAGATGGTGGACAGGATTTGGGGAGTCAGAAGGTGAGTTTCTCACTGCAGGATTCCTAGCCTCTGACCTGCTCTTGTAGCCACAGTATTTATATGGCTAGTCCAGTTTAGTTTCTGGTCGATGGTAACCCCCAGGATGTTGATAATGGGGGATTCAGTGATGGTAATGCCATTGAACGTCAAGGGGCAATGGTTAGATTATCTCTTGTTGGAGGTGGTCGTTGCCTGGCACTTGTGTGGCGTGAATGTTACTTACCACTTGTCAGCCCAAGCCTGGATATTGTCCAAGTCTTGCTGCATTTGGACATGGGCTGCTTCAGGGCAAAGATTTATCCCATCCACTTGAGGCCTTAGGGTGGTATTACCTGGGTTGGTAACTCTATCTTTGTAAGGGACCTTATTCTTTTAAAAACAGTCTATTTCATCTACATGAATATTAAACAATTTGGTTGCTAAATGCACCTTTTAATTCGACCATTAAATATCATCTTTAATCAAAGAGCGAAGACTGATGCAAAGTACTTATTTAGTGTCCCCATCATACCATGACAGTCTTTTATAACCTTTCCTTGAGCATCTTTCAATGACCAACACTGTATTTGATGGTCCTCTGATTCTTCACATTGCTATCACAGTTGTCCATGATCCTCTTTTCCATTGTCCTTTTCATTGATTCAGTAGCAGCTGTCATTGTTTACAACTGTGATCTCAGGACAGGTCAAATTAAATTTTATTTCATAAATACATTTTCGTTTCCGTCTTACAAGTGTTTGTACATAACTATGGCATCTTCTTTCACATTCTTCTTTTGAATTTGGACACGTACTTGGCTACTATGCGTTGTTACGATCCCACCTGATGTTACTACTGGACAAGTCAGATCCCAGAGTGAAGCCTGGCTTGATAGATCCTAACTTTTATTATTTTTTAGAAACTGTGGAGTTAAGTTACTGAACAAATTCACTCGAGTCTGCTGGTGAACTTTTAACAGAAAGACTAAAATCTTTATTAGAACAAGAAAAATGGACTATTTTACACCAGACAAAAAGATTGGAAAGATCACAATACCAACACAAGAATATAATTCAAATATTCACTACTCTTTCACCCCAGCTATATCTTTACAGACAATTTGGAGAAATAAAACAATTTACCATATCTATCTTAAACTCCAATATTCAGGGTACGTATGCAGTAGATGTGAATTAACAGGCAAACTGTGGTCAGACACACCACACTCCAAAGTAAGTGACAGGTGCGACCCAAGCAGATTCTGTGGATTTCTCAACAACTCATCCAGATGCTTGTCACACTGTGAGCCAACCGTTCTGACTGAAACCCTGTCTTTCCCACGAGGGTTTCCAATTTCCACATTTCAAGAGCATGCCTTAGAATTCTCTCCAAATGTCGCTCCCACTTGAATGACTTCAACAAGGATCCATCTCCAGGATTTCAATCTCGCATTCTGAGATTTATTTCTTCTGGATCTCCGAGTACGCTCACGTTTCACCTTCCAAGCGCACTTTCAGATCTTCGGCTGTGCCGAGCAGAACACGACTGCTCCAAAGGAGTACCCTTCCCCTTATGACCCGCAGCATGGAGGCACCAACCTTCAGCTGTCCTCTCGGATTTTCTGGGCTTCTCTCGAGCCCCTTTGCTTTAAGTCTGCTCCCTGCAGCTCTTTCTTTAACTTGGAGCCTTTTTCTCTGCTCCTGCCATTTATCTTGACTCAGTGGGATCTATCTCTGATCCCTGTCTTTGTCCCTGCCCGTTTTTGGACTTTGTTCTTGGTTTGGGACCTTCTCCCTGTCCCCCTCCTTGTGTCCTGTGCCCTGGGACACCTTCTCTCGAATGGCGCTCCTGTTCCGTTCACCTGGCCTCCAGTTTCATGCTGTTTCACTTCCTCACCTCCTTTTCTTATGCACTTGTGTGTAGGGTATGATTCCTGGCCTGAAGACAACGAACTACATGTGTGCAGCCGTTCTTCGGTGCACGTGCAGAAGTCCAGAGGCCCGACGGGAATTGTAGTTTCCGAACTGCAACTTCGATTTAAACTCAAGTTAAGGGTTGGAGTTCGTTACAGCATTGTACTTTGCTCTAAAGAAACTTGTTTGTATTCTGGTTCAGTTTTGTCCTTACTTAGTAGGGTTGACCAAACTGATCTGCTCCAAACTCATGATATTTTAGTAAAGTGAATCCTTCATTGCATTGCATAAAATCAAGCAGCAATTTATTTCAATTGTGTAACAAAATCAATGTCGCCAGCAGAATTGTTCTTAATGTATTAGCAGTTGGTTTAGAAAACATGGTGGGGAATGTTTCTTAGATTAATCTGTCACCTCAACTGGTTAAGGTAAGAAGTGATTAAGACACATAGCGCAGATATGTCCCAGATTCGATGCCTAGCCCATGCTGAGTTAGCTGATTTTAAACCAGATGGATGCTGCAGTTTACCTCTGCGTCTGTAAAGCACGGAGGTGTAAAACCAGCTGGGCTTTTGCTTATGATCATTATGTAGCAAGTGAGGAGCATGTTGTTTATGGATATCTTGTATGAATGTGATCAGATTTGGCTGTGATTGCTGCCTTTTCACCTGTCACAATGGTTAACCAGCCTGCCAGTATTCTCAATCAAAGCTCATATATAAAGAATATTGTCTAGGTAACCAGATTTCAGTGGGTTGGGGAAAGGGGACTGGAACATAAAGAAATTGGCAAGCAAGAGGCACGGAAGCTTTGTGCAACAGCCTTAAGTGCAAAAGTGAATATTAAAAGGCCAATACCAAAAGCCCACCATATTCATTGGATGAATGATGGCCATATACCCAAAGATATTCTGTATGGTGAACTGGCCACTGAGCCACGACCTCTTGAGCGTCCATTCCTGTGCTGCAAGGACATCTGCGAGCTAGATATGGAGATGGCGGACGTTGACACAACTGGGAGACAGTTGCTTATGGCCATGACCTCCGGAAGTTGACTGTTTGGAAGGACGTTGGACAGCATGAAACTTGGCTCAGCTGGCCAAGGAGAGGGCCCAGAGTCAACAGTGGTCTGTGAATCGTGCACCTTCTCAGCCCACTGTCTTCCTTTGCAAGAAATATGACAGACACTGCCATGCCAGAGTGGGGTTCCTGAGCCATACCAGGCAATGCTTAACACAGAGTCACCCACCATGGTACAAACCATCAACTGAGACGGAAGGCTGCCATTTTGAAAGTAATTTAAACAGCACATAATGCAAAAATACTTATGTTTCCATTTTATAATTAGACATAGTTGATGATCTATAGTATCTTTAAGATGAATTCACCCAAAATTATTCTAATTATTAATTTAACTTACATTTTCAATTAAAAAAATAATAAATTGTGTTTTTTTATTTTGACAATCCGTTGCTGTAAAGTTCAAAAAATGATTTTCGTTTAATAATTGAAAAGCACCTGAATGCATTTGCATTTAATTAACATCTTTGTTACTAATTAAAATTTTGGATTTATTAATACACCACAGTTCAGGTGCTGTTGACTGCATTGTGACTACAGCAATGTGTACTCTAATGCACTGGGTTTCTAGCTGACACTGAATTAGTGGCCTTTTGCATGATAAGACTTGAGAGTTCCTTCATTAAGACAATATTGAAAACCCTGTATTTTGGCAGTAGCATAGGCAGAATAAATCATTGCACTGAACTGCTGAATTACATCAAAGTATGGTATGAGACAATTTGGTATTATTAATTGTTGAGAAGCATTATCATGAATAAAGAGCTAATCATCAATTAAGATTCACTTAAGTTCACTTCATTGAGCACTTGAGTGAGGGTGGGTTGCAAGAATAGGCTGTCATAGAAAGAATGGGATAGATATTGGATGAGATTTTAGAAAGTTAAAAAGTATGGGAGAAATCAGATAGTCAAATCTGATTATTTTGACATTTACAATCATCGATATAGTCACCTACAATTTATATAAAGCCAAATTTATATAGATGCAAGTCTTTTTTCTGCAATTTAATGTAATATTTTGTCATTGAAATGTAGCATTTCAAATACTTTTTCATCATGCTGCCACATTAAATCCTGCTGCTGATTAGTTCATTCAACTTATGTTCTAATCAAAATACTACAAGCTACAAGGTTTAAACCTAAATAATGACTGAACGATCATTAGTGGAGACAGACTGGAACGTTGCTCTGGAAAAATGGCAAAACTGGACACATGAGTGGCACAGCTTGTTGGTGTAACACTGTTTTTCTGCCACAGTGACAAAGGATGTCACATTTTCCTACAAAACAACAAAGAAGTCCCAAGCAGAAGCTAGGTTCTTTCCTGCAAGGGGGGGAGGGGAAATTGGGGGCTGGGTTGCCTCAGGTTACACTCACCCACAGCAAAAACAAATTAGCATATAGGCTGACTGAAACTGTAGTAATAGTATTAATATTGTACTTGGAAACTGCTAATTTCTTTTTGCTCTATGAGAATATTTTACAGTGCCACTAAACTTTCCTTTTCTTATGCTTTGCCAGATGGCCGCACAGATCCTGTTTTGGATGATTTAGGCCAGGCCTTTAAATTAATGGGAATCAGCCTTTCAGAACTTGAAGACTATATTCACAACCTCGAGCCCATTGGATTTGCACACCAAATCCCAGCATTTCCTGTCAGCAAAAATAATGTGCTTCAATTCCCACAGCCTGGAACCAAGAGTCTCGGTGAGGAGAAGGAGTATATTCCAGAATACATGCCTCCACTCATCTCATCACAAGAAGGTGAGGTCTTTAAATATCAAATTTCACTGGTTGGCAAGGTTATTTGAACATCTCATCGAAGGCACAAGCGGAACAGCACGTTTGTAAGGCATCGAATTAAGGGTCCTTTATTTTATAGCCAACGTGACAACTTTTGGCAACTGAATATCACGAGTGTAATGAAGGAGGAGTGTGTAAGAAGTAGGAGCAAGAGTAGGCCATTTGACTCCTTAAGCCTGCTCCGTCATTCAATTAAATCGTGGCTGATCTCGTCTCACTTTAATTCTGCTTAAAACTGCATCCCTCTTGCAGACTCTTTCATTTTAAACCAGATTAAAAATCTCACTGATACATATAAGATCCTGAGGGGATTTGGTAGTGTAGATACCAGGAGGGCATTTCCACTTGTTGGAAGGACTTGAACCAGGGGACACAGTTTACGAATAAGAGGTCTACCGTTTAAGACAGAGTTGAGGAGAAATGTTTTCTCAAAGGGTCGTTAGCTTGTGGAATTCTCTTCCCCAGGAAACAGTGGAGGCTGGGTCATTGAATTTATTCAAGGCAGAGTTAAATAGATTTTTGATAGATAAGGGAGTCCAAGGTTACGGGGGGTAGACAGCAAAGTGGAGTTGAGACCACAACCATATCGGCCATGATCTGATTGAATGCCGGAGCAGGCTCGAAGGGCTGAATGGCCTAGTCCTGCTCCTAAGCCCTATGTCCTCCTAGGAAGAATGAAAGAACTTGGATTTTATATAGTTCTTTATCATGTTTTAAGATGCCCAAACTGCTTCACTATGAATGAATTACTTTTGAAGTGCATCACTGTTGCTTTTTAGGCAACCATGGGAACCAATTTGTGCATAACAAACAGCAAATGAACAAAATGATCAAATCATTTGTTTTTGATAGCATTTTGGGGAAGAATATTAACTGTTCACCTTTCTGTTCTATTATGTCCACCTGAACTGTTGGAATAGACAAATGGGGCATCAGTTTAATCAGGAATATGCCGCCTCCCACAATGCTGCATTCCTCTAGTACTGCACTGAAGTGTCAGCCTAGGCCATGTGCTCAAGATTCTCTGAAAAGCATTACTGTAAATCAAGTAAACACTTCAGTAAAGTGCAGGGTAGTATTTGAGGAATTAAAGGTTGCTCATGGAATCCATCATGATTGAATGCATTCCCAATTTGTATCTGCAGCCTTCTTAATGATCTTTTGTCTTATGCAGTCCATTGTTGTGCTGCATAACTGGGCGGAAGCCTTTTTCCCTGGTGGAAAAGATCCAATTCATAACAAATGTGTGATTCCAGTTGGATAGACATTTGTTGTTAAAATTTGAAAAAGAAATAAAGACCAATTAGATATTTTTAAGTTCAAACATCTTACTAAATATTACCAGTATTTGTAACTGTTGGGAGCATAAAAATCCAAATTCTCAAAAGGATTACCTAGATAAGACTGCTTTTTCTTGTTAACTACTTTCTATTATGTGCAAATATGTAGTATGCTTATGTTTTAAGGATTCCTGCTATTTGCTATATAATCTGCTTTTTTTTATATAAACCCAGAGTTTTACTTGTACATTTTTAATAGGAAAGTATGCCTTTAAGCTTATAAATTATCCAAATTTATAACCATTTTCTATGCAATTTGACATAATCTCCACAGGTGTTTTTGTGTCAGTTTACCTCAGTTGGCAGTAATCTTACCTCTAAATCATGCAATTGGGTTTAGACACACTTAATCTTTGAGTGCCTAATCTAGATTGGCTACCTAGCACAGTATTGAGGGGGTTCTGCATTGTCAGAGGTGCCATCCTTCAGATAAGACTTTAAACAGAGGACTAGTCTTCCTAGGTGAATGTTAGAGATCTCATAGATCTTGCTGTGTGCAAAATTGACTGACCTGTTGACCATAACAACAGTCATGAACTTCAAAGTAATTCATTATAAATTTGATTTTATTTATTCTTGGAATGTGGCGACACTGGCAAGGCATGATTTATTGTGAATCCCTGAGGCATTAAGAATCAAACATGTGGTGTGGGACTAGATTCACAGTTGGGTAAGAGTGAGTGGCAGTTTCCCCTCCCTGAAGGAATTAGTGAACCAGCTGTGTTTTTACAACACTCTGGCGGCTTTCATTGTCATTTTTCTTTCTCGTGTCAGTGTACAAATTACTAGATTTATTGCATTCACTGCCACAATTTGTCATAATGGGAATTGAACTCATGACCTTAGATTATTTGTCAGTATAACCAATAAACTACTGTACCACCTCTATGTGAATTGATTAAGATTTTCTGCAAAACGTAAGGACATGCTATAAAAGTACAAGTCTTGGAGAAACTATCTGTAGACTATTCTTACGTTTGGAAGTGATCAGATAATTTACAATTTGTGTTAAAATGTATCTTTTATTGGCTGGCTTGACATTCAGCCAAATGTTCCAGTTGACTACTTTGACCTACTAGGAATTCCTTGTTTAATTTATAAACCTGACGATGCTGTGGTACTTGATCAAATAACCAAAGGTCTTATTATGTGGAGCTGTGCAGGCTATCGCAGCAACTCTGCACAATATTACTCGGAGAGCGGTTTTAGTGATTTGAACTTGTCTGGTGAACCTTAATCCTGCGCGTGCACAGAGCTATCCTGCATATTGCAACGTTCAAGCTATGGTACAAGGAGCATTTTTACAGTTTTGAGTTCAATAACTTTAGTTTAATAAGGTTGATATCTGATTATTCAACATTTTTCTTAGTTTGTAACACAATGAAATGAGTGCAGCACACATATGCGAAGGCAAATAAAGTAAGCAACTTTAAAATTCATAAATGATAAGTTATTCCATGTAATTTGCATCAACAAATGTTTATTAGAATAATCTTACTTGCACTGAAAGCTTGATGTAAAATCACCATATTAGTCATTTCATTGCAATTTTATTGAAATTTTGTCTTCCTGTGTTATGCATTTTCCTGCTAAGAAACCCAACAGTGTGTTTTTTCTGTTTGTGCAAAATTCACTCCTTCAGTTGGGAGTTTCTGAGAGAAGTCTGAGGTAAGTCTTTAATTCCTCTCATTGCTCAGTGCCTCCCCACAACAGGATAGTTAAGAGTAGCCATTCAGCATTTTTATTGAATTCTGCCAACTCTTTTTCAGTACAACCTTAAGGCTGTTAAAAAGATTGATACTCTATTGCACATTATATGAACTAGGAGGTCCAAGCTTTCTGTCTTTGTGGGTCACTTAAATGTGTACCATGGAGCCTCTGGGGCCAAATAGAAAGTTTAAATCAACATTTCCATTAACTTGCAAGAAAGTCAAGCTATAGATTCTAACTAATCCTGGTGTACTGATTTAGGATTCATTCACAAATGAAAAAAGACTTGCATTTGTGTTGGACCTTTCATGACTTCAGGATGCCCCACAGCACCTTACAGCCACTGAGGTGCTTCTGAAGTGTAGCCACTGTTGTAATGTAGGAAATGTGGCAGCCAGTTTGCACACAGCGTAATTGCTCTGCGCCAAGTAGTGCCAGGGGATATTTTGTCTACCTGAGAGGGCAGTCATTTTAGCAACACATGCAGAAGGTGGCTCCTTCGACAGTGCAGCATTCCCTCAATAGTACACTGCAGTGTTATTCTAGATTTTGTAGGCTCAGTTCCCTGGAAAGGGACTAGAACTTCTGGCTCGGTGGTGAGTGCTAAAAACGAACCATGGCTGACACTGTTAATGAGACAGTACTGCTAAGAATGGCCCTTTATAAACCTTTAGGCCCATGAATTAGATCAGAACAAACTAGTGAGTATGAAATATAAGCACAAATGGAACTGAGTTGCTTGAGCTTTGTAAGCCAGATTGCAAGAAGACATTGCCGGTCTTTGAACAATAGTTTGGGCGTCCCTGATTTGAGACACTGTATAACAAATATGTTCACTACTTACAATTTTGTGCCTTTCTTCTTGTATTCATTTTTGAATCCAGTAACATTATTTCTCTTCCACAGTTATTTTATGTCTGCTCTAAAAGTAGTTGTGGTTCTTTGCATTGACATGATTAAAACCAGAGGAAATATTAAAATCTGAAATTAAGAAATGATTTTGCATTTGGCTGCAGAACAATGGGAGTAAATTGTGAATTTTGCATTCTTACCAACACCTCTGGGGAAACAAATGCCTCAGAAACTGCACCTGCAGGCTTTGTTGAATGTTGTTAAGTTGAAATGGTTTGGTGTTTTGATATGATCTAATCATCTGACAGTAATCAACTAATCTCTTTCGATAAAAGGCTGCTGAACCTTTATTACGTTTATATGAGGTCTGATTTAGAGTAAAAGTCCTGTGTTTTTCTTTCTAAAATATGATGAGCAGATTGATTTTCCTGACATTCAGGTAAATTGTAATACTTGCCTCCTACAAAAAAGGTTTGGATTTCTTTTCAGTGTGTCTCTTCCCATGGTCATTGTTCTCCTTTGTGGCACCTAACAAATCGAAAACACTGGTGGTAATTCTGTCTTGCTGCTGGGTTAGAAACTGAAAACAAATGATATGAAAACAGCATGAACAGCTTTCCAAGTAATCAACTGCTGGTTTTAAAAAAGAATTCTGCTATAGTAAAATTTTAATTGTATTGCATGATGTTATTTTGTGACATAGGCATGGAGACCACTAATGATGTCTACTGTTCCAAAACAGTAAATTAACCTTTAAATGGTAATAGTGGTGGTGTGTTGCAGTTCACTCAAGGAGTCCAAGTTACTGTGACAGCATGCACTGTTTACATGCTTGTGTAGGCAAGTGGATAGTAATGGTAGAGGCTCCAACATTCTCTCCATCACATGGCTGACCAGAAATCTCTCCCGCTGTTACCACCTGTCATTGGTGTGTATTGGGAGGATTTGCAGTTTGACCACATTATGAATGCACCTTCCTTCGCAATCAAGTCCTGACGTGGGACTCACACCCAGAGCTTCTGGCTCAGAGGCAAGGATGCTACCCACTGTGCCACTAGACCTCCCTCTTTGAATGGTACCAGGAAAAAGATCTAAGGCTGTATTAGCAATCTTGGACCATTGAAAACTCTCAAGCTTTACATGTAGTTTACATCATCTGAAACCTTCAGTTAGACTACTACCTTAAAATCACTGCCATCGTTCTTTACTAGGGTGCTGTCTATATGGTCTGTTGTTTCTCAGTGTAAAGCATTGCAAGCAAATATTCATATTGTGGTAATTAGAATTGTATAGAATGCCACTAACAAGGGTGTCAGGGAAATTGATTCGTATTTTGTTGGTAAATATCAGTGAATAGACTACACAATCTGTTTAAGAAAACTTTGTAACCATTTTGCTTTTAATCTGTTCACTGCAATATTTACCATAAATTGCCTCCTGCTTGGGTTTAAAGAAAGTTGAGCTGTGTTGCTGCTGTGATGTGCAGCGCCCCCTAGTAGAGATTATCAACAAGTTTATTTACAAACTATTTGAAGATGCATAGTCAGGCAGTTTTAATTAAAAACCAAAACAAAAATACCTGGAAAAACCCAGCAGGTCTGGCAGTATCTGCGGAGGGGAACACAGTCAACGCTTCGAGTCCATGTGACTCTTCAGCAGAAGCCTGACTAGGATTTCAGGCTTAATATGCTCTGCAAACTTTTCAAGAGCCCTTCAACCGTTAAATTTTTTTTGGAAAAGATTGACTCTTTGGAAGATTGAACAGGAGTCTAGATTTCAATCTGACAGAAGGTTGGGAAGGAGTAAAATATTTGTGCTTGAAAATTGAAAATTCTTAATTTATCAGAAAGAACCTCGTATGCATGGAAGATGTGTCTTGAATGGAATGGGCTATTCTAACTTAAATTATTGCAGAAAACACAAGGATTTACTTAATAGGATTTCTTCACGACCTCCGTTATGAGAAATAACCAATGGCCCTACACAGGTAGTAAACCTCTTATCTTGGAAAAACGTTTTAATGATTTTAAATGGATGCCAGATTGAAGGCATTTTATCACCTGAAGTGAATAAACACTTTGGATTACTTGTTGAGCTGGCAACTAAGTATTGGGTTTGCTTGTGATCAAATAGTCTGTATAATCTTTAAGAAAATAGGAATACTTCCTTTCATCAAACCTGTTTTGACATTTTTACTGGCTTTGGTAGTGCTGATCTTTTTTTAAATTCCCAATTCCCTGCCTTTTCTGTATTTACATTTATAGCTTTGCCTCTTAACTAAAAAGTTTCCATGTGTTTAGCTGTGAGTTTAAAATGTCCTTTCCCAATTTATTCTAAGGCACTGACTTTTTTTGGGATAGGTGTGTTCAAGGCCATTAGTCCCCCAGGACCCAGCTCAAGTCCTATTCTTAAAATTTCGTTCTGGGTAATGAATTCTGAAGACTACTAGATCTTTCTAAGGCACCAAAACCATGGCCAATTACACCAGTTTTAGTTAAATTAGTTAAGACTCAGACAAGCTGCAATATCTATATAGTTGGACTGATTTAGAGACTGAAATGTCACAGATTATTCACAGAAATTACACAGACATGGAGGAGAGTGCTGAAATGTTATCAATTTTATTAATCTCTGGGAGTGAAGATGGAAACAATTGCTCATACACTGCAGGTTATGGCACATTGATCTACTGACTACAATATAGCTTTGAAGTAATAGTAAAAATTCAGAGCCTAAGGTTCTTAGCATACATGCTCCAGATTGTTGCGCATATCTTCAAAATTTTATAACCAATCCAACCTTGGGAATAAATGAAGAATTTGATGTAGAATAAATTTGTAGAATATATTTAATTGAATGAAGATGATATATAGAGTCATTTTATTGAATTGCAGAATCTGACTATTCCCAGATTGCTAAATTAGTTCACAATTGTGCATTTGATAGAGACACTCTGGAGACCATTTAAATGGATGTGAGATGGTAAAGGTGAAAAAAGGCCAGAAATATTATCATCACTGCTGCGATTAAACTCAACAGATGGTACTGTGGGAGTTAGTAGTATTTGACATAGGGTAAAGTTGTCTTAAGTTCCAATATCATTGTCATTCTTCACTTAAACTAAAATTTAATCTTTCATATGAGCATTGTGCATATATCCAACAGAGTACAGTACGTTTTCACTTAATTGGCCATTTTAATTAAAAACTGTCTTAAGCACTGGGAAACATTGAGGGGATGATGTTTTTACTTCATTTTTTAAAAAAAATAATGTTTTATGCAACTACTACATATTGACTGTCCCTTTTTGTGCAGGTTGTTTTAGAAATTATGTCAAATGTTAATGTACAGGTTAGTGGATGGCTCTCAGTGAGTTGATGACTGATCCTTTAGTTATTCTGATATAAGCCACAGGTGTGAAGTTTAAATTCCCTGTCAGTTATGTTTTCTAACCTCTAATTATTTTAAAAGTGGCCCTCGCTTCGCAGAACAAGGTGGCGTAAGTGAAAGGATAATAATAGTGGTATATTGTAATACACAACGAATTTGTGGTTGTAATGATGTCAAATTTGTCAGCGCTTGCTGTCATTACTATGTAAAACTGACAGCAAATTCTGGCATCCACATATGTTCAGGTAAGCACGGAAATGCAGAAATTGCTGTCAGCAATACCCTACTGCTCCACAAAATGTGCTCTGACAGTCTTCACCAATGCAATCAACACAGAATACATGATTTGACATGAACCTAAACCTTTTATGTACTATTCTTGGTTGAAATTCACCTTAATGGCCTGCTTCTGTGCTGAATAGCCTATATAACTCTATGTAAATGGTTAAACGTGGTTAAATAAAGTGCAACTCATTTTTTACTGGCATACTTAATCATGAGTCCCCCTGAACAACTGCCCTGAAAAACTAATTTTAGATATGGGGAGTGAAAAACGTTTAAAAATTGCATGACTTTTAAATTTTTTTTTTATATGTTTATGATATTTCAACATCTACCTTAATCCCATGTGTCTGTCCCAATCTTTGTTTGCTTTCTATACAATAAGATGTGAATTATAATCCATGCTTTTTACTTTCTGCTCCTCTGCCTGTACGAGTTCTTCTGATTGGCTTCAAACTGCTGGATGACTTCATTGATAGTGAATGCTACATATCCCCTATTTTCAAAATCAATGTCAGAATAGAGGACATCAAAGCTCCAGATCCTGATAAATCTTAGTGGGCAGCTTTCTTTGTGATCAGCGATAAGCACTGTCCCTCGCCACTGGCTGTAAAATCCAGGCCAATGCTTTTTTTGAGGAATCAAGCCAAGGTCCGTATGCTGATGTTGCCATGCTTTGAAAGAGAAGAGTTAAATCAGGAAATAGTAATTATGAGACACTAAACTTCTGTTTGAAAGGCCAAAGTAAAGGAAGACAGTGAGATAAAGAACCCAACAGTTTTGATGTCTTAAAAAGAAAGAGTTAGTAGGAGACTATGCATTTCAGTGCAGTGAGATGTAGGGAGTAAGAGTGACTTGCAGTCCAACATATTTAGAACTTAGCAGGAACAAGAGGAAAGCTCAGAGAGGCACTGAGCATAGTAGTAATACCTTCAGCCCTAATGTCACTTGTAGCTTAACTAATTTTTAGTAATCCCGATTAGGGCAAATGTTTTAAAACTTTGGGTTTCAGGACACTTGCTCTTGCCAGTCTTTCCTGGTAATCGGCTGATAATTTATCTGTATGGTGCAGAAATAGTGCAATATGAAAGGCCCCCCCACACCCCAAAATCTTCACAAGATATCTTAGTGTGAAAGATAAAGACAAGTGATTGTCAAGTCTGTAAAAACAAAATGGAAAGTGGTTACATGTCGAGTTCTTGGTAAATATTGTTTTTTAAAACAAACAAGTGCACAGTACAAGTTGCTTAACATTCAGCCATATTAGGATATGTTTGCTAACACAGACTTAGATGTTCAAATAAATGTTGTTATTCAGTTACATACACAACATTCCATTTTAGTGTTTTCAATTGTTTCAGTTATGCAGTACTGCAGATTGTTACGACACCTGCAGGTGGCAGTCTTAGCTCAGATTTGGTCACACTTGTGAACTAATATTCATTGTTATTGAAGCAAAAAGTGGCCCAGTTGCGATTCTGAGTCAGCAGACCCAATAAAGTACAAGTGAAATATAGATGAGCCTGGAACAGGTGATGTGTGAACAAATTCTATGAAAAATTAATTTAAAAGTTCAGACATATTATTCTACAAAATATAATCATTAAGGTGTCCAAATATGGAATTACCAGAATGTTTAATTCAGTATATTAAGAATACAGAACTCTTTCACTCCTTTCCCTATTATCACTATTATCATTTTAAGAACCTCTTTTTTGTTCCCATCATCTGAAGGCTGGGGCCTGTGGGAGTGAGATCTCTGCGAATGCTACTGTCTACCTGGTAGGAGATGCTGCTTTCCATTTACCTCTCCTTCAGTGGAAAGAAATGACTCATCTTTGCTTAGTTCCTCCCCAGAGCAATTCCCATTGGGGAATTGGCAATGAAGCCCTCATAGTCATATTCTCTTGTTTCTATAGGTAATACATTTCAAATAAAAACACAAAAGCTGGAAGTACACACAGGGTCAGTAGGTATCTGTAGAGAGATGAAAAAAATAGTTACGATATTTTTGGATATATATCCTTCATCAGAGCTGAAAAGTCATAAATGCCTTTTTTCACAGATGCTGACTGACCTGCTGTACAGCTCCATCATTTCCTGTTTTTATTTTATATTCCCAGCATTTGCAGTTTTTTCTTGATATTTAAAATCAATTTGTGAAAGTTTACCAACTTACTTTTAAACTGGTTATAAATCACCATTTGAGTTTTAGAAGATTATTTTTAATAGGGTTATAAATGAATCTTCAAACTTTCCCTAGCCTTGAGTTTAGTGATGAATCCTTTTGGAAGTACAACTCGTTGTACTGCCACTGTAATTGCCATACTGAATTAACCAATGTCTGTATCCACATTGGAATACGTGGTAGATGTCTAAACTAATTGTAATCCATGGACTATCTGAACCTGAGTCTGCTAGCTATGAAATTGATCACTGCACCAAGGCACCTTTAGTTCTGTAAACTCTTGGCAAATTCAGAAGTGTGGCATTATCAGGCTTTTACGGCAGACATTGCTTGTAGAAAGGGGGTTATTGAAAGATGGGCTATTGCAGTGCTTGGAAGCAGAATTTTCATCTTGCTGGAGAACTTTAATAAATGAACTGGGCAATGTTGAGACCTTGTTATGCAAATTCTCAAGTTTGACACTTGCCAATGAAAATGTGACCTGCTCTTACTGAATATTAAATTAGGTGATAAAGCCACCATAAAATTATATATTAGTGTTATATAGTAGGTTATCAGTCTGTATTTCATAGTACCCATTCCTAATACTTCAAGAAGGCTAAATTTCATTGGGCATCCAGCCCTAATAGTGACCTCACTAATAATGCTACCAAGAGAATGCCAAAAATATTAAACAGTATGCCAGGCTGATGTATTTAGCTACATTTAATTACTATTAACCACAATAACTTAATTCATTTTTAGAGTTGAAAAATGTGTTTTGTTTACATGGGAGGTCTTGAATTTAAAAGGGAAACTCATCATGGCACATTTACATTTAAGTTGGTGGGGGTGGGGGGGAGGGGGGGGGGAGAGAGAGAGAGGAGCAGCGCTGAAACTGAGACCTGTGACCTCTGAGTGCTGCTGTCTCCTATTTACCTTTCTTGCTGCCACTACTCCAAATCAAGATTCATTAGAGGCTGGAGACCTGCTATTGATGCTGCGAGTCTATGGAATCTGCCTCTGCATGTTTACAGATAATAGGAGACCTGACATTAGTTTGCGGGACCCACAACAATACGGGTCTCCATATGCTCCAGTGCTGGGACTATGCAAATACCGTACTTTATATTAGAATGTCATCAATGGTAGAATATGGACTGCCTGCCTGCCATTGATAGCATTGCTTCAAAATAAAAGTGTCTATGCTTAATCATTGAGGATCATAGGCACAGACCTTTTTTTGAGTCAGTTAAGAATTCTACAGGTCTCTCTCCATTCTCTTTGTACAACACTAATTATCCCTGTCACACGCTATTAAGAAAGAGTTGACAGGAAATAATAGTTCACGACCAACCGGCAATTGAGCGAGACATGCAGGAACCTCTAGTGCCACATGAGCTCAGGAAGGATCGCTTTTCATTTCCTCCTGACTCCAGTGTATTTAAGGAGAAGAATGCCTGGCTTGAATTTAAAAGAACAGGATAAGGTTCTTTCGGCTTTCTCTGCCCTGCGACAGAGCAGTAAATAGTGTTGGTTTCCTGATAGGTGGCTCATCTCAGCTGGACTCTTTCAGTTCAAAATGAACAACTTCTGGCCACCAGAAAGGGCTTACCATTGGCTAGAAACCCTTGCAGCATTTTAGAAGAATCTGTTCTCGGTGCCAGCTTCCTTTGCTTCTTTTACTAAGTTATTAGGTGTCACTTACACACAGTATATACCATTTAAGAAAATACATTATTCTCTTTGAGATGACCCCCCTCCCTGCCTTGCTGTTGATAGACGGTGAACTATAATCTAGTTAGAATTTTGACAAGAAAGCATCGAGAGAATTCTGCAACTTGCTTCAGAAAAATAGTGGCAACAACTTGAATTTTTGTATGGCAACTGGTAAAAAAATGTATATAACTTCTCATATTCACCCTCTTAATATGCTGCAACCTCTAGGACATGTTAAACATCCTGCTTGTAACAATATTCTTGTTTCATATTGCAGTTATATTCTTCTTCAAAGAGGTTTTTTAAATAGCTCTTGCATGCAGGAAAAATATTTTCACTCAGCTAATTGTATCATTTAATAGAATAGGCATATACTTATTGTTCCAGGTTAAGCAAATTTTTGGCAAATAAATGAAAATGTCCCCTACATGATATTGCATCCATATTTTCTTGATCTCCTGGAAAGAATTTGCAGTGTTTCGTGTTAAGAGGAAAAGTTCTACCAAAGAATGAAAAGTGTGCAGAAAACTGAGAGACTGAAGTCCACTCATCCCAAGGTGTTAGGACCAATATATAAAAATGAAGACTGTCGTGTAAAAGATAAAGCACTTTCATTTGCCTGATATAGGGAACCATTGTTCTGCAAAGAGACGCACTTTATAATAATACCTAGATTTTGCTGCAAAAAAAAGGTTAGTTTATCTCTTGGATTGTAAATCATGTTTTGCAATCAGACTTCTTTACCCAGTATCCATGTGGAGGGCTATCCTCTAGTATTCAGTGTGTAATGGTAGGGTTTTTGTAGTACTATTGCTGATTGCATATCCATTTTATTGATCTTGGCTTGGAAACATGAGCTTATAAATATTGCAAAAATGTGTAGGGCTTGAATTTAGATGCTAACCTTTATGGCAATAATATTGTTCATGTGTTACCTCAAGGTGATCATTTGTTTTCAGTATAATCATTTATTCACTTGTATTCAAACCACACATAGAAGTTTGGAAAAGGACCATTTGACCCACAGCCCATCAAGCTCTTTTCACATGCCTTCCCCAGTCACAACTCTCTTCTAACCTCAGCCCCCACTGCTGCATGATCCCTACAAAAGATCTCTTTTTTACTCTTTTTCTAACTCTCAAGTGAGTCGGATTTATTAATATATCTGATAACTCTGAATTTGTTTTAATGTAGATAACATTGGTAGGATGACCCTGTGAAACACCATATGTTTTAAGTGGTACATCTAGGGACACAAAAGCTTTCACAGAAGTTAATATAAAATGTTCCATAGTACCACATTGTAAGCAAAAAAAAGATTTTTAGATTTAATTTTGCGTCTTTGAATGAAACCCACAAATGAAATTGAACTAACGATGAGCAAACAGTGAAAGCTGTTGTTCTCCAGCTGTGCATAAAGTCTTTTTTGATGCTTAATAAAACAAATTTGCAGAAAATCGGGAGTAAGTATGCAAGCCAACTGCTCTTAGCTCTCTCTGTAACTGACCTCTGAAGTGTATGAGAGCAGCCCAGACAGATCGCACTGCCAGTTTTCTTTCCCTGCCCTTGAATCAGCACATCCCACACTAATGAGCTAGAAGTTTTTTGCAGTTTTTCATCAGGCTTGATAGATTGTAGTACGTTGGCACGCTTCTATTAAAGTTTTCGTGTCACCTAGATCTAGGCCTTCCTTTCTTGGTCACTAAAGGCATATGTACAACACTGCCAGTAACAGTTAATGAGAAAGGGCTGAACAAAATACATTCTATGGATAGATGTCGGGGACTGATTACAATTTTTCCTCTGCAAGAATATTATCCATACTCCCAAAAAGTAAAGTAAAGGTGACTGATCTAGATTTTTAGGAGAGCACTTGGAACATTAAACCTTTCTTCTATCTTCTGTGTGAATGTACATTTAAAGCCAAAATAATAACTTGATTCAACTCTCTGAGAATAATTTTGTTTCTGAAATGTTTCATGTCATCTGCAGTGTTGTACTTCATTATCTTTACATTAGGTGGTGCTGTTAAACCAGCATTCTCATGGTCAATTGTTTGGTCACTAAGATAAAATCTAAAGCAGATGTCTTTATTCTTCAAGACCTCTTGTATGAGTGCAGATAGGAATAATGTATAGAATCAACGCTATATTAAACCTGTTTCTTATTATAGATATGGAAGCGTAGCTTGGGTAATAGCTTAAAAGAATTGTGGGTAGAGGCATGACATTCTTGTACATGAATTATGGTCAACCTCGTCTCCAAGCCCATTAAATATATTTAGTATAGGCATTTTTGAGGAGATATTTCTAGAAGAAACAATTATATTCAGGTTAAATATAGAGATGATTTGTGACATTTAATTATCAAGATCATTAATTTAGTTAAATGGAATTTTACAAATATGGCTAGATGCTTTTTGCTTTCAAAATGACAATTTACAATGCCACATGTATTTTTAAACAATCTTTTTTTTTCTATTCAGGCATTAGATTCTGCCTTTTGTGTTAATTCTGTTTTATATCAAGTCTGCATTCGGGTCAAATCATGAGAATTGAGGGAACTAACTCTGGTGACAAACACCCATGTAAGTCTTTAGAAAATGCCCTCTGACGTTTCCTGAGAATATTGCTTGTGGTACTTCAGATTTTTGAGTAGCAATGCATGCATTGACATTGGTGAACTATTGTTTTCTAAAGACAGTGGTAGTTGCAAAGGACAAGTGACCATTTTCTAGTTTCATTTTCTAGAACACTAGTTTTGTTGATGTGGTGTGGGTGATGTCCATGTGTCTAAAACCTTATTGCCTCATTTTGTCCGTCTATAGCCACTTTTTAAAGACCAGACAGACTGTGAAGTAAAGTTACTCCATATCTGGGTTTATCTTAGATTAATTCACAGTAAATGAATAAATGGACATTAATTTGAGATGGTATTCTATTTCCTTTCCAAATATATGGAATCTAGAGGAATAATGAGGCTCCCAATGACTGTAATATTTTGCCATTAGACTAACCCTTTTATGCTAGAAGTGCATGGCTCTCTTCAAAGACAGAGTGTTGCCCCGTTTCTATTTTAACCTTCATTTTAGTGGGAATTATATTGACTAGATTTAATTTGGAGTTTATAAACTGTAAATGTTACAAGTTTACAATAGCCCACCAACACTGAGTCTGTTGTGTGCTTTCTTTAAACTGTATGGTAACTTAATTTTAAAGATGGATAAATATATGCAGATAATTAAAAAAAACTGCGGGATAATACTTAAAAGGAAGTGTGACTTCGTTGTATAAATAGACAACAAAGTGTGATTTTAACTTGTTCTCTAAATCTTGACCAGTTATGTTGAATTTTTGATTAGTTCTTGATGCTGTTTGGCTAATTAAAATTCCTATAATAAATTTAATGGGAAAGAAAAAGAAATTTAGTATTGTAATTAATAATGAGAAACCTCATTGTTTTAATGCAGGACTTCTAAGTGAATGCCTGGACACTGTTCTGAACCAATTTCATTTTTTTTTTACTACTGCATTGCTGTTGAGAGGCATGTTCACAATGGCAGCTATCATCCTAAATGTTTGCTTTAGTGTACTTGATATAAATTTTGTCATTCCTTTAATAAGAATTTCCATACAATGCAAATCTTTTTTTAATTCAATGATATTTTGATCCCAGATTAGATTTCTTTTCTGTTCCCTGGTCACCCAAACAATTGAATAACACCGCATTTGTGTGTGTTAGTAACTTGCAGATAAGAATGAGTTGAAACATTGTGGATCTGCAAATGGCCTGACAATTTTAATTTTACATGATCCCCTGAAAAGAAGATCATCTACAAGTAAAGACTAACACTGTAAATCATGTTAATGGTTGTTGGCCTTCTCTGCTGGTACTTCGCTGTAGGGGGAATTTAGGGAATAGAATGGGTTAAAAATTAAGCACAGTAAAGTGCCAGAAAAAGAACTTTGCCTAGCAGTAGTTCAATAAAAATGAGCCGACTAAAAGCTCTACCCAGAGATTGAAATCGGAATCTAGTATACCAACAAAAATGTATCGGGCCAGATCCATCCGGTCCAGCACTATTTGATTTAGGATTGCAACATCAAAGAATGTAAATCAAGGTTCTTCTCGTAGAGGTCAACTTCAGTGGAATGCTATCATTTCAGTTACATTTGAGGTAGGTAGAATGAGGGGGTGGACTGGGACCAAGCAGTTGTTTCAGCACTTCTAAGATATATGATTTTCCTTCATCATTCTGTCTCCACCCCTGGCACCATCGGGTTGGCCAGATTTATACGGTTTTTTAAAGCTTTTTTTTAATGAAATGGAGCTGTCTGTATTTTACTAAAAATGAAAAGGATATAGTCCTATTGAATCTTCTGAGAACACTAGTGAATTATATTCAGATTTCAGGAGACTAATATGCAGAGTCTTCTTATTCTTGTCCCTGCAATTGTTTTTCAAAAAGAGCTAGATCAGTTTCACAATAGTTTTCCATTTACCAACTGATATTGCTGTTGATATACCCTTCCAATATTATCTCTACAGCTCTTATCTCTCTACATTTCACTCACTGGAGGCTATCAGTTTTTGTAGTCTTCAATATTTCTTCAGTGCAAAGTCCACATAATTTAAAGAGACCATTTCATTTACAAAGATAAGAGCTTTGGGATCAATGCGGTCTGAATTTATTTGCTTTGTATCAAGTTCATTCCCTGAATTTGGAAAGGATTAGTACTTAGATTTTAATACACGTCCTGACTTATGTTTGGCATAAGAAGTCCGAATTTCTTTTAAAAATATGTACTTTTTATAATAACCATACATCAGAATGTTCCTTCTTTCTTTTACCTTGGATCTGGCAGATATTTGAAGAAATATTAAAATAAATTTTACATGTATATTAATGAAAATGTACTAGTCACAGCATATACTCTGATCGCATTGTTTGATCAATAGCAGTTGTTAGTGGGGACAAGGGTGTCATATACAGCATAGGTACTTTGGATTGCAGGACAGTTACACCCAACAATGGTACTAAAGATGTTTGACAATGAAGTTCATTTGTTTAGTGCTACTAGTTGCTTTGTACTCCATTTCATTTTACTGAGTAAATGTTGCAATTATTCATCTTTTGGGTTAAAAATGATAAATTTTTAACTTCTCAAACAGTTTGCTTATAATTGGGGTGAGAGTGGACGTTGCTAGATACCAAACAGAGATCATTAATTTGCTCATATATAGGCAGGAAAACTTGGGAACTAAGCCTTCAAGGGCTATTGAGCTTCTCTTAGTTCTTTTTTTCTATTATTCGTTCATGGGATGTAGACATCGCTGGTGAGGCCAGTATTTCATGTTGATCTCTAACTGCCCTCCTTTGAGAAGGTGGTAGTGAACTACGTTCTTGAACTGTTGCAATCCATATGGTGTAGGTACATCCACAGTGCTGTTAGAGAAGGAGTTCCAGGATTTTGACCCAGTGACGATGAAGGGATGACATTATATATTTCCAAGTGAGAATGGGTTATGACTTGGAAGAGAACCTGAGGTGGTGGTGATTCCATGTGCCTGTTGCTGTTGTTCCTTAAGATAGTAATGGTCGCAGGTTTGGAAGATGCTGTTGAAGAAGCAAGTTGCTGCTGCATCTTGTAGATGGTACACACTGCCGCCATGGTATGTCAGGGAGGGAGTGAATGTTTAAGGTAGAAGATTGGGTTCCAATCAAGCAGGCTGCTTTGTCCTGGATTGTCCTGAATATGAAAATTTAAGTTTCAATTTATTCAACCATCATTGTGCATTTTAGGAATAGCAGAAGTTTTTCAACTTTTAACATGACTTATATTTATGCCATAAAAAATCCATCCAAAGAATTATAAAATACAGTGCAGGACCCATTGAGGGTAATTTTTTACTTAAACAAAAATGTTCAAAAATTGTAGTAACACACGAAAAAAAAAATTACAAAAGCAAAATGCTGCAGATGCTGGAAATCCGAAATAAAGTGAATTCTGGAAATACTCAGCAGCTCAGGCAGCAGTTGTGGAGAGAGAAACAGCTTCTTGAGTGCTTCTGAAGCTGCAGTCACGGCAAGTGAAATTCCATGACGCTCCTGACGTGCCTTATAGTTGGTTTTGGGATTTGGGTGGTTAAGAGATGAGTCACTCACCACAGAATACCCAGCCTCTGACCTGCCCTTGTAGAGACAGTATTTATGTGGCTGGCTGGTTTTCAAGTATATTTGAGCCATTTGACCGTGGGCTATTAAAGTTAAGCTGAACTTTTTCCATAACCTTATCCACGTGCACTCAGCAGTGGCTGGTGGAGTGGGAAGGCGAGCACGGGGTGACCTGTCCCTCTGTAGCTGAGAATATACCAGGGTTACATCTGCAGCTTTCTTCGTGTGGTTCAATGTCACACCATGCAATATATCAACCCAGCAAACCATTGAGACATGTAAGAATTGATTTCTTTACAAGACAATATAGAATTATACCTTCATTATCAGTATTCCTGTTATTCTCCATTATGACTATCTGCCTAAATTTTTACAGGATAAAATGCAAGATGTCACCTGAATGCACTGTTTATTCTGTAATTTATACTTCATCTCTTTTCTTGGTAAATAAAGTTACCTGATGTTTCTTTTATGATCTATATTTTTCTTGCCTTTGCCCGCGTGCTTTAACATTCATGCAAGGCTAAATTTTGAAGATTTGCATTATCCATTAATTTCAATTATCCATCTGAGGATGTTGGGAGGAGCTGACGTATTGCATATTAACACCCATAATATTTTCCCTGCTTCCAGGTTACAGAGCCTTATATGTGAGTTTCCAGCAATTACATTTGATCAGGGGCTCTCTTTAAAATATAACCTGGTGGAAATACTCAGCATTGACCTGATATGTTAACTTTGTTTCTCTCTCCACAACTGCTGCCTGAGCTGCTGAGTATTTCCAGAATTCACTTTATTTCAGATTTCCAGCATCTGCAGCATTTTGCTTTTGTAATTTTTTTTTCGTGTGTTACTACAATTTTTGAACATTTTTTTAAAGTAAAAAATTACCCTCAATGGGTCCTGCACTGTATTTTATAATTCTTTGAATGGATTTTTTATGGCATAAATGTAAATCATGTTAAAAGTTGAAAAACTTCTGCTATTCCTAAAATGCATAATGATGGTTGAATAAATTGAAACTTACATTTTCATATTCAGGAAGGAATATATGTTGCTAGTTTGTTGCTTTCCTTGGGCTTTGATGGTTTACGCTAATTTATACCAATTTTACGTTTGGAATACTTTGAAGTGATTTGCACGAAATTTGACCCTAACTTGACATTGGCGGAATGGGCACATTTTCAGGTTAAACTTCCTGGTTGTATTCAAGTAGGAAATTCCAAGTCTCAAGAAAATTGCCTCCTTGGGATCCCAGGCATATAGAGGTTTGCACATATATTTCTCTGATGAAGAATAATGACAGCCACTTTGAACTCTATTATTTCTGTTGAAACAATAAATTGTTTTAACTCTTTTCTCACCAGATTTATCTTCTGGTAGATAGTTCTTTACAGGTATGATCTGTAAAAAAATGTCTATAACATTACAGTAAGTAGAAGTTCATTCAACATTCCACCAACGTTTTACATTTATATAAAATTATATATATTGAATTATACCCCTGTTTAACTATTGTACTGTTCAGTCTTTGTACATTTTAAGCCACATATAGAAAATTAATGTAGGCCCTGTTGAAAGCAAATATATACAGTCTGCAGTCAACTTCTTAGTTACCTTTAAAAGTTTTAGTTATTAGTAACAAGTTAACTTCTGTGATTTGGGAATATCAAAATGCTAGGCTTATCATTTAAAATCCTCCTGTTTTATTCATTTTTGGGATGGGAAAGGAGAAACTGTATTAATTTGGTTAAATATTAATCCTGTCTTGAATCAACTTTCTCCCCTTCCGCACCCCTTAGACAATATTTTATGTTCTAAGATTTGATCTTCAATTAATGACACAATGCTTGTCATGCCTCCACAAGAGCAGTGATAAAGAGGACCAAAGGTCTTCTCAAGATGCGCTTCCGATGCCTGGACCATTCAGGGGGTGCACTACAATACCCCCAAGAGCAGGTGTCACTGATAGTGGTTGCATGCTGCGCTGTCCACAATCTGGGGACAAGAGGGGACCCACTGGAGGAAGAGGATCTTGACACAGCTGCACAGGCCACAGATGATGAGTCCAGTAGTGAGTCCAAAGAGGAGCATGGTGAGGAGAACGCTGAGGGCATGGAGGCAGACCTCAGTAACCTCCAGGGAGGCAGGGACGCTTTAATCCAACACTTCTTCAGCTAGGCTACCAAAGATCAGCTTCAACCTCACGCCAGGGCTGCTGCCTCCATCCCGGATGTTTGAAATTATCTTTTCATTTGCACCCAAAATCCACTCAATGCCTGTTCGGTAAAGTACCCAGCTACTTACGTCCAGCATTACAGACTGGCGTACCCTGCACCAGAAAGAAAAAAATTGAAGCATACTCAGGCCATCAGAACCAAAACAAATTTAATGTTATCGTCACATTGAAATCAATATGACATCACAATTACTGGTGTTGATGTCCACACCAGCAGACATATAAGGCAAACATAACAGAAAATCACCCGTGAACTGTCCCGCTTGTGCTCATGGTGCCTTAAACTTACATTTGCAAAAGCTACGTCTTGCTGCCACTAGCATTGGAGGCAGCCTGCTGACTTTGGTGTCTTGGTGAACTTGATAACCTTGGTGGTCGTCCTCTAGCAAGTGGAGCCTGTGCTGGCCCCACCTGGGAGGGAGCGGCCAGTGGCACAAATGGCATCTCCCCAGTCATTGCAGCCTCATCAGATGCTACGGTCACTGACAGAGGGGCGGAGGAGCTGCTGCCATCATCCAGAGTGCCTAGAGAGGAGCCCGCAGAGACGACAAGCAGCTCGTGTGCCAACGTGAGGTTGCTCTGGATCTCCCTGCTCACCATTGATGGATGGGCACCTAGCTGGGATACTGGGTGCCTCATCCATCTCCCACACATAGTCACTGACCGCCTGAGGTCACCTTAACACTTCTGCACACTGACCCATGCCAACACGGTACTCACCCTTCCTGAGCGCAACAGATCATTGAACCTCTTCCGGCGCTGCACCCATGTGTGCCGCACAACATCATGGCTGCTGACCAGCACTGCCCCCTCCTCCCATGCCGTCTTTGTGAGGTGCAGTGGCCTCCTCCTCCCATCTCTAGGGACAAGGGTATCACCCCTGGCAGCTACCTCCTCCAGCAGGACCACGAGGAACTCATCCGAAAAGCAGAGGGCTGAGTTCCCACCTGACCTGCCCTCCTGCCTGGCTCTCCAGCCGCACTCGACTCCATCAAGGCAACGCAGAACAAACGTCCTTCCATGGCAATAAAAACAAAAAACTACTGCGGATGCTGGAAATCCAAAACAAAAACAAAAACAGAATTACCTGGAAAAACTCAGCAGGTCTGGCAGTATCGGTGGAGAAGAAAAGAGTTGACGTTTCGAGTCCAATGACCCTTCAACAGAACAAAAACAGAATTACCTGGAAAAACTCAACAGGTCTGGCAGCATCGGTGGTGAAGAAAAGAGTTGACGTTTCGAGTCCAATGACTCTTCACAACAAAAACAAAAACAGAATTACCTGGAAAAACTCAGCAGGTCTGGCAGCATCGGTGGAGAAGAAAAGAGTTGACGTTTCGAGTCCAATGACTCAACAGTTCTGTTGAAGAGTCATTGGACTCGAAATGTCAACTCTTTTCTTATCCACCGATGCTGCCAGACCTGCTGAGTTTTTCCAGGTAATTCTGTTTTTGTTTTTGTCCTTCCATGGCAGCCTTCCTGGGGCTGCCTGGGCTGTTTTAAAGCGGCTGCCAGGTCGCTATTGGACCCAGCGGCCGACAGGCCCCCACCCCATCTCAGTCCTTCCTGACTAGTGAAGAGCCGCGTTTCATGCTGGGCCGGCCTTAATTGGCCCACTAACATGAAATCGCGTTCGGGGGCCGATCGTGGGCCGTTTCCTAGCTGCTCCCGGTCCCGTCGCCCGTGCCTGCCCACCGACCTCAAAATTCTGCCATTGGATTTCTTGATTTAGATTATCAGTACGTGGAGCATCAGCGAAATTTAGTAGGTGCCAAAGTCTCTGTAATCAAGTGTGGTATGTGTTGGAGTGATTGTTTGTTTACAGGGAGCATTTACTCAGCAGCCACTTCATTCCCTATGGCTTCTAGTGTTTGCTTATTAGAACGGATTGGATAAAGCAGGTATTTGCTCATTATAAGTGTGCCATTAAGAGGCTACTACAGTATTTTGCCATTCTGACCTTCTGCCTGAATCGATTGAAATTGCTTTAGAAATTCATCATGTTGTGAACATCCCCACACAATGAACTTTTTCCAGATATAAACTCCGTGAGCTTAACGTGATTTGAACATGCAGCCTTCTGATCTGGAGTCAGATGCCATTGTGCCACAAGCTAGCTGAACCTATTCACCCAGCAGTAATTTTATTGATGTTTTTGGGTAATATTCTGGCTTACCCCTGATTTTGGTACATTTCTAAAAGCAAGTTTATTGAGGCATTTTTACCTGGTTAAGTTCATTGGCGTGCGAATGGATTTTTAAAAATTGGAAAGGTTTTGGCAATGGAAAAGAATATTTGTACTTGTCAAAATGAATATTAGCTGATGAGACTTGCTTTCCAATGAAAAAATTCTCATCTTTTTCTTACCCTGTCCCAAAATACTAGTATCTGCAGAGTCCAAACACAGCATTTCAAACAAGCGATGTGGATCTTTAGAATGGCATACTGTGGCAATATGTATATCTGGCAAATGCCTTTATACTGTCTCAACACTTATAATACTTGCCCTTACTACAGAACAAGAGGCTGTCTGTACGCAGTAACTGTTAACAAAAGAGGCAGCTTTATCAGTACTGCAATAGCAACTTGCATTTATACAGTGCTAAGATGCTTCACAGTAGCATGAGGAAAACGGATGTCTAGTCAAGCAAAGCGAGATTAGGAGCAGTGACAACTGATAACTATTTAGTGTAAAGCAAATACTGGAGACTGTGCAGAATCAGTTACAAAAAAAACTGAGGCAAAATATTCACTGTTTATAGGATATAGATTCCTCTTGTAGCACAGTGGTTAGAAAGATCAGAAAAAAAATATTTTGTGCACTATTTTAATGCTGTCCAATAAATGGATTAAGGAATGTTACATGAACACGCAAATCAAATTCATGTGAAATGCATTAACCAGTTCCTGATCAGAGGGAGCTCATTTTTTATTACTAAATTGTGACTTTTACTTGAACATCTGACTATAAAATATGAACATTTTGAAAACACAGGAATGAAGATTGAATTAGAACTATTGGAAAACACTATTCTGATAAAGGTGTTAGGGTGATTTCACATGTCCATTCTACAAGTTTGTTGCCCTCTTCTTGTATTGTGTTGCATTCTTCCTCAGTATTAACTAAACACCGCCCCCCCCCCCCCCCCCCCCCCCCCCCAGTATGCCCTGACTGGCTGAGCGTAACTGAGAAAGTGCATAATATTGCTGTTTTCTTAGAAATCTTTATATTTTGTCTCATAAAGTCTTAAAAAACTCAACAGCTTATAGAACAAAGTTACGACAAATCACTTGCTGGCATCAAATGCTCACAGACATGCTGTTAACCTTTTTGTTGATTTGTGCATGCAAACAGTTAAATGAATAATGACTTTGCCAAGTAATTTTATTCACTAACCTGTTCATTGGTTTTACTTGTTCTAACTGTTGTGTCAAGTTTGGATTGAAGCTAATAGTGAAATGCAAACTGGATTGCAGTTACAGGTAAAAATGGCCACAGTTTAGAAAACTGAAAGCATGTTTATGTAATTTACTTAATTGCGATATACACATGACAATGTAGCGCTACAAATCTTTCTAAAAAAGGACAGAGCTTGTGTCAGCTTGTCGCCAAAGGGTTAGTGTGCCACTAAAACATGGGTAGGTTTTTAAACATCACAAGGCTTGAACATTAGCACCCAATGAGGTGTTTTTTTGCACCTAAAGAAAAGCACATCACAATGATTATCAAACATGCCTGAGCCGTAGCATCTGTTGAAGTAAAGAAAAGACTCTTAAACATCACTGAATTGGTTAGCAGAAGATTTTCCCACCTAGACAAAACACCTATATAAAGATAAAAACAAAAAACTACTGCAGATGCTAGAAATCCAAAACAAAAACAGAATTACCTGGAAAAACTCAGCAGGTCTGGCAGCTTCGGCGGAGAAGAAAAGAGTTGACGTTTCGAGTCCTCATGACCCTTCGGCAGAACTATATAACCTATATAAAGAACTCATCGGAATGATTGGCAAAAGGGCTTGGTGCATCAACTCTAATGAGGCAGACCAACACTAAAATGAATAATCCAAACTTTTGCAATTCATTTAACAGCAACAGCTATCGTTGGAAAGGTAGAAAAAGGACTTGTGCATGGAGATCTTAAAAATTTTATTATTTCATCAGTTTTTCATTTAAATGAACTTGACTGTAACAGATTTTCTAATTTGCAGCAGTCCATTTGCCAACAAACACCCTGTGGGTTTGGTTCTGTAAAATAATATTAGACAAGCTTTGAAATAATTTGAGAAATGGAAGCAAACAGTATCTAAAACTAATGTGGAAAAATTTCCTGGGTCCTACAACCCTAATAACAAGCAGCAGTTTATTTTGAAAATACTCTTTGCGTTTTAATAGTCGAGTTCCAGAGTAAGAAAACCGGAAGCATTGAACATGGGACACATTACTCTTTGTCTTGTGCTACCTGGATCCCAAATTTAAAAAAACTATTATGCATACAGCTGCTTGACCAATAATGTGAGCACAGAATAAATAGAAAGTTGCTTCCAGCTGCTAAGCAATAGTTCCGTCATTGTCAAATTATAAATCTTCATTGGGGCTGGTCATAGCTTATCTCATTGAAATGTAAATGATTTTGTCAATTGAAAAAGTTTAGATCTACTTTTAAGTGTGCAGTTGGTTTTCTCTGGCAGCCTTCTGTTTGTTTCCAGTTGTTTAGTTAAGACAGTTACCTTGGTTACTGGGAATGGTGCTGGCTTTTATAACCTACTGTAAACATTATCCACACTGGCCTTGATTAAGGTTCATCTTGTATCTTGTAGGGCACATTTGGCCTATGATTTCAAATCTGTGCTGCATGTCCAATGTGTACAAAGATTTTGTTTCAGTTTACATAACACAATGATGTTTTTTGAATATTATGTTGGGCTATATAATGCATTTATTTCTATTGACAGTTACAATTCATATTCACTAGTAAAAGAGTGTACTGCTACTGTTGACAGAGTGACCTTTAATTAAAATATTTATCTTAATACTCTAAATTCTTTTCATGAAAGCTGACAAGGATTGTTTTAAGGCCTCCCAGTCAATTTCATGCTCAATTGTATTAGCCTTGTAATTGGATGATCTCGATCACAACCAGATCACACAAATTGTGCAGCAGATGCTTGTGAAGTGCGCATGTGTAGTACATTTCTTGTGAATGTTTGAGTACACATGAAATAAAACTTCAATGTATGAATGCACCGTGGTATCCCATGGGGTGAAACTAGGTTTCTTCACAATACTGTGGTGACTTTGATTTGATCATGTTTGTTCTGTTTTGGTAGTCCTATCTTTGACAAGCATCTATTAAAATCCAGAGTATAATAAAAAAAAACCCTGCTGCTTTAGGGTTGTAAAGCAGCTGGGTCTTGTCCCCATTAGTTTTGCTGTGGCTTCTTTACTCACTCTGGTTTCCATTTGCCAGTACTTAAGCAATTTTAAGATATCAGTTGCTTGTGTCATATAGAAGCCATACCTGACACCACTGCTTTTTTGAAATCTTTATGTAGGACCCTGTGATTTGGTATTTTATTGGATCCTTTTGATTCCAACATAGATGCAGAATTGTCTGATTTTGAGCATATTAAATGAACTTCTCTTTGGAAATATTTTTGTCCGTTTCATTAATAACTGCAAAGTTAATTTGGGAATTAAGCCCATTTGTCTTCAATGGGTTGAACCGCCTTTATTCAGTTGTGTTGCTGGAAGATTGCCACTTGACACTAGAAAGGCAGTTGGTGAAGGATAGTACTGGAGCCAATCTTTACTTAGTCTTGTATTTATTTACAGAGTGAAACATTACAGCAGGGTCAGTGGCGTAGTGGTATTGTCACTGGGCTAGTAGTCCATAGTCCCAGGGTAATGCTCTGGGGCAGATGGTGGAATTTGAATTCAATAAAAATCTGGAATTAAAAGTCTAATGATGACCATGAAACCATTGTCGATTGTCTGGTTCACTAATGCCCTTTAGGAAAGGAAATCTGCCATCCATACCTGGTCTGGTCTACATGTGACTCCAGATCCACAGCAATATGGTTGACTCTTAAATGCCCTCTGAAATGGTCACTCAGCTGTATCAAACTACTAAAAAGTCAACCGGACACACCACCCAATATCGACCTAGGCACCAGAAACGACAACGGCAAACCCAGCCTTGTTGACCCTGCAAAGTCCCCCTTACTAATATCTGGGGACTTGTGTCAAAATCAGGAGAGTTGTCTCACAGACTTGTCAAGCAACAGAGATAAAAACAAAAAACTGCGGATACTGGAAATCCAAAATAAAAAGTAAAAAATACCTGGAAAAACTCAGCAGGTCTGGCAGCATCGGCGGAGAAGAGTACAGTTGACATTTCGAGTCCTCATGACCCTTCAACAGAACTAAGTAGGAGAGGGGTGAAATATAAGCTGGTTTAAGGGGTGGGGGTGGGGGGGGGTGGTTGGGGGGGTGGAGAGAGAGAGAGAGAAGGGGGGGTGGTTGTTGGGACAAGCAAGCAGTGATAGGAGGAGATAACCAAAAGATGTCACAGACAAAAGAACAAAGAGGTGTTGAAGGTGGTGATATTATCTAAAGGAATGTGCTAATTAAGAATGGATAGCAGGACAAGCAAGGTACAGATAGCTCTAGTGGGGGTGGGGTGAAATAAGACTAAAAAGGCATAAAAGGTATAGATAAATGATCGGTGGAATACATTAAAAATAATGGAAATAGGTGGGAAAAGAAAAATCTATATAAATTATTGGAAAAAACAAAAAGGAGGAAGAAGAAACGGAAAGGGGGTGGGGATGGAGGAGGGAGTTTAAGATCTAAAATTGTTGAACTCAATATTCAGTCCGGAAGGCTGTAAAGTGCCTAGTCAGAAGATGAGGTGCTGTTCCTCCAGTTTGCGTTGAGCTTCACTGGAACAATGCAGCAAGCCAAGGACAGACATGTGGGCAAGAGAGCAGGGTGGAGTGTTAAAATGGCAAGCAACAGGGAGATCTGGGTGATGCTTGCGGACAGACCGAAGGTGTTCTGCAAAGCGGTCACCCAGTCTGCGTTTGGTCTCTCCAATGTAGAGGAAACCACATTGGGAGCAACGAATGCAGTAGACTAAGTTGAAGGAAATGCAAGTGAAATGCTGCTTCACTTGAAAGGAGTGTTTGGGGCCCATGGACGGTGAGGAGAGAGGAAGTGAAGGGGCAGGTGTTGCATATCTTGCATTCGCATGGGGAGGTGCCATAGGAGGGGGTTGAGGAGTGGGGGGTGATGGTTTTTTTTTTATTTTTTGTCTTGTCAAGCAACAGCCTGGCATAGTCATCCTCACAGAATCATACCTTACAAATAATGTCCCAGACCATCACCATCTCTGGGTATGTCCTGTCCCACAGTCAGGACAGACCCAGCAAAAGTAGAGGCATAGTGGTATACAGTCGGGAGGGAGTTACCCCGGGCGTCCTCAACATCGACTTCAGACCACATGAAGGTCAAACATGGGCAAGGAACCATGCTGATTACCATGTAGTGGGAATTGCTCAGGTACATTCTGTACACAAAAAGCAGGACAAATCCAACCTGGACAATTACTGCCCCATCAGTCTACCCTCAATCATCAGTAAAGTGTTGGAAGGGGCCATCACCAGTGCGATCAGATGGCATTTGCTTAGCAATAATCTGTTCACTGACACTCAGTTTGGGTTCCGCCAGGGTCACTCAGCTCCTGACCTCAATAAACTTGTAGAGTATAGAAAATGTAAGAAAATACTAAAGAAGGAAATCAGGAAGGCAAAAAGAAGACATGAGGTTGCTTTGGCAGATAATGTGAAGGTAAACCCGAAGGGTTTCTACAAGTATATTAAAAGTAAAAGGATAGTAAGGGACACAATTGGTCCCTTTGAAGATCAGAATGGTGGTCTGTGTGTGGAGCCTCACGAGATGGGGGAGGTCTTAAACAGTTTTTTGCATCAGTATTTACTCAGGAAACTGGCATAGTGTATAAGGAAGGAAGGGAAAAAAGCAGTTGTATCATGGAACATATAGAGATTAAAGAGGTGGAGGTGCTTGCTGCCTTACAGCGAATAAAGGTAGATAAATCCCCCGGGCCTGACATGATATTCCCTCGGACCTTGAGGGAGACTAGAGTAGAAATTG
This sequence comes from Cetorhinus maximus, assembly GCF_964194155.1. Taxonomy (NCBI): domain Eukaryota; kingdom Metazoa; phylum Chordata; class Chondrichthyes; order Lamniformes; family Cetorhinidae; genus Cetorhinus; species Cetorhinus maximus. Next base: position 8,735,419 of record NC_135890.1, read on the forward strand.
CAGGGGCCCTGGCAGAAATATTTAAAATGTCCTTAGCCACGGGTGAGGTGCCGGAGGATTGGAGGGTAGCTCATGTTGTTCCGTTGTTTAAAAAAGGCTCCAAAAATAAACCAGGTAATTACAGGCCAGTGAGCCTGACGTCAGTAGTAGGTAAATTATTGGAAGGTGTTCTGAGAGATCGGATATACAATTATTTGGACAGTCAAGGGCTGATTAAGGATAGTCAGCATGGCTTTGTGCATGGTAGGTCATGTTTAACGAAACTTGTAGTTTTTCGAGGAGGTTACCAAGAAAGTAGATGAAGGAAAGGCTGTGGATGTTGTCTACATGGACTTTAGTAAGGCCTTCGACAAGGTCTCACATGGGAGGTTAGTTCAGAAGGTTCAGACACTTGGTATCCATGGAGAGGTTGTAAACTGGATTCAAAATTGGCTGTGTGGGAGAAGACAGAGAGTGGTAGTGGATGATTGCTTCTCAGACTGGAGGCCTGTGACTAGTGGTGTGCCTCAGGGATCTGTGCTGGGACCATTGTTGTTTGTTGTCCAAACCAATGATTTGAATGATAATGTGGTAAATTGGATCAGCAAGTTTGCTGATGACACTAAGATTGGAGGCGTTGTGGACAGCGAGGAAGGCTTTCAAAGCTTGCAGAGGGATCTGGACCAACTGGAAAAATGGGCCAGAAAACGGCAGATGGAATTTAATGCAGAAAAGTGAGAGGTGTTGCATTTTGGAAGGACAAACCAAGGTAGGACAAACACAGTAAATGGTAGGGCACTGAGGAGTGCGGAGGAACAAAGGGATCTGGGAGTTCAGATACATAATTCCCTGAAAGTGGCGTCACAGGTAGACAGGGTTGTAAAGAAAGCTTTTGGCATACTGGCCTTCATAAATCAAGGTATTGAGTATAGGAATTGGGATGTTATGGTGAGAGTGCAGAGAAGATTTACTAGGATGTTGCCGGGTCTTAAGGAGTTGAGTTGCAGGGAAAGATTAAACAGGTTAGGACTTTATTCCTTGGAGCGTAGAAGGATGAGGGGAGATTTGAAAGAAGTCTACAAAATTATGAGGGGTATAGACAGAGTAAATGCGAGTAGGCTCTTTCCACTTAGATTAGGAGAGATAAACATGAGAGGACATGGCTTTAGGATGAAAGGGGAAAGGTTTAGGGGGAACTTCTTCACTCAGAGAGTGGTGAGAGTGTGGAACGAGCTGCCATCTGACATGGTAAATGCGGGTTCACTCTTAAGTTTTAAGAATAAATTGGATAGATACATGGATGGGAGAGGTCTGGAGGGTTATGGACTGGGTGCAGGTCAATGGGATTAGCGGAATAATATTTTGGCACAGACTAGAAGGGCCGAATGGCCTGTTTTCTGTGCTGTAGTGTTCTATGGTTCTATGGTTCTAAAGCCTTGGTTCAAACATGGACAAAAGAGCTGAACTCCAGAGATGAGATGAGAATGACTGACCGTCTGTGGCATCAACGAGCCCTAGTAAAGCTGGAGTCAATGGAAATCGGGGGGCAAACTATCCGCCGATTGGAGTCATACCTAGCACAAAGAAAGATGGTCATGGTTATTGGAGGTCAATCATCTCAGTTTCAGGGCATCACTGCAGGAGTTCCTCAGGGTCTTGTCCGAGGAGCAACTATCTTCAGCTGCTTCATCTATGACCTTCCTACCATCATAAGGTCAGAAGTGGGGATGTTCGCTGATGATTGCACATTGTTCAGCACCATTCATGACTCCTCAGATACTGAGGCAGTCCATATCCAGGCTTGGGCTGACAAGTGGCAAATGACATTCGCGCCACACAAATGCCAGGCAATGACCATCTCCAGCAAGAGAGAACCTAACCATCACTCCTTGACATTCAATGGCATTACCATCACTGAATCCCCCACTGTCAATATCCTGGGGCTTACCATTGACCGGGAACTGAAATGGGCTAGCCATATAAATGCTGTGGCTACAACAGCAGGTCGGAGGCAAGGAATCCTGCAGCTCCTGACTCCTCAAAGCCTGTTCAACATCTACAAGGCATGAGTCAGGAGTGTGATGGAATACTCTCCACTTGCCTGGATGAGTGCAGCTCCAACAACACTCAACAATCTTGACACCATCCAGGACAAAACAGCCCGTTTGATTGACACCCCATGCACAAATGTTCACCCCCTCCACCACTGACGCACAGTAGCAGCAGTGTGTACCATCTGCAAGATGCACTGCAAGAACTCACCAAGACTTCTTGGACAGAACCTCCTAAACCCATGACCTCTACTATCGAGAAGGACAAGAGCAGCAGACACATGGGAACACTACCACCTGGAAGCTCCCCTGCAAGCCACACACAGTCCTGACTTGGAAATATATTGCCATTCCTTTACTGTTGCTGGGTCAAAATCCTGGAACTCCCTCCCTAACCTACACCACATGGACTGCAGCGGTTCAAGTAGGCAGCTCACCTCACCACCTTCTCAAAGGCACTTAGAAATGGGCAATAAATGCTGGCCTGGCCAACAACATTGACATCCCATGATTGGATAAAAAGAATTACAAGCATGTACCTATTAACTCAACCACACCACAGTTTAAATTAGTGTCTTTTTGTATATGCTCAAGTGAAACCCAAATCAGTTCCCTTCACCTGAATATAGTTAAACACAATTGATATAGAGTTTATACCGCCTTACAGTTGTCCAGGGCTACTGTTATGCCCTCATTAAACCTGCCTGCATAATACACTATTAGTTTTCTCCGCATTGTTCTGTTTGAGTTTATTATTCCTCCTTTCCTATTTTTTAAACACTATTAACTCTGAAATGGACAAAGAAAATTGTTCACTTAAGGAGCAAATGACGGGTGTAGCACAGCAGAACCTCCATTCTTCACTCTGCTGTTACCCACATATTTGATTATCCCCTGAAAATCTTTTGAGAGACTAAGAGTCTCCACTGACCACTGACAGTCCATTGACATCAGTCTCCTCCTGTCTGACTTAAATCAATGCCACAAATTCAGTAAGGTATTTATATTGTCCTTTTCTTGATATCAATCTCACCCCCTCCTCTATACTTAGGGCATTGCTGTACAGTATGTGTAGCCTCAAAACTCAGGGGCTGATGATCACCTGATAATTTTATTATCTACTGATAGGTCCTCTTCAATTATGGCAAATATAGGAGGTTTTCATGTAAGGTTTGAGTTCATACAGCTCTTATGAGTTCTGGCTATTATATTTAGCAAGTGTGTTTAAAATATTAAACTAGTGGAGAAATATTGCTAGAAAGAGGTCAGGACCACTAGTAAACACATAGTTACATTTGCTAAATGGTTAAGTAATGACTTGAGCTTCAACTACATTAAAAAAATAATTAGCGTTTGCTCTCTGTATGCTCTAACTGAGGCACACAAATGGGAATTTGCTGCCTCTGTGAAGCACATTACTACAATGGAAAATGCTGTCAGTAGACTCGAGTCAAGGTTTTCTTTCTTGCTGAGTATTGAGGTTTGGGTTTGTGGGTAACTTTCAGTCTTAATGGTAAAGTTTCCACAAACTCCAAACATTGCTTTGGATTATAACCGAGCCACTCAGCATCAATATCTGTACTTCTGCTGAGGAAGAGTTGTAACTTCTAATTGGTACCAGTGGTGGTTAATATTACAAACCTAGTCGTCATGTAGTAGAGATACTGCTTTTGGATTTGTGCTTGTAAAAAACCAAAAGGAAATTAAATGTGTCCAACTTAGTACAGAAGTAGTGAACACAGAGATTGTAATACTCATCAAAAAGGATTAGGAGCTGAGGAATAAAATTTGTTACTTGATCAGTTTCTTTGCCTGATAAATCCGGGAAGGTTTCACTTGACATGCATCAAGTATTTGTGACCTGATTATTTTGATAAGAAAGAAAGATGAAGCTTGGGTGGCATGACTGGTGTATGTATGTCCGAATTAATTTACCTCTGCATTCTTTTCTATTAATTTCCTATGAATATTTTTTGGCTGTTTTCTTTGCTGATAGATAATGGAAGTACTTCTTTCATTGAAATCAAGTGAAAGGCCCAATAGCTATATCATTTTTGAAATAAATGAGAACATATGTGGATTTTTTTTTCTGGGAAGGGTGCATGAGAAATAAAGGAGGAATATTATTTTAAATGGTCAGACCTGATAATTCATAAGTAATTGTCTTGATTAAATTTGACGTAATTCCCCATTTGTGAAATCATTCCTTGTTTTAGTTATATTTTAGGTTTTCCACATCTATTAAGTAGTCAGGAAATTCATTACTTCGAGAAGGTTATGCTGATAGGGTTAGATGAAGAAGGTGGAAATATGCTCATGTGGAGCATAACACTGACATAGACTAGTTAGCCTTGTTTCTGTTTTATACTTGCATGTAATAATGTCCTAATGAATTGTGCATCTGACATCACAACTTGAAAATATTCTCACGGTTACAGAATTTTTGTATTAGTGTTTGTGACTATTTATGTGGAAGTAATATGGAAAATGGTCTTGAGTTTACCACATTACTGAGACATATTGTTACTAAGTAGTACACCTGGGATCTTTTTAAGATACTCAATTTCTGGTGTTCCATTTTTGTTTTCTTTCTATCTCTGACTGACGTTGGTTTCTGTGGAAAAAAATTAACACCAATTTTGCCCTCGGAAAAATGTGCTTCAGCATACTTAATTTAAATTTGAATATTGCTGAAAAAAGAGACATGTCATTGCACTCATCAGGACACTCAAGAATACCAATATAAGGGGGGAAACAGTTTATACTGTGTGTGAAGAGAGTGCTGATTGGTTGGCAAGTAGTGTTGCCATGGAGAATGCTCCCCTGATGGTGACTGACAGTTAACTGCCAAGCAGTGTTTGAAATTTAAACTAGGTGGCTTGACCCTGATTGGTCAAGGCATTGTCCTGAAGAATGAATCAGCGAATGGCTATCACTTACATTGTTCTTTCTGTCTGCAAAGAACAGGGCCCTGTGTATTAATACATATAGCTTCCAGTACACACACATGCGCCATATTGTAAGCCTGACTGACAATCTTAAATTGGTTGTCAGCGTAATTCTTAGCACATTGAGGATTATTTAGCAAATGTTGTCCAATCATAGAATCACATCTAATGTTGGACATTGTTTTGAGTTTTACAAGCACGGGCTGGTTGGGTTCGGTCTGTACCTTGCCCATTGCGAACAGTGGCTGGGACATGCTGTTTGATACGATCCATCAGTCTTTGGGATGTACGGGCTACATACCTAGCATCACACTGGTAATATCCATGCACTTGTTTTGAGCTGACGGTAGCATTCCAATCGGTAATATGTCTATGTGCGTGTTGTTTCCAGTTCTTTCATTTGCCAGAATTATATCACCAATACAATACATATTATTTCACAGCAATTAGTTATGCAATATTGTGAAATAAAAGAAGAAATGCCCTGTTTCAAACTATTTGTTTTGCATGAATGCTCAATTAGATCGCCACAGCATTATCTGTAAAGATTTTTCAGATGTAATATCAAAATGAAATTGGAGTTGGAATACTGCTCCCAGTGATTATAAATCTCCACCTTAAGTAGTTTTATAAGCACTGAAACAACTACCTGTCAATTTGAGAGTTTGGAGGCAAATCCCTTTAGCTGCTGCAACTAATAAAGGGTTCAAAATGTACATACGCATGAATGGTTCATGTTGATTAATCTTTGTGCTTTCAAGTTTTTCTCCGCACAGGTACTCAGTGCATGTCATTGTTCAACTGAACAATTTTAATGGCCAGTAGCTCAAATGAGAAATTTACAACCCTCTCAATGCAAGTTGATTTTTGAGATGGTAGGCTTTTGAAGATAATGGTCAGTGCAACTTTATGTTGTTTATTTTTTCCATGTGAGCCAGGCTTTGACAATATGTTTGGCAAAATCTGCTTTATGTCCAAGACTTCTTTTATGCTATAGAATTACATAGAATTTGCAGCAAAGCAACAGAGTATTCAGTGCAATTGATCCCTTACACAGTTAGGGTACCACAGTGACTCATGTGCAATCTTCTCTTTCCTGGATGCCATGACATGCAGTAACAGCTTCTCAGAATCTCTTATCCTCTCCATCCGACTTGTCGGTTGCCCTCTGGTGAACTATGAAAGCTCACAGAAAGGATCCCACGAGCAGCATGGGGTATCGATTGTTTCATTGCCTTTCATTTCCCAAATGTGAAGCAACTAGTTACCAGTGGTGACTTTTAGTTTGGGCAGGTTAGTGGTATCTTCTAAGAGGAAGGGAAGTTGTTTACTGTGGCATGGCACTCAATTGGCCTGTACAAATTAGAACCCTTTCCTAGCAGGAAGAAATGAAGAGAAACTGATGCTGCTTGATTTGTACTTATGAAGGAGAGAGAATAACAGCAGAACAAGTAACTTTTCTTATCCCACCAATTACACTCAGGGGTAAGAAAGAAAAGGAAAAGAGAGATGATTTATTTGTTTTGCAGTGAACAGTCAGTGCTCTACCTAAGGTGGTACTTCCTTGCTTTTACATTCTGCACTTTTTATTTTGCATCCTGTTAGCCATTTGATCACATTTTGCACCAGCCCAAATAATCTAAAACTAGAATTAATCTTCAGTTATTTTGGTCAGTAATGTTTAATAGTTCGTCAATAGTTGGCTGGCATTGTCTGCATTTATGCGATCGTGATTTTTGGGTTGGCTACATGTAAGGATCAAATATTTTAGATCACCATGTGTAAGTTGACCTTTAAAGCTTATAAAAATGGTGGTTGACTTATATGCCGCATATAAAATGTGATGTGGGTGGTTGACATTTTGAAATGTGAAAAAAAATTGGTAATTCAAATTTAAACATTGTGTCATGTTTTATTTAATGAAATAATTCTACAAGGATAGTATGAACTACAATCATAGTGTTTAAAAACCATCAAATTCATTTTTCTGGATCTTGTGAGCAGCAGCAATGATCATTGGATTGCTGCTGCGATCAAAAATTCCCCCGACTCAACGCTGCTGTACATTTCTACCGGCACCTCCCAAGCCCAGCTTCCACGGAAGCCTAGCTTCCTTTGGTGAACTCCGTCGAAGCAGAGTAGAGTCGGGGGAAGACAGAACATGCACCCTTTTTACGTCACTAGCTGCCATATGGTAAGGTTAAAGGTCCAGTTTGAATGCTGGTGAATAAGTAAATGGATAGGTGGGTAAGGTGTTTTCTTTTATCGTTTCACGGGATGTGGGTGTCTCTGGGTAGGCCAGCATTTTTATTGCCCATCTCTAATAGCCCTCGAGAGCTGGGGTGGTAGGTGGGTAGTCAGGTCAGGTCACGGGGTTGGGGGATGGACAGGTTGGGTCAGTGGGGGGGGCGGGTGGTTGGGTTGGGAGGGTAGTCAGGGGATAGTCAGGTAGGTTTGTGGGAGTAGTCGGGTCGGGGCGATCGAGTGGTCAGGTGGGTAGTCGAATTGAGTCTGGGGGTGTTCAGGGGGATAGTCGGGTCAGTTCAGGGGGTAGTCGGGCGGTCTGGGGAGTGATTAGGGGGGTTCAGTTGTGGAGCTACACAGATATTAGACTAGGTTTTAAGCTGTGTAACAATTCCTGGGTAACTGCCCAGGTAAGTACCACAGAACTGTCTGAAGTCTCTGACTAACTCAGAGTCAGAGGCATTCGCGGAGAATCCTGGGGAGCAGAGAAATTGTCCATCGGAAGTTGAAACTTCCCAGGCAATTCCCACGTAGGTCCACGCATCTGGACTTCCAAAGCGCCCTGACGATCCAGAGACTGGAAGATTTGGTCTTCGGTATCTGATGCAAAGAGTTCATCAAATTCTTCCTGAGCCATTTTGGCTATGGCATCAGCGTAAGGATTCCTCTCTGGATCAGATGTCTTTTGATCCAATGAATTGGATATTTTGCATTTTTTGAATGATTGGATGACAATTTTTGAATGATTGGATGACAATTTGTGCATTAATAGCATTCCATGAGCGCAGCCTATGGTCCTCTGGGACTAAAGCGACTTTCATTTTCATTCATTGTTTGATGACAAAACTACACAAAACATCAAGCATATTTCCACTCCTTGTGAAGGTTTTTTCTCCGTCAACCACCCACCTATTCCATTCGGTGCGAACATGATCCTTGAATGGCTTATTGAGACACACGTCCAAAGGTTGAACTACAGATGTTAGACCCCCTGGTATAACTGCAATTTGGGTGGTGTTATTTTTTTCGCAGGTGCCTCTTGATCTCATCGGTTGTATGGGATCTGAACATGTCTCACAATAATAAGCCACATTCACATACGGTTTAACACTTGAAATTACCAGTTGCTTTAATTTCATTCCGTCGGCCATGCAGGCTAGTACCACCGCGAATCTTGAATTCTCACACCCTGAGGTTTTCACTAGAACTGTTTTCGAACCTTTCCATTCCACAGTTCGATTCCTAGGGGTATTGAAATTCATGGATGTTTCACCCCTGTTGCCGATCTGACATAATGGGCACTCGTGTTTTTGCCGCTGTCTAATAATGAATTGCTGGAAACTTGTAATTTTGGCATTGAGATATTGTGGTAGTCTCTGAGCAATCTTGGTCTTCTACCGCAAGACTAGACATTTTCGTTCCATAAAGCTGCTGTGCCATCTAACTATTGCTCTAAAATCTTTTCTGGACTTGGGGTTTGATTTGACACACTTAAGTGTGGATATGTGCATTGTATTTCTGGTGATAATGTGGCCATTCTGACGATTTTAGAGGACCCATTTCGGTACATGCTTCTCAAGGCCAGGCCAGCGCTGGTCCCTGATCTCATAGCGCATTTGGTCCTGCGCATCTTCTCCAGGGTGGATTCCTCCTCCTTCCATTCTTACACCTGTTTTTCATTAACACCAAATCCCCTCGCTGCATCACAGTTATTTGATGAGTTAGCAAATGTTACAACTTTTAGCTTGAAACCAGCTTCATACATCAACCATTTTGCTGGAGGACCCATTTCTGTTCATAGTTAGCCATGTGCAGTCTGTTCTATGCCGGTATGTCTTAAATCTACGCATCATCTTGGCAACATGGTCCCTAGCAGCTGCTTGATCCCATCCGCCAACTCATAAGGTGAGTATAACCCTGAACATGTATTTCGGCACTGAAAAATGGAGGCCAATTCCTAATGTGAGTATAATGCTAATCATGCATATGTTAGCTAAAATATGGCGGGTTGGCTTATATGCCAAAGTACAGGCCAAAACATGCATTTTGATGGTGAAAAAAATGGGGTTGTCTTATACACCCGGATGACTTATATGCTGTCATCTACCGTACATTTCTCAAAATTAAATGACATTAAACTATTATGTAATGATTTTAAAAATATCTTCCAACTCGTTTTTTTTATATTAGATAAAATTATCACTGCCTTTATGCATCTGGGAAACAAGCCTATTCCGCCATTCAATTAGTTCATGGATGAAGTGTGTAAATTAGGCAATTTAGTTTTAACATAAAACGCTTAGTTTTTCAATCAAATATTATCAAAGAATAAAAAGCTAAATTCAAACTAAGGAATAAGATGGTACTCCAGTGTAAAATTACACAGATTTATTAAACAACCAATTTGTCAGGGAACATTTTTAAACTTTGTAGTCACCTGGCTACTTAAAGGATTATTATGGAATTTGTTGGCAAATTGGTTTCCAAAATGTGACATGCATTAAAATAATTTCCACTTAACTTATTGAATGAAACCAAAGATGAATAAGTGAGTGCTGTAACTGCTTTAGGCTCAGTAAACTTTGCAGCTGGCAGTCTGTTGTTTGGCAGCTTGCCAGTGGTGTCATGTACAGTCATTGATTTGGCTAAGGGCCAAAGGCTTTGGTCTGAGGTTGATTCCACTACCAGAGTTGGATTTAAGTTTGGAAATAATATAACACAGTATATTATTTTGTGGTGGTGCTAAGATTCAGAGTATAGTCTAAGAATCATCAGGGCTAATATTGAGCAATGCCAAAAGTTAGAAATGTTGCTTAGTTTTTGTCTCCTTACCAAACTCACGAGTGCAGTACAGGGCTTCTTTTAAACACAGAAATGGATGAAGAATGTACGTGTGGTAGTGTGATGAGCAATTTTTTGACTTGATATTGAAAGAGAATGATTTTATTGTCTGGAAACCCAGCTAAATCTTCAGTATGGGCTGTATGCAACTAGTCACAAAAGAATTCGGAAAGTGGTAAACAAAATTTTGTTGGAGAAAATAAACTATCAAAGCCAACACAGACAATCCTATGATAGGTTTCATCAATCTTGATTCCATAGGAATTGAAAGCTAATACCAAATAAAGTTATCAACCATTTTGGAAGGAACACCAATGCCTTCAACAACAACATCCTAAACAGTAAGATATGGAGAAATGATGGGAAATTGTTAAAGGGGGAAAGTTATGAAAGATGTCTAGGCAGAGGTTCAGATTGTACTGCACCAGAACCTGGGTCAGGATTGTGAAGGCCATGTTTAGATAGATATCAGGAAGTATTTCACACAAGAGGACGATCAGCTATTGGAATCATTTGCTAGCAAGGATTTTTGAGGCTAAAACATTTGACTTATTGAAAGGGCAGCTAGATGCTTTAATGGGAAGTATTAGGATCAGTATTTTGGAAGGTTTAGAAAAAGCATGCTGAAGAGTCACTTTGTCTGAACCAATAATATCAATTTGAACACAGTTGCCCAAATTCCTGAATGCACAAATTCCTGAGATTCATGTTCAAAGGAGGAAGAAATGACGAATACTCGGGACTTTTCAGGGAACTTCCCAATGTGAGACTGCCTCTGGGTCAAGGCTAACGCCTGAGCAGCGATTAGACAAATAGGTTTCTGAAATTTAAAAAAGGCAGGTTGAATGCAGCTCGCAGACAGAGGATGGGGCAACCATGTCAGAAAGGTTAGAGGAGTTCAGTGTGAAGGAAGCCTCAATGGACTGAGTCCTTGACAAATCTTCCAGTTTTGTAATTGGAGTATAGATTCCATGGAAAACTTTTTGAATGGTGAACGAAAGAAGTACATTTGAGAAGGCTCCATATCTTATTAATGGCTATGGAATGCAGCCATGGAATATAGGTGTGATGTTGTGTTGGGTAAATAATTGGATTCAATAAAGGGGTCACAAATCAATGCTTTTCAGGATGAAAAATTACCAACGACGCTACCCATAGGGTTTGTCTTGGGATTTTTGCTATTTTTAATATGTCATTATATCTTTATTGATGTCTTAGTATGCCATGGGCACAGTGTTCTGCTTGTGTTTTACAACCCCACTACTATGGACGCTTTATAGCAGTAGAATTTATTGATGATCAGGGATGGAGAAGTTGACTGCATTTGTCATTTTTTAGAGACTGACTACACATTGCACACTGTTGTCTTCTGAACAGCAGTTCAGTAGGCTGTTTACTGGAAATACAAGACTTGATTTTTTTGAAGTTAGTGAACATCTTTTGGAAGACAAGAACAGTATGGAAAGCAACTGATTCCAGGATCCAAATTATAGGACCTTAAAACTACCTTGTTGACGGTTGACTTGGAGGGGAGAATGGGGGAGAGCCTGTAACCAATCTTCTCATTTAATTTAAAAGCAAAATACTACGGATGCTGGAAATCTGAAACAAAAACAAAAATAGTTGGAAAAACTCAGCAGGTCTGACAGCATCTGTGGAGAGGAATACAGTTAACGTTTCGAGTCCATATGACTCTTCATCAGAACTAAGGAACACTATAAGATCCAGCTTATATTTCACCTCATTTCTATATTTCCTTAGTTCTGGTGAAGAGTCATACGGACTGGAAACGTTAACTGTGTTCCTCTCCGCAGATACTGTCAGACCTGCTGAGTTTTTCCAGCTATTTTTGTTTTTGTTTCTCATTTAATTTAATCCCTTGGAAAATCAAATGATCGCGATCATCTTGATAAAATGCGACCGATCCAATCTTAGTTCTTAGACTTATCCCCCATCAGAGATTCAACTCTTGAAGCAATTCCGTTCTGTTGAGTTTTTTAAGTCACTTTTCATCTCATGGAGCTCTTATAATTTCTGCTAAATCTAGTATCAGAGCGATGTGATTTTCACTTCATACCAGTGCTAACTTGCATTGTAAATGTGGAGTCAAGGCACAAGCTGACTCCCAAGCAAAGGCAGTAATTTTGCATATTTCGGTTTGACACTGCACAGAGCATTAATCCATTGCAATGTCAGATCAAGGTAATCCAGAGCTCATTGGACCTCGTTGACATTTGTTATACCTCTCTGAATTTAAAAGATTTAGAGAGCAGGATTTCTCTGTTCTGCATTTTCTAAATCTTTATATTTTCAACTGTATGAAGCAAACATTATTCGTGTATATTGGCATATGCAGAGCACTTTTCTGTGCAAGAGTTGCAACCAGTGGGAGCCAAGAAATATAAACACAGTTCTGCATGACTGGAAGCTGAGCTCCAGCTACTAGTCTCAGAATGGAACAAAAACTCCTAAATGATCCAATGTGATTATATAGTGGCTCTCCCTAGCATCTTTGAATTTGCAAACAATTTATCTAACATTTCATAGACGCCAGACAGGTAAATAGATTTCTTGAAATTTCAACAAAGAAACCTACTGCATTAATGTACTGGGAAGTAGATTTTGGAACACTACAAGATCCAGCCGCAGCTAGCCTGCTTATCAGTTGCAAAATGCTTTGTCCTGAAAGGACCAACATGTATGGAAATTTACAAGATTAGCACAATCTGAAAAAAGTTTGATTTTGGATCTTTGGGCCATTTGGAGCCTCTTCATAATGTGTGATTATCTCCATTATATTTTTAAATTTAAGAGCTAGTATCATCAATCATATGAAGTCCAGTGTGATTCAGTCCACTTTATCATTGATTAAATATAGTACGTCTAGAGAATGATTAGTGGCGTATTAGCAGGTCTCCAGCTGAACCTGATACCCCCCCCTTCAAATGCATAATAAAGATGAAAGCAACAGTGATGACGACGGGCAGATTAAATTTGAAACTGAAACACCTTTAAATTGCCCATTGTGCAAGCACTGACATGGACCACACCACTTTGGAATGCTTGACCATCTAAGTTGAATGCCTCAAGACTCAAATGCTACCAGCGTAGAAAGTTGCATGAGTAATTTATAGGATGCATATACTGCAGCAGTTTTTTTTAATACAGAAGGTTATCAAAACAGTGACATTCATGTCATCAATTACTTTGCATTGTTTTTTGAATTTTGTCAGATATGTTCAAATGTAAAATGTTAAGCTTATAACTTCTTTCCAGCTTTGTATTCCACCTACGTGAGAAGTTGTTCACAAAACACAACTGCTTGGGAGCTGAGTTCAGTCTTGTGTGTCAACCTTTTTTGAATCCATTCATCCTGGAATTGAAAACTTGCTTAGAAGATCTTTTTAGTCGGAAAAGGATCTATTAAATAATCATTTACTACTCCAATTGGATCAATTGTAGAATAAGAGCAGAATGTTACTTATATCACATTATTTTCTATTATTTCACATAAATCTGAGCAGAAACACTGTGGTCCTTTGTTTCTGCGCAGGCTGAACGAAGGCTCAGAAAATCCATTCTGTTGTGGCTTTTGAGGAACTAAAGAAATGAGCAAATTGATCACAAATCCAAAGTTGAAAAGGGAGGAAGTCATTAAGGAAAATTATGACCATTCAAGAGCTTTAGTTCCATTATAGAATCATGGGATTGGTGTGTCGAAGAGGATTCAGAAAAGGGTGATTCTGGGAATAAGGCTAATTTGTTCCATACTGAATCCAATGATTTGTACTGCCCAGAACGGCTTTCAGCAATATTTTCCCAGATTTCCTTTGGCAATTCATTAGCCTTAGTTGCAAGGAGAGATGTGGAGAATTAAATCATTTTTCACTAAGAAAATGTGATTCCAGTCTCTTGCTCGTGCTGGAGGCGTCTAGAATGTGCAGATATGCAAATTATTTATTTTGGACATGGCCATAGACCTGGAGCACCTGAGTACAGAGTTAAAGCACAAATAAAATTAGATAGGAAAGATTCTCCTCCCTTCAACAGTATACAAGTGGACTAGCTTCCCAGCAAAAACGCAACACAATTTTATTTCATACTTTTTTAAAAATGAGCTGAACAACCATATCTAAGCAGCATTTAAGGGTATTAAGAATAAACACACTCAGGAAAATGGTGATTTCTGAGCTGCAGGGAGCACCAAAGTGTTATAGCAATAAAAATAACTGGTTAAGAAAGAAAGGATGTTCTGCTTGTTTTAGCTGTGAAAAGTCTCACTATATGAAAGAAACAGACTTACGTCTGCATTGCTTTGAAATTGTACCTATATTGTACTGTGATAATTCTTCATCTCAAAATGTTCCTACCACTCACCAATAACAGATCTCTAATCACCAGTATTCCATCAGTGTTGAACAGCTCAAAGAATTTAAAAAAAAATATTGTATGGGATATGAATGTCGCTGGCAAGGCCAGTATTTGTCGCCCATCCCTAATTGCTCTTGACAAAGTGCTGGTGAACCGCCTTGAACCACACAGTCCATATAGGAAGGGAGTTCCAGGTTTCTGACTCAGAGACCATGAGGGAACAGTGATATTGTTCCAAGTCAAGATTGTGTGTGGCCTGGGGGGATAACTTGCATGGTGGTGTTCCCATGCGTTCTGCTGCTCTTGTCCTTCTAGTTGGTAGAGGTTACTGGTTTGGTAGGAGCTGTTGGAGGATGCTTGGCGAGCTGCTGCAGTTCATCTTGTAGATTGTCCGCAATGCTGTCACTGTGCGCCTGTGATGGAGGGGGTGAATGTTAAGGTGGTGGATGGGATGCCGACTAAGCGGGCTGCTTTGCTGTGAATGGTGTCAAGCTTCTTGACTCTTGTTGGGACTGCACTCACCCAGGTAAATGGAGAGTATTCAATCACATTCCCAACTCATGCCTTGCAGATGGTGGTCAGGCTTTGAGGAGTCAGGAGTTGAGCTACTTGCTACAGAATTCCCAGCCTCGCACCTACCCTTGTAGCTACAGTATTTATATGGCTGGTTCATTTAGGTTTCTGTCAATGTAACCGCCAATATGTTGAAACGGAGGGATTCAGCATTGAATGTCAAGGAGAGATGTTTAGAGTCTCCCTTTTTGGAGATAATCATTGCCTGGCACTTGTGTGACAAGAATGTTACTTGCCACTTATCAGCCCAAGCCTGAACGTTGTCCAGGTCTTGTTATATGCGACCACGGTCTGTTTCAGTATCTGAGGAGTCGCGAGTGGTGTTGAACATTGTTAAATCATCAGCAAACTCCCCCACTCCTGACCTTATGATGGAGGGAAGATCATTGATGAAACAAGTCATGTCCTGGGGCTGAGATGATTGGCTTCCAACGACCACAACCTTCAGATATGATCCAGGTTTGATTTAAATAGAATCTGCAATAGTTCTGCTGGCTGATTTTCATACTTTCAGTGAACACTGCATGAAAACGTCACATGCGCAACATTTACTTTAAAATGTACTGAAATCCCACTGAAATATTCTAGTTCCAAAGATACGCTATAGATTGTGAGGAGGGAAAGTTATGTGATAGATAAACATGATATTTTTTTAAATGGACTATTACACATAGGTATATAAGAATGCCATCTGAAGGTTGGGAATACATAGTTCATGGATTACTAAAGCTAAATATGTCTGTAAAATCATTGAGGCAGGAACCCCACCCATTTCCTGTCACCAACCAGGTTAATAAAAATGTAAATGGTGGTTCCAGAACCACTTGCTCCATCTGAACATAGGTTAATTCAATAAAAATTGGGGATCTAATTCATTGTCTACCACACATTAATCAGAAGAGTGGGAATAGCGTCCTGCAGTCAGTATCACAGTGAAGCAGTCTGGGAAGAGTGTCCTGCAGTCAGCATCGCAGTGAAGCAGTCTGGGAAGAGTGTCCTGCAGTCAGCATCGCGGTGAAGCAGTCTGGGAAGAATGTCCTGCAGTCAGCATCGCGGTGAAGCAGCCTGGGTGTCCTGCAGTCAGTCCTTGTTGAAAATAACAAGAGTGACATCACAAGACAGCACGAGAGAGCGGCGGAGAGATCAGAAACAGCGCAAATGCAGGGAAGCTTCAGAAAGTGACATCAGCAGAAAGGTGAGAGCAGATTGGTGAGTGGTGGGTAATTTTTTTCTCCAGTTTTCCTCCAGTTTAAAATAGATTAAGCTAAGGAAAGGTGAGAGTTCTAGTTTTTATTTAAAGTACATAAATAGTTTAATTATTTTTTACTGTATTTAACTGAAAGTAAGGGGGTTTTTTTTCAACTAGAGGCATGGCAGGGCAGCTCAGTTCCATGTTATGTATCGCCTGCAACATGTGGGAAGTCCTAGACACTCCTTGCGCTCTGACCGACCACGTGCGCAGGAAGTGCCACCAGCTGCAGCTACTTGAGCTCTGAGTTTCGGAGTTTGAATGGTAGCTGGAAACACTGAGGTGCATCCGCGAGGCTGAGAGTTTAATGGATAGCACGTTTTTAGACATGGTCACCCCACAGCTTACGGAACTGCAGACAGAGAGGGAATGGGTGACCATCAGTCAGAAGAAAAGTGTCAGGCAGGTATTCAGGAAATCCCTAGGGTGCATCTCGCTTGAGAACTGTTTTTCTGTGTTGGAAAACAGTGAGAGTGACCGTTCCTCTGGGGAGTGCAGCCTTGCTCATGAGTGTCTCAGCTGCACAAGGGGGGAGGAAAAAGAGGGGAAGAGCAAGAGTGGTAGGAGACTTGATAGTAAGGAGAACAGACTGGCGTTTCTGTGGCCGTAGACGTGACTCCGGGATGGTATGTTGCCTCCCTGGTGCCAGGGTCAAGGATGTCACTGAACGGCTGCAGGGCATTCTAAAGTGGGAGGGCAAACAAACAGAGATCGTGGTACATATTGGTACCAATGACAGAGGTAAAAAGAGGGATGAGGTCCTGCAAGCAGAATTTAGGGAGCTAGGAAGCAGATTAAAAAACAAGACCTCAAAAGGTAGTAATCTCTGGATCACTTCCGGTGCCACACGCTAGTGAGTATAGAAATAGGAGGTTAGTCCAGCTGAATGCGTGGCTGGAGAGATGGTGGAGGAGGGAGGGCTTTAGATTTCTGGAACATTGGGACCGTTTCTGGGGGTGGTGGGACCTATACAAAGCGGAGGGGTTGCACCTGAACCAGAATGGGACCAACATCCTTGCGGGAAGGTTTGCTAATACTGTTGGGGAGGGTTTAAACTAATTTAGCAGGGGGGATGGGATCCAGAGAGGAGGTTCAGCAGGGGGAGATGCACAGCCAAAATTAGAAGTGAGAGCAAGTGAGCCTGGAAGGCATAGAAATTATAGGCCAGTTAAGGCACAAGGGAGTTTGGCAAGGTTGAATGGTATTTATTTTAATGCAAAGAATCTGACGAATAAGGCAGATGAGCTGATGGCACAAATTAACACTTGGAAGTATAATGTCATTGCTGCCACAGAGACGTGGTTGAGAGAGGGGCAGGATTGGCAGCTCAATATTCCAGGACATAGGGTCTTCAGCCGAGACAGGGAAGGAGATAAAAGAGGAGGGGGTATTGCAATATTGATCAAGGAATCAATTACAGCAGTAAGGAGGGATGACATCTTAGAAGGTTCCTCAAATGAAGCCATATGGGTAGAACCTAAAAACAAAAAGGGAGCAGTCACATTGCTGGGAGTGTACTGTAGGCCCCCAAACAGTCAGAGAGAAAAAGAAGAGCAGATATGTAGGCAAATTTCAGAGAAGTGTAAAAATAATAGGGTAGTAATAGTGGGGGATTTCAACTCCCCCAACATTAACTGGGTTAGTCATAGTGTGATAGGTTTAGAGGGAGCAGAATTCTTAAATGCATCCAGGAGAGCTTTTTAAGTCAGCCCGTAGAAGGTCCTACAAGAAAGGGGCGGTCCTGGACTTAATTTTAGGGAATGAAGCCAGGCAAGTGGTAGAGGTATCAGTGGGGAAGCATTTTGCAGATAGTGATCATAACTCCGTCAGATTCAAGGTTGTTATAGGAAAGGACAAGGATGGGCCAGAAATCAGAGTTCTAAATTGGTGGAAGGCCGATTTTAGTAAGATCAGGTATGATTTGGCCAGAGTCGACTGGGAACAGCTACTTTTAGGTAAATCTGCGTCAGAGCAGTGGAACTTATTCAAGAAGGAAATAGGGAGAGTACAGGAGCAACATATTCCAGTAAAGATAAAGGGTGGGACCAACAAATCCAGGGATATACAGGATTGGATAAAGAGAAACGGGGAGGCTTATGGCAGTTACCGAGGGCTCAAAACTGCGGAAGCCCTAGAGGAGTATAGAATGTGTAGGGGGGAACTTAAAAAGGAAATCAGGAGAGCAAAAAGGGGGCATGAAAAAACATTGGCAGGTAAAGTAAAGGAAAATCCAAAGTTATTTTACAAGTACACTAAGAGTAAGAGGATAACTAGGGAAAGAGCAGGTCCCATTAAGGACCATAATGGTAATTTGTGTATGGAGCCGGAAGACATAGGTAGGGTTCTAAATGAATACTTTGTGTCGGTGTTCACAAGTGAGAGGGATGACGTGGGTATGGAAATCAGGCAGAAGGACTGTGATATAATTAAAGAAATTAGCATAGAAAGGGAGGAGGTTCTAAGTGGTCTGGCAGGTTTAAAAGTAGATAAATCTCCAGGCCCAGATGAAATGTATCCCAGGTTGCTGAGTGAGGCAAGGGAGGAGATAGCAGGGGCGTTGGCAATAATTTTCAGTACCTCTCTGGCCACAGGAGAGGTGCCAGAGGACTGGAGGATAGCCAATGTGGAACCGTTATTCAAGAAGGGAGGAAGAGATAAACCAGGGAACTACAGGCCAGTCAGTCTAACATCAGTGGTGGTGAAACTATTGGAAGCAATTCTGAGGGACAGAATTAATCTACACTTGGAGAGGCAGGAATTAATTAAGGACAGTCAGCATGGTTTTGTTAATGGGAGGTCATGACTGACCAATTTGATTGAAGTTTTCGAAGAATTGACCAAGTGTGTAGATGAGGGTAATGCATTTGACGTAGTCTACTTGGACTTCAGCAAGGCTTATGATAAGGTCCCACGTGGGAGACTGATAACGAAGGTAAAAGCCCATGGGATCCAAGGCAATTTGGCAAATTGGATCCAGAATTGGCTGAGTGGCAGGAAGCAGAGGATGATGGTCAAGGGGTGTTTTTGTGACTGGATGCCTGTATCCAGTGGGGTTCCACAGGAATCGGTGTTGGGTCCCTTGCTGTTTGTGGTATATATAAACGATTTAGACTTGAATGTAGGAGGGTTGATCAGTAAGTTCACGGATGACACGAAAATTGGTGTGGTAGTAAATAGCGAGGAGGATAGCCTTAGATTACAGGAGGATATTGACAGGCTGGTCAGATGGGCTGATCCGTGGCAAATGGAATTTAATCTGGATAAGTGTGAGGTGATGCACTTGGGCAGGACAAACAAGGCACGGGAATACACGATGAATGGTAGGACCCTGGAAGTACCGAGGATCAGAGGGACCTTAGTGTGTGTGTCCACCAGTCCCTTAAGGTAGTGGGACAGGTAGATAAGGTGGTTAAGGCGGCATATGGGATACTTGCCTTTATTAGCCGAGGCATAGAATATAAGAGCAGGGAGGTTATGCTGGAACTGTATAAAACACTCGTTAGGCCACAGCTAGAATATTGCATGCAGTTCTGGAATTCGCATTACAGGAAGGATGTGATTGCAGTAGTGAGAGTGCAGAGGAGATTTACCAGGATATTGCCTGGGCTGGAGAGCTTTAGTAATGAGGAGAGATTGGATAGACTGGGGTTATTTTCCCTGGAGCAGAGGAGATTGAGGGGGGACATGATTGAGGTGTATAAAATGATGAGGGGCATAGATAGGGTCGACAGGAAGGAACTTTTCCCTTTGGTGGAGGGATCAATAACCAGGGGGCATAATTTTAAGGTAAGGGGCAGGAGGTTTAGAGGGGATGTGAGGAAGAATTTTTTCACCCAGAGGGTGGTGGGAATCTGGAACTCACTGCCTGAAAAGGGTGATAGAGGCAGAAACCCTCATAACATTTAAGAAGTATTTGGATGTGCACTTGCGATGCCATGGCATGCAAGGCTATGGGCCTAGTGCTGAAAAATGGGATTAGAATAGTTGGGTATTTGACCAGCGCAGACTCAATGGACCGAAGGGCCTTTTTCTGTGCTGTAGGCCTCTATGACTGTCAGAGATGAGTGCAGGCTATGCTGAAGCCCACACCAAATGTTGGCATCCTTAAATGGAAATGTAACTGGGGCTTTGGAAGGATATGGAAGTAATGGATTGTATGGAAGTAATAATATGGAAGTCTATGCCTAGCCTTGACAAAACTCAGAAGGTTATGGCTTCCATAAGGACGCTAGCCACCAACTGGAGAGTTTTTCAAAAATAAAAATGAGCATTTTGGGAAACAAAAGAAGAACAAAATTCCCCTCATAGAAGTTTCTAGAAGTAGAGTGCACAGTTTCAAAATATGGGATCTCCCGTTTATGGTGGAGATGAGGAAGAATTTATTCTCTGAGGATCATTAACCTTTGAACTTCTCTATCCCAAAGAGCAGTGGAAGCTGGGTCATTGAATATATTAAAGGCTGAGTTAGATTTTTGATCTACAAAGGAGTCAAGGATTATGGGCGGCAGGCAGGAAAGGGGAGTTAAGACCACAATCAGAGCAACCATGATCTTACTGAACGGTGGAGCAGGATTGAGGGCCTGCACCTACTCATCCTATGGCCTATTCGTCCTATTCCTTATGGGGTATGTTCTACAGGCAAATATTACAGAGTAAGGCTTTATCCTTGTACATTTATTTATAATTGCTTCTGACTGGTCACATAACTGTCGTTTGATGGGGGGATACTTGTAGCAAATTGTTATCCATTGGACATCAGTGTGTGAGATGTTGCAAGAATCAGAGAGAGTAGTGTTGACAGTCTGAATGCCACCATTATAGCAATCCTACAATTATGTAACAGAGTCCGTGTAAGAAAATCTCAGAGCAGCCACTGGGATTGTATGCACTATTTTGTAGTATTGACTCTCACCCTCTGAGCTGCCTCGAGTATCAGTGAAGCACACAAATATGGTTTTATTTTATCTCTCCCTCTTTTCCTCTGAGATATAATTATAATTGTTACAATTGAATTTATGACAGTATAGTAAGTTGCAGCCGAAGACAGCCTATTTCTCATCCTTTGCAGACTACTGTACTTTTGCTTGTTCATTACTGATGATGTGAGAATCAGCTTGCTGTTGAAGTCAGCTTTTGATTATCTATTTCAGCAATGCTAGCACTGCGGAAAATTATGCCGAGAATATGCTGTAGCTTGAATGATTCCCTCCCGGTTTTTAAACAGACATGGATTTTCTTTTGAAAAGATCTTTTGTACTTTCTTTAGCTCTTCAAACTGGAAACAAAAGCAAGTGTAGGCATCTTTCCTGACGATGTGCAGGTTGCAGCGGAGCTCAGAATTAAGACTGCTGGATCAGTGGTCAAAGTAGACTGGTGGAAGTAACTGACTCACTTGATAAAAATTCACTGATCCTATATAATGGAAACCGTATTCTATCCAGTATGCACATTTGTTTATTGAAGATGAATTATAAAATAAATCCCATTTAAGTTTTCTTCTCTTTGTGTAACTATTGTGAGTATTCATATAATACACATTTTTAAAACAAGGAAGCTCCTGAGATCACAAGAGCACAAGAATTAGGAACAGTAGTAGACCATATGGCGCTTTGAACCTATTCCGTCATTCTTGGGCTTCAACTTCAACTCCACCTCCACCTCCTTGCCTGTTCCCCATTTCCCTTGATTCCCTGAGACACCAAAAATCTGTCTATCCCAGCCTTAAATTTACTCAGTGGTGGAGCTTACAAAATCCTCTGGGGCAGAGAATTCCAAAGATTCACAATCCTTTAAACTAATTTCTCCTCATCTCAGGCCAACATGATCAGCCTCTTATCCTGAGACTTTGCTCAAGTGTTTTAGATTCCCTGACCAACAGAAACAATCTACCCTATCAAGCCCTTCAAAACTTGTATGTTTCAATGAGATCGCCTCTCACTCTTATAAACTCTGGAGAAAATAGACCCAATTTGCTTAACCTCTCATCATAGGGCAACACCCTCATCCCAGGGATCAATTTACTGAACCTTCACTGTACCACCTCTAATGCAAGTATATATTTTCTTAAATGTGGAGACTAAAACTGCACTCCAGATGGTCTCACCAAAACCCAGTGCAACTCTAGCAAGAATTAGTATAAGAACATTATTCTGTAAAATTGTACCACATTTTGCAGTGTGGTCCTTAAATGTTTTAAATCCTAATTATTCTGTGAGGGACAGGATGGCAATGATAAACTCACTATCTTTTTATTCCAAGACATGCTCAATTCCATGGAATAAAAAGGTGAAATTAGTTTGGGGCTTAACAACCTGATCGTAGGTTTATAGCGCAAAACTCCCCATTACGTGGCATTAATCCGAGAGATCACACATTTGGCTGGTGGAAAAAAAATCATGCTTCTCCAAAAAGAGGAAGCAACCAATACCACATCTGACCTTCATTACGTTATTTAAAACCATTTGGTTTACTGAACAAACTAATTGGTTGCCTCACAACAATTTGTTTGCAATTGTTGATGAATTAGTTGTTAACTGTGTGTTCTTAGCTTTTTTTTTTGAGTTTTCACATTTTATTTTGCAACTACTGTACATGAAGGCACAGTACCACAACAGACCAAGGTACAAGATCTTCTCATGACCAGCATCTGAAGTGCCTCTAAATTGTTGGTCTTAGAAAAAGATGTATAAACAGAAGCATCAGAGTCCATTTGCCATGTAAGATTCAACAAAGCCTGATCAGTACTGCATCTTCAGCAGTTGTTCACCTGGACCTCTGTCTCATCTTTTGTCTTTTACGCTTCAGCCTGTGCATATGCTTCTTCCACCACTTAGCTCTCATGTCAACAAGGATCTCAAAATCCCAGAACCAAAAGATAACGCTTGTTCCCAGTTTCGAGCCTGGGATCTTTCATGTTTTAGATGAACATGATAACCACTGGACTATAGAAGCAATGTCCTACTATAGAAGCAGTGTCCTCCTACTGCAACTGGTATCCAAGTGCTAACCAGGCCTTGTCTGCTTAGCTTCTGAGATCAGACGTCTTTTTTTCAGACTAGTATGTCCGTAGGCTTTTAACCATACTGTACCTGGAGTTCCCAGGCAGTCTCCCATCCAAGTATTAACCAGGCCTGAGTCTGCTTAGCTTCCTAGGTCAGATGTTTTAAGACTAGTATGGCCGTAGGCTAAGGCACACCTCTGACAGTGCAGTTCTTCCTCAGTACTACACTGGAGTGTCAGGCTTGATTTTTGTGCTCAAGACCTGGAGTGGGACTCAAACCTGGAACCTTGTGAATCAGAGACAAGTGTGCTACCAACTAAGCCACAGCTTTTAATTGCAAGAAGAACATCTTGTAACCATTCACAAATAGATCCCTAACCTGTGTAATTTCTTAGGTTTCTCATTGCTTATTCGCCTTATTTGGAGTATCATGTTGTTCAAAATGCAATTCTCTCGAACCTATGATTTCACCTCTAGCCAGTTGGCTGACGTTTGAGCCATCCTTAATGAATGGTACACCACTTTGTTTTCTCTTCAAAACTGCCACATTGACAGCTTTAAGGCAATTTGATTTAATTTCATTATCTACACTTTGTCTAATGTGGTTAATAGCTTTGGTGTTCTTATAACTCAACCCTGAACAGACAGACAAGGTTCCATACTCTTCTATCTCATACCATCATTTCCATTGCCAGTTTCAGGAATCAAATTGTGATCCACATGATTAAATATTATATCATAACTTTAGTATACTTGATGCACCTATGCAAAGACAACGTGTCTTGTACTAATTTGCTGTACTTGGTATCTTCATTATTGCAGTTATCAGGGATCGGATCATTGAAACGCCACGTTTACAACTCAGACAAAGATGACACTGGTGTCCGGATCTTTCCTTCCTTATACCCTCCCAATCCCTGAGGGAAGCCCATGAAATTGGATTCTATCTATTACTACCACTACTACTCTTCCTTCCTCCAAAATGAAAAGTTTTCAGTCTTCTTATGCCATCTTCCACAGCAGGTTAAATTAATTTAGTCTGAGATGATTTATGTACCCGGTGCTGCTCAAGTATTTTAATACTTCACCATTGTTAACTTGTCTTCATAAACTTTTTTGCCATGCTTCAACTCTCCCCACCTTCAAACCTAACCTTTATGGCCTCTCCTTCAGTAACCTCCATTAACTCTCCTCCCAGTGACTACAGTACATGGTACACAATTACTTTTTTTCACTCTTTCATAAGAAGTGCCTTAGGGTGTTTCGCTACATTAATGCTGTTATGTGGATGCAAATTCTTGTTTTCTATAAACAAGGATTATAATATTGCTTGTAGTGTAGCAGTGCAAATTATTTTTGCCTTTGTTAGGTGCCATACAACTGGGTGAAATTATGTATTACAATAACAGCAATCCGCTCATTTCAAATTACAGAATCTAACTCATTTTTGCAATGCATTAACTACCTTTAAGTCTTTATGAAAGCTAATAATGAGCTCTAGTTAGCACCAGCTCCTCAGGGCCATTTCTGCCAACTTTACACGTGGCGCAATAATCATAGGGGCTGGGTGAGTAAATATATCATGTGCTGCACTCAGCCATACACTAACAAGGAATCAGGATGGATCACTGGTTGTGCTCAGTTGGCTGATTCTAGCCACGTCTGTGCTGAATCCCTACAGTTGGCCACGCCATCCTTGAGCAAATGAGGAGAAAAGTCAGCTTTGGTTCCTGCTCCTGAATATTATCCAGGAACAGCTGCTGGAAAATGTGTGTTTTGAATCTCTGGGTAAAAATGATTGAGTTGATGTGTGATATTAATCCCACCACCCAACCCCAATCTTGTTCTCTGTTGTGGGGGATTGGTTATAGTTCAGTAGGCTTAATTAAGTCTTCGAACTCTGAAGTAGGTTAACTTTAAGTCTTCATTGGCTCTTAGAACTATCTACAAATATACAGTGAGGGGTACATGCGAGGAGCTGTCTCCATGCTTGGGTCTACACGTGGCTCTGTCCAACACTACACTGACCCTGGGTGTGGGTCATGTGCTCTCTTACATCACTGTGTGGGCGGTACTGTACTCAATTTCACATTAACCCTATATGTGCCAGACCCTTGAACTACACCTCCCCCAAGTCATTATCCAGTGTATTTTAAGTGATTCCCGTTTACCTTATGTCTTACATTGTTGTCACCATCATACATTTACATTGTTAAAACTACATTATCATTACCCCACTTCCCCACTTCAAGTCCTTGAATTCAAAGGTTCAGGCAGTCTGGAGCCTGAGAACCCTTCCATATCCTGTTCACAGTACTGTTGGAGGACTGTTAGGGTCTGTCGTTGCTGGTTTGTTCTGTTGGTTTGGAGGTTGTTCTGGCAATTGGGTATGTTTTCATCCTTTTCTTCCATTCTTTCGTGTTGAACTGCACTTGGTCAGCTCGGCTGTTGTGCTGGTCGGGGTCAGTGGTTGCTACTCTAACTTCTTTCTTGCGGGGTGGATGAACATTGTGCTCATCTCCTTGTCATTTCTTTCTCTTCCATCGTCGAGTGGGTCGTCGTGATGTCTTCTGTGGTGGAGAATGAGCGGTCCTGTGACTAGAATGAGATTTAGTGGTACGCTCACCTCAGTGTTTCGCTGTCATCAATGGACGGCTGCTACCAGGTTCCAGCATCTTTTGTGGCTTTGGCATGCTGTCTGGGAGTTGCAGCATATGAATGCGATATTGACCTGTTGTACCATTGCCGGAGCTGGAGTTTGAGGCTCATAGGACTGCTGGTCACTCTCTTTTACATCCTCCACTGCAATTACCTCCTGAGTAATTGGTTGGTCTGACCATTGTAGGTTTTCTGGCACTTGCAACGAGAATGGACAAACCTGCTCTGGAAAAAGCTGAATTCCCAGTCAGTACACGCTTTTTTTGTTTCAGTACTCGGGAACTTGCAGTTCGGTATGATTAATGACAGTGGTTGTCTTGACATCTTCTGCTGTTTTGAGGAGGTCCAGGGCTACAAAGGCATCTCTGTTCATCAGCTCGAAAATTTGTTTGCCACCATACCTTGGTGGTTTGAAAATCATGCATATTATTGGAAGTTGGATTCCTCCAGGCCCATAGAGTGCTGTGTCCGTTGTTCAAAGCCAGAGGCCTTTTAGCCATGTTCTTTGTCTGACAGGACTGTTAACACTGGCTCCTGTGTCTAACTTAAAATTTGTTAAATGGCCATTGACTGAAATGTCTCCATTCCAAAATGAAAAATCAAGATCTTTGACCTCATCCAGAAACATGGCTGTCTCTCTTCTGGGCTTGTAGTCTCGACCTTGTGGATAATCTTTGAGCCTTCTGTGCATTTCAGAGTTTTTGCCCTGCACAGTTTGCTGTAGTGTCCAATCCTGTTGCACTGAAAGCATTGGGCTGAAATTGCAGGACATTGATCTCACCTGTAGGGGTTCTTTGCTCCACAGCGTCAGCTTGGTTGCTCTGCTGACCTTATTGGGTACAGTAATGTGCCGCCTTTCGTGACTTAGTTGTTCGTGTTTTCGCTTACCCGCGCTTTGCATTTTATACATTCCATTGCGTGAGTAATGTGCATTTGCATTTCCTTCTCCCTGTAATTGTTGCATTCCAATACCGGGATCACATGAAGTGGACAGACGCTCACGTGACTTTCTTTTACAAATGACTTTTGGCAGGTGCTGACAGTTAGTGTATTGATCCAGGCGGAAGAAGCTTCCGGACACGGAGGCAACACAGCTGCTTGTCTTCTCGCCTATGCTCTTTTTTTAAAGAAAGTGGCAATCGAGGCTGTCCTCGCATGGCTGGAACCATGTTCATTGTTCGAAATTTTGCCATTTGCAAGGTTTCATGAGAACGTAACTCCTGCGGATAGCAAGACTTGACTGTATTGCCTTCCCTGACTTAGAGTGTCTCTTTGTCTGTGTGGCTTAACTAGCTGGACTGAGGGTTGGCCTCCACACCATGTTTTATTTTCGCCCCTTAAAATGGTCTTGTGCTGCCCACTGAGTTCAGACTGTGTAACTATCTGGATTATCTTTTCCAGGGTTAAATTTTCCTTTGTTTGCAAGAGGTTAGATAGTGCATTGTCTGCTACTCCTACCACTATTCTGTCTCTGAGTTCAGATTTTAAATGTCTGTATTCACAACCTTCGGCCATCCTGTGCAATGATGAATGAATCGATTGGTCCCCCTGGCTTTTAGATTCTCTTATTGAATTTAGTTCTTTGGAGTATTTTATTGCATTTTAGATTAAAATAAGTGTTGAATGATTTGAGTACCTCTTTGAATTTTGTGGATGATTCATCATATTCCCTGCCGTACAATAATGTTGTCCACAATCAGGCCTACCAAGTAAAGCAGCGTGTTCACCTGCTCTTCTTCTGACTTTTTGTTTAAACCTGAAGTGATGCTGTCTCTTAAGAATGTTTTCCTCCAAAGACCCCAATTTTGAGATTGATCTGGGCCTTGGATTAGTCTGAATTGACTTGAAAGTTTGGAATTTAGATCCATGTTCAAAATTTTAAAAGTGTATGTTCTGCTTTAAGAGCTGTCTGAATTTCAGGATAGCATCACTGTTCACTTGGAGACAAAGGGATTTCCCACACTTCCTGGTTTTGGTGTGCTCCACGACAATGGTGATGGTGCTTGAAAAAAAAATTTCAACTATGGCTGCCTGGAACAGCTGCCTGCAGAGTTCTCCTGCTCAGCGTTTTACTTTGAAATCACAAATTTGTCGAATCCTGCCTTTCGCTTACCTTTACCTGGGTTTAAAAGTCGCATTTCTCCAGAAGTATTCAATTAATTAATTATTTGTAATTTTTTGGGGAGCAAGTTCGGACACCATGTGTTAAGGTGCCAGTTTTTTTCAAACTGCACTTCTGGCTCTGAATTATTTAAAGATTTCTCAGGACTTGCTGTATCCTGGAGTTTTAAAAGTTTTAGCTCACCCTTATTAGGTTGCTGACTCTGCTGTCTGGGACCTGAAGCTAGACTTCCAAGAAATTGGAAGAGTAAGAGATGATTACTCGAAGCCTTTATGATCCTGAGGGGTCTTTGACAGGGTGAATGTGGAGAGGATGTTTCCTCTTGTGGGAGAATCAAGAACTAGGGGCCATTGTTTAAAAATAAGAGGTTGCCCATTTAAGACAGAGCTAGATAGATTCTTGATAAATAGGGGGGTGAACAATTTATCAAGGGTAGGCGGGAGGTTACAATCAGATCAGACGTGATCTTATTGAATGGCCAAGCAGGCTCGAAGGGCCGAACGACCTACTCCTGCTCCTAATTTGTATGTTCATACACATGTTCCTTTGGAGCCTTCTGCTGCAGTGAAGAATTTTAATATCTCTGCCTTACAGCTTCTAAGCCTTTCTTTGGAGCTATGTCCTGGTGATTTTTCCTCTGCACCTTTGCTTCTGGAGCTTCTTTTCAGATCAGAATGCTTTGTTAGATTTTTTTTCTCGGTCCTCCAGCATTTTGGTTTGTCTCTGCATTTTAGTGAGGTTTTCGGTTTTTTCCATGAGCTGCCACCATGATGTGGGGTGTTGGTTACATCTCGGTAAGTTTTAATGAAGCCTTTGCAGTCTGAAGTAGGTTAACTGTAAGTCTTTATTGACTCTTAGAACTATTTACAAATATACAGTGGAGGGTACAAGCAAGGAGCTGTCTCCATCCTTGGGTTCTGCACACGGCTCTGTCCAACCCCGCACTGAGCCTGGGTGCTGGTCATGGGCTCTCTTACATCACTGTGTGGCGGTACTGTACTCATATTAACTCTGTATATGCCAGACCCTTATACTACGTATTCTACTGGTAAAGCTGTGCACAGTCACTCGGCAATGTTCCTAAAGGGCTATCAGTGCCTGTTGACTGTACAGGACTGAGAGTCAGGAACTCTAACAAAAAATTGTGGTCATCTCTATGATTTTGTATACAATGTTGAAAAGACTGATGGCATTGCATATTGGATGAACACACATACAAGATGCTGTTGATGACACATGTGAAATCACAGGCATCATATATACAGGGTAACATTGTCAAAGGTTTAGAAAAGTTCAAAAGAAAATTCAGAATGATTGGCATTTAATTCTTGTTCAGTTATTTTTTTATCATGTATTCACTGAGTAACTAAGTCATTGTTTATAATTGAGGTGATTTTTTTGGGAATTTTGGGTACAGCAATGTAGCTGTTTAGCCATTGCTGATCAACCTGACTGAATGTGAAATTGCAATTGAATTGGCTCCCATGAGAACATTTGAGTTAGGAGGGTCAAACAAATCAGTTTAGCTGTTCTCCCATAGGAAAAGTGATAATAGAATCTCTCCAAATAGTTTACATGCCTTTGCAAAATAACTGCTGTGACCAAGCTATGCATCGTTAGTACTGTAAACCCTTCAGCCTTTTCTTATTGCAGCCAAAAATGTTACATATTTTCAATAACTATGCACAGTTGTTCACTGCTTTGTCATTGCATCCTGCCCCATTTTTATTCTCTCCCAACAGCGTTTATCACCTCCAATGAAACAGACTATAGAACCTGGTACTTAGACTGTACCAATGTCTATGGTGCTAGGACTAACTCAACAGTGTATCTGTTTCCAGAATCTCAAACCACAGCCTTTTGGACTTTTTACCTTCCATGCTGCCAAGGGAAGTGTGTCACTGCGGCAGAAGCATTTGGGTAGTGCAGGAACCTAAGTCACCATTTTATCCTTAGGTGGGCATGCTGAACTCTCAGCCCACGCATAGTCCACCAATGTGAGATTCAGATGGCTGACCTGTCTGGACCCTCAAAGATTAGGGGAGTCCCGCAGCCCAAAATGCAAATTTATGAATGACTTTTATACAGTTGAATATATACTGCTGCATGTGCCCAGTCATTCCAGTGCTGTTGTCAGAGTTTTGAATCTTCCTCGCAGTGCCAAAAGGGTGAATTTGAAATACCAGCAGCTCGATTGTATTGCAAAAAATGTATCTTTGGGAAGTAGTTTAATAGTAGAAATGGAGTATTAGCAGTGACTTCAAGTAGTATCTTCAAATGTAGATACAGTATGCACACACAGCAACTTTGCCAGTCACTATTACCAATGTGGTAATATTTTTGTATAAATGTGTTCACAATTTGGTGCTTTCATAGGATTTATCAAACAAAGTATCAACTGGACTTATGTTCCACTTATTTTTGAGGTCATGAATTATGTTTTGAAGCCCCTAACTTTGGTTTACTTTCATCGGTCTTAGACCATCTTAAAACTTACTATTCCATTAATCTACTCCAACTAAGATTTTTTTGAAGTAAATACTTACAATTTCCTCAGCACAAAAAAGTATTTTGGGAAAAAATGGAAGTATCTCAGAAAACAAGGGAGTGGGTTCTTTAGGGCAATACACAATGTACAGATGACTTATTTAGAGAATTTCTTTAGGGAGTGAAAGGATAAAAGTGCTGTTTGTCCTGTGATTCTTTTATACTTGCAAATTGCTTTTTTTTCCCCCTTAAAGCAGGGGTGGGGAACCTGCTAGCACCTTGCTCAATTTAATCCAGCCCCCAGCAAGATTTCTAAAAATATATACCTATGACAGTAGCACCTTCAAAATAGCATTTATCATCATTGTTGCAAATTTGCTTTGGATAAAAGCGCAGCTAAATCACTATAACAACATTTAACAAAATAATATTCAAATTCAGCCATCGCATTAAAACAGCGAGTGAGTTGAACGTTTGTGTTCTCTCTCAGAAAAAATAAATTAAGTTGATTTTTATGTGCGTGACCTGTGACCAATTTTGTCTATGTGTAAATGGCCCATGATAAGAAAAAGGTTCTCCACCCCTGCCTGAAAAGAAGTGTAAAGGAAAGTACAGTGGTTAAAATACCATCTCCCCCTTCTAGTTTGCAAAAGTGGGTAGGAAGAATCTTGTTACTACCTCCTACCTTGCAGGATTCCAGCCATTTCAGTTCAAAGCTGCTCAACTCTTGTCAGCTTTGTCAGTCTTCATGGAGTTCAGCACTGATCAATATCCTGTTTAGTACTGGATGCTGATCTGGAGGCAATAAAGGCTGGAAAATTGGGTGCTAATTATGTTCTTCTGTTTACTCAGCCATTCTCTGATGCCTTCTGATGGTAAGAATCACTGAAAAAAATGTCAATCACTGATCTAACTAGGGGGGAGTTCCTAAGGGCCTATCACTAAGTAGTGCTCCAATAAGTTTGAGACCTGAAATGGTAGGTCCTTGAAGAAGGCTGCAATTAATAGTTTTTAAAAATTCTTTCTGGATATTAGATCCTAATTAAAGAGGACAGATACATCTGTTTTTTAATAGTTAATGTTGAAAAATATTTTTGATCTGTATCAAGTAGGTAAATTTTCTTAGTGAAGTTCAATCATCACATGAAAAGAGGGTAATAGCTGACATATGGAGGAAAGTCAAGTTGTAAGAAGTCCATGTTGGGTAACTCTCCCATGTAACCTTGCTGTGGGTGTATTGTAATTGAGGAAGACAGAAAAATGACATCCAGCATTTTTCAGTTGTACAAAACAAGCTCCGTTTTTATGTTCTTACATTCTGTCAGTATCAAATCAGGCTAAAAAAAGATGCACGGACTGACAATGGGCTTTATACGTAGAAGAGTTACTAAACATTGCAGAGTACTAACTTTGCTGGTACTGAGATATTAATTTGCTTGGGGGATTTTGAACTACTGTCTGCATTCTGGGAAGTATCCTTTTTCCAGCTCAAGTTTCAGAAAAGATGTGATAAACATCTGGTAGTTTAGAATTAAAACCAGGGGTACCAGTCAAAGCCCACAGCCTCAGATATCAGACAATTAGATAGACTCTGGAACTACAATGGTGATGATAATGTACAAGTTGCAAATGCCACCAACCTTTGACAATATCAAACATCTCCTTGGTGAGAGTAATAGTGGCTCCTACCATAAGCTCTGTGGTAGATATTCCTAGATTTGAAGGAAACCAATTGAGACAGTATAAATAAGATTGCACGTGGGTATCAATGTTAATTGACATCTGGTCATTAATTGAAATCAATTCAGAGTCTTTACTTGCAGAGTAATAATCCTGCCGCAGCATTGAGAATCCAGATACTTTGCTATTTTTATCTTAAATGACAAGAGTCAGTGAAGCCTCATAACCCTTGTTTATGGTGATGAACAGGGAAAATTAAATTACATTTGATTTTTAAAAATTAGTTCATGGGATGTGGGCATCACTGGCTGGGCTAGAATTTATTGCCCATTCCTAGTTGCCCTTGAGAAGGTGGTGGCGAGCTGTCTTCTTGAACTGCTGTAGTCCATGTGGTGTAGGTGAACCCATAGTGCTGTTAGGGAGGGAGTTCCAGGATTTTGACTGCATGACAGTGAAGGAACGGTGATATATTTCCAAGTCAGGATGGTATGTGTCTTGGAGGGGAACTTGCAGCTGGTGGTGTTCCAATGCATCTGCTGCCCTTGTCCTCCTAGGCGGTAGAGGTCATGGGTTTGGAAAGTGCTGTCGAAGGAGGCTTGGTGAGTTGTTGCAGTGCAGCTGTATATGGTATATGCTGTTGCCACAGTGTGTCGGTGATGGAGGGAGTGAATGTTTAAGGTGGTGGATGGGGTGCCAATCAAGCAGCTGCTTTGTCCTGAATGATTATAGTAACCATGGGGCTCCAAAGTGGGCCATTAATAAACAAGTTACCCAGAATACTTTCAAGATGTAGTTCTTTGTAATGCATTAGAATGACCAGAGTTTTGAAGACCGGAGCTTCATTCTATTCCTTCTGTATGAATGAAATATTGAATCCTTCTGCAGTTTTAAAAAAAATTAACTGTGAACATTTTGACCATGCATTGAATTTAGGCGATCACATGCAAGAAATCCAGAGGCAACATGGTTTTATTGGAAGCTTGGTTATCACAGGACAAATGACCACTTTTGAAGTGGTATAATACTCCTGCCCTTAAAAAAACACCTTTTCAGCAACTTAGTCCATGTCGTACTATGCATAGGAAAGACATGTATATTACCAAAATTGAAGAAGCTATGTCAGGAGTGTGATTCCTTCACTGTCACGCAGTCAAAATCCAAAATCCTGGAACTCCCTTCCTAACAGCACTGTGGGTTTACCTACACCACATGGAATGCTCTCTACTTGCCTGGATGAGTGCAGCTCCAACAATACTCAAGAAGCTTAACACCATTCAGAACAGAATAGCCTGCTTGATCAGCAGCCCATCGGCTACCTTAACCATTCAGTCCCTCCGCCACCAGTGCACAGTGGCAGTAGTGTGTGCCATCTGCAAGATGGATTGTATTAACTCACCAAGGCTCTTTCAATAGCACCTTCTAAACCTGCACCTTCTACCACATTGAAGGGCAAGGGCAGCAGATGCATGCGAGTACTACCATCTACAAGCCCCCTTCCAAATCATACATCATCCTGACTTTGAACTATGGGTGGAATTTTCTGAGCCCGCTGGCGGTGGGCGTGATAGGTGGCACGCGCGGAAAATATGGGACCCACTTCACGACGGCGTGAAGGCAGGTTGCAATCTCCCGCTCAGCCATTTTTCCCGTCATCAGTCGGCAGAGAGCTAATTGTAATACATCAACATATAATTAAAAGGCCACCCCCCCCCAGGCTCTTGGAACCCCGCCGTATCATCCGTCCACATCGGCGGGAAAGCACGCCGACGTGTTTCACAACAGCACGCAGGTGACGTGAACTTGGCGGCCTTCACTTTGGGTGAATTGAAGTGAGTGAGCAGCAACCCAACTTCACAGCCTGCCCATTGTTTACAGGCCTCAGGGGCACCGGGGGTCAGGGGCAACTGATGCCTGGCCCCGGAGGCGACTGCTGGGGGTGGGGGGGGGATGGCGGGGTGGGGGGTGGTGTCCGAGCTGCAGTCTTTTTGCCTTTGCTGACCATGTCTCCCGGACAGCTGTGGTGAGCAGGTGGCAATGGGCGCTTTGCTGGTGCCTGCCTTTTAAAGATGGTAGCCGGCGTGATGCTACAACGGAGTGATGTCGAGCAGGTGAATGAGAGCCCGCCCGCCATAGAAACGGCGTGTTTCCCAAGAATGCATAAGTAATGAGGTGGGCTCGGGAAGATACGGCATGAAAACCCGACATTTTCATTGGCGGGTAGGACTTCATTTTACCCACCCACTACCGTTCTTAGTGCAATTCTGGGAAAATTCCACCCTATATCACTGCTACGTCACTGTCACTCAGTTAAAACCCTGAAGCTCCCTTCCTAACAGCACTGTGGGTGTACCTACACCACATGGCCTGCATCGATCCAAGAAGGCAGGTCACCATCTTCTCTAAGGCAATTAGGGGTGGACAATAAATGCCAGCCTTGCGTGCTATGCTCGCATCCCAAGCATGAATTAAAAACAACACTATAGTATATATCATTGCAGTTTTACTTGGAACATTTAGAGGTACAGAATGTTCTACATGTAAATTTTAAGGAGTTTTCAAAGTATTCCTGAGAATGGTGTCTGAATTAAAATAGAATGGTCAAGCTCAGTTCAATTGAAATGCATCTTATTTTTTGTGGCTCCAACATTTAGGTTTCAGTCAGTCTGGACCTACCAGCAGCAATTATGTGGCAAATGGCCCAGTTCTTTGCCTTTTTTTAAAAAGAGCATATTTATTGCACAAATAAGCTTGGATGCTGTGAAGTTAGGTGTACAGGCAAAGTGTCAACTGAAACTCTCGGGCGTTCTTAATGTGAAAAAGAACTACTGCATTCTCTAATGCATCAGACCAATGTCATTCCTAAATCATAATTGAAAAGAAAAATAGGTTTTGTATTTTAAAGAAAAGGGTAAGTGATTAATCTATTTTATGACTTGTCTTTTGTACTTAACCTGTGTGTGTACAGTGCTTTTGGGATGCAAACTTTGAAGTAGGATGAAACTAGACTCTCAGTTTTGTTCCATTCTCCGGATTATTATGACCAGTTTAGCACATACTGATTGAAACACTGTTTATCAAATTCTGTTTTTGATACTAATGCTGTAAAATTGTAAGTAACGTTCCTTGAGGATGAGCAACATTTCTAACATTTGTTTACTAAAACATACTCATTTGTTGATAAGTTGATTGTTAATGATAAGCAGTCTGAGGTTTCATTTTGTTTCCGTTTTTGGTTTGAACACTGCAGGTCAAAAGAATATATTTTTGGTCTAAATAAAAATCACAAGGCTTAAACAGTATGAAATAATGTCATTGCAACAGTCTTTTGTTATTTGTTTATCTGAAACAAGTCTTACTTTATCAGGAATACAAAAATAATAAAGAATTATATTTGCGTGACAAGGATCCTGAAAGTGATTTGTTGAGGTGTTCGGGTGGTGTAAACTGTAAAAGCAAATGTTGAGCGGTGTAGATACATCTCAAAACATCACAATCTTGAAAATGAGGTTTGAAACAACTCACTGGTATCGGTTGTTATTTCAATTCTAATTTTTTTTATGTAGGTATTTTAACGTGTTTTTAGTCAATTTGACTCCAGGAAGAGGATGCTGATTTGTACTTTATATCCGTGATATGTGATAATGTTCACACAAGAGGTTTAATCAGCAATCTGCGATTGATCATTGAGAAATTCAATTTCCACAATATAGAGTATTATATCTATAGCTAGGTTATATCATGATGGACCACCTGTCTCTCTGACTGTGTCATCAGTATTGTCGATTGAGCAGCTAGGACATGTAGTTAATAATGTAGCTAAAGGTGTAGTTTTTAAACCTTACCTTAGTGTCCAAAGACCATGCAAGTATAATAATGTTCAATGATGTTTGCCACTACTCTGCTGTAACAAATAAATATGTTGGAGACTAGAATTACTATATTAATGAAAAGGTACAGTGCAGCTTTTCGTCTATCACCAGAGGGGCTAGAAAATAGGATTTAATCGCAGCATAAAATGTGGGTGGAAGATTACATTGCAGTGCAGCCAGGAGTTCATTTAGTAACATATAAAAGTAACAGTAATAGCACTGAATGCAAAGGCTAGTCTGCTGAATACAAACAAAGTATTGAGAGTGCTGTTATGCCTCATAGAGCTGGCGCTGGTAGTAATGCACTGATAAATGTGCTGATAAACCAACGAGAAAGAAACGCTGCCACAAAGCCTGTCACGGACTAAGGAAGTGTCCAGTTAGAGTAAATTTCATTGCGTGGTCAAATACAATGAAATTAAGCATAATTTGCTGAAGTGAAATGGCAGTGAGAAGACTTGAAAATGCTCCTGGGAGCAGCAAGCGATCAATTTGCAGTGCATTCACTGGAGGAACTGAAGTAAGCACAGTCAATAGATGTAGGCATGTCTGCTTCAGGAACCTTGCATTTCAACAGACTGGTGTTATAGCACCAGTAATGGTAGACCAAGAATTATGCTGTGCTTTACAGTATAAAAGAGACAACCGGTTTCCATTTGCAGGGGTTGTGTAACAAAGCCAAGAGAAGCTACCCTGATTGTGTATATACTTTGAAAAAACTACTTGATCTAAGTGTGTGTTTGTTTTTAACTGTGTTCAGTTTAAAAAAACAAATATCACATGGGTAGCAAGATTATTCATACATACCTCTCCAATGATTTAAACTAAGTTAAATATTTTGCACATTATTGCTCCAATATTTATCATAGAGTGAACATCCAGCTAACAGCTTATATGGGTATCTGAATATTATGCATATTAACAGTTTATTTTACGACTGCGTGTTGCAGGAAAAAGTAGTATCTGATATTACAGTACATTACTTTATTTCTCAAAGGCTTACCACCATATTAAGTTACTCACAAGATCCATTATACCGTTATGTTGTATACCATAAAACTGTTAATGCCCCCTTTCAGTCACAAGGTAGTCTTTTCAAATTCAAATGACTTTGGGAGAAGCTTCAAGTCAAATGAACCACAACACAGTAAAAAATTAAAAAATTATAAAAATGAAATGCCTATATCTTCTCTAGCGGTTTGATATTACCTGAATAACTCAGTGGGGTTACTGGCTTGTAACTCGCTATTCATTATCCTTCACTTAAGAACAAAATGCAGCTGATATACTATAAAAATTTAATGATAAATCGAAAATAAATAATTCTGGAATTCTGAAGTAAAAGCAAAAATACTGGAAATGAAGAGCAAGTTGATCAGCATCTGAAAGAACAGTCAGTTGTGACCTTTCAAAACTAAGGAGGTGTCACACCCGGAATGTTAACCCTCCCTTTCTTTTTCAGATGCTAATCAACCTGTTAAGCATTTCATGTTTTCAAGTACTTATTGTGCTTTTTCCTTTTTGTATTGAAACTACTGTATTTTTCATTACAAATATAAAGACATAAAAGTTTAGTTCCATATTAAACTTTATCTAAGTCTTAAATTCCCATTATGCTTATCTCAGATATGTACATGACAGCTCTCTTTGCATTTGTGCTGAGGTCAAACTCAATTTTAGGAAAATGCAATGCTTCTTTTCCTCAGCATTCTGCTCTGGTGCAACATAATAGATCAACCGTTGAAGTGTGAGCAATGCGCGTACTTCTGTAGCCCTGTGAATAATATCTGCAACTGATTATGAATTCATATCGTTTAGCTAAGGATTGAAGGATCACCCATGATCTTGGTTACAGATTGAAGAAAGATATAAGTAAAGAGCTGATACTAAGAAGGCTATATGTGATGAGAGACTGGTAACTGGATGAGGACTTCAAGGGGGATTACTGCCACATCGTAATTAGTTTGATATACTGTAGATGTTGACATGTAAGTCAACGTTTGAAACCTCAAATAATCCCTTCAAAAATAGGCGTTGACTTATACACCCTGTATAAATGTGTACCACTAGTGTGGGTGGGTGCCATTTTGAAATGTCATCAGCATCTGACACAAAAAGTGGGCATGTCTTAAACTCTGTGCATCCTGGATCGTCTGCTTGATCCTTTGCGACCAGTTATAAGGCACCAGTAAGTAAAATATGCATTTATGGGGTGAAAAATTGAGACTAACTATTAATGCAAGTATACCATGTCGTGACTGAAAAGGAGGGTCAACTTATAGCTGAGTGTATGCAAAAACATTAATGGGCCAGAACTTCCGTGGAGTGGCAAGCACTGTCAGACTGCCACTCCGCTCCTTTTTACTTATCCAGGTTGGGAGCTGCACATTTTTTTGCCCTATCTTCAGTCCTGGACCTGATGAGAAATGTGCAGCGCAGCAGCTTCGGACTCCTTCCTAGATTCGGCCACACCTTTTTTACAGCACCAGCTGCTGTAAAGCAGATAAGTTTAAAAGTCTCAGCCACTTTGAGAAGCCAGGGAGAAGTTAAGTGTGTAAGGTATGTGAGTGAGGGGTTAGGATGTTCAGTAGGGGAGGACAGGGTGGGGTGGGGTGTTGGGGGGTTGATGATCAGGGGCTTGGGTGTATGGTTGGGAGGGTGAGGTTGATGGAGTGGTCGGGCTTGGGGGGGGTGGTCGGGTCAGGAGGGTGGCTGGGGGGTTTAGTGGGCCATCGGGGTTGGGGGGGGGTGTCACTAGTATAGTTACCCAGGAGTTAGAAGTGGTTTTAATCCTTCTAACCTTTCCTTGGTAACTATTCTGCTAAGAGAATCAGACCATCTAAAATCTCTGATTTCAATCAGAGTATTGGATGATGGTTCCTAGTGCAGCGTAATTACCCATCGGAAATTTAAACTTCCCGTGCAATTCCCATGCAGTCTTTTTTGGGAAAAATACTAAGGCAATGCAACTTAGTTGAATTACCTACCTGTATCTTGGCTTACACATTTTGATAAGGTGCTGGAGAGTACCCAGCTCCAATCGAACCATTTTCTAGCATGGTATGAATAATTTTAAGAATGTGGGGAGGAAATTGCTAAAATAATTTTTTAAGGCTCAAGTGTAAGTTTCTAACAAGCTCCAGTTCTAAACCTCAACCATAATTCTACAGTAAATTACTTATATGAAATAATATCTTCTAGTACATTCCCACCCTAAACTAGGACATAAAATTTATCCATAGCGTAATGCTTTATTAATTAAAGTTTCCTCTTCCATTTGACTGCCGCACACGATCTGTTTTGGTAAAAGAACCAATGGAGAAAGTGCTTCATCTTTCTTCCTCATAATGATAAGTTATCAAAGCACAAGTTTTTCAGGTTACTGAGTTGTAAATCTGTTTCTCTGTGCTGCAAAAAAGGGTCAATACTAAAAACTTCAAACAAAATACTTGGCCATGACATTCATGCAACAAGTTACTTTTAAATTTCCTGGTTGCTCAGGCATGCAACGTTTAACTGAGAGTTTATACAGTACCTGAAAACCCTTTCTTTCAAGGAACCAGAATTATTACTAAATTTTTTTATGTTTAGTTCAAGTGAACTCAGTTAGCAATTTTGCAGGCACAACCATTCTTATTCAAATCTCAATATATATTATGATAACTGATTTTATTAAGAGTAGCCTAGGTGTGCACAGTCCCATTACTCTTTTCTCAGGGCATATAGGGATGGACAATAAATGCAGAATTACCAGCATTGCCTACTTCCCAAGAATAAATGCCTGCTTTTTCTTTATACTTTCTTGAGCAAGCCATCATAAATTGATAAGCATCATTACTTTAGTAACCATTTATTACTTTAAGGAATGTACAAGGATTTGGCAAAAAGAATCCTTACTCCCTCCCCAAATTCAAAAGAAGAGATTTATGGAGTTTTCAAAGAAGTATACAGCCATTATTACTTTCTATTTTGTGTTTCACTGTCAAATGGAGGTCACTTTTTCCATACGTTGACCCATTTGCTTTATAAACCATTTTGCAGTGTGCTGGGTGTAACTGATCTTATCTTTTAGATTCAAAGGCAGCATTTCATTTGCAATTCTAAACAGGAGTTGCCATTTTACATTGCAGGTCACTGAAGGTGATAGTTATTTCTGTTTTTTTCTGAAGGGTTGTACTAGTTCTTTAGTGGTTGTGGTTCACTTCATTGCCTGCGGTATTCAATAAAGGAAGGATTTTTCATTCAGCAGGGTGGTCAGCACAGTAGTAGCTCACAGCCAAACGTTAATCACTAAAGAATTGTCTATTGCTTGCTCAAAAACTGCTGAGTTTCACCTGTGTATTTTGTTTGTGATTAGACTTCACTGCCATCAGGATAATGCAAGCTGAGATGTGGCATTTCAGCTGTGTATTCCAGTCAAAATAGGTTGAGTCAGGCAACATCTTAAACAATTGTTTTCTGAGACCAATTTTAAGTATATTGAGCAACGTTGAACTATGTATATTAAATGTTTTACCATGGCAGTGCTTGTGTTGACATGAAGTAAAGCACTGAAACAATTGGGTAATAAAACCCTTCGTACACACATGCAATTGAAGTTCATAATTGCTGGTAGATCCTGTGTGTTTTTTTTACTTTCTTAATGAAAATTAATATTGGGCTTATGGATGTCACTGTCCAAGCTAACAGTGATAGTCGTATCCACAGCGGAAAGAACATTTAAGCAGAGGCACCTGAAGGACATAATGAAAATTCGCAAACCAGTAATCTGAGTGAGTATACAAAGGTTTTACAATCACAGCATTATTGTTTCAACTGTAAGTGAACATATCAATGTGTACTAGTTTGTTTTCTGCTGCTCTGTCAGCTGTGGCTCAGTTCATAGCACCCTCGCCTTTGAATCAGAGGGTTGTGGGTTCGTGTCCCACTCCCGGAAACCAAGAACTGTGATTGTACTCAAAAGAGTTGCAATCTGTGACTGTTGATAACTCGAAAGAACATTATTTCTTTAACCATTTAGAAGTGTGGGCACTTCATAACATTCCTGGCATAGCTGATGTTGATGAATAACTTCACACTTTGTTTTCTTTCATACTATGCAGTGAGGAAGGTATAAGATTATGATTTTGATTTAAATTTTTAAAAAGCTGGCCCTGTGGTTAGACTTTCATAACCTGTCCCAATCTGGATACACCAAGTTGGGACTTAGTATGCAAGTATTAGTTTCTACCTGTGTTGCATACTTAAATACCTTGTTGTTACCATATACTTTAAGATATGAAAGCATTAAAGGAAAATACTTCACTAAGCTATGGTGGCTTACCATCAGGTGTATAACCTGTGAAGCTGAAATGATTTGCAGGCCTGACTCTTGGCTTCATAAAGTTGATTCCCATTATGTGTCGTGCTTATGCCACATCTTTAGTGATTTTCACAATTCTTTTCAAAACTGAGGCAATATGAAAACTGTGAAACTACTATTGCTGATATTAACAAACATTTGTTCACGTTACATTCTACTGTTACTGTTATAATTCCACTAGGTTAACACCTCAGCAAAAATAGTGGATAACAGAATGCCATACAAAC
The DNA here is from genome assembly GCF_964194155.1 of Cetorhinus maximus. Lineage (NCBI taxonomy): Eukaryota > Metazoa > Chordata > Chondrichthyes > Lamniformes > Cetorhinidae > Cetorhinus > Cetorhinus maximus. The sequence continues at coordinate 8,777,080 of NC_135890.1, forward strand.
ACATTAAACTCATGGGCCAGAATTTTGACATTGGCGTGCGGGGGTGGGCCCGACACGTTGACGTGTAAAATGACACATGGTGACGTTGGGCGTGCGTCCTGATGTCATCACGCTTCATTTAGATATTACATTCGGCCTATGAAGGCTATTAAAAAACCAATTAAAGTAGTTATCAACGCTGCCCGTCCAACCTTAAGGTTGGCGGGCAGGTGAAGAGCCCAAGCGGCCTTCGCGTTTTTCAGGAAACCCCATCTACGGGCAGCGACTGGCTCCGTGCCCACTCCCGACCAGCCTGCCCGACATGCAGAAAATTCTCCCCATGGATCAATAATGATTTCTAGGGTAATCTATTTTCTGGGTACTTTGCATAATAGCAAGCTACTGCATGTTCTTGATGCAAGGCTCCTACACAGATGGGATCACATGAGATTTCATGAGTTCAGCGTTGAAATAACCTCTCTGGTTTACAATGCACATTGGCAGCAAATGGTTAAAATGTTCCCTTTTTTCTTATCAGTTATATTCAGGAACAGATTAAATAATTGTCTCTGGTGTAAATTGTTGGTTTGAGAGAAGATAGTTTAAAGCTGCTGTCAATTTTTACGTACAAGTTTTCACAATATGGTGCGTTGAGCAATTTTGGGAGTCAAAAATGTGAACATCTTATCAAAGACAGATTGTAGAAAGCAACCCACTCCAATTCACTCTGCCATTGAACTGCATTGGGTATTGTTTTAAATGTACAGTATAAAAACACATAAAAGTCATAACACGTTGTGTTGCGGAATTTCACAAGCTGATGCAGTCGATTCCTTCTTGTCCCCTAGGAAATGTTTGAAAAAGTTATTTTAGCTCTCCTGATGGCCCAGTTAGTGCATTGCAGAGAGGCACTAGATAATTTGAAAAAAATAATTTATTACTGTAATAGCAATCTTTAGGAAATAGATTAACTGTGGCTGGTGTAAAATAGAGCTCATAGTTTAATAGGCCATTGTTACTGAGTGTGCATATGATAAATGATCTAAGTTTTTTTATTGGTCAATCACTTAACAATAATAGAAAATGATTTAAATTTTTCATTATTTTCTTATATGTTCATTTAAGTGGAATTGAATGTAGATACAGTGGCTCAGCAAAGTAATTGTTTGTCTTCGCTTTCATTTTTTTCTTTAATCACATCAGTCTGTATGTTTTACTTGTTTGGCAATCTCTCTATCCTATTTCTTTCAGTATTCTCCCTTCTTTTCGTGCTTGCATCCCCTCGCCTTTCTTTTCTCTTTCCATGTTCTATTCCATATATTATGTTTACAATGAGATCTAGAGTAACTTGATAGGTTTACAACTACAATGTGAAGTTCACATCGTTTACAGTGCTAGATCTCAAACCATCTTAAAATTTGTGAGGTCTCTGCATTATGCTTATTGCTGGAAGACTGAATTTACATACTGGGTTTCACGTTTTTATTACACCTTTTGATTTTTTCAATAAGAAAAAGCCTTTCCAGGCCAATATTTCAACCCAAAGTTTTGAGTTGTGTCCCACTGTTTGTTCTATCATGCTCCACAGTTGTGTTGCGCTGAATGTGATTGAAGTGAAGTTCCACTGTGTGTTATATCATGAAATATTTCTACATTGTATTTTATTCGCATGGAATTGTATACAGTTCTGTGCACTCGAGGCTAATATGGAGCCCCTAAAGGATTTTCTTTTGACTTGATGTGTAGCAATATTCAGTTACTGTTTGGAATTAAAAATTAGGTTAAGATGGCCCACCTGTTTATGTCACTGCCTGTGGACAGAAGTCCAGAAGGTCATGATTGTTTGGTCAAATAAATCAAGCTTGTCAAATGATAATATATCCCTGACACTGCAGGAAGAATCTTAACTTAGCATCAGTGATTGCTGTAATCACAGGTAGTAGGTAGTTAGGCAAGACAGAATTTCCAGAGGTTTTGCTTCAGGTGTGACTTGCTATTGTTCCACACAGCAATGGTGCTGCTATCCACAGTCCTGTCCATTTAAGTGACAAGAATAACGGCTGTAATTACCTGTATGTTTTTAAAGAGGTTGGCCTTTGCTATTTTTGTTAATGACCTAGTTGTGGATATTGGTGGCGGGGGTAGGGGATGATCCGTAAGTTTGCATATGACACCAAGCTTTTTTCAAGTGTTAAAACTGCGGATGATGCTGAACTACTGTGAGCAGATTTCAGTGTGTTGGAGAAACGGGCTTATGTTTGGCAAATTATGTTTAACTTGGGTTTAGTGATATGCAAGTGGGTACGTCACATCATGGAACTGAGTTAAAGCTAGTGGTGAAAGAGAGGGATCTGGGTATTATAGTGGATCTCTCTCTAAAGATTCATGACCAATGCTGTGAAGCTATAGTTCAAGCAAGCTAGATTGTGTTAATGAGACAATTGACCATAAAATAAAGCATACCACAGTTCTGATGAAATATCACAAACCTGAAACGTTAACTCTGTTTCACTCTCAACAGGTGCTTCCTGACCTCCTGGGTATTTCCAGCATTTTCTATTTCCATTTTAGAGTTCCAGCATCCAGAGTATTTTGCTTTTGCATACCATTTTGTCTCAGTTCATGACCTTAGATGTGCTTCATTCCCAATGCTTTGTTGTAGTTTTGGTCTCTTCATGTAGTGAGGGATGTTGAGGCATTTCTAGGGTGAAGAGGAGGGCCACAAGATTTATTTTCAATTTAGAACACCTTAGTTACCCAGATATACTCAAAAGGGCTAGTTCTGTGTGTTCTAGAAAAGTGTAAACTGCGTGTCAATTTCTGATAAAAATAGTGAAGGCACTCAAATGTGTTTATGTGGACCAATTATTTTAACTGGATAGGTTAAGGAGACCAGGCATCAAGTTTAAAAATAGCATAATGACAGAGCTGGGATGGATGTTAAGCAGTTCTGCTTTTGCCAGAAAATAGTCGACCTATGAAAACAAGTTACTGGCTCATACAGTGAACATTGCTTTGCTATATTCCTTCAGGAGAGAACTGAGCATATTTTTGGCTGGGGTGAAGATCACCTTTACTCTGTAACCAGCCAAGTGGCTAGTTTTTGTGCTGTAAATTCTTTGTGACCTGATTTCCTGAACCAGTTTTGATTACTTAAAGGGTCAGAGAGAATTTTCATGTTTCCCTCTACCTTCCTTCCCCATTGACCTGAGTCTCCCAGGAAATTATCAAGCCCTGTGTGGGTACTGAGCATTTGTTTTGTGATGCATAAGGCATTGTGACAATATGGAAAAGACCAGTGGGTCTTTTTCTCTGTGTAATTTTTGTATGTTTGTATTTCAAAGCAAATTAAGGCTTTATAGACTTATTCGGGTAGCAGCTCTACTTAAGTTCTACTTGACTTAGTTCAGTCTTTTTGATGTGTCACAAGCATGAGTCATATATCCATGGATCAATGGGTTGCACATACATAAAATATTATCAGAAGCTATCAGTTTGGACATTGTAGAAAAAAGAATTCTAAAAGCCAGAAAATATGTTGTTACTTTTTTGTTAGAAAACAAAGGGTATGATAATACAAAGTTATTTTCCTGTTTTTGCTGTTTTCTAATAAATGCAATTTGAAGTTTTAGCCTGAACTATGTGGTCTGACAGCATATTGCTTATTCACCTATCAAAGATAAGAAACTTTTTCAACTTTGTGAAATAGACTTGCCTTTATTTGTGACAATGCATATTTCTAATTCTTTTTTGAGGAAATAGTAAAGGGTGACATGGTAATAGAGGCATTTATACAGTTTTTTTTACTTAGCTACATATTGAAATGGGAAAGTGCTTAAGCAGTTATCAAGCATCGCTCGCAAGGAGGGCGGAAGGAAGTAAAATTACCAATAGTCAAACACTTGTGCACCTCCATAAGACGATAAAACCATAAAACCATTCGGCCCTTCAAGTCTGTTCTGCCATTCAATGAGATCATGGCTGATCTGAAAATCCTCAACTCCACTTTCCTACCTTTTCCCCATAGCCCTTGATTCCCTTACTGATGAAAAATCTGTCTATCTCAACCTTGAATATACTTAACAACGCAGCCTCTACAGCCCTCTGCAGTAAAGAATTCCACAGATTGACTGACTGTGGAGTAGAAATTGCTCCTCATCTCTGCCTTAAATGGGCAACCCCTTACTCTGAGATTATGCCCTCTGGTCCTAGACTCTCCCACAAGGAGAAACAACCTCTCAGCATCTACCCTGTCAAGCCCTCTAAGAATCTTATATGTTTCAATAAGGTCAACTGTCAAATGAGTACAGGTCCAACTTACTCAATCTCTCATAAGAAAATCCCTCCATACCCGGTATCAACCTAGTGAACCTTTTCTGGGCTGCCTCCAATTCCAGTATATCTTTCCATAGATGAGGGGACCAAAACTATTCACAGCATTCTAAGTGTGTGGTCTAACTAGTGCCTTGTATAGTTTCAGCAAGACTTCCCTATTTTTATACTCCATTCCCTTTGAAATAAAGGCCAACATTCCATTTGCCTTCCCTATTACCTTCTGAACTTGTATGCTAGCTTTTTGTGATTCATGCACAATGACCCCCAAATCCTTCTGTGCTGCAGCTTTCTCCAGTCTTTCTCCATTTAAATAATATTCAACTCCTCTATTCTTCCTGCCAAAGTGCATGACCTCACATTTTCCCACATTATATTCCACTTGCCAAGTTTTTGCCCACTTGCTTAACCTGTCTGAATCCCTCTGTAGACGCTTTGTGTCACTTTCATCACTTGCCTTCCCACCTATTTTTGTGTCATCCACAAACTTGGCGATAGTGCATTCATTTCCCTCATCCAAGGCAATATATATTGTAAATAATTGTGGCCCTAGCACTGATCCCTGTGGCACTCCACTAGTTACAGGTTGCTATTCTAAAAATGTCCCCCTTATCCCAACTCTGTCTTCAATTAGTTTGTCAATCCTCTATCCATGCTAACATACTACCCCCAACACCATGGGCTCTTATCTTAATAAGTAGTCATATGTGTGCTACCTTATCGAACACCTTTTGGAAATCCAAATATATTACATCTACTGGTTCCCCTTTATCTAACTTGCTTGTCACCTCCTCAAAGAATTCTAATAAATTTGTCAGGTATGATTTCCCCTTCATGAAGCCATGCTGACTCTGCTTGATTATATTATGCATTTCTAAATGCTCTGCTATTACCAACTGTTACATTGGCAGAAATTTGACAGTAGGTTTTCCTTTTTTTTGGTCAGAAAAACGCAGGGTCTGTTGAGATGAAGGTATAAAGGCATCCTTGCAAAAAGGGCAGAAAGTTCATCCCTACCGTTGAAATCATCATGATCTACAGTACTAGTTAACTTTTAATGGTTCTCAGAATGTAAAGATACCTTCACTCCCCATTGGGCTCCGTGTTAATAGGAGACTGATGATGTGCAATAGCATTGGCTGTGATTTGGGGTTAAAAGTTGAGCCTGCAAGGGTAAGACGCAAGAAATGGGAATTGACATCTGATTGCTAATTTTTCATTCAGAGTAGCTGATGATTTTTGCTGTCTGTAAATCCTAAAATTGGCTTATGATCAATTTTACTTAATAATTGTATGGAGCTTTCTCATTTTAATTCTATAAACTCTGACCTTTCTTGGCGATAGTCTGAAGATGCTAATTTTGGTTTCTTTTCATTCCTTAAATAGTCAGTACTGCAAAAGCATTACCAAGTGTTGATTGGTATAAAAGATTGCTATAACTTGAGAGATTCTTTGATAGACTACTTTCACTTTTTTATGTTTTAATGGGATTATACAAAAAGGGCTTGTTGCACTCCTCTGTAATATTTTATAATATTTGCCTCTGGCATTTGTAACATGTAGACACGCAGTTAAAAATTTATATTTTTGTTTCAATGTATATTCAGTTAATGCCTCTAATGCCTTTTCTTCAATGTAAACTTTTATACTAATGACTCCTGTTCCCTGTTGTAAAGTAAAATATTTGTGCTCAGCTGTTCTTGTGTAAATACTGGGAGAATTGTTTTACTGAGTGAATTTGTTCACAGTGAAAATCTGGATTTTAACCCCTTCAGTACTCTGTTACATTTGGTCTGTATTTCAAAAGTGAGTATTATTATCAGCACCACTTTTTGATAAAAAAAGTTACAATAATCTCTCATGATTTTTCTGATCTTTGGTATACACAGTAAATGTTGATGATCTAATCTGGAAAATGGACTTGGCAGAATTACTGAGCTTGACAACATGAGGGGACTGAATTAACATTGCTCGATACCTTTATTTACCCTTGTGTTTCAGTGATCTTGTCATTTCAGCAGCATATGTTAATTTAGCTCCCTTACAGTCCTGGACGAAGCCCTTAAAAGCAGCTCCTTCTGCATCAACAGTCACTGACATGCCGATGCAGAAACTTGTTCAGCAAGAATAAATTTCCTGAGTTTTCATTTCTAGACGATGGATATAGAATAAAAACAGAAATAGCTGTAAGAGTTCACTGGTAGCAGGAGAAGGGGATCCCATGCATTCCTCTGACAACTTCCCTTTCCTGTTTTTTTCCACTAAAAACAAATCACTGCTACAATTACGTTGTACAATTATAAAAATCTTAGCTGCTATCATGCATGATGGAGCCAAATAGTTTACTTTTCAGTAATTCAAGTTATTTTCTGTACCACAATAATGCTTACATGAGAAAATATTAGTGAATTAAAGGTCAGAGTATTTATTTTGATGGCAATCTCTTTCCCCATTTCTTCCTTCCTTCTGTCTCTGCCAGTCTTTCCTGGAGACCATTGTCATGTCATTTTGTGCATTACTCTTCATCACTGTCTTCTCCTCTTCCATTGTTCTCGCTTTCACTTCGATAAAAGTTGAATCTCTGCAGCTACACATTGGTCAATGCTTTAAAACAACTGCATCCCAAACCACCTTGGCTATCTTAATGTTCACCCACTCCATTTCTATAATATGCTGACTTTAATGAATAAAAACTAAACCATGTTAGTTTTTAAAGCAGTTATGATGTTTAAAGGTTTGATAGAGCAAATAAAATGTTTAAATGAGAACCATAAAAGTATACTTAAGACTTGTACCTTTTATTTGCAATTTATTTCACTGCCATCAATGAATTGACCAAGGCCCATGCTGCAGGAAACCACCAGACACGAAAAGAGTGAATAAGGCAATAAGATAAATCCGATGAGTGATTAGGTGACACCAAGATTGAATTTAATATCCTGAAGATTGTCAGAATACTGAGTTAACAGCAAGCATGAGCTGATGGTAATGGCCCAACTCTTCAAAATGGGCTTTCTGTATGCTTAATAAATGTTTCAGTTAATAGGTATTTTTCAGGAAATTAACACTGAAATGTCAATCTGTTGATTTAATAGTTACAACTTTGCATGTAAATAAAATGCATTCCAGTGGGTACAGTCTGTTGAATGCTGAATGTATTCGATGAGAAGAATGTCAAGCAAAACAATTTGATTTACAGTCTGTGTTGTGCTGACAGATTCAAGAAGGGCACCAAAATATTTACTTTGTTTGTTATTTACAAGTTCAGACTCAGCCATGGATAACATAGATTCTTCCAGTCCATTCTGTGGTTGATTGTGACATCTGTTGAAACTCTGAAATCAGCATGTGATATAAAAAGCAGGCTGAATGAACTTTATGCTAATATATATATTTTACAAAAAACATTGTGGTTCTTCTGCAATACTGTAATCTGTCTTTGTGCACAGTTGCTATTGAATGCCAATATATGTGAAAAAGTTAAAGATGCTTGTTTTCTTGCAGGTAGGCTGCAAGGCTTACTGGCAGCCAAAGGTAGTCACAGCTCCACTGCAGCTGTTGTCCAGTCAAAAAAGCATGGGATCTAATTAGATATCTTCTAGCATTTGCATAATTTTTAAAAAAATTCTCTTTTCATTTCTCTCTAACATGTTTTCTAGATGGAACAGAATGATGTAAAGGCATTATTAGAAACATATCAATTTTATGCCAAATATTCGGCTTTTTAATTTGAAATTTGTAGTACCAATATGGGAAGAAGAAGCATCCAGCTCAGCAGTGAAATTCAGGAATGTAGTAAATAAACTCTATTTCCCAAGTAAATAAACTCTTTTTCTAACAGCTTCATATGCTTTACCTGAATGCCAACTCGGTTCCCACCATTTTGAGGGTAAGGATTGCTTGATCTGTTGATCACTGTTACTGCACCTGTTTTCAGAATCGTAAATTAGAAGTAGGTAACAATTACATCAGACTACCTACAGTACATGTAATCCACACATTCCAGAAACAAACTATTACGATTTGCGTAGATGTCAAGTGGAAAATAATATTGCGAGCAGAGGTAAGAGATTATCCACAAATTAAATAATAAAACCTGCCTACACTGGAAAGACAGGCCCTAAAATGTTCAGATGGGAAGGTTTGCTCTTTGTTATAAAAACAGAAAATGCTGGAAAAACTCAGCAGGTCTGACAGCATCTGTTCGAGAAAGAAACAGAGTTAACGTTTCGAGTCTGAATGACTCTTCTTCAACATTTTCTGTTTTTATTTGAGATTTCCAGCATCCGCAGTATTTTGCTTTTATTTTGCTGTTTGTTATTTTGGTTCTGATGCAACGGCTTGGATCAGTTGGCAGTGCTCTCGCCTCTACTTTGGAAGGTTGAGCATGAGTCCCAACCTTTGACTGGAGCACATATTCTGGACTAGCGTTTAATGCTGCTTTGACAAAAGCACTGTCATTTGGATGAAGCGACACTATTTAAGGAAGAGCTAACATGTCCTGGCCAACATTCCTTCCTCAAACATCACCACTCAAAAATGTCAATCTTCTGTTTGTGGGATGTTGCTACCATACTTGCCTACATTATTGCAATTTAACTGAAATGTAATATCTTTTTATTTTTACTTAAAGAAAGAGTTTGGATTTGAAGTTAAAATCTTGAATACTTGACTTTAAATTATTTCAAATTCAGTTTTAATGTTTGTTTAATCAGTGGGAATGAAGACATCACTATCTTGGGCAGGTTTTTCCGGTCGGCGAGTGGGGCAGGGCCCGCTTGCCGACGCATCAAATGATACAGGGATACGTCTGACATCCGTCCTGACATCACCCCGCGTCATTTAGACTTTCAGTTCGGCAGGCGGGCTGCGCACCCACCGAACTGTCAACGGCCTATTAAGGCCATTAAAAAATTAATTAACTTGATTGATGGACCTGCCCATCCAGCCTTAGGATTGGCGGGCAGGCCGGGAGCCCAGGCGGGCCTCGGAGAAAGCATGAAACCTCATTATCAAATGTTTAAATAAAAGCTAAGGACATGTCCCAACTCATGTGACAGTGTCACATGAGGGACATGTCAGGGAATGTTTTTATTACCTTTCTGTCAACATTTGAATGGGAGCCGATCTCCCTGAAGCAGCACTTTGCCTCAGGGAGATCTGTGCGCTCTTTCGCGCATGCGTGAAAGAGCGCACTCCCGGCTGAGGGAATCCCCCCGCAATTCGAGCGCATAGCGCTTCCTGGCGGACGTCACGTATCCCGCCCAAGTAAAATGGCGGCGCCCAACGGGAGGGAAAATGTCCCCCCTTGAGTTGGAGCTGAGTTATGCCATGGGTTAATGATTGTAACTAACCCTGTTCGCTCAAATCGTCAGACTCAGTAACTCCTGTAAAGCCGTTATTCCTCACTGTCATCAGCATTTGCTTAAACAAGGAGGCCCATTTTTTTTTCAAAAAAAGAGAAAGATGACAGAAATAAAGGAAGTTGAGGATTATTCCTTGTCACAGTTTATATTTTAAATTTACTTTAATGGGATTGTGATTGTGACATTCTAAAGAAACATTTTTTTTCTGCCAGCTCTATGCCAGGTGTCACAGTAAAGATCGTGAAATGAGTCTTTTTGAAATCTAATGTAGGGTGTTGTGTCCATTTATTAAGTTTTATTTGTAGAGCTGTTATGACGTTGAAACGGTGGCGATAACGGTTTCAACCGAACTTCCTGTATTCTCTGTGAAGTGACCTTCATCAATTCTTCGGCAATTATTCAGAATACATTTTATCAAATCTTCAGATAATGTGTAATTAGATTCCAGAACTGTACTGTATGTGATTTTGAATTGTAATGCGGTGTCTGATTCATCTGTTACAGGCAATTAAGAAATGCAAGGTAATTTTATGGCATCATTTTTGAGGCTACAGTTTATTTTCCCCACACCTATTATGTTATCATTTTTCATATTTTTCAACCATTTCTTTCAAAGTGTTTTCACTGTTTAAATATTTCTTAAATGCAACTCTTTGTTCTCATCAGCTGATTGGAAAAGTGGAGTAATTTCATTTAAACACAATTTCTAACTTCCTATTGCAAGAAGGAAATGCTAGGAAACAATGTAATTATGTTGTTTATTTAATAATAATTCCTTTCGGTTACCTAAATTTGTACTTAAGATAATAATCTTCAATGTCTTAGTTGCACTTTTGAATACATATTTGGCAGGATAGACTCATTTAGATATAACTTTGCTTCCCTTTTTTCTATTTTTGAAAATAACATTTATATTTGAATTTTACTTAAAAAACTTGAACCAACAAATAAAGCTAGCAGCTACCTGAGTGACACAGTTCAAATCTTTATGTACGTTTTTAAAAATCTATTCTACATTAAAAATGAGAAGGAAGATTTATGCATATTGTAGTAGGGCAGCAAAAAAAACTGTCTGGTTATTCTGCCATCTACACAAACCTTTAACAGTGTGAAACCGAGCCTGGCAATGGGTCTAGTTTGCACAAAATTAGAATACAAGAGTTGGCCTTAATATACAGGATACTGTATTTGGGCTCAGCTATGAAAAAATACACCATAACTATGACATTTTGTTATTGTTTATGGCCCTGATCTTGGCAAAAACTGCATTTAATTAGAATGCGATTTTTTTTTGGGTTTTAAGTCGCAAAAAATGTTATGGCTTTGAACTTTTTCAGCAGTTGCATACTCTGTTACAGAACTCCTTGAAACTTGAATAAGGACAGCCTCTAATCATTTAGCATCAAGTCTTTGTGACAGACTTCTGAAAATTTCTATTGGAAAAAACGCCTCAAGATATTTTAATAATTTAATACCCTAATTCATTAGTGTCCGCACAATTATCTTTTTGTCCATAAGAATGTAACAGTATAGGTACTCAATTTGCAAAGTACGCTGTTTTTTCTCACAAATATAAAAATTTCCTATTTTACCTTCTGTTCATTCCCACAGTCTGGCAATGTGCTCCTCCCAAAAGAAACTTTGTACAAATGTTATATTTTAATTAATTTAAATATTTCTAAGCATAATTTACTGAAAAAGTACAATGTAATTCATCTGCTGAGTTATTCATTTCCCCTCTGCTGTTCACTTTTTTTTGGAAAAACTTCAAATTGAGAAGTTGAAGCCCTGTTTTTATTTCAGAAAAAGCATTTTAAGAGTAACTTTCCTTGCTGGTAAATATGTCACTGACAGTTCCACAGGAATATGTTTTATTACAAGATAATTAGCGCATTGGAGCGTTGATGTGCAGCGTGAGAGCAATGGGAGTAAGGTAGCAACCCAAAGCAGAACTGGGAAAATAAGAGGGAGAGTTTCACCTCGGCTGCAGTAAGTTGCCACCTTAACAGCTGGTTCATAGTAGCATTTGGGGTAAAATTTGTTGGGAGACCATGAGGTTGAGGAACAAATAGAGGTATCCCATACACTCACAGTAAGTATAAACACAAACTAATTACTTGCAGTGAGCATATCACCAAAGTCATCGGGTGGAATTTTACGCCAGCGGGATTTTACAATCCCGCCGTAGTCAATGGACTTTTGAATGGCTTGCCACATTTTACCGCCGCGCCCCCACTGTGGCGGGACTGTAAAATTCTGCCCATTGATTTAGAAATTGGCAACAAAATAAACAATTCAAGAAATAAAAGCTTCTTATCAATTTGAAAATGTAGATTATGTACACAAATATAAAAAATTCCTATTTAACATGTATCTACATAATTTTAGTTTTGGTTAAGTATGTAAGTTTTGAAGAAGTTAAAATGATTTGGTATTTTGGGGTTTAAAAATAAGCTAAGTCTAATGGGAATAATTTGGTTAGAACACTGAAGTGTTGAGGTCTTTTATATTCAAATTAAGTATTTCATTAATTGTAATGCATTGGATTCATATCAAAACAGACAAGTTTTAAAACCAAATTTCTCTTTAATAGTAATTGACAATGTCAAAGTGATGGCCAAGGTTTATGATGATGGGTATTTGAGCAGATTTATGATTGAATTCAAACATGTTATTTCACCCCTCTTCCCCGCAGTCCCCCCCCCCCCCCCCCCCCCCCCCCCACTCCTCAACTAATAAACAACGTTATACTTTTCTTCCTCTCTCACTCAAAAATAAGGAAGGGCAGTATTTCATAAACCAAGTGATATGAATGTAACAATTTATTACAGTGGCCCTGATGAGTTCATATTTCTACTTATTTTTCTCATGTTAAGACTCTTGTACAAATTCTGTTTCATTCACTGGAGACGTGTATGAACTGCACCATTTCAAACTGTTTTTCTTAAATGTTTTTAGTTAAGTTTGGAACAAGGGGAGGGTTTAATGTTTTGAGATCTGCTGAGGGACTAGAAGTACTTCAGGCATGGAGACTAAAGGAGCTGATTTGGGGAGGGGAAATAGCTTTATTTTTCTTTTTTTCAAAATAGTTCTGAAATTTTAATTGTTTAAAAATTGCAGTTGTAATTACAGCAGCTTGCAGTAGACTTTAGCTAGGTGGTGTCTGGGGCAGAACAGTGTCTGTACAGTTTCACATGCCAATACATGCTGCTGCATGCAGTATGACTAGATGACATCCATTGTCATTCAGCCGTTTCTTTCTCATGGAGATGCCAGACGCCAGGCGCCAGTCTGTTTGGTCTTTTCACCATGATTGCTGCAAGAATGCCAGCCCACTACATGGATGGCACGTAACCAGCAGATAAGTGGAATCATGTAATACAAATTAGGAACATAGTCACATCTTTAAAAAATGCTACCTTGGTATGTGTTTGCTACATGGGAGTCTAACAGAATTTTTAAAGAAGTTTTTACACAGCTCATTTAAAGGGTGGCTTAAAAGTTTCTAGTTTATAATAGAGCTTTTTCAACTTTAATTTCCTATTGTTTTTTGATACGTGAGATTCTATGAACAACCACTTTTAAAATGAAAGCAAATACATTAATAGAAAAAGCTATCTTTTTAATCTCCTACTGAAAACTTGCCTTTGTTTTTCAGGTGGATTCTATTTCATTATTTGTATAGACAATTGTTCTCTTTATTGTTCTATGCTGAGTACCTTGAATATATTCAGGATATTCATTTGTCCATAAAAAATCCTAACGCAACGCATTTTTTTTCTCGAGCTTTGGCAGGGTTTTACAATATTTTCATCTCAATATGTGATTCTAAGAATGATGCAGTTCTTATTCCCAGTGTTGTTATCCATTTAGAAATTCTGTCCAATATTTACATGCCTGAGTGCACATTTGTAAGACTTATCTAGTCTGGAGCTCATATATTTTGCCCATTTGCTACATTTCATGGTTAAGAATTTAATTAAATTTACAAAATATCCTTGCCTTATCAGTGCAGGTTATTCCAAAATTTTGAACATAAAACTTCAAAAAAAATATTTGTTTGGAAGTCTCCTCTGAGTTTTATTGCTTAAAGAAATGAATTGCAATTTCAAACTTCGTGCTTTTTAATATCATTTTGGTTATTTTTTCGATTTTACAACCACTGATTGATGTGCTAACTTTTTTTTGCTGTAATGGGTGAAATTGTCATCACATTAGGATATCTAGTCAAGAAAATTGTACGCAGGTCACTGGTTTCTTTCAAGCTTTATTTGGGAACCTCAGAAGATGCACTGTTTGTATCAGTACATTTAAAGACAGTTAACATTAGAAATACTGTCAATGGTATTTTGCTTGTATTGTTACACAATGGAAGGACCAGTAGTTTCAAAAGGTTCTATGGAACTATGATCCCGGTGGGTTCTATTATTTTAGTAAAATATTGAGTGCGGAGGTGTGGAGGAGTGAATCTAACAGGAAAGCATTGCAGTTCCTCCAAAAGTGGCGACAAAATCTCATTGAGTGATCAAGCTGTCCATTCAAAAGCTGAATTTGTTTGAATCATATCTTATTTGGGATAAACCCCCTCAGTTCTGTGTTACGCCTTTGGCTTTTTTATGCCTTGTTTACTTCTGTTTTGTAAATGTATTTTGGATTAGTAGCCAAATGTCTGTTAGATGAAATCACAAATAATTACACTAGATAGTCCCCATTATTTTCATCAAGGTTTTAAATGCATTGTAAGCACGTAAGCATGCTTTTTTCTTCAAACTGTACAAGCCTTTGAAGTGCAGATGAAACATGGTTCTTTTGCCACAGTGATGGTGATTTTATAAAATTACAAGCTGGTAGCAATTGAAAAGCAGTGGAAATAATTTTTCCATTGATCTTAGCAAGTAAATGATTTTTAATTTTTTTTCCTCCTCCGTTTTTGAGGCAGAAGTTTTAGTACTATTGTCGTTGGATCTTAAGACTCCTAAATTTCTTTGACCTTTCAGATGAACCCATCCTGAACGTAAACATTTTCTTGACACAGTTAGAAAAGGGGCCAGCAGATCTGGAGAGTATTAGTGGCGCTATATTTTGAGGGAAGTGAGGTCCCCAGGTAATTCTTTAGAGTTCCTTTCCAAGCCACAGTAAGTTTAGGCTACATTTTTTTTTAAAGTAGCATATAGGGTTCACTGCCAATGCCTGTACAGCTTTTTGAACTGTGATTAGTAGAAAACTTAATTAGCCTTTGCCTCTGCCATGAACCTGGGCCTATACAGTATAACTTCAATTCAGTCTTTGTATATTTGATTCCTACTTTTAAAAAAACTTGGCTGCTAATTTCTTACAGTCTAAATGATGCCAAAATGTAAATTGAAAACAATCCAGTGAAAAAAGTCTATATTGCCCTTTAGAAATTGAGTATGCTTTTGCAATTTACTGCAAAATGTAGAAAATAAATCTGCTTTTCAGTTCAGATATAGTACCTTCTATCTAATTTCATAATGTCTGGAACAGTGGTAATTACATAATTAAGCATTATGAGATTAAACAACTTTGTTGAATAGTATTCATTTCCCAGATTCCCTTTCCTTCCTCAGATTAATGCAGTTTGTGAATCTGAAAAGAAATGTAGAACAATTTCATTACGTAACTGAAGACTTGACCCCATTTTAAATTACTGTTGCTCACTTCCATTTTTTTCCCCTCCTGAAGTCTTTGCACAATAATCTTGTGTTGGTTTAATTCACTATACAATATTGGGAAAATGGAGCAAAGACATTGAACGTCTTTTGATCTGAAGACAAAAAGGTGATAAAATGTGCAAAAAAACTCATTGGAAATTCATTCTGGGGGCAAAATCTCCAGTAAAAATTGGGCATTTGTAAATAACTATATTTAATTAATTGGGTTAGGGTTACATAAACAATGGGAAACAACTGGAACTTTACATGCATTTTTAAATGGGATAGCCAGTACTATTCACTGTTGAAATAATCAATATTTTCAATATGTATATCAGAGGATCATGACATTAATCATTGAAAATACTAATAGCAATTATTTAAAATCTGTCCATTTTAACTGCTAATGATGCCAGTTTATGCATACTTTGTCTTATCTGAATCAATCTGGATATTTTGAGGACAGTTCATTGTTTATGGTTTGATTATTCTCTTTTTGTCATTTTAAAGACATCTTAATTTACACAGCAAATAACTGTTTTACATAACTTTACAATGCAGTGTGAAAGGATTCTTATTTTAAATAAATAGAGCTGAAGAATAGTTTGTTGATAATCCAGCCAATGTGGTAACCCTGCATGGGCTGACAGCTTGATTAGTGAGCCAGAGAAGGACTTGAAAGCAAAAATTTGTTTTTATTTTTTTTAAAAATTAGTTATGAAACATATGAAAGAAAAACTGAATAAACAAGTAAAATGAAAGAAGTATTGAGATCTAAAAGCAGAAGTTTTTAGGTTTGAATAATATGCTATTAGTTTTGCTGGAACTTTGATTTTTTTTTTGCAGCTAATCAACCCTGGCTTACCATTAATTTATAAGTTCAAAAGAAGTATTGGTTGGTGCCAAAGAAAAGTAAAGTAGCAAAAGTCTAACAAAGTTTAATTTCTGCAGCATTTTATAAATTCATAATTTAATAGATAATTCTTTATATAATTCCAGGTTTGTAATGATTTAACAGCAGAGCGGTATTGTTAACCAGCTATGAGTTGTATCTGAATTGTGGATGTTGATCAGCATTATTGTTTGTGTGACTTACTTATTTTTAACTCAACACACATTGCTTTTTTTTGAACAATGGAAGAGTTACTAGGTATTCAATCAGCCCATACTTTTATATAGTGGTGTACTATCCCTGATTCTGACAGTGTTGTACTTTGCCTTTTTACTTCAAAAGAGCTACATCTAAATATTGTATCTCCAAGAATATTGCACCAAATTTCAGAGTTGCACATAGCATTCAACATTTTATATTCTGGCCTGTTCTAGGCCAGCGTGCTCCAGATCTGCATTCTGCCTCTCCACACCCCTTTGTGCTGTTTATTTCAGCTTTTGAAGCAACGCATGGTTGACCTAACCAGTTGGGAAGATCTGAACTTTGGAAAGGACTCCAGTCACAGTCTGTAGACAAAGATTGAATCTATTATGTTCCCACATATAAAGAACCAGATTGATCTCACTTCCACAAAAGCACCAAATATTCACGCCATGGAATCCCTGGTAGAGCAGGGAGTGGGAGTTTTTAAGAAAAGAGACGATTTTGACATAGTGGCACCGGAGAATCGTATGTGAGATATTAGCTCAAATTTTACAAGAGTCATACTAGATCAGAATGTTGCCTCTTTAGAAGTTCCCAGAATGACTAGAATTTGTTGAAGCTCAGGTGATCTCTATAAAATTTCTTTCAAGCTCAGCAGAAAGGACCATTTCCACAGCCAAGTCCATATTTCCTGTAAATCTAAACATTGTATTATGCAGACATTAATCTGGATGAACTATACACCTATATTGCTGATAACTTTCCGGAATGTATTATAAACTGATAGCTGAACATATAATGTTCTTCACAACAAAAACAGAATTACCTGTCGGCCGACGCTGCCAGACCTGCTGAGTTTTTCCAGGTAATTCTGTTTTTGTTTTGGATTTCCAGCATCCGCAGTAGTTTTTTGTTTTTATCTCAATGTTCTTCACAACCCATCCAAATCAGTTTTTTTAAGAAATAGAAAAGTAGTAGAATCAATAGTAAACTAACAGCTTAATGGGAAATCATGGTGGTTTAATTGATTTACAAAAATCAGTTTCAAAATATCCCATCTTAAAACTACCACAATTTCTCATAATTTGGACCACACATCTCTGAGAAAATAACCCATTAACTTGTTTATTCATCAAGTCCTATGATCTGCTGCCCAGGCCAGATGAGAACTGACATGAACTAAAAATAAAAAGAGAAAAATAACTGGAATTTATACAACACTTTTCACGAGTTCAGGACATCACAAAGCGCTTTACAGCCAAATAATAATTTTGAAATGTAAGTACTATTCTAATGTAGGAAAATGTGGCAGCTAATTTGTGCACAGCAAGGTCCCACAAACAGTAATGAGATAAACGGCCAAATAATCACCCTCGCTTCTCTTTGAAAAGTGCCTTGGGCTCTTTTACATGAACCTGAGAGGGCAGATAGGGTTTCAATTTAACATTTCATTAAAATGGCAGCACCTACAACAGTGCATCACTCCCTCCGTACTGCTCTGAAATGTCTGCTTAGGTGTGTACTTGACTATCTGGAGTGGGGCTTGAGCCCATAACTTTCTGTCTCAGAGACAGAGTGCTACGACTGAGCCAAGACTGACACTTGGGTAAAGTTTATACCCAAAATATCTTTATACCCAAGAGCTGTCTGTTGAAACAGACTCAAAGATATCAATACCTTCCATATCACAAATCTGTCTCAGGCTTTTCATTGATTTCCAGGACAAAGCAGGGTTGTGTATTTGATGAAACGAGTTCCCTGTTAAGACATAAATCGCATCTGGGGCCCTTCTAAGCACAAATAGGTCTTCAACATTTTTTCCCAACCATCTAAAATTAATGCAATGCTTGACATTCATAGAATCATATGGCACAGAAAGAGGCTAGTTGGCCCATCGTGCTTGTGCTAGCTCTTTGGTAGAGCTATCTATTTAATCCCACTCCACTGTTCTTTGCCAATAGCCCTGCTATTTTCTTTTTCCTTTAAGTATTTATCCAATTTTGTTAAGAATGTTACTATTGAATTCGCTTCCACCATCTTTTCAGACGGTGTATTCCAGACAAAAAAAATTCCTTATGTTGCTTCTGGTTCTTTTGCCAATCACTTTAATTTGTGTACTCTGGTTACCAGCCTTTCTGGCTTGGAAACAGTTTTTACTTACTTTCCTTGTTAAAATCATTCATGATTTTGAACACCTCTATCAAATCTCCTCTTAACCTCCTCCACTCAAAGGAGAACAACCCCAGCTTCTCCAGTTCCTCCTCATAACTGAGCTCTCTCATCCCTGATGCAGGCTCGATAGTCTTTGGAATTCTGCTCCACAGAGAGGTCATTTAATATATTCAAGGCTGAGTTAGACCGATTTTTGATTGGCAAGGAAGTCAAGGGTTATGGAGACAGGCAAGAAAGGGCCGTTAAGGCCACAGTCTGATCAACTATGATCTTATTGAATGGTGGAGCAGGTTCAATGGGCCAAATGGCCTACTCCTACTGTATTTCTTATGACCTTATAAATCTCTTCTGCACCCTTTCCGACACCTTGACATCCTTCCTAAAGTGTCTTTTCCAGAATTGAACACAATAGTGCAGCTAAGGCCTAACCAGTGTTTTCTAAAGGTTTAGCATTAATTTCATTGCTTTTGAACTTTATGCCTCTATTAATAAAGCCAAGGAATCCCATATGCTTTTTTAACAACCTTCTCATTTGTCCTGTCACCTTTATACAAAGACCCCCAGGTCTCCCTGTTTCTGCGCAACAATTAAAATTGTACTCTTGACTTCATATTGCCTCTCCTCACTCTTCTTATCAAATTGTATTATTTCACATTTGAATGTTGAATTTTGTCTGCCATGTATCTGCCCATTTCACTTATCTATGTGCTACTGACATCTGTTACTGTCCCCATTATTTACTGCATTTCTAAATTTTATGAACTTGGAAATTATGAACTTACGAACAACATTTGTGAACTTGGAAATTATGTCCTCAACATATTCAAATCCAGGTCATCAATATATACCTAAAAGAACAATGGCCCTAATAATGACCCAGAGGTTGATAACCTCTGGTCTGACCAATGCTCCAGTTTAATTTAATTTAACTTTTATTCATTCTAACAAATTAGCTCCTGTGGGGTGCATGGATTGAGGGCAGAACTGCACTTTCAAAATTGCTATGATGGGCCAGCTGCACCAGATCTGCACTCACACAGTAGTGGTAAACTTACATCTGTGACATTGAATCAGGTACATTTCTCAACTTTCGTTGAGTAAATCAAATTCTTGTTTTTATTACATGGGATTTTGTTCTACAATTCTGTCCATTTTTCTTAATTATTCTGTCACAAAAATGATATTAAACCTTTTTCATTACTTGCCGAGAATTTATGTAAAGGTGTACCAGTAACGACTAGTTGCAGAACTTATATTTCCCTATTGAAAATTGGAACGCCAAAGGTTCAAAAAAGTCCCAGCTTCTAATTGTTAATGGGAAAATGTAGCATACATTAACCGTTTCACCTGAGTGCAAGTCAAATACCTTGCTGCAAAAAAGGATCGTGTACTGTACTATGTCATCACTTGTTCAACTATAAAAGCAATTTGTCATTCCTAACCCTATGTTTATTGTTTACTGTTCTCAGCTTGGCGCCGAGCATTGCAAAAACGAGAAGTTAAAAACATTTTGTTTTGGGGACGAGCACAGCCTGTGGTTTTGCCGTCGCTCCGATCAAAAGGAATCTTTTGTATAAACAATGTGTAGTAGGTTGTGCTTCCTTGCTGAGGCATATGCATTACAAGCCAACCACAGCAAGATGTGGGTTTGGATGTCCCTTTTTGGTTTCGGTCTGTTGCAGCTTTTTTTTTGCTATACATACCATAGTTGTACATTGGTGCCAGTGTGACCTGGGGTAAGTATGCATGTGGTTCCCTAATCATTCGCAGCGGTCCAAATCATTTAGCCTTCTCTCCTGTGATGTCATGCCGATCAAATGATTTAGCTGTACATTTTAAGTGCTGCTACTGAGCAAACCTTCAAAGAGCCACCTTAATGACTGTGTTTTGTAGTATTGAAAAATATTAACCCTTTCAGGACGACTGGAGCACTTTTGAGCAAGATACAGAGTAAGTTGAGGACCATCTAATCACATTAATATCGACTTTCAAGTGACATGTCTTTTTTTTGTGCTTGTGCTAATTTTGAAATGACTACACCAATACATTAATCTCACTTTCTACCATCAAAATCTTGCTTCCTTTAAAGCCAGGTGTCATCGGGTAAAATCCAAGGTGGCTGCCAGCAGCTTTTTGAGACTCACTCCACAACAGTACTTTTTAGCAGGACACAACGCAATAACATATAAGATCCCATTTCAGTGGTTACTTCTCTTTTATTCCTGGCACTTTAGTTATCTTCCATTCACAATTTTGAAATCATTGTTATTCATATTTGACATGCAATCAAAATCTCTACCACTTTGTTTGCTTGCATAGTAAGGCAAAGAGAATAGTAGATACTGTTTTTTTCACCTTTTCATTATTAATGTAATTGAGTTCTGGCTTTGCAAAAATTGGAAATAGTTGTCAGAACTATGCTAATTAAATCTGTACAAACATGAAACATTTTTTTTATAGAGAAAGGTATTTGTTCTAAAAGAACAAATTCTCTGACTTAATTTGAGTATACAAATTACACTGAATGGTGTGATGGGAAACAAATCCTTATTTTGAAGTTAATGTATAGAAAGTATTAAACACTTTTGCAGGATTATAATAGCACAGAAGATTGAGCAGTTGCTGATAAAACCCACATCATGTGTAGTAACAAGTGAAAGAACCCCACTAAAAATTTGCATTTCACTTTCACTTAGATGCATTTCGAAATTAATGAACATCCTGCTACTGAGAACATTTAGTGAGGCATAGGTGTATTCCACAGTATCTTATCAGAAAAAAATTGTTGTCTTATAGGGACTGGTTTTACAGACACACATTAAACAGCATTGATAGCGATCCACAATTTGCTTGATAAATTTAACTACTTCGATGACATCTTTCAGGAAAAGTGGCAGTTGTTCCGTTACAATCCACTGTGTTTCAATCAAATTATCATCTAGAACCTTATCTATAAGAGGATGTAGCCATTACCAACTTCTTCAAACTTTGAAGGAAAAAATGAGTTAAATTTTCTATAACCTTTATGATTGTCCTGCAGAGGTACATGTTTATCGATCTAGTAAAACATTGCTACATATTACAGAGGTGGATTAATTGTTTTTATTCTCGGGCAGTTCCAGAACACTTGATTGTTTTACTTAGGAAGCAAGAGTTTAACTTTTAAACACGGGTTCTCTAATTCATAAAGGCACATCCTGGGTGGTGTAGCCCAGGATTAATAATCGTACTGTTTTGCATTAACACTACAATTTACGTAGAATATCCAGTATGATCTTGTTTATTCAGAAGAGATGATATCAATCAATAACTGGACTTTTATTTGATAGAATCACTGCCATTTTCAAAGGGAATATATAGAAGCAAAGCCACAAGGTATGATACATCGTATGAGGCAATGTTTTTAAATAGGTACATCATCCTGTCCATTAGAACTAATTCTTCATTTAATCATTTTTTTAAATGCTGTCAGTTGAAACAAAACAACAGCCAGTATTCCCTAAAGGTATCATAAGCAGATCTTATAGCCCAGAATCCCTCTATATAAAGTGTATATTGCTTTGAAGGTGTCTCTCCAGGGAATAGCAGCAGTCACGTATTACAATAACATTTGAACTTGGGTCATTTTGTTTTGCAAAAGTCATATGTCTGTACTTCAGTTAATTTACAGCCATTAAGGTACACTTTCACACTAACAATGGCAAAAAAAAAGCAAGACGACATTGCTGATTAGATATACCCAGCATTGTCTGTAAAGATAGTCATTCAGTCTGCAAAAGCCTGATCAAAATATAATGTGACTTTTGAGAGAAATGCCTGATTCGTCAATTGAGAAACCCTTTTCATAATTAACGCTTTGACTGACACAGTTGTGTCATGCAGGCCAAGCCACTACCTTCTTATACAGAAATTACTTGAAACCAACATAACTGTTTCAGTTGAACACATCTTAACCGTTAAGAATATATACACCAGCCCAAAAGGAATATTTGGCTATTAGGGAAATAGCTGGTTTTGCCACATTGTAAGCAATTTGTTACTATATTTTGTTAACTTTTTGAGGTCTGCTCTTGCAGTTAGGAAAAATCAAAAATCATATTAAAAATGTTAAATATTTTTATTGCAGTGTAGGTACTTTTTGTAAATCAAATGATGGACATTAAGTTGACCATGCGCAAGTGAGAATCCGTGCATATTCATTGTTTAATTGAAAGCATGTGGAGTTTGCAAAGTGATTCCTCTCTGGAGAATTCAACAGCTTAGTCTCTAATTGAAAGCCACAAAGTTTTCAGGTGACTATTCCTCTCAGTGGAGTTCAACAGTTCACTTAAATTATCCGCATCTTCCTCAGCCTAGAGGTTTTCAATCTAACCTAGTTGAGAACTTGAAAGAATTTATTTTAAGTAAAATAATTTTTGTATGAGGTCAATTTTACTGTAAGCAGTGTATATCGTATATGGTTACAATAAATGGTAGGCATTTGTTCCTGAATATCATTGAATAATCTTTTTCAGTGAATTTGATCTGTATGTTTTTCAGTATTGGGTACAACCACCCCAAAATACTGTAGTTTTGTGTGTGTTCAGGTGAGTGTTATACCCCACAAGTTATCAAGGCCATGACATTATTACATTATAAACAATCTAAAAATAGACAAGAGCCATACTGAATATTTGGCTCAATCTGTGATTATCAAATGTTGACATTTGGTTAATATGAAAATGTAAAAACTATCCTGCCATATTCGTGCCACTGAGGAACAATAAGTCTTTCATGATTACAGTCAAATAACGTACCGTGACTTCCTTGTTTCTGTCTTTTTGTTAGCATTTTCATTTGTTAAAAGTTTGTATTTTAAAATAAATGTCATGATCATGCATACCACCACTGCTTTATGATAACCTAAAATGTATTTTATACAACATATGTAGACAGTGTAACTAAATACTTGAGTACGCAAGTTTATTCATTTTAACTTTGTTGAAACATTTCAAAGATTCTTACAAAATTAAATTTTTAGCTTGTTTCCTGTACTCTGAACTGTTCAGATAATTTTCCTAACTGATTTGCCACTTCCACTAATGTTTGCCATTTTTCCTCACAAGGTTTTATAGACAGGCCTTAAACAATGATGATTAAGCTACTAGATTTTAAAGTTATTTTCCAAACGTCTCACAGAAAGCTGTCATGAAAAGCAGATTGCCGTCACAAATTACTTACGGGCATATTGAACTTTTTAAGGAAGACTTGTGTTTTTAAAGAAATACAAGCAAGGACACTGGGCAAAAGATGGCTGATAATGTAAAGTGACCACTTTTTTGGAAAGTTCCTATGTTATACATATTATACTGACAGACCTGTCCTGAGAGATCATGGAATGTCGCACCTGAAAAGGTGTCATGGCCTTCTTCAAGCAGAGACACTAAAAAGGAAGATAGGAAAGATGCAAAATACTGAACTTTAATCTTCTTTAGTTGCAGAGACAAAAGACTGATTACCACATTTTAGCAGACATCTAAAATCCATCTCCTATTGATTTGTATCTCAAAATGTGTAAAATGGTCAGGGATCAAAGAAAACAGACCCTGGGCACAAGTCATTTTTTTTTTCCCTTACATGAATACACAGGGAGAAATGTGTTTAAAAAAACTAGCTGCAGAGCAGTGCAGTGCGTATTACTGTGCTGTGTGTGTGACATCAAGAAGAAGACCAACTAGTCACCCCTGTAATTGCAGGCAAAGTCTCTCTCTCTCTCTCTCTTGCTGGGGGCAAGGCTCAGCAGAGGTCACAATCAGAAAGGAAATAGGACAGCTTCTTCATCTATCCTGCAGAACCAAGGCCGGGATTTTCTGGCCCCATCATGGTGGGACCCGCCGGCGGAGATTTGATGGCCCAGCCAAAAGTCCATTGACTTTCGGCGGGGCTGGACAATTCCAGCGGACGGGGCCGGAAAATCTCACCCCAAGTGTCTCCAAACCAACTGCGTAACTGCCAAATTCAGCTCTACCAGAATCATCCAACTTAATGGCCACAATGTATCACCTTTTTTATTCATTTAAAGGATGTGGGCTTCGTTGGTTAGGCCAGCATTTATTGCCAATCCCTAACTGTCCTAGGGAAGGTGGCAGGGAGTCACCTTTTTGAACTGCTGCAGTCCCTGTGGTATAGGTACTCCAACAGTGCTGTTAGGAAGGGAGTTCCAGGATTTTGACCCAGCGACAGTGATAAAACGGTGATATATTTCCAAATCAGGATGGTGAGTGGCTTGGAGGGGAACTTCCAGATGGCGGTGTTTCCATATACCTGCTACCCTTGGCCTTCTAGATGGTAGTGATAATGGGTTTGGAAGTTGCTGCCTAAGGAGCCTTGGTGAGTTTCTGCAGTGCATCTTGTAAATGATATACACTGCTGCCACTGTTCGCTAGTGATGGAGGGAGTGAATGTTTCTGGATGGGGTGCCAATCAAGCAGGCTGCTTAATCCTGGATGGTGTCAAGTTCCTTGAGTGTTGTTGGAGCTGCACTCATCCAGGCAAGTGGAGAGTATCCCATCACACCCCTGACTTGTGCCTTGTAGATGATGGACAGGCTTTGGGGAGTCGGGAGGTGAGTTATGCACCACAGGATTCCTAGCCCCTGACCTGCTCTTCTACCCGTGGTATTTATATGGTTGGTCCAGTTCAGTTTCTGGTCAATGGTAATCCCCAGAATGTTGTTGCTGGGGGATTCAGCAATGGTAATGCCATTGAATGTCATAGGATGATGGTTAGATTCTCTCTTGTTGGAAATGGTTATTGCTTGGCATTTGTGTGACGCGAATATTATTTGCCATTTGTCAGCCCAAGCCTGGATATTGTCCAAGTCTTGCTGCATTTGGACATGGACTGCTTCAGTATCTAAGGAGTCACAAATGGCACTGAACATTGTGCAATCATCAGCAAGCATCCCCACTTCTGACCTTATGATGGAAGAAAGGTCATTGATTAAGCAGCTGAAGATGGTTGGGCCTAGGACACTACCCTGTGGAGCTCCTGCAGTGATGTTCTGAAACTGAGATGATTGACCTCAAACAAGCACCTTCCTTTGTGCTATGTGTGACTCTAATCATCAGAAAGTTTTCCCTCTGGTTCCCATTGACACCAATTTTGTTAGGGCTTCTTGATGCTGCACTCGGTCAAACTCTGCCTTGATGTCAAAGGCAGTCACTCTCATCTCACCTCTTGAGTTCAACTCTTTTGTCCATGTTTGAACAAAGGCTGAAATGAGGTCAGGACCTGAGTGGCCCTGGCGGAACCCAAACCAAGCGTCAGTGACTAGGTTATTGCTAAGCAAGTGTCGCTTGATAGCACTGTTGATGACCCCTTCCATTACTTTACTGATGATCAAGGGTAGACTGGTAGGGCGGTAATTGGTCAGGTTGGATTTGTCCTGCATTTTGTGTACAGGACATACCTGAGCAATTTTCCACATAGCCGGTAGATGCTGGTGTTGTAGCTGTACTGCAACAGCTTGGCTATATTGGCACAGCAAGATCTGGAGCACAAGTCTTCAGTACTATTGCTAGAATATTGTCAGGGCCCATAGCCTATGCAGTATCCAGTGCCTTCAGCCACTTCTTGATATCACATGGAGTGAATCGAATTGGCTGAAGACTGGCATCTGTGATACTGGGGACTTCCAGAGGAGGCCAAGATGGATCATCCACTTGGCAATTCTGGCTGAAGATTGTTGCGAATGCTTCAGCCTTATCTTTTGCACTGATGTGCTGGGTTCCCCTATCATTGAGGATGGGGATGTTTGTGGAGCTTCTTCCTCCAGTGAGTTGTTTAATTGTCCACCACCATTTATGATTGGATGTGGCAGGACTGCAGAGCTTAGATCTGATCCATTGGCTGTGGAATCGCTTAGCTCTGTCTATCGCTGCCTATGCTGTTTGGCACACAAGTAGTCCTGTGTTAAAGCTCCACCAGGTTGACACCTCATTCTTAGGCATGCCTGGTGCTGCTCCTGGCAGGCCTTCTGCACTCTTCATTGAACCAGGGTTGATCCCTTGGCTTGATGATGATGGTAGAGGTTGGATATGCCAAGCCATGAGGTTACAGATTGTGGTTGAGTACAGTTCTGCTGCTGTGATGGTCCTCAGTGCATGATGGATGCCCAGTCTTCAGTTGTTAGATCTGTTCAAAATCTATCCCATTTAGCACATAGGTAGTGCCACACAACATGATGGAGGGTATCCTCAATGTAAAGACGCACAGAGAAGCCAAAGATTGATCTGTATATTTTTTTAAAGTTTCATTTGGACTTTTAATTTCTCATTTCTGATCTGTGTGTATGTGTGTTGTGTTTTTATTATTTTTCTTGGGTTTTAGTAACTAATAGACTTACTCGTTCTTTGACTCAAGGAAGCCTGGTTAAATTGGCTCCTTCTAAAAAATAAATACATTTGGACTGGGAAAGGTATCCATGGAGGAAGGGATCCCTTTTAAATTAACCTTGTTGTGACCAACCAAGGGGGTTGAATAAAGAAGGGGAGCCAGCTCATTCCTCCTCACCCGGGAGCGTAACAAAATTGAGGTCCTGTTTGGGAAGTTAACAAACTGGGGGACCTCATCCGGGGACCAGTCATAACAAGGTATAAACCAACTTTGAGGACGATTCAGTGGATTGCCCTTTGAGAAATGGCTTAGCAGCATATTGCAGTCAGTTTGAATCCAAGGCAGTGCTGGTGTCCAGCTACTGGTCTGAGACCAATAGATGGAGGTTGGACTCCAACCAGGTTGAACTCTGATTACGTTGCTGGTCTTTCGCCTTGCTAGAACTTCAGTTGCCCTGTTCAAATGCATAGAGAAATGTAAATACTTAGAGGGCAGGGAGTGGAGAGCTCCTGATCTTTACGTTTAAACTGAGATAAAGTAGGTTTAAAAAGTGCCAGCAGGGTATAATAAATCATCCAATCTACCCAGCTGCCCTCACCCATACCCAGAGAGCTCTGAAAACCAGGTTTGGCATTGCACTGGATTTACAGCATTAAAACCAGAGCTGTGGACGATTACTACCAAGTTTAGCGTAGATACAAAGTGAAAATCACTACTGCTAAACTTGCAATGTAAGTGAACCTTTGGGCTACCTGCTCAAGATGATATATTAATGTGAATCCTAAACTGGTGCAGATTTGACTGTGGTAACATAGTGTGTAAGTTCAAGTTGTTGTATCGTGCAGTAACAAGATGCTGAAGCTACTGCATAATAACAGATAATGTGCAGCCTAATTGCCTAATGAAATTTAGGTTTGTTTGTTTTTTAATTAAAATTTTTACTTCGGTGGATCCCTTTTTTTAACAGCAAAGCAGGGAATCCATCTTTTCAAATAAGCTACATGTGTGCAGAATTCCAGGATCTTCTGTTGACAAGTTTTATGCAAAATCAGATGGATGAAATTATCACATTGGAGCTTATAATTATCACAATAAGCATTCTTAGTTATCAGTATGGTTGTCCTGCACAATTTGAAATTTCAGTAATCTTGATTGCCGTGATAACCTTTACTGACTGTTACCACTGATTTTAAGGCATGAATGTTTTGCTACACCGTCATCTGTGAATATGTTGCATTGTTGCCACCCCTGATTCAAATTCCTGTAATTTGCAATATATTTATGTAAACTGATTGGGAGGTCTTATAGTTGGAGAGCAGGGTCAATAGAAGAACCATGCATCTTTAACCTACACTTATCATGTAGAAGGTCATCTAATCATTCTTTTTACAGCTAAGTTTATAACAGTAAATAACATCCTGTGTCAGTAATCTGTAAACTGAATCGTTTCACCTTTCCTCTGAACTTGTCATAGAGCCTGCAATTACCTTGTCTACATTAGCAATAAGAGGGTTACATTTACAATAATTCTAACCAGAGGGCTTTCAAATCTGGTAGGACATTTGTGTGTGGACCTGATGTGGATAGCAGGCCACAGCTCAGAGCAATGGCTCCTCACTAATCCTTAGCCCACAAGATAGATTGGCAGAGATATTGTATACATCTGGTGAAATGGGAGAGTGAATCAGAAGTGGGTATTACACCATTCTAAACATATATATGTGGTAGCAAAGCCACCTTTGGCTCTTGAGCTTTTGTATGCAAATAGTTGGAATACTAGGATTGCACAGCCTCCTGATAATGTTTAGCTGTTTTTAGCACTAAAATCATTTGAATGATCCATTTTAAATTGAGCAACAGAAGTTCACAAGTCCCTCCATGATGCTTTTCAATCTTTAACCTTCCAACCATGTTTCCCAGTTTGCACATTGTAATCTTGCCATTCCAACCTCCTGTACATTCACTCTGTATCAAAACTTTCAGCCATTTAGGACCTACCCTCTAGAAGTCACTCAATAGACCTATCTCATTGTTTCCTTCTCCATGTTTAAAGGGAGAAACCTGACTTTTCCACCATGCATTCAGCCAACTCTCCTAATTCACCTTCTACCATTCAGTATGCTTTTCTCCTATGTAAAACATCTTCGGATCATTTATTGCATTTAAGCATTACACTTTATTTTAAGCCGGGGGAGATGGTGGAGTAGTGGTACTGTCACTGGACTAGTAATCCAGAGGCCCCAACTAATGCTCTGGGGTAAAAACAAAAAGCTAAAAGCTACTGCGGATGCTGGAAATCCAAAACAAAAACAGAATTACCTGGAAAAACAAGTTCTGCCGAAGGGTCATGAAGACTCGAAACGTTAACTGATTTCTTCTCCACCGATGCTGCCAGACCTGCTGAGTTTTTCCAGGTAATTCTGTTTTTGTTAATGCTCTGGGGCACAGGTTCAAATCCCACTACAGCAGATGGTGGAATTTAAATTCAATTAATAAAATCTGGAATTGAAAGCAAGTCTCAGTAATGGTGGCCATGAAGCTACTATCTGGTTCATTAATGTTGTTTAGAGAAGGAAATCTGCTGCCCTTACCTGGTCTGGCCCACATGTGATTCCAGACCTACATGACCCTTAACTGTCCTCTAAAAATGACTGAACAAGCCACACAATTCAAGGGCTATAAGGCATGGGCAACAAATGCTGGCCTTGCCAGTGACACCCACATCCCATGAAAGAATACATTTTAAAAAGTTGTATCACTTCTAACATAGTCAAATATTTTATGCAAAAGAACAATTTGACACAAATGTGTTGCTGTTATCATATTTGCCCCCTTTTGGTGGATTTGAGGCTTTTGGCCATTCTTACAATTCACTTATTTGTAGTAGTCTACAATTATGTGCTTGTGGTATCTTGTTGAAAGGAAGATCTTCCATACTTGTCACTGGCGAACAGTGGCAGCAGTGTACATCATGTACAAGATGCACTGCAACTTGCCAAGGCTCCTTCGACAGCAACTTCGAAGGAGCCTTTATACCAAGAAGGACAAGGGCAGCAGACACACGGAGCAGTGCCGCTTACAACTTCCCCTCTCAAGTCACGCACCATCCTGGCTTGAAGCTATATCTTCGCTGCTTCACTGTTGTTGGATCAAAGTCCTGGCACTCTGTTCCTAACAGACTGTGGGTGTACCTACACCACATGGACTGCAACGGTTCAAGGAGGCAGCTCACTACTGCCTTCACAAGGAAAGCTTACTACCATTTTCTCAAGGGCAATTAGGGATGGACAATAAATGCTGGTCTTGGTGGCGGTGCTAACATCCCATGAAAAAAATGTTTTAAATGGGAGGTGGGACAAAAAGCCATTACACATGTTCTTGCTGTGCTAGGACAAGTAGGAGTAGAACAGTGATAGGGTGCTGCCTCAGAGGAGAGACGATAAGGAATGAAATGGTCAACTGTGTCACACATTGCTAAGAGGTTAAGGAGGATGGGTAGGGTAAGTGCAAAGTGGTATCAGTCATAAAGGATATTGCTGGTACCTTTAAGAAGGGAAGCCTTGGTGCAATGGAAAATCTTACATGCTCTTCTTCCTCCCAACACCTGCACTGTACTGAATCGGGACTTATGGCACATCATCTGCTTTTAACTAGGATCTCAAACTGTGGACTCATTCAACTCTTCCCACAATCTTCAAACATTTAAAACTCATGCTTCACATCATTACTAATTACTACATATTATTTACTGATTTACGTCAACTTCTCTTTAATTGTTTTCAATCTTGGTATTCTGCACCATGGGTCTTGGCCTTCAGTATACAAAGGGAAATGCTTTTGTTTGCAGTTGCCGACAGTTTTCAATTTCCATTTGCAATATATACATGATCCTCTAACAGGTTACTTACTGTATTTTATCATACAGCAACAAACCCTACACCCTTTAGATTTCAGGGATGTTGCACTAACTGTAAGGAGGCTTGTTATTCAGCAGAAATTAAAAAGGGTTTAAAAGAACAATCTAAAAATGAAAATGAAGAAAATAAGCAAAACAATTCTTAGAGGCAAAGGCAGAGTGAAAGACAAAGAGGAGCAATAGGAGAGGAAGTAAAAAAGCATCAAAGCAAGTTAAGAGAGTTATAATGAAGGAACCTACCATATAGTAACAAATAATGAAAAATTAAACATTGTGGATAAAGTCTCTGTTTTCTTGGTTTATCAGAACATAATATTGTCAGTTTATAATTTGAATTCTGCTTTGGTATTTGCACTGAATCAAAACAGTCCAGACAGCATTTTTCATAGATGCACTAGTTGTACACGTCACCACTTCACAACAGGTTGAAAACAATGGTTTTGCATTTGTGGAATATGTATCCTATTTATAATTACAAGAATTAAGTCAAAATTTAAGGAAATGTTTCCATCATATTATAGTTGATCTCATATTCTTTCATTTGAAAAATGCATTCTTTCGCAAATTGTATGCTGGTGGGTTCTGTATATAGTTAAAAAGAGAATCACAGACAGCGGAAAAGACGACCTTGTGTTCCGTGAAAATATTGCTAATCACTCAATGACCCTTTAGCATGTAGCTAAATAATTACCTGTTATTAGTGTTAATGGCATTGGAAGAGTTAATCCTTTTTTGTCATTGTCTGCTGATAATCCTCCTGTAATGCATTTTTGCCCTCCCTGGCATCTGTGAGTTTTCCTTCTCTGCGCATCCCTCTATGCTTGCAAACTAGGGGAAAAAGAAGTGATTGTGGGAAGTAATGGAACCACTGGAGGCCAGTGAGGAAAGTAGGCCTTATCTCAAGCAATTAATCAAGAAACTCATATTGTATGACAATTATTCAAAGCCAGTTCAAAAATAGCTCAGAGCTGGAGGTCCAGAGATTATTTTTCCAGAATTTTGTCAAGGTCATTATAAGCATTGAGCAAGCCTATAGCAGTGTAGAAAATACATGGTTGGCAGGAGGTGAGGGGGCATGTTGAAGTATGCCTTATGAGGTTTACAGTAATGGGACAAACTGCATCTTAGCCAGATTGGTATGGTAGTTAATTTACAAATTAATACCATTTAAACCCTAAAGAAACAATCCTGGAGTGTGTCCATGAAAAAGAAATAGATATTTGTTAAAAGTGTAGAAGTCTTTTCCTAAGCAGAAATCCCATATAATGTATTTGGGCCCAAACACACATTCTCAAGGGCAGCGTGGGTGTCTACGTGCTTTCAAAACCTAACAGATAACCGCCCAGATCTTTAGATTGAGTGTCGATGTAACCGTTATATTTTTCCCAGCAAATACTTCTATTGATTCTCCAAAAACATCTCATTTAGGAGCATCTGGTGTTTTTTCTGCCTGTGTACATCTCTTCCTCTTCATCCCTCTCCCATAATAAAAGCATCTCCTGCATCAAATGGAAACAGATTATTTGGTCCAGAAAAAGCAGTTTTCTACCATATTTTTGCATGTGAGGAGGCGCTGGTATAGTGGTATTTTCACTGGACTTGTATTCCAGAGACCTAGGGTAATGCTCTGGGGACCCCAAGGCAGATGGTGAAAATTCAATTCAATAAAAAATCTGGAATTAAAAGTCTGATGACGACCATGAAACCATTGCCGATTGTCGTAAAAACCCATCTGGTTCACTAATGTCCCTTAGGGAAGGAAATCTGCTGTCCTTACCTGGTCTGGCCTACATATGACTCCAGACCCACAGCCCTGAACAAGGGCAATTAGGGATGGGCAATAAATGTTTGCCTAGCCAGTGACACCCACATTCCTTGAATGAATAAAAAAAAATAATTTATCCAGAGTTTCTAGGTGAACAGATGGGGCAAGTACTTTATAGAGTGTCCTCTGCATGCAGCACAGGTAATCTAGTTAAATCGTAAACGGAATTATGAAATTCAGTTAAAGAATAAGCCAAGTAAAAATAGCAATTTAAATATTAGTATTAGAAAAACCTTGCAAGTTAAATGGCCCTTCATGATCAAAAGCCACAAGTTACAGTTTCATTTGCAGAGTTTATCTATACTGCTACACATCAGGGATAAATATAAAGCATGGAATTTTTAAATCTCCCAGGAGATTTCATGACTACAAGTTGAAGGGTATAATGGGACGGATGATGCTTAGTTGCATCATGACGGCTTTAGACAGGCTTGAGGAGCCATCTGGTCTTTCCCTGTCTGTCTTTCTCTGTGCACAGGCAGCTTCTGGCTACAGAACTGACAATCGAAACCAGAACAAAGATGCAATGGAAGCGTTCCAGGTTGATGAAACACAAAGTGCCTGAGATTGCCAGGAAATGTTGGTTTCGATACAATGTGTGTCTACCTGTACAAATATGGTATCTCTTTATCTGATTATTTACTGGATCAAAAAAATTGATCTGCTCTCTTTCAGATAGAAAATCATGGCACTTTGCTTGAAACATTCCACTCGTCAAAATTAAGTTTTTCTAGATTTACTATTGGCAGGCCTACAGTAACATTATTCTTTATGTGCCATCTTATTTTGCAAGAAGTGAAATATTACTAAGACAAGTGAAGAAGGCACTCAGTAGAGCTCATTGCTCCGCCACAGTTTGTTAACTCAACATTATTACAATTATGCAGCTCTTCCTTGAGGCTTTTCCCTGCCTGTTTGATGCTCTATAAGTACAAAACTGAAAAAAGATTTTTCTTATTTATTAGCTTCCATCTCAATGAGGAGGCTTCAGGCCAATCTACATCCAACAACCTGCTCTGAAAACTCTGCTCATTTTGACAGCTCACCACAATATTAGAAAACAATCAACAACATTCTAAGTGAAACAACTCACAACATTCTTTAAAAAAAAGTCAATTTGTCCTGTACCCCAATGTTAACGGATCCTTTAAAAACTTTCCAAGATCCAGATTCGCATCTGTAGCCAAATCTAATCAGTTCTTCCTTACGTTATACCCTACATGTGTACTAAATTTCGCTGAAATTCATCCAATAGTTTGAGATATATTGTTCACAAACAGATTAAAAAATGATGAAAACATCACTGCCCACCTTCAATGGCGGAGGTAATAATTTACATTGAAGGAACACATATACTGTGACAGGTGTACTTAATCTATGCTAGTTACCAGTACATGATCATCAGTCTCAATTGTGTTACAGAAATTTGCTGCATGAAACCCGTGGAAATTGTCAGTTTGCAAAAGCTTCCAATTGTAAATTGCAGTTTGAATATATGAGATGTATTGAAAGAGCTGTACAACGGTCTGAGAGTTTGGCATGGACAAGCAATAAATTTGGACCAGTAACACCAAGGACCATGTAGTCTTGGACCATCTGGACCATGGTGTTGTTGGGGAATATTTCTTTTTCAAATTCTGCCCAAATGTCACCTTCTGCTGAATCGGTTTCCAGGCCCTTCAGGTCTGTACATAGGATTAAGCCTAGATCCCACCCGGTGCCTTTTGGGACAACCCTGCAGTGCCAAACAAGACAACAAACCTTCCACATACAGTAGAATATCCATTTGCCACCCATCAAGCAAGGATCACACAGTAAAGAGGGGATAGAGGAAAAGGATGTTTACAGTGCAAAGACCGCAGAAGAACTGAAAATTGGTTCACGTGAGTTCCAGAGTCCCAAAGTCAGAGTCCAATGAGGAATCCTTTCACGTAGGCGTTTCAGGTTCAGCAGGCTGGAGCCCGGTGTTGTAGGATAGGTTTCTCAGGTGGTGTTGATGTCGCAAGATGAAGTAGGCATGCAGAGATTGAGTTGGTTCCGTAGGTGGTGGTGCGAAATCTTTCAGCAGAGTCAGGTTAGATGGGCAGTTGCCCTGTCTGGACAGAGCCAGCTTCTTTGTGGCTCACCAGTTGGATGGCAAAACAGCAAACTGCTGTGTGCAGCCCAGAAATGTAATATTAAACTGTTCCAAGGGCCGGAGCCTTGGGTCATGTGATCGTCCTCCTCCACAATGACCTCAAAAGGGATGTTTTTTCAGCGTCTGGAATTGTTGTTTTCAGGACTGATAATGTCTCGGCCATTATGGGTTGAAAGGGTTGCTACTGAAGTTGAGTGTCTGGCGCTTGGGAAGCCATTGTCTCAGTAGACCCACTGACTTCACGAGCAAGATTGGCTTATCAAATTCAAATGGCCTTCCTGTAGCTCCCTTTGAAATTGATCTGACCAGTCCCAGGTTGTCTGTTAGTAGCTCCTTAGGCATAAAGAGGTATGACATTCCCGAAACTGAGAGGACAATCTTTTTGTCCTGGAAACTGCTGGGGATAACTCCCAGACAGAGAGTCGTAGTGGTATCGTCACTGGATGAGTGATCCAGTGTAATGATCCAGAGTAATGCTCTGGGGACCCGGGTTCAAATCTCACCACAGCAGCTGGTGAAATTTTAATTCAGTAAAAAAAAAACCTAAAATTAAAAGTTTACTGATGACCATGAAAATATTGTCGACAATTGTTGATCGTCATAAAAATCCATCTGGTTCACTAATGTCCTTTAGGAAAGGAAATCTGCCATCCTTACCTGGTCTGGCCGTAATGTCTGGTCCACAGCAATGGCCTGAAATGGCCTAGCCAGAAACGCCCTATGAACGAATAAGAACAAATTTTTTAGATATATACAGGGCAGGATTTTCCCCCCGTTGGGGGCGAAGTTGAAGTGCCATTTTACGTGGGCTGGCCGTCCGCATGGAAGCGCTGAGCGCTCCCTGTGCGGGCAGGGGGGAATCCCTAAATCTGAGAGAGGCTAAGTGCTGCCTCAGGGAGATCGGCTCTACTGTTAAAAGTATTAAAAATAGAAAAAAAAATTCCCTGACATGTCCACTGTCACATGAGATAATTGAAAGTGACCTTAAGGTTGGACGGGCAGGTCCATTAATTAGTTTAATTACTCTGTCAATGGCCTCAATTGGCCATTGACAGGTTGGCGGGCGCACAGCTGATTTTGCTGCGCGCCGCCTACCTGAAAGTTAAAATGGAGCGCCGTGACGTCGGGAATTTCGCCCGACGTCACCGCGTCATTTTACACGTCGGCGAGTGGGCCCCACTCCCCGCTCGCCGACGGGAAAATCCTGCCCACAGTGTTAGGTTTCCTAGTGTTGGGTTTGTTTTTGGAGGAACCCAACACTAGGAAAACATTCAACAATTCTGCCTTCTCATTTTACTGTCCGTGTCATCTCTATATGAATACTTTAGTGCAGTACTGAGGGAGTGCTGCACTTCCAGATTGTTATCTTTTCCTTGTGACATTAAACAGTCTGCCTATTCACGAGAATGTTAACAATTCCATGGCACTGTTTAAAAACAAGAGCAAGGAGTTCTCAGTGTTCTGAAGAATGGTTTTGTTTAGCCAACGCCATCAAAAATAAACTAATTGATCGTTCATCCCGTTGCTGTATGGATTTTTACTGCATGCAAAATGGCTGAAGCATTTGCTTATTTAGCAACACTGATTACTTTTCACAGTATTTCATGATGCATTTTGGAACATCCTAAGAGATATGACAAGAGGCGATATAAATGTAACATCATCCTTCTTTCCATCCATTGTTTCCTATGGATAATTGAAAGTGAGTCTCCTGTCCACCCAAACAACAGATCATGTAAGAATTGCAACAAGTCTCTGTTGAAATCCACTTTATTTCTTTAAAGTTGAAATTCCACACAAATCTAATGGCCTGGATTTTGCAGTCAGTGGCATAGCAAGGACCCACGCCGCTGACTTCGAAGAAAGCTGCACTGAGATATAGTAGTGTCTGTGGCGGGCACTTTACCTCTCAATGTGCATTTGATTGTGGCAAGGTTTAATGGGAATTCCCAGCGTTGAACTGCAGTGATGTTATCAAGCTATCCAAGCAGCCAATGGCATTAAGGTGCTCTCACAAACAGTGAATGAGGAAATGAAAAGCACTTAAAATGGCTTCTTAAGATTTTACAGAGAGGAAAATAAAGATTGGGGCATACGCATAAGATTAAGGCAGAAGCTGAAATGTCATGAAAAAAAAATTATTTCAAAATCTAGTTTTAAAAATATAGTCATTAATCATTATTGGAGACATTTAACAACATTCCACAAATATCCCAGAAGGAAAAAACAGTTCGGACCGGTACTCTTATTTCCCAATTTTTACTGGTGTTCCATTTTAAGGTATACAAGACCAATTCGGACCAGTGTTCTTATTTCCCAGTTTTTACTGTTTTTTTCCTCCTTGGATAACATTTTTTTCGCGGTCAGACCCAGTGTTCAACAGTAGTTATTACTCAGATTGCCTTTAAAAACCCATTCGTTGAACAAGGCTTAACTTTTATGTGGGGTTTCTAACAGCAACACAAGAAATGGGGAAGTTCTCGCCAGAGCAATTGATTCCTCTGATTATCAGTCCAGGGAGTCCACGAAATGCAGCCTGCTACAGAGCAATGAATGACTGACTGCAACTTCAGAATTTACACATTAATCTGCACTTGGTGCTAAACCCAGAAGTTGCAGTCAAGAGTCTGGCGGCGAATGCTGGCAGTTCACTGTCAACAAGGCTGCAAATTTTGAGCCAATATCCTTTACACTTATATAGAATAAACAATGGAGGATTAATTGATTACTTTATCCCAGTATATAAATTTTATGTTTACAAGTTTGACACTTAAATTATTTCTAAGCTTACAACCCTGCTGTTTAAATACACTGAGGCTATAAAGCTATTTGGTCCTTCAGTCAAAAGGCACAGACTAGACTTCCAGTAAAATGAAACCAGAAATTCAAATTTCATCACACCCAGGATTGGTTATGAAAATTGTTTTTAAAAAATGAACATGCGGTTTCAAAACAAATTTACCTGTTAACACTAATTGTAAAACAAGATGCTTTCCTCGTGTGTTTTCTCATGGAGATTTACAGATGGCATTGATCTCTTTTCTTCTTGAGTTTCTGCTAATCGGAAAAGTAGGAGAGTGGAGAACCCAATCTTTTGGTACCTAAAAATATTGACAATTAAAATTTGCTTCTTTAATTTACAAAAAAAATCTACTATCAAGGTTTAAAATTTGTGCAGTAATTAAGTTAAAACTAACTGTGTTATTCAACATTTTCATTTCCATTTTGTACAAGGGATGTTAATAATGCAATGATACTCAAAGCCAAACCTAACTGTCCTTGCAGCTATTGCTGAGCAAGTCCTAAGCTGTATAGCATGTATATTTGAAATTTGTAAATGATTTGTGAAATAATAATTCTAAAGATACAGGTTTCATATGTTGACAGAATATTATTGCTTTTTAGTTTATAGAAACACCTGAAAGCGTTGCATGTTAAAAAGCTACATCTTTTGTAAAAGTGTAATGTACAGTAATACAGATGTGTAAAGCTGCCATAATCCTTTATATTGTCCCAATCTGATTAAAGCCCAAAAAATGAGAAATGATCAATTCATTATTTCCATACTTCTGTTTATTTTAATTAAATTTCTTGCATATTTAAAAAAACACTTTTTCCACTAGATAATGTGCAATGCCATTAGGGATTGCAGTTATTAAAAAGTAACTACTGTCATGTAGTTACCCAGCTGTTGTAACAGATGGGCAACTTACTCCTTGACCTTGTCTTTTTGATAAAGTCCTCCTCATTTCTGTGTTAGCACAGATTTTGAAATGCTATTTTTAAGTAACTGGTGTCTTGTGATAAAGACATGCAACTGGCTTGATCAAGCACTTGTAACTTTTGTTTAACCCCTCCTTTGTGGTCTTCTTACACCAGCTTATGACATTAAAAAAAAGAACAGGTTATCTAGGTAATATCTCACACAAGAGATACCGAGGAGGTTTGCAAGATGGCATCAGCTGATGTGCTAAAGGATTTTTTTTTGTTTGAAAAAAAATTATTTTGTCACTCTTTTTCTCCGGAGAGACCACGTGCCTCCACTGTGCTTAATAGTTCTTAGAACTGACGTAGGCCAGTCAAGCTTTAAGCTTATATTATCTGGTGACTGAATAATAGCCTATGACGAACAGAGGTGATTTAAAGTATCTGAGGTGATAGGGGAAAGATGTAAGAGAAACTGCTGTTATCATAACTTCATATCATAAGCAACTGCTGGGTACCAATTGAACAACGTGTGCTATGTCACTCAAGCAACCTTTCAGAACAGTTGCCATTGGTGGTAACTATAGAAACCCTCCAACTATGCCCCTATCTTATTCAAGCAGGAGTTATATGATCCACTAGTATTAACATATAGATTAGGCCATTCATAATACTGTAAATTGTTTTACATTACTGTGCTTACACAGTCCAGTAGTTGCTTTACCCT
This sequence comes from Cetorhinus maximus, assembly GCF_964194155.1. NCBI lineage: Eukaryota > Metazoa > Chordata > Chondrichthyes > Lamniformes > Cetorhinidae > Cetorhinus > Cetorhinus maximus. The sequence continues at coordinate 8,816,383 of NC_135890.1, forward strand.
GCAGTACAGAATTGTGCATTCGGATGTCACAAAGTGATTTTTTTTTTTTTACTTTTTAAAAAATGAAGTGACTGTTCAATCAAGTACTGCAGGGTGCTATTTGTGCATTTTATTCCTCCTGCAAATATTACTTGGCTCCTTTTGTGATCTAGCACAATCATGATAATCATGCTTGCAGTTATAATACTGGCAGGAGGAGAAAGCAGCAGTCTGAATTATATGGGATTTATGTATTCCTATACAGTATAGCATTATTACTGTTTATTGTTGCACTCATTGTAACTGTGCTTCACAGTTTTTCATCTTGCTATTTACAAAGAATTGTGAATTTGAACAGCTTTTCTTTAGGAAAATGTGCCTTAAGGGCTCTGTTAGCCCTGAATAATTATTTACTGATATTTTTTGAACTTGGCCAATTAAGTGTTCAAAAGTTATTTTGCTCTGATACATACCAGCTACATATATAGTCACCTTGTAAATCACTTTTACTTGAGAACAGAGTCAGGTCCCTTCAGGACAAGTGAGCACGCCATAAAGCCAGTGCTTTCATCCACCCCTCTAACAGTGATTTCATATGTGACATTTGCAATCAGATCTGCAAATCAAGATTTGGTTTAACATCGCATATGAAGCGACATCGCCTTGACAGTGAACAATTGGTCTCCTTGCTGAACACATCCATCGAAATGATGGGAGGATCCATCCATCCATCCAAACCACCTTTAATACTTTCAGTTCCATAGATCACGTAATGTTCTGCTTCATGATTGTTGCATCCTGCTAACATTTGTCTCTACCAAACAGCATTTTGGCAAAGTTTCAGATGTCAGCACCATTCCTCGCACAACAGTTCTCAATTGTTGGAAAATTTCAATTACCAAATTGAGTGCTGGAATATTTTGCAGCTTTGGCAACCTGATGGACAAAGTAGCATGTTTGATTGTGAAATGCTGTTGATTCATTTATCCTTCCAGATCTAATCCTTTCATTGTTTTTTTACATGCTGCATTTGATCATTCAAGGTTTGTCCCAGCAGTCAATTATATTTCAAGTTATTTTTTAAATAATGAATTGATGAAACATTAATTTCATTGAATTCCCAAAAAGGCCTCTATATGCTAAATAGTGCTTAGCTTTGTTAACCTTTTTGGCTATGGCTGTATGCCTAACAGATGCTATGGTGACAATTGAGGGCTGTAATTCCATCTCTGGGTTGTGCTGACATTTTTAGACCACTTGTGTTCAGCTGCAATCTGTCTTCATCAGCACCCTTCTAAATCTCTGGAAATTGTAGTACCAGTAGTATCTTAACAAGAAGCTAATTGTCTTGTTTCAGTAAAAACTGACTGATATATGTTGGAGCCATATTGTTTAGACAAAATAAATCAAATAATGACAGTCACATAATTCATGAGCGTCACCACCAAAACCGCAATGACTTGCATTTATCTAGTGCCTTTAACATAGGAAAATGTCCCAAGTTGCTTTACAGGGGCTTAATCAAAAGTTGCAATGGGAAGACAAAGAAGGAGATATTAGGAGAGGTGAACACGTGCTTAGTCATTACAGTAGGTTTTATGAAGGGCTGTAAAGTAGGAGGAGGAGATGGAAGGGTTTAGGAATCTAACTCAAAAGCTTGAAGCCTGCTGGCTGAATGCACAGCCACCAGTGATGAGGCGAAGTATAGGTGTATGTTGCACAAGAAGCTAGCTTCGGATTGAAACGGGCACTTAGGTTGAGAGAAGTTTGATTTCCTGAGACTATGGCCAGGTACAGGAATGGAATTGGTGGGAAAAGTCTGAAGTTTGTAATAGGAAAAGACAATGGTTTTGGTCTTCCCAATGGTAACAGGGAAGAATAGAAGCTCGTCCAAGACTGGATGTCAAACGAGTAGTCAGACAACACAGAGGCAAGACAGGGATCGAGAGAAGTGGAGGAGTGCTAGAATGGAGTGTTGTCAGCATGCATGTGGAAGCTGACCTCATGTCTTTAGATGATGGAACCAAGGAGCAGCAGATGAGAACAGGAGGAAGCCAAGCATAAACCCTTGGAGGATTTTAACGGTAATGGTACATTGGTCAGGAGAGAAGCCATTGCTGGAGATGTTATGGTTGGATCAGTTGGAATAGAACTAAGCGAGGAACTAGCTTACGATTTCATGTGAACCAACAGTTCATGAAGTGTGCTAAAATCAGAAAAAATACTCAACAACTCAGGCAGCACCTGTGCAGAGAGGACAATACAGTTAACGTTTCAACTTGCTGACCTGTAGTCAGAACGAAAGATGTTACAGATGAACGATTTCTCTTTCTAACGAAACGTCATGACATTGAAACGTTAACTGGACCTTCCTTTCTCTACAGATGCTGCCTGACCGATTGAGTGTTTCTCGCAGCTTATGTTTTTTTTTTCAGATTTCCAGCAGCTGCAATATTTTGTTTTGTTTTATAATCATTGTAAATTTTATCAATGCATCACTTCAGTTTATTTCTAATTAATTGGAGCATCTCTAGTGCTGCTCACCGTCTGTTAGAGAATAGCCATTTTGCATCGTAGGCCATTAGTAAGGCAGTGGACATGTGTTTTCCTCAGATGTTAGGAAATAGAGATAGTTATACGTGCATTTGGGTGTGTTAAGAATAGGGTATATCTTTAAGTTTAATTCATATTTGTTTTCTATTTGTGGGTTAAAAGGTGAAACCTGGGATCTAGTCTCATTTTTGAGTGGAGACAGGAGGTCTAAAGCTCTGTTTGTATACCTGCAGAGATTTTTACAACTCTTGAAGGAGAGTTCAAGCAAACAAGTGTAGGAAAAAAACTGTGCTGTTGCCATTAACAGGGGTCCAAAAAGGGAGGCCCCCCCACCTCATACACACACACACACACACACACACACAGGCTAGAATCTTCCGTTCGGCGTGCGGGGGTGGGCCCCGCATGCCGACGCGTAAAATGACACACGATGACGTCAGGCGTGCGTCACGACATCACTGCGCGTCATTCCGATTTCAGTTCAGCGGGCGCGCGCCGGAGTCGGCTGCATGCCCGCCAAACTGTCAAAGGCCTGTTAAGGCCATTAATTAGCTAATTAAACATTGTCTGGGCTGCCCGTCCAACCTTAAGGTTGGCGGGCAGGCGAAGAGCCCAGGCGGCCTTCGCATTTCTCATGAAACCTCATCTACAGGCGGATGAGGTTTCATGAAGGGTTTATAACTTTATTAAAAAATTTTATCAAAGTTCATAGACATGTCCCAGCTCATGTGACACTGTCTCCACAGAAAATTCTCCCCACAGAAAAGATTAAAACTGAAAGCAGTTTGAGTTCCGTTGGCAGCAGTTGCCAGAGAGACTGGACAGCAGAGGGACAGATAGCAAGTCCCAGGATTCCAGAGAGACTAGATACTGGGAGAGGGAACTGTAGAAAGAGCAGATTTCCAGAAAGGTCCCAAGTCCAAGGAGTGAGCCAGAAAGGAGGAGTCCCAAGAAGAACAGGATTCCGGAAAAGGCCTTGTTCTGTGAAAGTGACAGTAAGGAGCAAAGAGGAAGGCTCCAAGCTTCGAACTTAAAGAGAAGAAAGCTGCAGGAAGCAGATTTAAAGCAAAAAGCCAGAAGGTCCAAAGAGACAGCTGTAGGTCTGTAACTCTTCACTATGTGCCTGTGAAGCAGTGGCATTCTGTTGTTAGCTGAGTCAGTGAGAGAGTGCGTGGAAGAAAGCTTGAATGCATGTGGTATTCCGGTGAGAGGAACATTGGAAGGAGAGTTCGAAACTCTGGAGGTGGACCCTTGCAGAAGGTGTCTGAGAGAAAGTATCGGTTTGGGAGAAGACTCCAAAGCGAGTTCTTGGAGAGTGGAGATTGGAAACCCTCGTGTGAAAGATGGAGTTCAGTGAGACCGGTTGACTCATGGTGTGACAAGCTTCTGGGGGAGTTGATGAGAGATCTGTAGTATCTGTTTGGGGTGCCATCTGTCACTTGGTTTCAGGGTGTGATGTGTCTGACCACAGGTCACCTATTTGTTTACATGGACTGTGTACTTACTGTTAACATTGTAGTGTAAGATAGCTTTTGTAACTTGTGTTATCCTTACAAATCTGCATATGTCTGTAAAGGTATGGCTGTGGGTGAAGGAGTATTATAATATAATTCATCTTTTCTGGTTTAATAAATGTTTTGTTCTTTAGCTAAAAGTTTTATCAGCTGACTCCTGTGACTCTGTTCAGAAGCCACTCTCCACGTATCTAACAAAAAAATAAAGGTTAGGACCTACCAAGCCGGGTTCCTCCCTGGGATTTGGCTTATCCCAGTAACATCAGCTGGGACCATAACACAGAGCAGCATTCTCTCCTACCTATGATGGTGTAGCTTTCTCCTTTTCTTTTCACCGTCCTCCCCACCTCTCTTCCTCCCCCGTTTTTCTCTGCCTCTTCCTGATGTCTCAACAGAATATTCTGCTGCAATCTCCCTGTAAATAAAAGCATTTTGTGCATGAATTTCTTCTAGCATAACTTAAGCAATGTTTCCTTTTGTAATGCAGGTTGGTCACTGCCGTTAAATCAATAGAAAGCTTGTCCTATAGCTATTCCTGTCAAATTGTATAAAACAGTCAGAAAGTAGAAATGAGGTCCCCACTAAGATTTCAGCACTGCAGAACTTCATTTCCTGTGGCCAGTGTAAACGATTTCCCTGTGGCTTTTTCAATAAATGCAGTATTGTTGTAATTAAAGTCTCAAAGCAGAAGGAAATAAAATAATTAGGTAGACCTGAGAATAAAAATGCATGAAGAAGCTTCATTTTTCTTTTCATTTAAAAAAAATACTTTGATCCATAGGTATGCATTATTTGTTAACATAACCTCTAACTAATGAGATCACTTGTTTTCAGTTTCCTGACTTTCATTTACTCACTGTTCAAGCTGCCTTTATATCGGTTTTAGGCCTCTGTGCTTCGGCTTACAATGCAACTCCAAAGTGAACTTTGTAGTTTTTTTTTCTTTCGAGTTATCAACAGTCACTGATTGCAACTCTTTTGAGTACAATCACAGTTCTTGGTTTCCGGGAGTGGGACATGAACCCACAACCTTCTGATTCAAAGGCGAGGGTGCTATGGACTGAGCCACAGCTGACACCTCTAGAACTTTGTAGTTTTACTAAAGCTCGCTACTGGGGACACTCAAGGTTGCTGTTGGATGTGCGATCCCCCAAATGTCAAAGCCCAAAAGCACTAACATCATACTAAACCTAACATGGAAGCAGCTTTAAGAAGAAAATGCTAATTTGCAGCAGAGTTCATTAATTAGATGTTAAAAGGTTAATGTGTCAGGATCCCTGTAGATACCTTCACTCATACCATTGACCAAGCAGGGGGCAACCTCTTCCTTCCCAAGGTGACTGGGCCGAGACAATACACAGAGAGATTAGAGAACTTTCAGTATAACACACAAAATCTGATAAAGTTGCCCAGCAGTTGTGAGGATATTCATTGAGATAACTAGGGAAAACTGGAGCACATAAATGTACCAAAAGAGGATGGGAGAGGTCAGGAGAATTTGTTTTTTGCAACTGCTTGTTAGGACACAGAATGTGTTATCAGAAGCAAGGTGGAAGCAGAATCCATAATAGCTTTTAAAAGGGACATGGATAAATATTTGAAAAAGAAAACCGTAAGGGTATGGGAAAGGGCAGGGAAAAGGGCCTAAGTGGAAAGCTCTGAGAGCTGGCCCAGGCATGATGAGTTGAATGATTATATGATTAACATAAAACATACTGCCATATAAAGTTCTCTTACAGCACTTGTCGGGGAACAGGCTGTTCTGTGTTTCACAAGAAATAACAAAATATATGCAACTTAGGTCAGTGTCAGTAATTGTTTAACAGTTCCATTTTTTTCTGAACTTTGTGGATATTGCAAGATACAAGTTGCTAAATTGAATCCAGGTTTCATAGCAATCTCCAAACAAGGAGGTACTATTACTGAGGGTATAATTTTTTGAGTGTGGTTGATTTTTGTTCACCTTGCCTTTAATCTGTTTGCCACTTAAACACCAAGTGTGAACACACTTGGATAATGAACAGTTTGAGTTTTACGCTAACACAACAAGGTGGGCCTTGCATTGCTTGCTGATTAGTAATTGTAGGATATTGATGATCCTACGTTCAAACCAATGCTGTAAAACATGAACATAAAACTTACCTTATCCCTGTTTCGGAAGTGTTGTCTACCTGCTGATGATCATATCACGAGTTATTCTATACTCATTCGTCTTAACATAACATACATATTTAACCTGAGCTAAGGCTCATTTACCCATCACCCCTGTGCTTACTGACTTGTGTTGGTCCCCGGTCTGGCAACATTTCAATTTTAAAATTCTCATTCCCATTTTCAAATCCATCCATGACCTTGCTCCTCCAAACCTCTGACACCTGTCTAACCCTACAAATCTCAGATCCCAATACTTCTCCAGTTCTGGCTTCTTTTGCACCCCTGATTCACACCACTCCACCAGTGACAGGCTTGCCTTCAGTTGCCTGGCCCTAAGCTCTTTAATTATATCCCTAAACCTCTTCCCTCTACATTTCTCCTCTTCTTGATGATGCTACATAGAACCTACCTCTTTGACTAAGTATTTGGTCACCTGTCCTAATATCTCCTTATGTGGCTCATGGTCAAATTTTATTAACTCATGTAAAAAAAAGTGCCTTAGGTTATTTTACTTGTAAAGATATCTAAATACACGTTGTTAGACTGGAGTCTTTTTTACAGTGCTCTTCACTTTGGTCTGACATCACATCTGAAGGGTGCAGTTGTGGGAAGAAAGAGCAACATTAATTATAATGGTTAGAAACCAGTCCTCTGGCAGGAAGAATTTCTTATGTGTGAATGCTAAATCTTCAGGAAGAAGAGGTATTGTGAATATGCCCCATATGTACTCATAATCCACACTATCACATGACTAGATATTGGGTGGTAAAGGTAAGCTCCTAGTTGAAAGGAACACAGATTACCTGGTGGCGCTGAACCCAAGAAATTATCTAATGCAGATCTGAAATTTGTAGCAGGGACCAAAATTGTAACTCATAACCTTATTTGATGATTCGGTGCGATGTGCCGTTTACTCTTTCTATGTCAATTCCAGCATATATAACACTTCAATAGTTTTGAGCCACAGACATCCACACTGACCCGTCAGATGCGATGTCAGAACAAAGTGAAGAGCACTGTAAATAGGATCCCAGTCTAATGACAACTTGCATTTAGTTACGATCCAGTATTCTCTTAGCTACCAGCCCTAATAAAATCTTGCAGTTTTAGCTCCACCTGACCACCAAAAATGAACAATCCAAGCTAGAGAAGTCAGTGGCCGAACACAAATATAAATGTGGGAAGAAGGTTTTTGTTTAAGCCCATTGAGGAATTAAGCTCATAAACTAGGCTAACACTTTGTGAACTACTGAAGAAATTATAACATTGTTGGGGTTGTTTCCTTTAGGATGAGACATTAAACTTTTACTTGTTTACCTGTCATGGCAATGCAGGCAGACATAAAAGATACCATGACGCCATTCAAGCAAGACATGCTAGTATTCCCAATATCCTGTCCAACATTTCTCTCACACCGGCAAAAGTGGATTAATTTGTCATTAATCTAATTTGTTATTTCTGAATCCTTTTATGAAAATTTGCTTTTGTGTATGCCTCCGTAACAAGTGACTGCCCTTCAAATGTAAGCTATTGGTTGTGAAACTCATTGGAAATGACAGGCTGTTACATAAATGCAAGTTCTATCTTTTCTAATATTGCATTTTCTTTGACAGAGGAAGAGGAGGAGCAGGTCCCCACTGATGGAGGTACATCAGCAGAAGCTATGCAGGTTCCCCTTGAAGAGGAAGAGGAGGATATGGAAGAGGAAGAGGCTGTTAATGATGAAAACCTTTTGGGCAAGAGACCACTCGAAAGCCCTGACTCTGTTGACTTACCAGTTGCAAAGCGAGCTAGAACAGCTGGCTGTAAAATGGAGAGCCCTGATGGTGTCTTAGAACCAAGGGAACCCTTGAGTATGATCAATTCTCAAAGGGTGCCTCCTGTTTTATCTCCAGTTGCACCACCAGATCATTCTGGCTCATTGCCTCTCTCACCTGAACCTCCGATGCTTGCACCCATACCAAAACCATCACAACTTTCAACCCCCAAATCTTCAGATTCAAAAGTGCTCATATCTAAAGTTAAATCTAAAGTCTCCTCTTCACCAATACAGAAAAACAAATCCCCTAAAGGATCTCAGTTGGCACTTTCAGGAAGTCCCATTCGCTCTCCAAAAGCTTCATTGAAATCAGACAAAAAATCACCTATGCGTACAAAAAGCCCTAAAAGTCCTAAAAGTCCAAAAATACCAGCAAATGTTTCTCATTCCACTGCCAAGAATGAAACTCCAAACCGAACACCTTTGTCTGTCTGTAATTCAGGGTCTGAAAAACTTGGTAAAGAAAATATTCACACAAAACAGCCACATACAACAACTGAATTGGAGAAACCAAATGTTTTGGATATGTCGCCAAAAAAATTGCCAGTGCCTGATAAGAGTATTGATGACTCTATTGATGCTGTTATAGCTCGTGCTTGTGCTGAGCGTGAGCCAGACCCCTTTGAGTTTTCTTCTGGGTCCGAATCAGAAAGCGAAATCTTCACTAGTCCCAGAAGACTCACTATTTCAGAATCATCAACACCACGGATGCTTTCCCTATCTAGCAGCTTTAGCAGGGGCAGTGCAACCCCAGTGTCGTCTTCTGGGCCAACAACTAGCACAAATGTGTCATGGACTTTGGATGATTCTATTAATGAGGTTGTCAGGAAGGCAAGCTTAGGTACACCTCCATCTGTGCCTGCATCCATGCCTGACCTGTCCTCCCCTTCTGCTTCCCCACCAACTCCAGAACCTCTTCTTAAGCTCTATGAAGAACGTACAAAGCATGCATCTTCATCTGATGTGAAGAAAAAGCTGAAGAAAGAAATTAAGATGAAAATCAAGAAAAAGGAAAAAGAAAAGCTAAAAGATAAGGACAAAGAAAAAAAGGAAAAGGGCAAAGACAAAGAGAAAAACAAGGATAAAGAAAAGGAAGCCAACAAAGAGTCCAAGATTTTTTTTAGGGAATTTGGTAAAGAACACGAGAAAGATCCATTTAAATTTAGAATTAAAGACTTTGATGAGGGTGATGTAAAGTTAAAACATAAAGATGGGAGTTTTAAAAAGGACAAAGAAAAACACAAAGAAAAGAAGAAAGATAAAGAAAAGGGGAAAAAGGATAAAGAAAAGAATAAAGACAAGGATAAACATAAAGCCAAGGCCCCTTCAACAGGACTTGGGTTTATTCCAAAAGAGGTCCCGTTACCCTTGTTCAGCACCCCAAGCAGTGTCAAGACTCAGTGTGTTTTGCCAGCAGTGTCTCCTATGGTTCCAGAAAGACTATTTGAGGAAAAGTCTAAAGAGAAGGACAAGAAAAAAGACAAAAAGGAGAAAAAGAAAAAAAAAGACAAGGACAAGGAAAGGATGAAGGAAAAGGAGAAAAAGGAGAAGGAAAAGAAGGAAAAGGAGAAAGAAAAAGATAAGCATAAAAATGAAAAAGTAAGCTGTACTATAAAGTGTGTATTGCTTTAACAGTGTTCTGTCAATAGTTGAGTATGACTATAGCTAAGCTAGATTAAACTACCAGCAGTATCAGTATTAAGTATTTTTAACAAGCCATTGCTGTGAGAATGTTGACTTTTGTTTTAATTAATCTTTTTTTAAAGACCTATTTTGGAAAACTGGTCTTCATGCAGGTACAAAGCTCTGAATTTCTAAATTCCAGCTGCAGTGTGTGGCTTCAGAACCAGACCACAACTTATGTTTTAGAAAATCCCTTAAATTAGCTATTTACTTGGTTTGAATCTATTTGTTTTCATCAAGGAAATAGTTCCAGGTGTTTATGTATTTTAAAGCTGGGTGTTAGAGTAGGTTTACAGTATAGAAATTTTATAAAGGGTTACCGCAGAGAGGTGATTAAAATATGTTTAAAATTTTATGAATGACCAAACTGTTTCATGTGCTACTCTTAGGTTTGTATTGTGAATTATGCCTTTGCTGAACTTCATACAAAAGCTCAGAGGTTTTCTTTCTAGTGCATATATGTAGTAAAGAAAATCATGAAGCCAGAAGACATCAGATGTCCCTAGATACTATTGTAATTTACATTAATCTGCTTAGATAAGCTGCGAAGTTGTTTTGTTGCTGCAAGACAGGATTTGAAAAATGAATTTTTCAGAGAACCACTCTAACGCTTTCACTTTGTGATGGCGCTTCACGGGTGTCCTAGAAGAAATGTGGAGAAACAGAGCATTATCAGTTTGTGCCTTGAGGTATGTAGTAAAAAGAATCTAAATCCCAGAAGATTAACAGAAAAATGCAACACACTCCAAAAAGGGGCTTATGTGACTGGTATTATTTATCCAGGTGAAAAGAATGGTGCTTATATATAAGACTGCGAACAAATCCACTGGCAATGTATTTCTAGTACTCCACAAAGGAGTCTTATATTAATGGCCCCTCACTATCTTGCTTTAAACCCTGTCACCAGCCCAACTTTGTAATCTAGTCCATTTATTAAATTTGACTTCTTGTGAAGTTGTCTTTTTTCTCAAATGTACAAACTTGTTTCTATTCACAGGCATTTCAAATCCATAGTGCCCTGCAGGATGTGTGCACATATATTTCTTTCATTGAGAAATAAATGTCTTAATTAAACCATCTAGTGAATGACTAATTGATTAATCTGTGATCTACCATGTTGTCCTTCACTTTTTTTTATTCATTCACGGGATGTGGGCTTTGCTGGCTAGGCCAGCATTTATTGCCTATCCCTAATTGCCCTTGAGAAGGTTGTGGTGAGCTGCCTTCTTGAACCGCTGCAGTCCATGTGTAGGTAACACCCACAGTGTTGTTAGGGAGGGAGTTTCAGGATTTTGACCCAGCGACAGTGAAGGAACAGCGATATATGTCCAAGTCAGGAGGTGAGTGGCTTGGAGGGGAACTTCCAGCTGGTGGTGTTCCCATGAATACAACTTCAATGTAAAGAACTTATTTAAAAAGTATACCAATGCAGATATAATGCTAGTATTTGAAGAGCAGAGGCATATCTAAAAATCATAGCTTTACATCAGTGGGAGGCAAAATCTTTTAAATGAATTTCAAAAGAATCTAATGTGAAGAAAATTTTAGAAGTTTAAGAAATAGGAGCTGAAGTTGACCATTCGGCCCCTCAAGCCTACTCCGCCATTCAGTAAGATCATGGCTGATCTGACTGTGGCCATGACTCTACTTTCCTGCCTACCCACCCCACCCCCCATCCCCATCCCCATAAGCCTTGTCAGTCAAAAATCTGTCTAACTCAGCCTTGATTATATTCAAAACCCAGCTTCCATTGCTTGCTCAGGAAGAGAATTCCAAACACTAACGACCCTCTGAGAGAAGAAATTCCTCCTCATCTCTGTCTTAAATGGGAGACCCCTTATTTTGAAACTGTAACCCCTAGTTCTAGATACCCCCATGAAGGGAAGCATCCTCTCAGCATAAATTGATAAAGAATGAATTCCTGCATAATTGACTTAAGTTCTTCAAAAATTCACATTGGCGGACAAGGGAAATGCATTGGAAACTCTTAACACTGGAATCTTTTGAAAGAAGCATATGACAAAGTTTCTCAGCTTATAATCTTGTAGAGAAAGAGTCATTGAATAAATGACATTATAGAATACATAGTTGACTCAGGAATAAGAAAGGGCAGTCAAAAAGTAAACATTTCCTGCTAAAATGTGGTTGTTACTAGAACCCTCTAGGAGGCAATCTTTGGACTTGTCCTTGGACCAGTGAGTTGGAACAGAATGTTAAGAACAGGTTTTCAGGTGATACTGAGAAACAGTGCAACCATCCGAACGGATTTAGATCTGTGACATGCTGGGACAGTTGATGGTAAAACCCGTGTAGATCAAATATTAAATAATTAATTTGCAATATAAAAATGAGGAACATATTTTGAATTAAATAGTTATTGTATAGCATTTTTATATATTTATAAATAGTTATTAGCATTTTGAAATTTTACGATCACTGTATCCAAATGCATGGCCACAAGAAAGAGGCTGTATCAGCAGAGCAGTAGAATACAAGTCAAAAGTGATGGATCCAATGTGAAAAGCCAGTCATAATAATTACCCATCTTGCCACAGGAAAAATATTGTTTACCATGGCACAGGGAGAAAGATAAAATTATTTGTGTTTCAGGGATCTGAATTTTGAGAGAAGTTTGAGAAATTTGTCTGTATTTGAAAAGGGGAGCCCTATAAAAAGTGTTCAGAATTATGTTTAGTGTTAATGAAGCTGATTCAGATAAATTGCCAATGCTCAAATGATTCCAAAACTGAGAGTAAGTAGACAAGGGAGTAATTACAGAAAAGAGAGTTGGAATAAGTATCAATTGAAATAAGTAATTTCGGAAACAACTAAACGTGTTCCTAGAGGAAAGGGGTGGTGAGAGATATGTTTCTGTGCTAGGGTTAAGATCAAACAAAGGGGACAAATTAGGATTTCTGGTTCTTAAAGTGTTCTAAATCCCTAGGGCCATTACACCATCTATGTTAAGTAAGAGAATCAAAAAGAGTAGACTCATATCCAGCTTGGCAACAGATGGAATTGCAATAAGATAAAAGCAAAAAAATGCAGATGCTGGAAATCTGAAACAAAAACAAAAACTAAAGTAGCTGGAAAAACTCAGCAGGTCTGACAGCATCTGTGGAGAGGAAGACAGAGTTAACGTTTCGAGTCCGTATGACTCTTCATCAGAACTAAAGAGAAATAGAAATGAGGTGAAATATAAGCTGTTTAAGGGGGGTGGGACAGGTGGAGCTGGATAGAGGGCCAGTGATAGGTGGAAGCTAGGGAGAGATTGCCAAAGATGTCATAGACAAAAGGACAAAGGGGTGTTGACGGTGGTGATATTAGCTAAAGGATGTGCTAATAGTGATGTTAAGGGTAGAAAGCAGGATGAGCAAGTGACAGATGACCCGAGTGGGGGTGAGTTGGGAGGAAGGGATCGAAATAGGCTAAAAGGTGGAAATAAAATAATGGATGGAAATAAATTTTAAAATAATAATAGAAATAGGTGGGAAAAGGAAAAATATATTTTTTAAAATTAGTGGAGTTGCAATCTTTTTTTTCTTCCCAGATACAGTAAGCAGGGTTTCTGCAGTGCTCGTCAACGGTGTGGTGCATCGTGATTTCAATGATTTCAGGCCAGCACTCAATTATCCCACCATTTATGATGAGGATAGGGGTGATGGTGGGTGGTATCAATTGTAACAATTCCCCACAGTGACACAGGTGTGAGATTTAGAAGTGGGTAAAAAGCAGACCACACTTAAGGATGCTGCCAGCTGTGCTTTCTGAATGAAATTGTGGTGTAGTTAAAATATTGCATAATCATTTTTCTACAGTCCTAACAGACACAATGGTTGTAAAAGCTGAAGAATGGGATTGTGATTTTTTTCTGAAGAATTTTAATGTTGATTTTCTCTTCCTCTCTTTCCCTCCCCTGCTCCCCTCCCCTTATAAAATAGCTGACCTTTAGGTAGAACAAAAAGTAATTGTATAGTATTTCCTGTAGCTATGAGAGAAGATAGTTGCATTCCAGAATGTCAGAAGTATTGCAAATCCTTTATTATCCGATTCAACAAATCAGTTTCTATTGTAATGTTTGTTGCCTAGCCCTTGATCCATGACACACACTAATGAGACAGTAATTCAGGTACTGCTTTCTTGATGCTTTGGAATGTTACCAGTTCACCTTTAAATTCTGTTGAGAGCACCTAATAACACGAATGGATCCAGTACAAGAAACATTTTGTCATTGCATTACATTTTATATGCTGTTGACAAATACATTTTCCTACCTTTTGTCAGCAATTTGCCAGGCTTTGGACCAGATGTATTGAAAACTATTTTCTATTCTACTTTGGCAGACGTTATCTAACTGTATTGCATAAAGGTAGTAAATTCTATTTTTCCCCATCTTTAAACAAAAAGAGTATTCTATCAGATAATATTTTATGTCCAAAACAAATCCCTTGTGAAATTCTGAATATACAAATACTTGGCATCAAAAGAAATGTCATGAACTTTTCTTGCAGCCCAGCAATCTTACCTTTAGAATAAGAAAACTCAGTGTGGCAAATTGTGAGCGCAGCCTATTCCTTCTCTCACTAAATTGTTTTCAGATTGCTAATCTCATCATCTTTGCAAGATATAAAAAAGGACCTCTTTAATCATGCAGTCTCCCTAATGGAATAAGTGCCCCTCTTCTCTACCAGTGAGGAACAGGTGGACTGTGTCTTTCTCCCCTCTGCGCACACATGCACATGCTTATTTATCCAGGGTCACCTTTCACAGACTTTCATAACAAACACGAGAGCATTTCATAAGTTGACACCTCCCAACTCTAAGCAATAGCCTAAATTTATTTAATCAAGTTCCAATTTTCATGTTTTGACAAGAATATTTACATACAAACATGCGAATTAGGAGGAGTAGACTGTTTGGCCCCTCGAGCCTGTCCGCTATTTGATATGATCATGGATATATCAATCCAGAACATAAAACCTGGGTTACTCGCTGATTATTAAGTTTCATGGGTCTATAGGTAGCTGTTCAAAAATCACTGCTTATTACCAAGTACCTCTTTGGCACAATGCACATCAATTTCCCTTAACTTCAGCACCTCCCGAAAAAGATTGCTGAATGTCATCTGTAATGGAATATATTAACTTAGGTTCATCAGGTAATCGTATTTTTTTTGTAACAACTCTGCAAACAAGACATCCCTTCGATGCTGATTGGTTCTGTGAATATTTCATTAGTAGATGCAGCTCTGTCCACTAAGCAATATCTTGAGAAGAGATCCAATTTCTCTCCTTCAGTATAGATAACGGTATGCTGAATCATTGGCCAGACTTAGCATCAGTAATGAGTTCCTGAGACTAGCAAGCAAGCCTAATCTTACTTGTCCACTAAAAGATATATTTATTTACACTTTTCTAAACAGAAGACAAGTGTACTGTAACAATCCTTAATTCCTTCTCAGTAATGTCACTCCTTCACAAAGGCTGGCCTTTTTCTGAAGAACTACTGTCTTATTCCACATAAATTGGAATCCAAACAAATTCGGCTTTGGCCTCCATGACGACATCATTACAGGGTGCACAACGTTTTCTTTTCCTCATTAATTTTCCCTGAAAATAGTGACTTGTTGTGAGAATGGATTCACAGCTAATGGCAACCCCCTGGTGTCTTGCACAAGTGGTCATTAGTTATGTGGTAGCCAAGGCTAGCAGGTTGCTTGACTATGCACGGAAGAGAGGGGGTTGATACAACCGATCCTGTTCTCATTTCGGTTTTCACACATGCTAATTCTCCAACATGGGCCACCAAATAAATATCAGAACCAGCTGGTTTCCTCCTCCCTGACCTGAGGACAGTGTAACCAAATTCTGCACAAACCAGATTTGAAAATTTCTGTCTGTATGGCTCAGTTAGAAAACATAGCATTGTGAAACTATTAATAGCTGAGGTGAGCTTGACTTCCTAATGATTAAGGATCTCCTGACGGGTTGTCACTTTTAAATTTGTTCATAAAAGCAGGTGCTGCTGTTAATTGTATTCTTTCTGAAGTGTTTATTAGCACTGATCCAAAGTGGGGAACATCAGATCCATTTTGGGATAAAGTGAAACATAAGAGAGAATCGGATATGGATAAAGAGACTTGCTATCAGGTTCTTCAGAAAATCATGCTTTTGGGGGGCATTGCAAAGATGTGGGCATCTCCCCTAATCCCTAACCTTCCTTTATCATCTGGAAGGCCAAATTTGGCAAGACTTTTAAATGGACTTCCTAACACTTTTAGTTGTTTCAGCCTCCAAAGAGTTATAAACAGCAGATTTTGATCAATCAACTGTGCCTCATTTGGCACAAAGTTAGGGTACTCCAATCTGGCTAATCTCAACAGAATTCTGTTCTCTTCTGAACTTTCTCTCCAGTGCCTCCCAAATAGAAAAAAAATCCTATAAACTTTTCCTCTTCCCTACATCCATTCCATTCTGAAATCAAGACTTGTCATAGAATCCCCTATTCTCCACATAACTTCCAAATTCAAAGCTTCTAACTCCTGTTTATCTATCTTTCTTCCTATAACTTTCAGGTTTTTAAAACTCAAGCTTAGATTTACCACTGCCTGATATTCATAATCTCTTTTATTGTTTTCATCCTTTGTAACATCCAGCACCATGGGACTTGGTCCTTTGTTTTTTTTTCAGTTTAAAGAATGCCTAGGATTATATTCAAATTCTTCATCAAGCTAGTTTCAGAATGTTATCATTCTCAAGAAATTTATATTCTTTGATTGCACCCCTTCCCAATGCTTGGCTTCCACTACTCCACAATGTTGATGTAAGGTATACCTTAACTTTCTCTCTGGAGAGGGCCTAACTTCTTTATATAATAGGGCAACAGTTTTGTTCAGACTTCAGGAACCATTAATTCTAATCGGGCTTGCCAAAATGCCAACCAGCTTTTTAAAAATTGTATCTATTTGGCTTGAAAGAAACAGTCAACAGTAGATAAGCATCCTTGAAATCATATTTAACTACACCTAGAACAAACCTTAAACAGGTCACTTTGGACCACCTATAAAGCTACCACATATCCTAATAGGGGGATCACAGTAAGCAATGTCAATGTCTTTAAAACTTCTTAAACCAACTTCACATTTGTAGTTCTCCCCATTATTTGTTGGGCTTGCTCTCCATTGAGGCATTAGGATAACCCCACAACTCGTTTAACTTTACAAACCATACAAACAGGTGTCTTAGAAAATTGTAGATTTTTTCATCTGAACTCATCAAATATAGCCAATTAAGAAGACAATATAACCTGCCATACATACTAAATGTGAATTCTTACTGAGTAAATTTCCAGTATATCACATTCATTCATCCTGTGCGGTTGGCGTCGCACATCAAAGCAATTCCATGGCTGCTTAGATTTTCCGCCCATTAACTGTGAATGGGAGGAAAATCTAGTTTAGAGTGAATCGGCCATAATTGACTTGCATAGCACCTGTTGGTAGCAAAAAGACTGGATATGTTATAAAATATACCTCACAACCTGCACACTAGTCCAGGATTCAAATGGCAGTTCTAAATTGCTCATCTTCACTCTCCTGGTTTCCCTCATCATTTAAACCCTTCGATGAGATTATTACTTAGGAATAGTCCCTACTCAATTTCAATTATTCTCATTTTTACTTGGGCAATCCACTTATAGGAAAATTAATCAAGAACTGCAGTGCTCGAAAGGAGAAGGCCTCCCAACACTTTCTTGGGGCAGCTTAGGATGGGCAACAGCTATGCCTTGTTAGCATTGCCCATATCTTAAAAAATATATATGTAAATTTAAAAAATAAGATGCTTTGAAGGGATCCCAATAATCCATATTTTGTAATATTACTGTGCTACACCACGTCATGATGAAGTAACGATTTGCATCAGTATCCAGATAATGAATTTTCATTCTCAACCTGGCCATCAGGGAAAGAAACTAAAGATGAATGATGACTCTTCCTCAGAGCTAAGAAACAAATTTCCTGCTTTAAGATTTTTGACAGTGATGGGGACCTAATAGATGGAAGAATATAACTTCAAAATTATTTGCCTAAACTTAAATTATTGGCCCAGATTTATTATCCTTTGCCTAGTTCAAATACCCACTTCTACTTCAAAGCCTCAGAATCCATTTAAAGGTTGCAGATGACATCAATGAATTCTTTTGTCAATGCTCAAAACAACCATAGTTCTAGAATAGGGACCTACATATAACTGCATTCGTTGCAAAACTGGAGTCACAATGCATCTAGGGAACTGTAACTATTTTATGTAAATACATTTTACCTGGTATTTTTTCAACATCAAATTATTTGAATATTTTATTGCTAAAATGACTTCTACTTTGGCTTTATCAAAGTGCATATATTTGAATTGCAACATATTAATTAGCAATACTATGCTTATCACTGTATTTCTGTCCCAGGCAAAAACTGAAGCCATTATACCAGCTCCTTCCCCTGTTATTCCAAGGCTTACCCTGAGAGTTGGTGCTGGCCAGGACAAGATGTGAGTACTGTATTTTTTTTAATCATTTAGAATGGTAATGTTGTCTACATTAAGATAAAGAACTGTGCCATTTCATGTAAAAATTGGTATTTATTTTCTGTAGTTAAATTTGCTAGGCTTAGTTCTTCAAGGGAAAGTGAAGGACTGAATGAATAAATTATAAATTAGCTAGAAACCCATCATAGCAAGGATTGTATGCGTTCTCTTAATAGTTGAAATTTCCAATTCACTTCTGTAGGTCTGTTGTGCATGTGCAGTGTACTTTCATTACTTGTCTTCTCAATTTTTTTTTAGCCAGACCAAATATAACATTTTAAGTGGTAGAGTGGTGGGTGGACTTAAAAGGGAGACTATTGTGTGGATGTGCAAAACCAGTTGAGGGAACAGCCATTTTCACCACCTATCTGCCAGTTTCATGATATGATCTTAATATTAAATTGGCTGCACATGGACTTGATGGGAATATGAACATTGGAATCATATCTAAAATTTGTGATACCTGTTTACCACAGTAAAGAAAAGTTTTTAGTCATTCCAATGTCTAATTATTTACAAGTGCTGTACAAGGGAACCTGCAAGTGACTCTTCTTTAGAAGATAGGCTTCAGTGACTTCATAAAGTGCTATTTTAGTGTCTCCATGAATGAAGCTAGAGTGGTATAGAAATATTAATTAATCATCTCATGGTACAGGAAGGCTATCTCTGATCTGCAGTTTGAAGGCATAAGCTATTGGAACAAGGGAGGACTCAGAAATGCAAGTTAAGCATTCAGGATTATATAGTAATTCTGTTAAATACTTATCCTCTTCATATATTATTGTAATATATTTCTGGACCACAGCAAAAACTCTAATTTTATCCTCTGAAACATACAGTCAAGAGAGGCCCTAAGTTGACCATAGGTCCACACTGAGTTAGCCAATCCCAGCTGGGAGGAGAATAAGAATGCTACAGTTAACCTCAGCACAACTGGGTTAGGCACTGTTAAAAATCAAGTAAGGTACCTACTTCTGATCACTTGCTGTGAGAATGGAATTTGGGTAAGGACTGGGTCAAGCTCTGTTGCCATTTGACTAATCGCCTCCTTCTTCTTCTTCTTCAATTCTCTGCCTGAAGGCGGATCCTTGCCAATTATTCACCAAACCACAGCAAAGTGCAGTGATTTTTTTTCACTGTGGGTAGGGCAAGGAGGCAGGCCCTAAGTCTACCTCAGCTGGTACATGAAATGAACCCTGTGCTGTTGGGGTTAATCTGATCCACACACTAGTCATCTAACCAACTGAACTAACCGACCACCTCCTTGAATAACCTAACAATGCTCATTACTCAATTGCATTTTAGCTGGTTTCTTCAAAATAAGCCTTAACAGCCATAAAAATTGTTACAGATAATTGATACCTTGAATAATGGAGGTGCTGAGAAGCAAGGTCCTAAACTAGTATTCATGGTCAAAAATAACTCTGGTGCTAGAAGATCTGTGTTATGACACATGATACTTCGTGCAATTCTGCAATTCGTGCAAACTGGTTCATCAAAGGTTTTATAAGCACTGAGGATACAGTTGATTCTCACAGTACATTCTTTCAGTTCGCAAAGAGGGAAAAAAGACACATGCCAACACTAAGAACATGCCTACAGTTCTCTTAGGTTCATGCTCATTCCTATGTTTTGTGGAAACATTGGAAGAGATATAGAAATGCTTTCCCATAATTGTGGGCATCTGCAATTTAAAAAACTATCAAAACAACTGTAGAAGCTGTGTGAGAACATGCAAGAACAGTAAAGAGTCATGAATCACAGCTATTCATAAGTTTTTTAAATAATCATAATTTAAAAATCACAAAAATTGGAGGGAATTCCAAATGACTAACGATACAGCTTTCACATTAGAAATATAGTGGAATCTGATTATCACAATCTACTTGAATAGTTCCCCAAAAGATTTCTGTAGCCAGCTTTTCTAAACCTGAGTTTGCATCCAAACAGCGCTCAATTGTATTCCTGTTTAAATTTAACTTTGAGGTATTCTTTCCCCATTATCTTCTTAACATTTTATTTTGCAGGCTTCATTTTAATACAGCAGTTCTCTGTAGTAGAAAGGTGTTTTGTTTGGTGTATGCATCAGCTCTGTACTGATCAAATGCTTAAATTTTCAATGCTACTGAAACTGTTACTACTACCTTCCCAATACAAACTGATCAGTACAACCAAACATGTTTAATCTAAATGGGCTGTCGAAAACAGCATTTGTCCTTATAAACTCACAATCACTAGAAGCTAATCCACTGTATAAATCAAATGTGTGTGATTTCAAAGTGAAGAAATTGGCATTATAAAACAAAGAGTACAATAAAAGAACAATTGGAAAAGCACAAATGTAGTACCAGTGCCTATTGTACATAGAAAGAATGAGAGTACTGACCTTGAGAATCCCCAGAGAAATAAATGATATTTGTGCTGTCTATTAGTTTTAATGCGGTCACTTAACACTGCTGGTGTATTCTGATATTGCCCAAATCTGTAAATTGCACTGTAAAACTTTCAATTTTGTTATTTGCTATACAAGAGAAAGGAAATCCATCTGAAGTAATATTAGGTTACCAAGTTCAGGTTGTGTCATTGAGGACAGAAATCAGTGACTGTTCCCTACAAAAAGTTTGAGTAACAGGTTCAGCTAAGTTCCCATCAATGATTAACATGACCATGGACCTAGCATAACAGGACAAGGGGAGCAGGGGCTAGTGAGAGCAAATGAAAGCAAAGAGCACAAGAAACAGGCTGGGAATGTCAGTACTTCATTCATGCAAAAAGCAAAAAAGTGCAAATGCAGGAAACTGGAAATTGAAAATGAAATGTGCAGCGTGTCCGTCACATCGAAGAGAAGAAAGGACAGGAAACAAAAATCACCATATTATAATGATTAATGTGCTGCTTTCTTAATTCCAAGACAGTGACCCAGCCTTGAGGTTCAGATGACAAATCTAGATTGCTCATGCTTTACTTTTATGAATTAATGTCATCTGAACCCCAAAGATTATGTTGCTGTCTTTTATTTCACTGACAAGTATGCAGTGTTCCTATTGTACATTGCCAGAATGTCATCATGAAGTAGTAGAAGTTGACTGTATTTGTGGGGAAAAATGGGGAAAAAATTGCATGTGGCTCCTGTCTCAGAAGTGAAGGTGGTGACCTGAGACAGTTTGGTTTACTTTACAAGGACACTAATGATGTGTGAGAATGAAACACAGTGATCAGTTGTATATTGTAGTACTTAAGTGATTGACCTCAAGGCCAGAAGATGATGGGTTTTGTTCCAAGGTAGCCTGTCCTCTGTGTAATTACTGTAGGAATGTAGCATGACTACATACACAAGAGCACAAGATGAGCACAAATTGTCCATTTCAGTCTGTGTAAAATCTTCTATCAATCACACATTGTCAAGATTAAAAATCAACTGTTTGATAATTTATTGCAAACTCTCTTCTTCGAGAGTAAGGCTCCCTCACCTCCACAGAGGTGCTAAGAGAATAAAAAAGCATCATGCCTCACAACTACTTAGGAGTTTAACATAGGCCTTACCAGTTCTTTGGGAAGGAGATGGGAAATCACTTGTGCTTAACTTTTAATAATGCCAACCTGCTTATTTAATAATAAGTTTAGATGCACTCGCTTTTATGTACTATTTTTAAGATAGAAAAGCATCCCAAGGCACTTCGCAGAAGTTTAATCAGACAAAAATCACCGCCAAACCAAGGAAAGACTATAATGTTGCCAAAAAAGTAATTTAAGGAGGGATTTAAAGGAATAGAAAGAAACAGAGGTGTTCAGAAAAAGAATCCCAGAGTGAAGAGCCCAGAAAGCAGAGGACATCCCTGCCAGGGACGGATAGAAGTATGTGAGGATGCATAGTTTAAATTTAGAGAAACCAGGATCCAAAATAGGTCATTGAGCACAGGGGTAATTGGTAAGTAGGCCTGTGGGATAGGAGACAAGCAGCAGAGTTTTGCATGAGTTAATGTTTAGGCGATGCCAGCCAAGAGAACATTGGAATACTCAATTCTGGAGGGAACGATAGTACAGATGAAGGCATCAATGGGCTAAGGCAAAGGCAGAAGTGGGCATTGTTACAGAAGTAGAAGTGGCTCGTCTTTGTGATGGAGCGGCTATGGGATCAGAATCTCAGCCTTGGGCCAGGTAGGATGCTGAGGTTGCAAACAGTCTGACTAAACCTAACACCATTTCCAGAGGAAAACAGAATCATAATCCAGGCTGACACTTCACTACAGTACGGAGTGCTGCATTGTCAGATGTGCCATTTATTGGATGAAATATTAAACTGAGGCCACACCTACCGTTCCTGGGGCAGGTGGGACCTGGGCAAGAAGGATGGGTTACACCTCAACAGGACTGGGACTCATGTCCTCGAGGGAGGTTTGCTATTGTTGTTGGGCAGGGTTTAAACTAGATTGGCAGAGGGATGGGAACCTGAGGGGAAATTCAGAGTGGAGAGGAGAAAAACTGGCAATGGGAAGTAGAGAAGTATTAACTGATAAAGGGGATATATCAGGGAGTAATATCAAGGTAAATAGAATGCTTGGAGAGTTTGAAAGAATTAGGGTTGGCAATAGTAAGTCATTAGAGGGGCCAGAGTAAGGGGGAAAGTAAAAAAGCCTGGATTGTGGGTTAATAAGATTATTGAACTACAGGCACAGGTCGACATATGGAACTAAGATATTATTGCTGTAACAGAGACCTGGCTCAAAGAAGGGCAGGACTGGGCATTAAATGTTCCTGGGTACAAGGTGCTTAGGAGAGACAGGAAAGTAAGAAAAAAAGGGGATAGTGGCAGTATTGATTAAAGATGGCATTACAGGAGAGAGAGAATGTTCCAGAAGGGTCAAGGACAAAATCTCTCTGGCTACAGGTAAGGAATGAAAAAGGTGCAAAAACTTTGATCGGTGTAGTATATAGACCAGCAAATAGTGGGAGGGATGTAGAGAAACAAATTTGCAAAAAAGTTATAAAGAGGTTCAAGAATTATAGAGTAATTACAATGGGGGACCTCAATTATCCAAATATAGGCTGGGATAGGAATAGTGCAAAGGGACGGGGCAGGGTTGTGGGGGTGAGAGCTCCTGGAATGTGTTCAAGGTAATTTTCTGCAGCAGCATGTTTCCGGTCTGACGAGAGGTTAGGCAGTGTTAGTCCTGATTCTGGGGAATGAGTTGGCCCAAGTGGACCAAATATCAGTGGGAAAGCATTTAGTGGACAGTGACCGTTGTATCATAAGGTTTAGGTTGGCCACAGAAAAGGACAAGGAACAATCCAGAGCAGGGAAAATTAACTGGGGGAAAACCAACTTTGATCGGATGAGAAAGCATCACAGTCCAGTGAGTTGGAATCAAATGTTGGCAGAAAAGACAGGGCCACCTTTAAAAACAAACTATTGCAGGCAATGTCAAGGTATATTCCCTTGAAGGGGAAAGGTAGGACAAATAAATCCTGAGGGCTCTGGATAGCGAGAGAGATAGAAATGAAGATGAAAAGGAAGAAGTGCAAGTACGACAGATGTCAGGTAGAAAATACAATGGAGAATCAGACTGAATATAGAAGGTCCAGAAGAGAAATGAAAAAACTAAAAATAAAAGCAAGGAGAGAGCATAAAAAGAGACTGACAACGAACATAAAATGGAATCCCAAGGTGTTCTATAAGCATGTAAATAATAAAAGGGTGGTAAAAGCAAGAGTGAGGCTGATTATGGATAAAATAGGGGACTTGCACATGGAGGCAGGAGAAATGTCAGGAGTATTAAACGAGTGTTTTGCATCTGACTTAAGAAAGGAAGAAGATGCTACCCAGGCCGAGGTGAGAGAGGAAGTAACTGGTACAGTATAAGAATTTACAATTAAGGAGGAGATGATAAAAAGGTGATCTTTACTTAAAATGATAAGGTATCAGGAACAGATGAGATGCATCCAAGGGTACTGAGGGAAGTTAGAGTGGAAATTGCAGAGGCACCAGTGATAATCTTCCAGTCTTCCTTAGACACAGGGTGGTGCCAGAAGACTGGAGAATTGCGAATATTACACCCTTGTTCAAAAAGGAGTGCAAAGATAAAGCCGGCAACTACAGACCTGTCAGACTGACTTCAGTGGCAGGGAAACTTCTGGAAACTATAGTTTGGGACAAAATCAGTAGTCACTTAGACCAGTGTAGGATAATTAAGCAAAGGCAGCATGGATTCATTAAGGGAAAATCATATTTACCTAATTTGCTGGAGTTTTTGGAGGAGGTAACAGAGACGGTTGATAAAGGAAACACTGTTGATGCGTGTATGGATTTTCAAAAGGCATTTGATAGAGTGCCACACAACACACGTGAGCAAAATTCTAGCTCATGGAATAAAAGGGAATGTAGGCACTTGGGTAAGAAATTGGCTGAGTGACAGGAAACAAAGTAGTGATAAATGGTTGTTTTTCAGATTGGATGGCCTAGACTGTAGTGTTCAGGGTATGATTTCAAAAGTTGCAGATGATACAAAGATTGGAAACGTTGTCAACTGTGATGGGGATAGTCTTGAACATCAAAAGGACATAGACATGTTGGTGGATTGGGCAGACAAATGGCAGATGAAGTTCAATGTAGAGAAGTGTGAAGTGATTCATTTTGGCAGGACAAATATGGAGAGACAGTATAAAATAAAGGGAGAAACTCTAAAGGAGGTGCAAGAACAGAGGGACCTCGGTGTATATGTACATTGAAGATGGCAGGGCATGTTGAGAGTTAATAAAGAATATAGTACCTTAGGCTTTATTACTAGGGATATTGAGTACAAGAGTAAGGAGGTCATGTTGAACTTGTATACGACACTGGTTAAGCCTCATCTATACTGCGTCCAGTTCTGAACACCATACTTGAGGAAGGATGTGAAGGCATTGGAGAGAGCACAGAGAAGAATCATAAGAATGATTTAAAACTGTAGCTTTGAGGATAGATTAGAGAGGTTGGGACTGTTTTTCTTGGAGAAAAGAAGGCTATAGAGGGATTCAAGATCCTGAGGGGTATGGACAGGGTAAATAGTGAGAAACTGTTCCCACTCAAGAGAGCATCAAGAACTAGAGGGCACAGATTCAAAATAATTGGCAAAAGGAGTAAGAATGCTGTGGGGGGGAAAAAAATTTCACTCGGGGGTAGTTGGAGTCTGGAATGAACGTCCTGAGAGGGTGATGGAGGCAGGTTCGATCGAGGTATTCAAAATGGAATTGGATTGCTGTCTGAAAAAAATGAATGAGCAAAATTATGGGGATAAGGCAGAAAAGTGGAACTAGGTAGGATGCTCTTTCAGAGAGCCAGTGCAAACTCAGTGGCTGAATGGCCTCCTGCACTGAAAAAGTTCTGTGATTCAGTCTCAAGTTGATGTACAAGGTCCCATGGAACTTTCCAAAGAAGAGCAAGGGCATTCTCCCTATGTCCTGGCAAACATTTATACCACAACCAGAACGTTGCTGTTCGCAAAATGGCTACTGCATTCCCCTGCATTACAGCAGTGATTGCAGTTCAAAAAGCATTTCAGTAGCAGTGAATTGCTTTGGGACATACTGAGGTCAGAAAAGGTGCTATACGATTGCAGGCTCTTCCTTTCATTCTTAATGCAGTCAACTCCTGAGGGTGGTGGCACAAGCTGCATCAGCTACAGCTGATGTAACGAGTGGTGTGCCACAGGGATCAGTGCTGAGGCCTCAACCTTTTACAATTTCTATAAATGACTTGTATGAAGGGACAGAGTTATGTATGATTGCTAAATTTGCTGATGACACAAAGATAGGTAGGAAAGTAAGTTGTGAAGAGGACTTAAGAAAGCATAGATAGGTTAAGCAAGTGGGCAAAGATCTGACAAATGGAATATAATGTGAGAAAATGTGAAATTATCCATTTTGACAGGAAGAATAAAAAAGAATATTATGTAAATGGTGAGAGATTGCAGAGCTCTGAGATTCAGAGGGATTTGGGTGTCCTAGTGCATGAATCACAAAAAGCTAGAATGCAGGTACAGCAGACAATTAGAAAAGCTAATAGAATGTTATCGTTTATCGTGAGGGGAATTGAATATAAAAGTAGAGAGGTTGTACTTTGTGTGCACAGGACATTGGTGAGACCACGTCTGGAGTACTCTGTACAGTATCGGTCTCCTTATTTAAGGAAGGATATAAATGAGTTAAAAGCAGTTCAGGGAAGGTTTACTAAACTAATACCGGGAATGGGTGGGTTATCTTATGAGGAAAGATTGGACAAGCTAGGCTTGTATCCACTGGAGTTTAGAAGAGTAAGAGGTGACTTGATGGAAATATTTAAGATCCTGAAGGGTCTTGACAGGGTGGATGAGGAGAGGATGTTTCCCCTTGTGGGAGAGTCTAGAACTAGAGGTCATTGTTTAAAAATAAGGGATCGCCCATTTAAGAGAAACCAGAAGAAATTTTTTTCTCTCAGAAGGTAGTGAGTCTTTGGAACTCCCTTCCTCGAAAGGCAATGGAAGCAGAGTCTTTGAATGTTTTCAAGGCAGAGGTAGATAGATTCTTGTTAAATAAGGGAGTGAAAGATTATTGGGGATAGGTGGGAGGTTACAGTCAAACCGGCCATCATTTTATTGAAGCAGACCTGAAGGGCCAAATAGCCTACTACTGCTCCTAACACATATGTTCGTATTATTCTATTGGCATGTGACCCATAAGGCACTTTCCCTACACTGCCATACTGGCAAACCTGTTTTAACTTCCCCAAATCTCATGGCATCAGGTCAGATATGGGCAAGGAAACCTCCTGGTGATTATCACCTACCACACATCCCTCAGCTGATGAATCAGCACTCCTCCATGTTGAACAGCACTTGGAGGAAGCACTAAGGGTGGCAAGAGCACAGAATGTATTCTGGGTGGGGAATTCAATGTCCAACAAGAGTGGCTCGGTAGCACCACTACTGACAGAGTGGGCTGGGTCCTAAAGGACATAGCTGTTAGACTAGGTCTGTGGAAGGTGGTGAGGGAACCAACAAGAGGAAAAAACCTACCTGACCTTGTTCTCACCAATCTACCTGTCACAGATACATCCACCATGACAGTATTGGTGAGAGTAACCGCCACACGGCCCTTTTGGAGACGAAGTCCTGCCTTCACATTGAGGATACCCTCCACATTGAGGATACCCTCCATTGTGTTATGTGGCACTACCACCATGTTAAATGGCACAGATTTCGAACAGATCTAGCAACTCAACTGGGCATCCGTGAGGCACTGTGGGCCTTCAGTAGCACCACAATTGTGTACAATCACAATCTATAACCTCACGGCCTGGCATATCCCCCACTCTACCATTACCATCAACTGGGGGGGTCAGCCCTTGTTCAATGATGAGTGCAGGAGAAAATGCCAGGAGCAGCATCAGGCATACCTAAAAATGAGGTGTCAACAGGTGAAGCTACCAAACAGGACTACTTGCCAAACAGCGAAAGTAGCATGCGATGGACAAGAGTTTAGCGATCCCACAACCAACTGATCAAATCTAAGGTCTGCAGTCCTGCCACATGGTGATGTGCAATTAAACAACTAACAGGAGGAGGAAGAGGCTTCATAAATATCCCATCCTCAATGATGGTAGCGCCCAGCACATCAGTGCAAAAGACAAGGCTGAAGCGTATGCAACAATCTTCAGCCAGAAGTGGCTGATCCATTACAGCTTCCTCTGGAGGTCCCCAGCATCACTGATACCAGTCTTCAGCCAATTCGATTCACTGCATGTGATATCAGGAAATGGCTGAAGGCACTGGATGCTGCAAAGGCTATGGGCCTTGACAATATTCCGGCAATAGTACTGAAGACTTGTGCTCCAAAACCTGCTGCAACCTGAGCAAAGCTGTCCCAGTACTGGCATCTACCCGGCTATGTTGAAAATTGCCCAGGTATGTCCTAGACCATAAGACATAGGAGCAGAAATTAGGCCATTCGGCCCATCGAGTCTGCTCCGCCATTCAATCATGGCTGATAAGTTTCTCAACCCCATTCTCCCACCTTCTCCCTGTAACCTTTGATCCCCTTACCAATCAAGAATCTATCTATCTCGGTCCTGTACACAAAAAGGAGGACAAATTCAACCCGACCAATTGATGCCCTATCAGTCTACACTCAATTTCCATCACTTTACTGATGATCGTCGTCAATAGGGTGATCAAGCGGCACTTGCTCAGCAATAACCTGCTCATTGATGCTCAGTTTGGGTTCTGCCAGAGCCACTAAGCTCCTCGCCTCAATACAGCCTTGGACAAGCATGGACAAACATGGACTAAAGAAATTAGCTCAAAGTGAGGTGAGAGTGCCCTTGACATCAAGACAGCATTGGTGCGACTTCAAGGAGCCCTAGCAAAACTGGAGTCAATGGGAATCAGGGGGAAGACTCCCTACTGATTGGAGTCATACCTAGCACAAAGGAAGATGGTTGTGGTTGTTGGAGGTCAATCATCTCAGTCCCGGGACATCACTGCAGGAGTTCCTCACGGTAGTGTCCTCAACCCAAACATCTTCAGCTACTTCATCAATGACCTTCCCTCCATCATAAGGTCAGAAGTGGGGATGTTCACTCTGTTCACTGATGAATGCAGAATGTTAAGTACCATTCATGACTCCTCATTTACTGAAGCAGTCCATGTCCAAATGCAGCAAGACCTGGAAAATATCCAGGCTTGGACTGACAAGTGGCAAATAACATTCACTCCACACAAGTGCCATGCAATGACCACCTCCAACAAGAGAGAATCTAACCATCTGCCCTTGCCATTCATTGGCATTACCATTGCTGAATCACCCACTATCAACATCCTGGGGGTTACCATTGACTAGAAACTGAACTGGACCAGCCATATAAATACTGTGGCTACAAGAGCAGGTCAGAGGCTCCTTCACCTGCACCTTCCAAAACCATGACCTCTACCACCTAGATGGAAAAGGGCAGCAGATGCATGGGAACGCCACCACCTGGAAGTTCTGCTCCCAGCCACACACCATCCTGACTTGGAACTATATCGCTGTTCCTTCACTTTCGCTGGATCAAAAACCTGGAACTCCCTCCCTAACAACATTGTGGGTGTACCTACACTACATGGACTGCAGTGGTCCAAGAAGGCAGCTCAGCACCACCTTCTCAGGGACAATCAGGAATGGGCAATAAACTGCTGGCCTAGCCAGCGACGCCCACATCCTGTGAAAGAATTTTTAAAAATCCAATTTTCCCCAGATAACAGATCCAGCAATTACTTGCATATAGCATGAAAAGAAACTTCAATATTTATTTGACAGATTTACCAACCTTTTGTTATGCTGTGCAGAACACTGTAGTGGCATGTGTTAATTTTTATTTCATTGGGCCCTTTCCCAAGGTGAAGTGGAGCTTGCCCTGCCTTTCTTTGTATCGCAAAAAGTTTTCTGTTTTTGTTGAATACTGCACATTGCATTATAACACTTTATACAAAGCAACTCTGCCAAGTATGTGCTGCAAAACAGAATGAGGTCAGAGTTTGAAGCATTCCAGAATCAAATGGAGTGTGGAATCTGTGCTGTACAGATTAAGAGCTATATTTACATGATGCAATAATAATTTTGCAGTTTTTTGACAATGGAAATACATTAATTTTGTAAATTCCTTTTTGTACAATATCCACAATTCTGTAGAGAACCGTTCATAATGCTTGCCCGTGGCATCATAAGAAATCACCATATTAGTGGGATACCACCTCTTGCAGATTTTTTTTCCGTAACTCTCACTAATGGTGGTGACTTATTGGGAAGAAGTGGCTTTTAAGTGCTGTATTACTTCTGCAAATCCAAGTATGATCTTCAGTTTCTATGGATGTTGTTATGCATTTGGTAACATAGCATGCACAATTTTAGTGCTAGGTACAAGTTGAGTTCTTTGAGAAGCAACATAATTTTTTCACTGCAAGCCTACTCTGAGCCAGAATGGTTACTCCTGAATTTTGCTGCTTTTTACTAGCATTTAGAATTTTCTCCAGCCCCACTTGCCATTTTCATAATTCTACTTAGTCACTTGATAGTACAGAACTTGAATAATGCTGAAAAGAGAGACATGTTGCCAAAGCTTTTTGTCTTGCATTCATCAGGACAAATGCAAGAATGCTAAATTTCAAACAGTCACAACAATTTATACTGCAGGAGAAAAGGGTGCTGATTGGTTGGCAAGTCGACTCTGATTGGACCAAAGATTACCACTTTTGAACCTAAAAATTGCCCAGTGTACCTCAAATTACCCTGGAAAGATAAAGCAGGTTAAGGAAGCTGTTTCACACTGCTAATATGCAGTGGCTACACAAGTGGTATTTTCTCTAACAGGATGTCAGTCCAAAACAACATTCTGCCTACTAGACAATTGAGCAACGTTGTGTATGAATTTCAGTGCTGGTGCGATTCCAGATACATAGACCGTACTTCCCAGCAATTGGCTGAGCAAATCGAACAGTATGTTCCTCCAGTTGTCCGTAATAGGCAGAGTACAGACTGTATTCACCCAGCCCATGCTTGCAAAACCCAAAACAAAACGTCTATTGTTAGATGTGATTCCTTGATTGGGCAGCACTTGCTAAGTAATCCTGAGTGTGCTAATACTTACACTAACAACCAATTTAAGATAATTAGTCGAACTCTTAACGTGGCTGATTTACTAGAAGCGACTTACAATCATACAAAGAATCTGTTCTCTGAAAACAAAAGGAATGTGTTCAAGCCTTGCACCTTTTTTGAATTACCTGGAAACTTGGGAAGCCTATAGTTCCCCCAGTGTTACCTCCATGGAAACGTCTCGGCAAATCGGAGTCAACTTGCCAACCAATCAGCACCTTTTCTCCTGTAGCATAAATTTTTGTGATTATTTGAAATTTATTATTCGTGCGTTTCCCTGATGAATGCAAGATGAAAAGCTTCATCAACTTCTCTCTTTTCAGCAAAATTCAGCAATATTTTAGCATGAGACATTAATAGTTCTTATTTTATCTAAAATTGAGAGAGAGATGTGGAAATTAGTTGGCACCATATTAACAGTTCTGCAAAAACAGAATCTTTTTTAACCTATTTCAACACTGTTGTATTCACATGTAAAATGGGAGACGGTGGCATAGTGGTAATGTCACTGGACTAGGAACTCAGAGACCCAGGCTAATGCTCTGGGGACATGGGTTCAATCTCACCACGGCAGCTAGTGGAATTTGAATTCGGCTAATAAATGTGGAATATAAAGCTAGGAATATTTTCAGTAATAGTGACCATGAAAGTATCATCGATTGTTGTAAAAAACCCATCTGGTTCACTAATGCCCTTTAGGGAAGGAAATCTGCTGTGCTTACGTGGTCTGGCCTACATGTGACCCACATGTGGTTGACTCTTAACTCCCCCTGAAATGGCCTAACAAGGTCAGTTCAAGGGCAATTAAGGATGGGTGACAAATGCTGGCCTTGCCAGTGATGCCCATGTCCCATGAAAGAATAAAGAGAAAAAAAAAATCATAGTGTAAGTAAAAACTTTTGCCAAATTTTTAAAGCACTTTGAGAAAGAGGCTGATGCGTTTAACATCTTTATTTACATTTGTGATAATTATAGTTAGCATAACCACATGGGTTAACTTTAGTCTTAAGGTGTTAGGGGTCCCGAGGCCGTGCTTGCATAATTACTGCTAGCCGCTTTAACAAAAAGATTGCGAAACCACCCCCCTGACGTTACATGTGAAGCAGCATTCAGAATATATGACAGTCTGGAGCGAAAACAACTTTTGACCTCGTAAAAGGCAGGACAGTATGTCATAATATTACTGACTCACGGTTAGCTTTTTTTTTCTAAACCTTCAACAACTTGTATTTATGCAGCGTCTTTAATGTAGGAAAAGGAGCAAAATCTTGAAAACAAAATTTGACACCGAGCCACATAAGATATTAGGACAGGTGCCCAAAACCTTGGTCAAGGTTTTTTTAAGGAGCACCTTAAAGGAGAGTGAGAGAGAGAGAGAGGGGTGGAAACTTTTTGGGAGAAAACTCCAGAGTTTACAGGCCAGGCAGTTGAAAGCACAGCCACCCAAAGGTTAGCCACGAAAATTGGGAACATGTAAGAGGCCAGAATTGGAAGAGTGCAGAGATCTTGAAAGCTTGTAGGACTGGAGGAGGCTACAGAGTTAGTGATGGGCAAGGAGGGGATCTGAAAACAAAGATGAGAATTTTAAAATGGGCATTACCAAACTGTGAACCAAATGGGACATAATTATCTTAATGATTATGTATAAAATTGAGAGAAAGATGTGGAAATTAGTTGGTAGCATATAGCAGCAGAGGTGAAGGGTGAACGGTGCTTGATCGCAAGTTAGGATACAGGCAGCATAATGTTCTATAACATGAATGGGTAGGCTGAAATATGATATTTTTACTAACCTTTGGACACTTTTTCTAACAAAAATTTCAAATCCTCTTATTTCTTCTACATTTAGCTTACTTATGTCACTATTCCATTTTCTACAGTTTCTCTCTGAAAATAATTTTTGAATTCATGGGGAGAATTTTCTCCTCGCCGGGCAAGCAATTCGGGACCGGGTGTGGGTGGGCACATAGCCAATTGCTGCCCGCAATCGGCTCCGTGCCGCCATTTTGCATAGGCGGGCCAATTAAGACCACCCAGCGTGACGGGCACCCGGAAGTGCTTAGCACCACCTGTGCGGGTGGGGGGAGGAGGGAGAGTCAGAGACTGTGCTCTTTCACACATGCACGCGAAAGAGCGCAGAGATCTCCCTGAGGCACGGAGCTGCCTCGGCGATTAGTTTAATAATAAAACATCTCAAAAAATCAAAGATAAAATTACTCAGATATGTCCCGTCATATAACCTGAGCTGGGACATGTTTGTGAATTTTCAGCACACATTTTATTTAATTAATAAACACTTCATGAAACCTCATCCCAGCCGTTGATGAGGCTTCATGAAAAATGCGAAGGCTGCCAGGGCTCTTCGCCTGTCCGCCAACCTTAAGGTTGGATGGGCAGCCCTGAGAATCAGTTTAATTAGTTAATTAATGGCCTTAACAGGCCTTTGACAGTTCAGCGGGTGCGCAACCAACCCTGGTGCGCGCCCGCCGAACTGAAGATCGGAATGATGCGCGGTGATGTCGGGGCGCACACTCGATGTCACCGCACATCATTTTACGCGTCAATGAGTGGGGCCCGACCCCGCACACTGACCAGAAGGTTCAGGCCCATGTAGAACATCTATAAAAATACTCTTTGTGATAGGGAAAGCTAACAAAAGGTTTCCAATGAAGAATGCAAGTTTGTCTTCCAGGAATGCTTCTGGTGATGTCACTACAAAAGTAAAATTATGTTTTTAAATGGTTAAATTCCATGTCAGATTAAAGCGACCAAATGAATGATGCTTTGTCCTAGAAGCAATAACATATTGGAAGGCAAAAAAAACAATGGAGGAAGCAATTAGAGTGATGTGGAATGAAGCCAAAATGAGTGTTTCTGTAGGTTAGATAGTCAAACCCAAATGAGACTTAATTCACTGTCACTGTGAATTCAGAGTTTCTCTGTAAAGAGTTTATCTATAGATGTGATCAACACAAAAATTTAATTGCTTTGCTTTATTTAATCACTTTAAGAGATTTTATCCTCAATGGATCTGAAATTTAATTGGCTTGTGTAGATTTTAAACATTTATGTGCTCTGTCCAGGTGCCCCTTAAAAAATGAGTTTCAGCTAATGATTTTTCTTTAATCATCCTCTGTTCAATAACAACTAGTGGTAGTAATCACCAACTGTGCTAATTTAAATGATTGCTTAAGATTTATTAGTCTAAAGGAAAAATAGTAGTAGCAAATTACTTTAGCGGCATTGATGCCATTGTACAAGCTGCATTTCACTTCTTTTATACCACTGTGACATATCACTTGATTATGGGTTGCATCTTTAATTTGAACTCACTTAACCCTTTGAACTCCACAGGCTAATTTTATTTATTTCATCTGAATTTTATTAATTCATTAACAAGCCAGTACTGGGATTAAGTTTTAATTGCTGCTGTTTTATAGTGGATGTTTGAATTACACCTTATAAATGCTATAAAAGGATTCACAATCTGAGATCAAGTGACCTGGATTCAACAACTGGAAAAGGTGACTGCCTTTTCTCATCCCATCGTTCTCCCATTCTTACAAATACAGCCATACATTCATTTTCTTTTTTACCTCACATCAAGTCTGCCTGTGAACCAGACAGTATCTGTCTGACACATGATTTGGGTAAGATTTTCTGAAGGTCTGAGGGTGACTTTGCTGCTGATTTTAACTGCCCCAGGTAATGTAGTAATAAGCATTTCTGACCTGTGTCCACTTATAATTTTGCTACCTGTTGGCTTTAACGTAGCCACAATTGTTACTTTAGAAGAGAAAATAGATCTGCAAATTTCTGTGCTGTGTTCTGCAGACTCCAGTGTTACAGAATACCAACTGAGCAGCTCTGTTTTGTGCAAGGAAGGAAAATACACCATTTGAGGATAGCACAGTACCTCTAACTTATTATTTTATGATATTAAGCAGGGAGGGTAATTTGTGAAGAGCAAGTAGGTTCAACCTTTGTAAGAGATATCCTATTTGCATTTGTATTATCAAGTTAATTGAAGAATTCCCACTTCTCAAATGAATCATTGCATTTGACAATTATCAATAGGAATGCTTCAACACAAAAGGTATTGTAACAATCCAGAAGTTTTTGGCCATCTTTTGCATTAAATATCCTCTCTGGTTGGTCAGATGTGATTTATTGATTGAAATTATAGATTTATAATACAAATTTATAATAAGTGGGCATTTATTGGTGTTGAGTGAACCGGGGACCTATAATTTCTTGAGGAAGTATATTTGCCAGAACGTTAGTATTACCCATTTTCTGTGCAATTACTGCTTCAAGATCTTTATCAACCTTGCAAAAGCAGCTTCCATTTTAATTCCGTATCTCCACCAGAAAATCACACCCCTTCCACAGCACATTTATTTAATGCTACACTATAGCAATAGTATTAGACATAGGTACTGTTTCCTATACCAAACTTTAATCCACACTATCTGTTGAAGAACCGAGAATTGGCCATTACTGGGCCAAAATCACGTAAGTGACATGACTGTAAGCCAAGTTGTACGGATATAGTGCCAGGACTGTACATCAGCAGCTTGTGTTTAAAAAAACATACACTTCTGAAATGTTGTTGACAATCATAGAGAAACTTTGCAGAGCTTTCCTTCAAAATATTAAATAAGTTGGATAGAATCTGTGATAGATTGTCAGTAGAAGGAGCAAACATGCTGATCTTTGTAAATATAATTCATTAAAAAGGTAGAAGATACAAAACACATACAAATAATGTTTTTTCATGAAAATTTTCTCTCCACCCTTCCTGAAGATTCCTCAGTGAGCCATTATTCCACAGGTTAGGTCACATCAAGCCCCTCACCAGTATGGCTTTAATACATGTATTAACCTTAACAGTACGAATGCAAGTCATGCCACTGTGGGAGAACCAGAGCCAAGTCCAGTTGTGCTGTCACCTGTGTCAAGAAATTCATGTTGCCAGCGGCACCTCAGCTAATTTTTTTCCCTTAACTTGGGAACTGAGGCGAACTCACTCTGTGTATGGCCTGGCCACATGTTTACACTGTCCTTAAATCCAGTGTAAATTCGAACCCATCATTTCAGGGTTGTTCCATATCCAGTTAATTACTCTTTAAAAAATGGAACATGCTTCAATGTGGGTTTGACATCAATAATGATCTCACTTACTGAAGATCTCACTCTTGTAATTTTCCTAATGTTGAGAACGCTGCTGTGTATCTATTTTAACTTAAGGCATAAACATGTTGGAGGGTTTAGATTAGAGACATGTGCACTTATGCCAGGCTTGGTCTCCAGGATGATGACTTCACTACAAATGAGATTGCTGTTAATTAAATGAAATAAATATCTTCCTCCTCATTCGTTCCTCTTCTTCATACAATAGGAAAATCTGTGTTCTAACCCAGCTTTTTTGTTTTGAGGTGATTAACTGTCTTATGAGTCTAAAGAAACCTGGTTAATGAACAGTTGTCTAAAACCTATTGAGTTAATTGTGTGGCCTTAAGTGAGCAAAGCACTTATCAGTATTAGGTAATTTATATGGCAGGCCATATAATGTTTGTACACAATAGCTAAATAAAAGGGTTATTAAACTACTGGTATTGCTTTATCCACATGATGAATACGGATAACCTTCCATCAATATGTGTGGTCAGGGGTGGAAAAGATTGACTCATTGGTAACTTGTCAAGCAGCAGGCTTGCATTTCAGCCTGTGCAGCTTGTGACCCAATCCATATACTTGTCTTTTTGTGGTGGGGAATTAGGTAAAGAGACACTGATGAAAGCCCCTCCTGCAGCACGTTTTCATGAATGCAACCAGTGTTTTTAGCAGTTAGCCCACCGTGACCAGCAGCGCAAATGGTGAAACGTAAGCAGCATGGGGCCATTATTAAGCACAGCTGTGGGCGGTGTTTGTTTCCTCATTGAAGACTATCTATTCAATTGGCCTGCTGTAGGAACTGTTATTCATGAACTAAATGCAAGCAAAGGTGATACTTTAGAAAGAAAATGTGAGAGGATAATTATACTGTGCAGAACAAACTCTTTTCAGAAAATAGAAATTCTAGTATAACAGGTAGCTGGCAACTCTTTGGCTAAGTTTTCATCATTGAACAGAGTGAAGTTAACCATGGAAATCAAAGTTTAAGCTGGGAAGAAAAGAAGCTTAGTTAAAAAAACATTGAATAGAATTATTCAACTCTAATTTTATATCAGGCCAAACACTGTCAATCCTGACAACTGAAATGGCTCCTAGACCAATCAGATTAGCAGTTTGGTTAATGCAAATGGAAGCATTTTTTTTCAGAGCAAAATGCAGTACTGTGTAATAATCTGATATCTGCTTACACATTGGAAGTTTGGGACAGGATGATAGGCAGTTTGTAAAGATGATACTCAGTAGTCATTGTCACCATATGCGTTTCATTTGAACAATAGGAAAGATTCCACATAGGATGAGTGGTTTATTTATAGCATGTCATCTTGAGCAGAATAAGAACTAACAATACGTTTAGTTGCTTCTTATTAAAAACTCATTCATATACCACATGAACAAAAAGAGTGTTGTCACCAGAGATATTTGTAAATCATAAGGACTTATAATATCAGAGTAATGACTGATTTTCATAGAGTCTAATTGGCATGCCCAGGTGAAGAAAGTTTCAGGGAGCTGGAACATCATCAGCTAGGCTATACATTTTTCCTGAACTTAATTACTTAACGGTAGGGCATTACTAATAGAGCTCTGGAAAGCTTGTGACTGAACAATGAAATATCTAGAAATTAGGACTCCAACCAGTCATCTGATATTTTTTCTAAACCAATGGTATCCTGTACTATTAAAGGCAGCAGGCAGGCTCCTGATGCTGCAGGTCCAATCAGGACTGGCAGCTCTGGAGCCTTGGCAGCACCACCAGGAAAGATGATGGCATGGCTGAGGCAGGTTGGGGACTGCAAGGGCACCTCAACATGGAGATGGGAATCAAAGGTTTTGGAGAAAAGGGCAGGAGAGTGGAGTTGAGGATTATCAGATCAGCCATGATCTCATTGAATGGCAGAGCAGACTCGATGGGCTGAATGGCCTACTTCTGCTCCTATGTCTTATGCCCTCGGAGGCATGAATCAAAATCAAAAATTATGAAGGTCAAAGACAATAAGCCCCTTGGACTGAAGAGGAAACCTCTCTGGAGGAGGCCTTTGGGCCACGAGTGTGACCTTTCCTACCTGTAGCCCCATCAGTGGGGCACGAAGCCTCCGACTCCGATGGCCATTGAACTGGTGGCCTCCACGTGGTGGAGGGCCATGGAGTGGGCAGCTCATTCTGTTCCCACCCCACCCTGGGAAAGTTCCCCCCTATTTTCCAGGTACTACCCTATTCCAAGTCCACCATCAAGAGGCCAGGAAAATTCCACCCCAAATATTAGACAGGATACATGTGGCAGTTTTGGGCAAGTTGTTTCTGGAGAGGCCGGCAAGAGAAGTATTATAATAGTTGAATCTGGGAGCAACCAATGTATGTGTAAAGATTTCCATGGTACCAGGGCTAAAGTAGATAAGGTCATGCAATTTATAAGTTGGGCAGGATTTTCCGTGCCCCGCCCACTGCTGGGATCGTCCGGTCCTGCCAAAGGTCAATGGACTTTTGGCTGGGCCGTCAAATCTCCTGCAGTGGGCCCGGCCATGACGGGGCCGAAAAATCACAGCGTTATTTTCTTCCTACTCACCCACCCACTATACAACATCACATAACCAAGGCTACAGTTGGTATTTTAGCCCTCTGTTAAACCAACCCTGAGCTGGACTTTATAAGATGTATTAGAGCAAGTTGGGTGGAATCTGATTTATTGTTTTCTCATTCCTAACATGATTTAAATCAGAACCAAATTTATTGGGTCAGGGAGGGAAAAGGAACTTGCCTCCTAACTATTCTGTACTCCAGCTGCTTATTAACTGCAATGTTGCATGATCCTTTGAATTTAATTTTGTTCACAGTAAATCTGAAATATCAAGAAATTAATTAGATTGGGTAATGTCCATGGTATAGCGGGCTGTACATAGTCTGAGGAAGTAGGTTTGATGATCTAAGTGACCTTTTCACATTCTCTATTTTCTCTTTTCTGCATTAATTATATTACCCAGTGTGAACAAGTTGTGTTTTATTCTCTTGAAAACGGAGACAACCAGCAAGACTGCTGTTGATTTCTCTGTTGTTACTGTCACACCCCACAACATTCATCAGTCTCTCTCCCTTAAACTTTATACTCCATATGATTACCATTCCACTGCTCATTGACATTAGGAACCTCCCCCTTTCTGTGGCTATAATTATCTGCCCCTTCGAATACAGCTGCATTGGACATATTCTTAAAAAGCCTGGCCTCAATAACTCTCTAGTCTCCAACTACTAATCCATCTCTAACCTCCTCTTCTCTAACCTCCTATTCCTCATTAAGATGGTAGTGTCATCAGCACCCAACTCTGAGTCTACCTGTTCTGTCATGCCCAGTCAAGTCATATCATATTCTAACTTTTAAGATACAAACTTTATTCAATGTGGATTCTTTGAAATAAACCTGGTCCATTTTAAAAAGAAAATGTGCTTCTGCAAAGATGGCCACCAAAGGTCAGCTGACCTGGCTTGGGTATTCATAAACTGACTCACTAACAGACAGCAGGGTACATCGTAGATAAAAAGATGTCAACTGCACATATCCTGAGACCATCAGAAGACGTTCCTGAATTGAATGGGTCTTTTTTGAAACAAAGACGATTATCTTAACCCCCTCAGGATGAATGTCTTAAAATAATAAACCAGAATGTGACTCATTAATCTAAGACCACCATCATATTTGGTAAAGGGACTACAGTGTAAGGAGTCACATGGTGATGCATCCATGTTTGTTCGTCTTAACCCTTAAATGCTGCCTGTAGAAAGGAGGGGCTTAAAGGACAATAACCTCCATGCCTTAAGAACCAGAGACTGGAACACTGCAAGGTCTCCAAGCCTATTCCTTTTCAGGTCCAGCAAACTGACTCCAGGTACTGAAACTACAAGAAACTAGCTTCATGGCCTGCAGAAAGTCCATCGCTTTGAGAGAATCCTAAAAACGACTGTGGCGTAGAAGTTTGGCTGTTGAATTCACCCAAACTACATTTCAGGCGTGAAGATGTCTTCTCAACAGGCCTGCAACACATGTTTTCCAGAACAAGACAATCACCTGAATTATGAACTGTTCTTTTTGTTTATAACTGGTAAAAATGCACTATCCTCTTCAACTATACTTTCCTAGATTGTGTTTGTGTGTGTGCTGTGTGAGTGGATGCCAGTTAGATTTCAGGGTGAGTGCTTAAATAACCAATCATCTTTATTTAAACCCACAAAAAGCTTGCTGCTAGTTATCCAAATTGTCCACACACTTGGGGCTGAAAAAACACACACGCACCTCTCAGAAATTCACTGAAGATAGGCATCAGGGAAAGGGACCAAGGATTTCAGCAGTTCCCTCTCACCCTGTCCGTGACATATCCTTCTTGTCCAATTTTCTATCCCGCCTGCAACAGCAAAACTGCCCTATTCAAAGTTATCAATGATATTCTATGCAACTGCAACTATGCATGCTGCTCTTCCATGACCCCTCTATAGTATTTAATATGACTGACCTTTTGGGTCTCCCTTGTAGCCCACCTGTGTTAGGGTCTAAAGTCAGGTTTTTACTTTTAACCTACAGGCAGGATTAGTAATACCGCAGTTGTTGATTTTCCATTGAAACCTCAAATTTACACCCTGTCTTCTAGAAATGCTTGTTTTGTCCTTTCAACGAATATATTTAATAAAATCGTAAGTACGCCATACAATGCCATAACAAGGGTAATCACAAATTATGCTTTATTACTGCTTAAAGTAAATACCCAATCTAAATGATTCACAGCAACTTTTTGAAATTCTGACCAGTAGTGGATTTCTTTCCGTTTTTAGCAATCTCCATCCGGCTCCAATTTTTCCCACTTCTCTCCCAACTCTACTGACTTGGACAGCAGTTTCGCAGCCACTGGCTGCCCTTTGGTATCTTTCCCAAATGCCAAGTTTCATGTGCAAACTCAGATAGTTGGTGAATATCAACAGGCCATTCAGTCATGGAGAGTATCACAGCCAAGCCAATTCCATTCTCTCCTGGCATCAACAAATGTGCTGTTCCTAAAAGTAGTCAGAGGGTAACAATCCAGAGTGGGAACTGTAGGTGTATCTTCCCTCTTCTTGGATGAGGGGCACTGAGATCTCTTGTAATCCCCAAATGGATCCTTTTTGCAAGATGCTGTAGAAAGGGCAGAAATCCATCATGCAGTCTTATCAATTTAATTGTCAAATTTATGTTGCTTCTCCTGCTATGTAATTGATAAACTGATGTGGATCTCAGTTGGGTTCTACTGTTATCTTTTAAATCCATGATATTCTATTGAATAGTTCAAACATAAACACAATTTTAATTGGATTTCGTATGGTACATTTTAAAGTGCTGGATTTTAATGAGAGGCCCTCATCAGGATCCATAGCTTAGTACTGGAATTCAGTTGTTCTAATTTTGTGTTTTGAACTTCCTTATCGCATAAACTGCCATGTCATGTTGCAAGTGTTTTGTGCAAGGTTTGTGTGATAACATGTAATCACATTAGAATGTGGATATTGGCATCAATCATGTGTGATAAAAAGATATGGTTGCACTGGAGTCGATGAACCCTTATGGTTTCAGCCAGCAGACACTGTATTTAATAGTTGTTTGTCTTGGATACAGCAATCCTGTTGATAATGCATCATTTTTTGAAGGAAATTTTCAAATGCAAATGCAGAATTAGGTTTGGATGTTTAAATTTAATTGATTGTAGCACTAATTTGGATAGAAGCTGAGCGACAATTCCCAGACTGCAGCTTTGAGCTCACTAGACATCTGTGACTATCCTGTATGCCTTTTTCCAGCTATTACTTTAGGAAGGAAGTACAGCATTAGATAATGTTTTTAAAATCCCTTTTAAGTGCAAGCCTAATAACCTCCTGTCTTTGTGCATGTCCCGTTTCTCACTGATTAAACTGTTCAGCAGCTATTTGAAGTCATTTTATAAACTTTACTTTCCCACATACAAGTGAGACTAAAAATACTCCATTTCTGTCTGGCAAATGTTTGAGAAGGATATTATCCCCTCTCTTCCCCCCATGGTGTTTTGAGTTCATTAGTTCAAGTTAATGGTTATTAATTGGTAGACAGTACAAGAATCATTTATGTTTCCTTGGCAAGTAGAATTTTGCAGCCAAAAATTGTGTTTGATTTATTTTATTCTTTTGTCCAGTTAATCAGCTTCATAAATTTTTGTAAATTTTGCTTTCATCAATATGTGTGAATGTAGTAGAATGGAACATTCTCGAGCACCCAGTGTCTGTATCAATGCACAACAGCTAGGTGCAAATTATGCCTCCCTCTACATTGCCCTACAATATGTCTCAGCACAACTTCCAGAGTTTCTCCTTCTGTACCAATCTAACAATTTGTCATTTCCCACCTACTAACAAATCTAATATTCCATTTCCCACAGCAGCTAACCTGTGACCCTATTGAGTGAAATGCCAGGTTCATGCTGAACTAAGAGTAGCTTTGAAAGGAGTTGGGACAATTAGAACTCATGTTACATAGATTCCTGATGCCCCACAAGCAAAAGACTCTTATTCCACCAGTCTGAGCTGAACTTCAGAAATTATCATTGAGTGAAGGAAGAGTGAATGAGTTATGTTGGTTACATCATGTATAATTTACTGTCTGCTGTCCATCACTAGATTAATTCTTGTTTTAGTTCTAATACGCATCCTCATTTATTTATATTTCAAAAATGTGCTATTTAAGAACTTTTGTGGCATTCCACTCTGTAAGATGATTATTGAGTCAGTGTTAATAACACTGTAGGGCCATAACCTCCAACTAGCGTTGGAAAGTGCTGGCCCTCAGAAATTAGAAGAAATAAATACCTACTTACCTGGTCTTGAAAATTAAGTTGCCACTTCCGTTCGCTGGAGTTGCTTGAGGTCTTCATCGAAAGACTCCTTGCAGGCCGCAGCAAAACGTAGCTCCAGCATGTTCCAGGAGGCCACTCCCTCTTGCTGCCATAAAGCAGATAAGTTTAAAGGGCCAGGGAAATTGACGGGCCAGCAAGAAGGTAAGTGTAATGTAAGTGCATAGGATTTGTGGGGTGGGGGTGGTTGGTCAGAGGTTCGGGGTGGTGGAACAGGTTGGTCAGAGGTCCAGGGAATGGTGTTGGGGGGATGAGGGGTTGTTCTGAGGTCTGGGGGGGTGGTCGGAGGTCAGGATGGGTGGTCTGGCATGTGGGGGAGTCCTGTGGGGTCGGTCTGACGTGGGGGAGTCCTGTGGGGTCGTTCTGGCATGTGGGGGAGTCCTGTGGGGTCGGTCTGGCATGTGGGGGAGTCCTGTGGGGTCGGTCTGGCATGTGGGGGAGTCCTGTGGGGTCGGTCTGGCATGTGGGGGAGTCCTGTGGGGTCGGTCTGGCATGTGGGGGAGTCCTGTGGGGTCGGTCTGACATGTGGGGGAGTCCTGTGGGGTCGGTCTGGGTCTTTACAATAGTTATTCGGAAGTTAGAAGAGGTTTTAATTCTTCTAACCTTTTCTGAGTAACTATTGGTATAACCCTGACGGAACCATACGAAGTTTGCGATTTAAACCGCATTTTCAGTTGGTTCACAGAGCAGTGCAGTTGTCCAGAGGAAGTGTGTACTCCTGGGCATTTGCCATGTAAACCCTTACCTGGGAACTTCCCAGAGGATACCCCAAATCCAACGCTGGGGAGCTGAGAAGTTACAGGCTTGTAAATTCATCACTCAGCATTAATGATAGACCATTGTGCAAAAATAAATTCCATTGTTAGTATTTGTGAGCTCCATAAAATGGAGCAAGAGAGGCCAGTCTTGGAAGATTAAAGATTAAAGAGGGTGAAAATAAGAATTTTCAGACGAAAGGGAAAGGTGGATTTGTACTGGAAAAGAGCAAAGCAAGCACAGGAAGCATGACTAAGAATTGAATCATATAGAATCATAGAATGGTTACAGTACAGAAGGAGGCCGTTCAGCCCACTGTGCCCGTGCCAGCTCTCTGCAAGAGCAATTCAGCTAGTTCCTTTCCCGCCTTTATCCCATAGCCCTGCAAAATTTTTTCTTCAGATAATTATCCAATACGTCTTTGAAAGCCACGATTGAATCTACCTGCACCACTGTCCCAGGCAGTGCATTCCAAATTCTAACCTCTCGCTGCATAAAAAAGATTTTCCTCACGACACCTTTGGTTCTTTTGTCATTATCATAAATCTGTTCTCGACTCTTCCATTAATGGGAACAGTTTCTCTCCACCTATTCTGTCTAGACCTCTCATGATTTTGAACACCTCTGTCAAGTGTTCTCTCAACCTTCTCGTCACCAAGGAGAGCAGTTCCAGTTTCTCTGATCTATCCTCGTAAATGAAGTCCCTCTTCCCTGGGAAAAAGAAGAAGAAAGCAATTAATGATAGCAGTTAAACGTGTGCTAGAGCTACAAATTGGGGTGTAGACATTTGTCAATCAATGAATACAACGCAATGCGGTATAGTCCCCTTATATTAATTGTACCTAAAATGCTCTAACCATTGTTCTCCTGTTGTTTTTTTTTCTCCTCCGATCTTCAATTAATCTTTCC
This sequence comes from Cetorhinus maximus, assembly GCF_964194155.1. NCBI lineage: Eukaryota > Metazoa > Chordata > Chondrichthyes > Lamniformes > Cetorhinidae > Cetorhinus > Cetorhinus maximus. Next base: position 8,861,042 of record NC_135890.1, read on the forward strand.
TTTCTGCATTTACCAAGCGTTGTACTGTTTCCCAATCCAAGAGGGCATTGGTTAACTTGCTGGTTGTACGCTTCAAGATTCATGAGCATGGTCTGGGATGATTCAGAAACTGATTCTCCCTACTGTATCTCTGGGGAAATGCCTGACACATGCCTAGCCTCTGCATTGTGCATTCCTGATGTTGTGGCTAACTTTAACAACAGGGAATTGGAGGCTGCAGATTTTTAACCACCGATCTTTTTTCAGTCATTCTCCTTATGCTGAAGTGCTGCAATTGTTCCAGGTAACCCAACTAAAACCAACAGTTCTTATGTGAAAAAAGCCACAAACCCCAGTGATCTTTGTGAATTTTATTTTAATACACTTTTTACATCTAATACTGCCTAGGAGATCTCATCTTAAATTTGGTGTGTATCTTGAATATTAATAAATCTAAAAACAAAATTATTTTTGGTTTTTTTTAAACCAAAACAGTGGTGCATTTTACATTGTAAGCTTGTGAAACGTAACCTCAAGCACTCTTTCTAATAGCTCTGAAAGTCTGACTGTTGCCATCCAATTCCACCCACATCAACTTTGTTTTTCTCTTTAGTTTCCTGTGTGCCCTTTTCCAAAGTCAGAACATCATGTTACGGAAATGTCACGTTGTTTGTTCCCTTCTTTAATAATTGCTATGTTTAGGTGTAATTTATCCTTCAAGGTTGGTCAGACATGGGTCATTATGTAGTTTCAGATACACTGTAAATTGCTGGTCACATTTCAGTTGTCAAAATGGCAATGGTACAGCAACAACTTGCATTTATACAGCACCTTTAACGTAGTATAACATCCAGAGGCACGTCACACAAGTTGCATAATGAGCATTTAGTGACAATCATTTTGCTCAACTGCAGCACATTACAATGTGACCTAGGAGCACTGAAATATATGCCAAATGTAGGAGAACTGAAGCTGGACCAACAATATTTCAGATGTTTTGTTTTTTTTTATCTCAAAGCTATATTTTAGCAGCATATAGCTAATGCAGGAAGGTTATTATTAGCATCTAGCACTAGAAGAAATTCTGTTAACATTTCAACTTGTACAAACTATATTTAGTATGTTGATTGGAAACTGTTTGAATCAAGATGTGCAAAACAAATGTAGTTTCTTGTAATCCTTCGATTAATTACTTCAAATAGTTTTTGATTGTACTTAAGTGGTGGTTGACATGACCTTTCATACAAAAATTTCCCTGTAGACATTCTTATGTCTCGTATAGAGTTTGTCGATGTGTGGCACAGAGAAATACAATTTAACGGTATTTGTGAAAGCAAAATACATGAATGGCTCACCACAGAATTTCATACGAAAATATTGCATTGAGAAGGAATTTTACAAACTTGCAATTGGCTTATCCTTAACCAGACAGAACCGTAGAAAAGTTATGGTGCAGAAAGAGGCCGTTCAGACAATCATGTCTGCACCAGCTAAAAAGGTGCCTCAGGGAGATCAGTTTGAGGTTTTAAAATTTAACTAAAGGGGAAAAAAAAGCTTTTAAAACATGTTCTCTCATGTGACAGTGTCACATGAGCTGGGACATGTCAATGAATTTTTAAAATAATTTCTATTGAATTTTAAAAGTTCATGAAACCTCATCCCGCCCATGGATGAGGTTTCATGAAAAATGCGAAGGCCGCCGGGGCTCTTCGCCTGCCCTCCCCCCCGCCAACCTTAAGGTTGGGCAGGCAGCTCATTTAACTTTTAATTATTTTTTAATAGGCCTTTGACATTTCGGACTGTGCGCAACCGACTCGGCTGCGCGCCCAACGAACTAAAAATCTAAATGACATGCGGTGACGTTGGGACACCCGTCCAACGTCACCGCGGGTCATTTTACGTCTTGGAAAATTCTTCCCCATGAGATCTCACTTTCCTGACCAGTCTGCCATGTGGGACCTTGTCAAATGCCTTACTGAAAGCCATGTAGACAACATCCACTGTACTACCCTCACCATAAGACCTGTCCAGTCTTTAGCCCTGATTGCAACCTTAAATATTCCATCCATAAACAATATACCCACATTGTCACTTAATTAGTCTCCTGGAATTATACGATTTTAATTGAAACTAAGTATAGTATGCTGGGACTGAAATAACTTTAGCCAACTTTTATCACAATTAATGTACAGATCAGCTGTAATCTGATTAATGACAAACAGGCTCGAGAGGCCTTTCCTATGTTCCCATCTGATATCCTGTTTCCTTGCTTTCTCTCTTTTCTTTTGTTTTAACTTTTCTGTTTCTTGATTTGCTTCTACATTTAAAGCTTTCAAGTTTTCATTTCTTTCTTTTGGCTGTGTAGCAATAGTCACTGCACTTTAAGGTATGTGAAGTGTTTTGTGGCATTTCTCAAATATTTGGAACAAGGCTTTTCTATCACTCTCCTTATTCTGACCATCCTTTCGATATGAGAGCGGCTTTCTTTAAAAAAGACTATCATTGGATGAAAATAAGATCTAAACAAACAGTGAAAATATTTGATTTGGACAATGGTGCCCAATTAACTTTTGAGTCAAAAATCATGTCCAAACATAGACATACCCACAGGCTTGTGGCATCCAGGGCATTAAATACGCCCATGTCACTAGAGGGTTAAAGGCTAAAGTGTGTTATAGTTGCATAGAAAATAGTAGAGATTGATAACTGCCCTGTATTAATGAATCTAACCCTCATACAATTCAAGACAGTTGATTTTTAAATCACTTGAGTACTTTATGCAGTTAATGCTTTGAAAAATTATTGTTGCTGAGGTGTAAAATCTCAATCCTATGCTATTTGTGGAATTAATGTGCAGATTTGATTGGTTACATTTGTTTGTGGCTTTAAACACATCTTTTAAAATGAGCTGCAAAAACAAATTTTAAAATATGTTCCTGATTCAGAGAACCATAAATGTCTGCATAACTAATATTTTGGTAGATTAAATAGAAATTCAGTTTTCATGGGCTAGCCTATTTAAAGTTTGGCCTTTTCATCATTTTTATTTGCATCTGTAAGTAAGTATACATTTCTTTTAAATTGATCTTGTTCCTGGTTGCTAACTTGTAAGTAACTCAAGGAAGTTACCTGTAGTGAATACGAGTAATTGAGCATTGTTATTCACAAAAAATATTAACGTTCGATTGAAAAGCCTTTTGCTGTCTCCTCTATTCTTCCTCTTGTCCTAAAGACTCATGTTTGGATGCAGTGTGGACATTCCTCTCAATATCTCCCCTGTTTGGATATTAATGACTGAGCACCTCCTTTTCCAGAAAACCATGAGGAAGGCAGGGCATTGGTGGAAAGAGGAACATCTTGCCTGATAGCAATCTTGTGTAGACACCAACAATTTCAAGTCACAGTCATGGAATGGCAATTAGCAATGAAAAACCCGACTATTTTTCCTACCATTCCCTGGCTAAAATACGATTGTGTCCAATTTTGCCTCCGCTACTGCCCCGATTACAGTAGCTAGTTCAGCACAGCCCAGTTATTGAAATCGGAGCTTACCTGGTTTGTTTGCTTCATTGCCACATCATGCGATGCAGTTACTCACTACCCCCAGGGAAAGTGACTGCAAGATTTTTTGAATGCCTGTTCAACAATTCAGAACTGGTCCAAATTAAATAACTTTAGGTAGGTGGTTTGCACTAGTGACATCAAAATGAATTTTGGCAAAATAATTGAATGTTTATTTTAAGCAGGAGGTTGAATTGGAAATGTGGCCAACTATCTCCTGATGACTAATTCATCTTGGTGAATAAGCATTTAATCGTTAGAATGCATTAACTCATATTTTCTGTTTGTTTTTTCAGAGTCATCAGTAAGGTGGTCCCAGTCACAGAGGCAAAACCATCACCTCCTGCAGGTCACCCAAAGACTCCACCACCACCATCTCCAGCACCACCCCCAATTCATATTGCCCCGCCCCTTACACCAGCTCCTCTTCCTCTACCCACAGCAGCCCCTTCTCCAGCTCCTACTCTTCCTGCTGTATCTCCTGCAGCTTCTGGCTCAGGAGCAGGAGCCTCTAAGACACCAGTCAGAAGTGTAGTTACAGAGACTGTCAGTACTTACGTGGTGAGTAACACTTTGGAGCTTAAATTCATATTTTATAAACTTTCTCATTTCTATAAATGTTCTCACAATGAAAGAAATATTGTCAAAAAAAGGAATTACAAACAAAAGCAACTTAATGCATTGAAACAACATTTTATACATAGCATTGTATATAGATTAATCATGTCTTTGTTGTGAATGGTTATGTTAACTTCAGAACTCCTTGAAGAAAATCAAAGATTGCATTAAAGGGCTTATTTCTACCTCCCATCTTCTCCCATCCTGTGCTGTGGTACAGTTCCATGGAACCACTAGTACCTTGTCATGTCTCATGTGTGAGTGAGGTAGAGTATTTACTGTGGCAAGTACTGCAACCAAGCTCCATCCTCTGCTCACTTAACGCACGCAACATTTCTTCCTGAACACTCAATAACAATCAGGGGCAGAAATCCTGGAACATCTTTCCCTGCCCTAGTCTGGAGTCTTGAAACCAGTTCCAGTACCTGTATCTTTGTCCTTGCTGAAATCAACAGACTTGTCACAGGCTAGGCATCAAACTAGCCAGTTTGGCTTAATTTCACATTGGCCAATGAATTTATCAACTAAACCTTCAGAGGAGTTTTGTAGGCCATCTATTTATTTTAAATAAGTGTCCTGTGGCTTTACTGTGGAAAATCTGGAAGAATCCAGAAGGTTCTGTTGCCCTGCCTTCTAGTCAAACTATATTGAACATTATGTGATCTTATTATAAGAACTGTCCAGTCTTTAGTCCTGATTGTAACCTTAAATATTCCATCTATAAACAATATACCTACATAGTCACTTAGTCTCCTAGAATAATATGATTTCAGTTGAAACTAAGTATAATGTGCTGGGACTGAAATAATTTTGACCAACTTTTATCACAACTACCAACGATATTTCCCACAACCAAAAGAACAACTATAATTTACATAGAGCCTTTCATGTAAAAATGTTCTTCACAGATTTTTTTTAAAAGCCAGACTGCAAGAAACGAAGGAAGAAGATTTGAATAGCCTTTTGAAGGAAGGGAAAGTAGTAATTAGGCAGAACGTCTTAGGTTGAATGTTATAGGAACACAAAAAAAGGGGTATGAAAGAAGGTGAGAATCAGAAGAGAGGACGACAGATACACGAACATATGGCTAAATGAGATTGCTGAGGTAGAGAAAAGCGAGGGCATGGATTATTTCAAAGATGAAGACTTTTGAAACTGATATGTAGGGAAAACGGAGCCATTGAAGGTTGGCAAGTGCAGGCATAATAAGGAATGAGAGTTCGTGTAGGAGGGAATGGAGACTGTGGCCATTTTGACAAGTTGTAATTTGTATAGGGCTGAATTTGGGAGATCCAGGAAGGAGAGCTTTGAAATAATTGAGTCAAGGTGACAAACTCACAAATAAATGAATGAAGTGCGGTAAAAGTCAGGCAATTTTGTGGAGGTCAAAATAGGTAGGCTTGGCAAAGGCAAGGATGTGGGGTTTGAAGTTTCTCCATGGAGCCAAACAGGACACTGACATTGCACACCCTCTGGCTTGTGCTGTGGGAACTGTCAAAGTTAGAGATGAAGTTGGTTGCTGAGGTTGGGAGTTTTCGGTAGGAGCAAAACACAATAGCTTCCCTCCCTTTGCTGATGCTGAGTCGAAGGAACTTCTTGCTCATCCAGGACTTGAAGATCAGTTCAACAGTACAATAATGGAGGAGGAGTCAAGAATGATATAATTAGCATATAAGTGAAAAGTGACATCATACATATGATTTCAGGGCAGCATAAAAGTAAAGAAAGGAAGGAAGGAAACAAAGGCCAGAACCTTGACAATATAGGGCCAGGGGAAAAATGCCATTGCAGGTGATGTACTGGCTGAATTGTAACAGATAGATATGGAGTCATTTAAGGAATGCTATATAGGTACACAATTTTAGGGAAGGAAATCTGCTAACCTTACCTAGTCTGGCCTACATGTGACCACAGCAATATGGTTGACTCTTAACTGCCCTCTGAAATAGCCTAGCAAGCCACTCATTTCCAGGACGAGTAGGGATGGGCAACAAATGCTGACCTCACCTGTAACACTGACATCCCGTGAAAGAATTAAAGAAAAACTATGAGGAAACTATATAATGGTTAACTGTGTCAAACACAGCAGAGCAGTTGAAGAACGGTGAAAGGATAGTACGTATCAATCACAGTAACAAAGGATGTTATTGGTGACTTTGACAAGGGCAGTTTCGGTGCTGCAGGCAAGTATTACTGGATTCAAAAAGGGAATGACGAGGGGTGAGGTGATGCAGGGTTGGTACAGGGGTAAGTGGTAATACATGGCCAAACAGTTTAGAGAGAAAAGAAAAGGTGGGGTAGTTAGGGAGAGCACTGATTAATTGAGAGCTTTTTAAGGAAAGAAGTCTTTTTTCTTCCTCATACCTTAGAGCTCCCATATCTGATAACTCCCAGATCTCATGTAACCCAATCCCTTGTTGAGTTTGCATCCTGGAACATCTTTCCCTGCCCTAGTTTGGAGTCCTAAAGCCAGTTGAAGCAGCTGTACCTTTGCCCTCACTGAAATGTGATGGAAGGGGTCCATCAACAGTTAGATCAAGCAGCACTCGATTAGCAATAACCTGCTCACTGACACTCAGTTTGGGTTCTACCAGGGCCACTCAGTTCCTGACCTCATCACAGCCTCAGTTCAAACATGGACAGAAGAGCTGAACTCCAAAGGTGAGGTGAGAGTGACTGCCCTTGACATCAAGGCAACATTTGACAAGAGTATGACATCAAGGAGCCCTAGCAAAACTGGAGTCAATGGGAACCAGAGGGAAAACTCTCCACTGGCTGGAGCCATACTTAGCGCAAAGGGAGATGATTGTGGTTGTTGGAGGTTAATCATCTCGCCTCCAGGACATTGCTGCAGGATTTCCTCAGGGTAGTGTCCTAGGCCCAACCGTCTTCAGCAACTTCATCAATGACCTTCCTTCCATCATAATGTTAGAAGTGAGGATGTTCGTTGATGATAGCACAATGTTCAGCAGCATTTCCAACTCCTCAGATACTGAAGCAGTCCATGTCCATATGCAGCAAGGCCTGGACAACGTTTAGGCTTGGACTGACAAGTGGCAAGTAACATTCGTGCCACACAAGTGTCAGACAATGACCATCTCCAACAAGAGAGAATCTAACCATCACTCCTTGACGTTCAATGACATTACCATCATTTGAATCCCCCACTACCAACATCCTTGGGGTTACCATTAACCAGAAACTGAACTGGACTAGTCATATAAATAATGTGGCTACAAGAACAGGTCAGAGGCTAGGAATCCTGTGGTGAGTAACTCACCTCCTGACTCCCCAAAACCTGTCCACCATCACAAGGCACAAGCCAAGAGTGTGATGGAATACTCTCCACATGCCTGGATGAGTGCAGCTCCAATAATACTCAAGAAGCTGACACCATCCAGGACAAAGCAGCCCCCTTGATTGCCACCCCATCCACAAACATTCACTCCCTCCTGTGGCAGCAGTGTGTATCATCTACAAGATGCACTGCCGGAACTCACCAAGCCTCCTTAGACAGCACTTTCCAAACCCACAACCGCTACCATCTGGAAGGACAAGGGCAGCAGACACATGGGAACACCACCAGCTGGAAGTTCCCCTCCAAATCATTTTCCACCCTGTCTTGGAAATATATTGCCGTTCCTTCACTGTCGTTGGGTCAAACTCCTGGAACTCCCTCCCTAACAGCACTGAGTGTGTACCTACACTACATAAACTGCAGTGGTTCAAAAAGGCAGCTCACCACCACTTTCTCAAGGGCAATTGGGGATGCGCAATAAATGCTGGCCTAGCCAGTGAAGCCCACATCTTACGCATGAATAGAAAATTATCCAACAGACTTATCACTTGGCTACCCAGCGAACTAGCCTGTATGGCTTAGTTTCACAGTGGGCAATGAATTTATCAACTAAGCCTTTGGAGGAGTTTTGCTGGGCTTCCTATTTAACTAAAATGTATTTCAGCAGTTCCCCAGTGACTTCTTTCTGACCACCTCTTGTCTCCACTTCCAGTCCAGTAGATGTTGACCATCTTTCTGCAAGATCTGGTCTTTTTTTCCCCAATAAAAAAATTTGACACAAATTGAGTAAATCAGTGAGTTCAGCCCTCTGTAACCCCATACTTCATTCTACATTGTTGGATACCTCAACTGATTGTGTAGAGAATTAAAATGTTAGCTAGCAAGTTTGGGGTTCATTTCAAGATTTGTATTGTCTTTTCTAGTAATTTTGTTGTCTTGTGCCAAGGAAATTATCATTGTGAATGTAGAGCTAGTGAAGGAAATGGTTACACCCTCCCACACTGTTCACTCACTTCGCACATTAAATTTGCTAAGTAAGCTTGTTTTGTGCCTTGATTCTGCAATGCTGGAACCACAAATAACTGCACTTCTCAGCAAAGCATAAACGGTGCCTGTGCCTTTGTACTGTATCTTTTATCTGCGCTTCCTGCTTCAAAATATTATGTTGGTGGTGGGTGTAATGTATAAGACAAAGTGGTAGGCACCATGGTCTACAGTACTTATGGAATAGCTAACTCAACAGACCAATTTCAGGAACTCTGTCCACCCAAGCATGATTTTATTGCTTGAAGCCTTGGTTACGTTGTAAGATTTGTTCAGAAGTTATTCTGGTAGGCATTTCACTCTGATGTGACATGCATAGAGTAACCTTCACATGTGTTGGCCCTTAAAAGTACTTCCCTGACCATCTTTAGCAGCCATGAGGCCTCTGAAAGCAGTGTAAATAGAGACCTGCGAGGATGCAAGTTTGCCTCTATGTAGCAAGGAAGACACCACTATAAAAGACTGTAATGTAAATGCCATTGGTCTCTGATCTTATCTCAGCATTCCCAGAACTGAGCCATGCTGGGGTCACTTGTTGAACTGGTGCAGGCAAGCTCCCCAACTCTTCCCCGTAGTATATGAAATCATTTTGGAATTTTACTTTGTGACAGTATAAAAACATCAAATACATTAAACACAAAAACACATACAGAAAATTCTTTAACTTGGCAATTCATAAGAAATTGGTCCATTTCTGCAAGATGGGTACAAAGCCTTCAGACAAAGTACATAGCTCCTCACATTTTTTAAAAATTCACTCAAATGTTTTGTGCACTGGAAGCCTTCCATTTATGTTCAAGCAACCTGAGTTTCATTCGGCCTGTTTTGAAAGTTAAAGTGAGTTTAGTTAATTTGAGCAATCAATAAGGAACTTTGTACAACTTAAATGCCTTTGGGTTCCATGCACAATTTTAAAAAATATCTGCTTTAAGAGATGGAGACTGGGTCCTGTCAGATAACATACCCTCATTAGCAATAAGAGGTTGAGGGTTAAAATCTGCACTGGAACCTCTTAACTTGAATCAGTGCCTTTGAGAGAGGATGGAGAAAATTACGAGGTGGGGTGAATCTGAAATTACTATGCACATTTTATGAGCCCATTTTACTTGCCAAATTATTTCTTCAAGATCTGGTGCAGTGGGATAAATTATCTGGTTTTCAAACAGATGGTATGTGCTGGTTGTTTCTTTTCTTGGTAAATTGGTTCTAGTCATAGTTAGAAAAGCAGACAGTGCAGCAGTAATAAAAAGTTATGAAAGCAACATAATGATGGCACTTGAGAAAATGCATTAATGTCACTCAGGCAATTCATCCTCTTCATTTCAGATAGAACACAGAGATATCAGAAGAATCCATGTTTTCAAGAAGCTAGTACACAACCTAACTGTGAAATTATAGCATTTAGGAAGAATTATGGCAGTTATGTAAGCCAATGTGCAGGTGTCACACTTGTATCTGCACAGGAGATTCCATATCTTTGTTCCATGAGCTCCAGATAATACATTAGTCTCCACTATTTCCATAGGCAGATTTCATCTATAAGGGAGCCTGCATTGCTTGAGTAGATGGAAGAACACTGGACTGCTGCAGTCGTCAGCTCATTTAATAGCCTAACAGTAGTTCATTCAACTCACATTTAGATTTTAAGATACATTGTGAACTGCATGAATCCCTTTGCTTAACTATTCCTACCCCAAGTGTTTTGACCTGCAGTTAACGATGCTGAATTGTTTTTGGGTATACTCCATTCATATTGGCCACTCTCTGGTACTTTCCTCAAATGGCTACTCTGTTCAGTTCATACCAGGTGTACATCATGTGTACTTTAGTGAACACAGACAGGAACCCTGCTAGATTTTCTTGGCCCCCTCATTCCAGGTTGTTGAGGTCAGGGGCTAGATTTGCACAGAGTCAGAGAGACTCCGCGGAGAGGTGAAAATGGCAGCTGCGACCCGATTCCAGGATTCCCAACCCCATTCCTGGGGTTTCCAATTTTCACCAAGACCGTTCAAGGGCGCAGGCTAGTTCAGGTAGCGAGTCCGCACATTTCCCTCCCGACCTGACTGGCTCCATTGATAAGATGGGCGTGCCCTCACCCTCTGCAATTTTCAAGGAGTCAGGCCAGATTTTCAAAGAGTCATGGCTCACAGCACCTCAGGGGTGTCGTGAACCATCATCTGCATGAGGGAATTTTTTGTGAGGCAAGTTTAAAAATTTCCACACGCCAAGTCGTGATACTTCCATGCCCGTTGACTCAATATACACTGTACAGAACCAATGAACCTCATAGTGACAATAGAATGTGTAAAAAAAAACTTTTTAAAAAAGACAGTCATTCATTGATAACTTTCCACTTAAAAAAAACTGCTTTTTATGACAGGGCAATAATAAGTGTCAATCATCCAGACCCTTTAAAGAATCAATAGCAGAAACTCTAAGCACTTGAAATCTTTTGATCTTGTGTAAACAAACATTGTGCAATTGATGGAAGGGATCAGAGAACCAGAGCTGACAATCAAGCAATATTTTCACTGGGGCTCTGATGTTTAAGTACTCTAATGGATTTCTGGGTTCTTGGCTGCTTGACGGAGAGCCCAGAAATTTATTACACTGTTGAAACAGCTGAAGCCCAGGGAAAACATTATATTGACAGCTCTGGCTCTCTGATTTTTTTTTAATTCATTCATGGGATGTGGGCATCGCTGGCTAGGCCAACATTCATTGTCCATCCCTAATTGCCCTTGAGAAGGTGGTAATGAGCTGCATTCTTGAACCACTGCAGTCCATATGGCATAGGTACACCCACAATGCTGTTAGGGAGGGAGTTCCAGACCCAGCGACAGTGAAGGAATGCCAAAATATTTCCAAGACGGAACGGTGAGCAGTTCGGAGGGTGGCTTCCAGGTGATGGTGTTCCCATGAGTCTGCTGCCCTTGTCTGTTTAGATGGTAGAAATTGTGAGTTTGGAAGGTGCTGTCTAAGGAGGCTTGGTGAGTTCCTGCAGTGCATCTTGTAGATGGTACACACTGTGCATCGGTGGTGGAGCGAGTGAATGTTTGTGGATGTGGTGCCAATCAAGTGGGCCGCTTTGTCCTGAATGATGCCGAGATTCTTGAGTGTTGCTGGAGCTGCACTCATCCAGGCAAGTGGAAAGTATTCCATCACACTCTTGACTTGTGCCTTGTAGATGGTGGACAGACTTTGGGGCATCAAGAGATGAGTTACTCACCGCAGGATTCCTCGTCTCTTACCTGCTCTTGTAGCCACAGTATTTATATGGCTTCTGATACGGCTCTTTTATCAATTGCACAATATTTATTTACACAATCTTAAGAGGTTTCAGGTACTTGCAGTTTCTGCTATTGATACTTCAAAGGGTGTGGATGATTGACACTTTTATTGGCCTGAAGTAAAAAGGAGTTTTTTTTTTAAGAAAGTGGAAAGCTATCAATGAATAACTTATTTAAATGTTTCTTAAATACATCCTATTGTCACCATGGGGTTCATTGTTTCTGTACAGTGTATAGTGGGTGAATGGTCATGGAAGTGCCATTGCTTGGCATGAGAGGCCATGTGGAGGTTGGGTGGGGAGCATGGGGGGGCATGAGGTGGCATGGATGGGGTTTGGAATGTGTGCATGGAGTGAGGGCAAGAGGGCCTTTTTTCATTACAAGTAGGATGAAGTCCCACAGCACTGAGTCTTTTAAACAGCCCACCTTGGGACTCTGTGGCTACCTCCGAACATTTTTCCCTGGTCGGCTGGCCCGACTCTAGCCCACACCCACTCCCCCACCCCCCACCCCGGGAATGAAACACCCCATCCTTCCTGGCACTTTCTCTTGAGGCAGTTGGGCAGAGCCAGGGATTTTCCCAACTCCCAGCTACCCACCATGAGGATGAAAACCCCAGCCCCAGCCCCAGCCCCATATCGTTGCACAACATCACACCAGGTAGAGAATTTACCGTGAAGATCGTTGGGTGATTCATGAGATGCTGAGAACTGGTTTTATTCCATTATTAAATAGACCTAATATTTTGGGTCTGCTATCAGATTCCCTTATGGAATATCAGCCATTCTCAACACCTACCACTTCCTATTTATACAATATTTTTATTGTAAATCTGTGAAACTGGGAGCAAAGGGTGATACACTTTTTCTGTGAATGGCAAATTTGACACCGAACACAATTTTGTACACCAAACTCTCAAAATAATTGTTCTACAATTAAATTAGAAACAATTTTGTTTCTCCTGTCCCCTCAGATACGCGATGAATGGGGAAATCAAATCTGGATCTGTCCTGGCTGCAACAAGCCAGATGATGGCAGCCCAATGATTGGCTGTGATGACTGTGATGATTGGTATCATTGGTAAGAAATCTGTTTCCTTGAATCTTTTGCTTATCTGTGAAACTGTTGGAATAATGAACGTTGATCTTAAACCCACTGTGTCCCCATTGAAGAGAAGCACAAGCAGAATCTGACAGCATGTAATTATATTGAATAATTACAGTAAATTTTACTACAATCTAAGGATGAAACGTGCCAAAATGGAAGCGACAGTCCTCCTTATATTTGTTTTCAGAGCATTTTTAAGATGTAGCAATAGTTGAGCAGGTACATTGGATCACTAATGTACAATGTGCTAAGTTGTTGGACACTAATTTGTTTTTAAGATCTGCACACTGCTGTAAAGAGGGCAGGTGTCTCTCCAGCTGGGAAAAGGAGAGGTGTGGAGACAGAAAATAACCTGAAACCAAGCTGGCACATGAACTCTGTTGTTGTGAAACGTCTTGTGACCAGTTCAAGGGGAGCCCTACCCTGTTCCTAAGGAAGGTTACCTGCTCTCTTCACCATTGTGGACTTGGAGGAAGCAAGACCTGAATGAAAAGGGGAGAAGAATTAGGACTTCCCCTCTTCCCCCACCCCCCCCCAACCAAAAAAAAATGATCCATTATATCAAACTTCAAAATGCTCAGAAAACATTACAATGATTACAACTTGTATTAACGACCTTTTGATGTTCCTCAATTATCATATGTTCCATAACAAATCTGCCTTTGAGAAAGTAAGTTGTTCTGACAGCCTTTTTTTAAATCTCTAAAACATGGCTTCACTTTTTTATTTCTCTGCATTATTTTTATCATTATTTATAAATGGACTTTTTGATTATCTCAAGTGATGGGGCGATTTTTCTTGTAGCGCCTCCTAAAATATATCAATATATGACATTGGAAGGAATCTACTAAAGCCCAATTTCAGGAAGGTACAATATCATGTGATTGAGTTTGACTTCAAACAGGATCATAATCCAACACTTACTGTTAGAGCCACCAATGGCGTGACCTATCTCCAGGGGCTGACCTGGCATCACTTGCTTGCGTAAGGCCTCAGGTGCAATCATATAAATGCAGCACATTTTGAAGGCATATTTTAATAGAGCTTTACACCTGCTGGGAACATCATACATTTACTTTCATTTCATTGAATTATAATTTTCTATTAAAATAATGGTACAGCCAATGACACTGTAATTTATAGGTAAATGGTACAGCAACTTCAGGCAAGGAGCGGATGTGTGGTTAAATGGGAATCTCCCAAAGTTGCTGCCAGAGTTGCATTGCTTCAGTTAGTTTCACGAAAATAACATCTCACCCTTAACCTCCCTTTCTTTTTTGAAGAACTTGTTGTATTTGCTCATGTATGCCCGATAAATGCAACACAGGAAGTTAAGTCTTATCATTTCAAGAGTAAATACCCTTTTAACAATTGATAAGTGGTAATGACTTCCAATTAACCTTCCAATTTTAAAGTTTTAATTTTCTTCTTCTTTCCTGTCCCTCTCTTTCTCTCAAAATCTAATATTTCGGTCTTTATTTCTCTTTCTGTACCAGATTTCAGATTGACTTTCACCCCCTTTAATTCCTCTCCTTCTCAGTCCTTCCACTGTTTGTTTCCCAATCCTTCAATCTGATTGGTTAAGATGATGTTCTGTTGGCTGCCCTATTCACTCGGGCCCCAGATGCTTCCCTCGCGGTGCCATTATTAGCTCTTACTTTTAGCAACTTTGTGGAAAAATGTTTTAAGCTGAAGGGCGTATGGGCAAGTCTTCCTAATGGCAGACAGTTTTAGATGCCCTGCTACACCAAACTCTGGCCCATAATTTTCTAAATGCCATAGGAGCATTACAAAGACTGATGGGGAAGCTGTTTTCTGGTGTGATCTTATATTTGTTGACTAGTTAGTGCTGTGTAAAGACTTCAAGTGCATAGGTTGTTTAATTCTGTTGAAATACCCTTGAAATGTTCAGTATCTCACCTCTGATATTCATTTTATCAGGCCTTGTGTTGGGATTTCTGCAGCGCCACCAGATGAAGTCCAATGGTTTTGCCCGAAGTGCATCAATAAGAAGAAGGAGAAGAAACATAAGAGAAAGAAATCGCGAGCACATTGAGAGGGTTTTCAAACTGCATCCCTCTTTTTTTTTTTGACAGATTGCTCCTTTTTTGTTCCAGTTTTTTTTAAGGGCAGCGGTGATGATGAACTGTGTAAACAATGAGATCCAGTGCAATGTGAGGCCTGATTAAATGTCTTTGTACAGTGCAGAAAATGTAAAATTGTTCAGAGATTCCACCCAATTCCAGGAAAAGGCTGGAGAACGAAACCCATTGTTAGCCTTTTTGTGTAATTAATTGTATACTTTTAAAATGAAAGTTTGTATTATATATCACAATCATTTTTTGCATTCTATATGGACTTGTCATCCTTATAGTTAAGCTTGTAATATATTTTATCTTCTCTGCTCAGAGCTCTCATTGCTTTAACCAACAGTGGCATGGTGATTGTAACCAAAATAATGGATTGCTAAGGTTTATTAAGAGAATAAATTACATTTTTTTAAAAAAAAAGATACTGCAGTGGACAGTAATGTATTTGTACTGCTATTTTTGGAGAATGGAATCGTTTGTAACATGTCTTCAGAATTTCAATTGTAGTTTGAAATATTGCTATAGAAGCTGCTGAAGAACTTCATTTGAAGGACACCAGGATTTTATAAGGAAAAAATTTCAAATGAATAATTTCAAAATAAAATTAAATACATTGTTCAGAAGTATGGACTGCAGTGTCCATCTTGTCAGACTTCAGCCATTTCCCAGTTTGAAGGCATCTTAATGTATTGCTGAAAAAAGAGACATTTTTTGTCAAAGCTTTTCGTCCTGGACTCATCAGAACAATTTGCAAGAATACTAAATGTAAAGGGAACAACGATTTATGCTGTATGAGTAGAGAGTGCCGATGGTTGGCAAGTGGACTCTGAATTTCAGTGCCAGTGTAATACTAATATTATGATATCTCAAATAGTAATTGCCAGGCTGACCAAATCCCAAAGGGCAACTTGGTCAAGTCATCACAATGATTTTGCAATTTGTAATTTTTAAGGTATGTTCACTGAATTCAGAAGTTAACAGCCCACTACCACCTACATACGAATATACAAATTAGGAGCAAGAATAGTTTACTTGGCCCCTCGAGCCTGCTCCACCATTCAATAAGATCATGGCTGATCTGAATGTAACCTCAACCCCACGTTCCCGCCTACCCCCAATAATTTTTCACCCCCTTTTCACCTGTGGAGATTTTAAAGATTAAATTTAAATATTTATTAACAAAAGAAAAAGTTAAACACAAAATTACAGTTAGACTTAGTCTTACAACAGTTCTCAGAAGATTTCTACTTAACTAGACCACAACTACACACCCCTTTCAGGCAACAGTCAGAATAGAACCTTAATCTATAAACTCAATCAGCAATATTACCACAAGCATCCACTGTTGCTATATGGGAGGTATTTCACAGCTTCTCTCTCCCTCTCACTCGACAATGGAACTCCAAGGCATTTAACAAAACCTTGCACTCTGGACCAAACCAATACTTCTCTGGGTAACGAAAGGCTGCTTTTTCACAGGTCTATTTCACACAGTCCACCTCTCAAGATCATATATGGCCACTCCCCATACAGCTTCCCATCTTTCCTTAAATATATTTTCTCCCTTTGACCTGTAAATCCCATTGTTTCACCCTACTTATCCCAGAATGTAAAGATCTTTCATGTTGTCCTTATGGCCAGCACTTTCAGGAAAAATAAACTTAATAACTTTGCCTTATTTAGCTTGCCAGTTGTAAGTACAGCAATTAGGAAGGCAAATGGTATGTTTTGTTACAAGAGGATTTGCGTATACAAAGATGTTTTACTGCAATTATGTAGAGCCCTGGTGAGACCGCACCTGGAGTATTGTGTACAGTTTTGATGATCTTACCATGGAGGGAGTGCAACGAAGGTTCACCAAAGTAATTCCTGGAATGGAGGGATTGTCCTATGAGGAAAGATTAAATAGACTGGGCCTCTATTCTCTGGAGTTTAGAAGAATTAGATTTGATTTCATTCAAACATACAAAAACCGGACGGACCAGCCGGCATTGACCTAGGCATTGGAAACAACAATGACAATCCCAACCTCGTCGACCCTGCAAAGTCCTCCTTACTAACATCCGGGGGCTTGTGCCAACATTGGAAGAGCTGTCCCATAGACTAGTCAAACAACAGCCTGACATAGTCACACTAATAGAATCATACCTTACAGATAATGTCCCAGGCATCACCATCACGATCCCTGGATATGTCCTGTTCCACCGACAGACCCACCAGAGTTGGCAGTAAAGTGGTATACAGTCAAGAGTGAGTTGTCCTGGGAGTCCTTAACATCGACTCCAGACCCCATGAAGTCTCGTGGCATCATGTCAAACATGAGCAAGGAAATCTGCTGGTTACCAGCTACTGCCACCCCCCCCCCACCCCCCCCCCGCCCCCTCCCTCAGCTAATGAATCCGCAATCCTCCTTGTTGAACATTTGGAGGAAGCACTGAGGGTGGCAAGGGAGCAGATTGTACTCTGGGTGGGGGACTTCAATCCATCACCGAGAGTTGCTCAGTAGCACCACTACTGACTGAGTTGGCTGAGTTCTAAAGGACATAGCTGCTAGACTGGGTCTGCGGCAGGTTGCAAGAGAACCAAAAAGAGGGGAAAACCTACTTGACCTTGTTCTCATCATTTGACCTGTCGCAGATGCATCTGTCCATGACAATATTGATAGGAGTGACTACACAGTCCTTATGGAGACGAAGTCGATTCTTCGTATTGAGGATACTCGGGCACAACCACCATGCTAAATGGGATAGATTTCAAACAGATACAGCAACTCAAAACTGGGCATCCATGAGGTGCTGTGGGCCATCAGATGCAGCAGAATTGTACTCAATCTCAATCTGTAACTTCATGGCCTGGCATATCCCCCACTCTACCACTACCACCAAACTGGGGGATCAACCCTGGTTCAATGAAGGCATGCCAGGAGCAGCACCAGGCATACCTAAAAATGAGGTGTCAGTCTGGTGAAGTTACAACACGGGACTACTTGTATGTCAAATGACAGACAGAGCTAAGCGATCCCACAATGAATGGATCAGATCTAAGTATTGCTGTCCTGCCACATCCAGTGGTGAATGGAGGCAGACAATTAATTAACAGAAAGAGGAGGCTCCACAAATAACCCCACCCTCAATGATGGAGGAGCCTAATACATCAGTGCAAAAGACAAGGCAGAAGCATTTTCAGCATTGAAATGCCTTCACCAGGCTAGTTAGGGGATGGCGGGACTGTCTAATGAAGCGAGATTGGGGAAACCGGGCCTGTATTCTCTAGAGTTTCGAAGGATGAGGTGATCTTGTTGAAACTTACAAACTACTTAAACGGACAGACAGGGTAGCTGCAAGTAAGGTGTTCCCCTGATTGCGAGTCTAGAACCAGGGGACACAATTTCAAAATAAGCGGGAAGCCACTTAGGACTGATTTGAGGAGAATTTATTTTACGCAGACGGTGGTGAATCTTTGGAATTCTCTACCCCAGAGGGCTGTGGAAGCACAGTCATTAAATATGTTTAAAGTGGAGATTGACAGATTTCTAAACACCAATGACATAGAGGGATGTGGAGATAGTGTGAAAAATGCATTGAAGTAGATTATCAGCCATGATCGTATTGAAAGGTAGAGCATGCTCGATGGGCTGAATGGCTTACTCCTGCTCCTATGTTCCTATCTTCAGCCAGAAGTACTGAGTGGATGATCCATCTTGGCCTCCTCCTGAGGTCCCCAGCATCACAGGTGCCAGTCTTCAGCCAATTCGATTCACTCCACATGACATCAAGAAACGGCTGAAGGCACTGGAAACTGCAAAGGCTTTGGGCCCTGACAACACTCTGCCGCTTCAACACACCACCCTGCTCTCATGCCCACATGTCCGTCCTTGGCCTGCTGCAATGTTCCAGTGAAGCCCAAAGCAAACTGGAGGAACAGCGCCTCATCTTCCGACTAGGCACTTTACAGCCTTCTGGACTTAACATTGAGTTCAACAATTTCAGACCATGAACTCTCTCCTCCATCCTCATCCCCTTTTTTATCCCCTTTCTTCTACATTCATTTTTATTTTTTATCCACTTATTTTTATTTTTATTCATTTATCCATAGTTTTATCCCCTTTTTTAATCCCATTTTCTATCCTTTTTTCCCGACCACTGCCTGCTCCCCTCACCCCATCCCCTACAGGACCATCTGTCACTTGTTCCATGTTGTCCTTTTACACAATGCTATCCTTTTTCTGCTATAATCACATTCTGCTTTCTTACATTTATGCCACTATCAGCACCTTTTTTAGCACTAACCACTACCATTAACAATCCCTTTGTCCTTTAGTTCACGACATCTTTGTCAATCCCTCCTTTGTCCCCACCTGTCGTTGGCCTTCTATCCAGCTCTACCTGCCCCACCCCCTTTAAACAGTATAAATTTCATCACATTTCCACTTCTCTTCAGCTCTGAAGAAGGGTCGAAATGTTAACTTTGTTTTTCTCTCTCCACAGATGCTGCCAGACCTGCTGAGTTTTTCCAGCATTTTCTGTTTTTGTTTCAGATTTCCAGCATCTGCAGTATTTTGCTTTTAAACCTGTCAGTGTCTTGTTCTACTCAGCCACATATTGCAATTACCAACTGGGCCATTCAGAACCGTCAAAGAGATGAACAAAAGCTTCTAAATTAACATAGGAGCCTTAAAGCCAGTAGGCTTGACACTCATTCTATATGCAACCAAGTTGCAGAGGTGATAGGACAGAGTTCTAAACCAGAGCTTACTCAGTATGGCTTCAATCCACAAGATTGAAAATGATTTTGATGTTTTTATTTGATTTTGAAAGTGTTGTATTGTTGCAGCAACATAACACTTAGTGATTTGCTGCATTTTCTGTACTTGCAATACAGAAGTTCACTTCAATGATAATTTATTTTTGTAAATGTGCACCTTAATATATATTAGATAGTAAAAAGTCTGTTTCTAAAATAAAAAGATTCAATATTGTAGAATACAGATCCTATCCGCTATTCTTCCATATCCTGGATTCCCACTTGTAACACTGGTACCTGCTATTATCCTATTTCCAATAACATTAGAAAATCTTTCCATCAAAAATTGATGGAATTACGATTGGGGAGCACAAAGTATTTGAAGAATGGCACCTGGATCCATGCTCACTATTTCAAGCCTGGTAATTCCATGATCACAGTGACGCCATTGTGCAGACAGAGAAATTAAAAATTCACAATTCTATGGCTCTGTATGCCTCAAAGCAGTGAAATGTTTTTCAGTGCAATTACTGTCATGTATGCAAATGTGACAACCATGTTTGTGCCAATAAACCATCACTAAACAGCAATAAAAAGTATAATTAGTTAATTTGTCTTTATGGTGGTGGTTGACAGGGAAGCGCTGAGAAGACTGCAAGGAGAATGCTCTGTTCTTCAGATAATACCATAGAATTTTTAATATCCCTTGGAACCACCAGAAAGTGAAGACTTGACCATTATTTAATGCATTGTCCAAAGGTCAAGACTACTGAAGGGCAACGTTTTCTAAGACTTACATTGAAGCATCAGTCCCCGTGAGACAAACATCAACTGCAGCTGGAGGATCATCAACTCGGTGAAAGACGCTCTTTGGTCTGCCCGAAACTTGTTGGTCTTCCAGCGCAAAGAGTTGTCCCCGACCGAGTGTTGCAGACTGGCACATTCCAAAGTCCAGGACTACGTGCTGAGGGACGCACTAAAGCTTGGGGCAGCTGCCGCAAAGGCGCAATGGGGAACGGTCGCTGTCTAAGACCTTTCTGCCATTGTGAGCTGAGGGGCCGGGAACTGTTGAGAGCCCCTTGGGCTGCGCAGCTCAAAATGAATGTATGCATTGAATACTAATTGTATTATAATTGTATTGAAGCACCTCAAACTGCAACATGGTGCATGTTGATAACTCCAATACCATTGTCTGATTGTCTGTAATGACCAAATTGAAATGATTGTAATATTCATTGATTGTATTGATGCACCTCGTGATCCATGTGTAAAAGTTGAATCTGATTGTACTTTTTGTGATGGCGATTTTGAAATGTTTGGTAATGCTCTTCCAGATATTTTATGAATAAAGTATATTTTTAAAATTAAAAAAAATCAGTCCCCATGAGAGGCTTAAAGCCTGGGCCTGAATTTTACCCGTGGTGGGCGCACGCGATTGGCGGGCCCGTGACCAGTCGGGAAACGTGCCGTCACCTGTGATTGGCCCCTGACCGCGATTCCATGCTGGCTGGCCAATTAAGGCCCTCCCAGCGTGAAACGTGTCTTCCCGGTGGTTAGGAAGGGCGGGGACAGGGGCCTGTCAGTCGCCGGGTCCAATGGCGACCTGGCAGCCGGTTTAAAAACGGCACAGGCGGCTACTTGGAGGCTGCCAGGAAAGAACATATTTGCAGCATCCTGAACCCCGAAGCTATGGCCTCAAGTGCAGCTGGAGACACCAGGCGGGAGGGCAGGTCGGGTGGGCACTTGGCCCCTCTGCAGTTTTCAGGCGAGTGTCTAGTGGTCCTCCTGGAGGAGGTGGCTGCCAGGAGGGACACCCTTGTTCCCAGACATGGAAGGAGGAGGCCACTGCACCTAACCAAAAGGACCACCAAACTCAGCCTGGATTCACCCAGGTCAGTTATTTTTTATTATTCATTCACGGGATGTGGGCTTCGCTGGCTGGTCCATCATTTATTGCCCATTCCTAGTTACCTTGAGAAGGTGGTGGTGAGCTGCCTTCACGAACCTTTGCAGTCCATGTGGTGTAGGTACACCCACCGTGCTGTTAGGGAGGGAGCTCCAGGATTTTGACCCAGTGACAGTGAAGGAACGGCAATATATTTCCAAGGCAGGATGGTGAATGACTTGGAGGGGAACTTCCAGGTGGTGGTGTTCCCATCTATCTGCTGCTCTTGTCCTTCTAGATGACAGTGGTCATGGGTTTGGAAGGGGCCTTGGTGAATTCCTGCAGTGCATCTTATAGATGGTACACACTGATGCCATTGTGCATTGGTGGTGGAGGGAATGAACGTTTGTGGATGGGGTGACAATCAAGCGGACTGCTTTGTCTTGGATGTGCCAAGCTTCCTGAGTGCTGTAGGAGCTGCACTCATCCAGGCAAGTGGGGAGTATTCCCTCACACTCCTGACTTGTGCCTTGTAGATGTGGACAGACTTTGGGGAGTCAGCAGGTGTGTTACTCATCGCAGGATTCCTAGCCTCTGACCTGCTCTTGTAGCCATAGCATTTACATGGCGAGTCCAGTTCACTTTCCGGTCAATGTTAACGCCCAGGATGTTGATAGTGAGGAATTCAGTGATGGTAATGCCACTGAATGTCAAGGGGTGATAGTTAAATTCTCTCTTGTTGGAGATGGTCATTGCCTGGCACTTGTGTGGCGCGAATGTTACTTGCCACTTGTCAGCCTAAGCCTAGATATTGTCCAAGTCTTGTCCATCAGTATCTGAGGAGTCGTGAATGGTGCTGAACATTGTGCAATCACCAGCGAACATCCCTTCTTCAGACCTTATGATGGAATGAAGGTCATTGATGAAGCAGCTGAAGATGGTTGGGCTGAGGACACTACCCTGAGGAACTCCTGGAGTGATGTCCTGGAGCGGAGATGACTGACCTCCAATAACCACAACCATCTTCCTTTGTGCTAGGTATGACTCCAACCAGTGGAGAGTTTTCCCTCAATTCCCATTGACTCCAGTTTTGCTAGGGCTCCTTCATGCCACAATCGGTCAAATGCTGCCTTGATATCAAGGGCAGTCACTCTCACCTCATCTCTGGAGTTCAGCTCTTTTGTCCATGTTTAAACCAAGGCTGTAATGAGGGCAGGAGCTGAGTGGCACTGGCAAAACCCAAAATGGGCATCAGTGAGAAGGTTATTGCTAAGCAAGTGCTGCTTGATAGCACTGTTGATGACCCCTCATTTTTAGGTATGCCTGGTGCTGCTCCTGGCTTGCCCTCCTGCACTCTTCATTGAACTAGGGTTGATCTCCTGGCATGGTGCTAATCATAGAGTGGGGGATATGCCAGGTCATGAGGTTACAGATTGTGTTTGAGTACAATTCTGCTGCTGCTGATGGCCCACAGCGCCTTATGGATGCCCAGTCTTGAGTTGCTAGATCTGTTCAAAATCTATCCCATTTAGCATGGTGGTAGTGCCACACAACACAATGGAGGGTATCCTCATTGTGAAGACGGGACTTCGTCTCCACAATGACTGTGCGGTGGTCACTCCTACCGATACTGTCATGGACAGATGCATCTGCAGCAGGCAGGTTGGTGAGGATGAGGTCAAGTATGTTTTTCCCTCTTGTTGGTTCATCAATGAGAACTGTATAACTTTAATCTTTATTGGACTTTAACAATATCACTTAAATTATCCCCCCACTTTGTAT
This sequence comes from Cetorhinus maximus, assembly GCF_964194155.1. Classification (NCBI taxonomy): domain Eukaryota; kingdom Metazoa; phylum Chordata; class Chondrichthyes; order Lamniformes; family Cetorhinidae; genus Cetorhinus; species Cetorhinus maximus. The sequence goes on from NC_135890.1 coordinate 8,884,439, forward strand.
CTATTTTTGTATTTGTGAACCTGTGTGTGTGTATGTAAGCTGGAGCATTTTATTATTTTACATAAACTGAGTTAAGTACAATAAAAATTATCTTTTTCTTTTTAAAGAAACTCAAGGAAACCTATCTGTTTTTGTCTTTTACAGTCACAGCATGTACTCCGTTAATCACTCACTGAATTAGTCAGCTTATCCTTTTAAAACATCTACTGTGGTCAAATGAGGAATGGGAAAAGAGGGACGTCCGTACTGGCCAGTGAATTTTTGCAGTAGTAGAAAACCCATTGGCAGATTTCTCAACTAGCATGTCAAGGAAAGGAAGCTCATTTGACTGACTGTTCCATTTTAAGGGTGAGCGCAGGATGGAGCCCATTAAGGTGTGTAAGGAACTGCAAATTCAAATATAGCAAACATATCATCTACATATCAGAAATAGCAAGGTGTAGGAGGTTAGGGGTCATTCCATTGAAGACGCGTTTCTCATGGAAACTGATGAAGATGTTAACAAGACCTGAGCCTAGAGGGGTTCCCATGGCAACGCCATCTATTTGGGCATACATGGTGTTGTTAAAGCTGAACTCACATGCACTAGTTGTTGAGTTCATATGTTCAATGAATACAGATTCAGGCAATGGTGGCGGCTCTAGATTGGGACCCTCTTCTCATGCGGTATAAATTGTTGTTCCCCTTTGAAATTTGCTATTTTTGCATCTGTCCTGATGAGTGCAAGATGAAAAACTTTGACAGCATTTCTCTTTTTTCCGCAATACTCAAGTTCTGTAGTACCAAGCAACTATTCATATTTGTATTTTTTGCAGAAAGGGGGAGGGATATTTAAGCTGCTTTAGGTTTTGTTCATCCTTGCTATTTCTCAGTTTGTTCACCGTGGTAGGTCTCCCATGCAAGCTAAGAAGTCTTTACTCTCAAAATGAATTTAATCATCTCAACTCATAATGTAGATTTTGAGTTCATGAGGAACATTCTAGATGGGAACAGGAGTATACCAGGTGAAGGATAATCAGCATACCCTGATGAGCAAATTTAAATCATTGTCCTTCCGATGGTCTAATCCAATATGAATAATAAAACAGTCAGCAAAAAATACTATAAATAGCAATTACTATAAATAGCAATCAATGTTCTGGGCATGGGTTCCAGGATAGAAGCTCAAGGCCTTGTTATGTACAGAGTTACCTGGTGAGAATTTATGGGCTTAGGGTCTTAGAAATAGAATATGTTGTTGGTGCTTCTGTTTATGGGAAAGGTATTGGAGGAAAGATAAAACAAATCTAACAGCTATGAGCAGCATAAATCCTGAGGATTACTCCTGGAACCGTTCCCAGGTGTTTGGTACAGCAGACTCAACATCCTCATCAAGCTGGGTCTGAGAAACAACAGCAGCTGTCCTGGGCAAGAGGAGGATCTGCTCACAGGCTCAAGAAGAGCAAGCAGTGTAAAAAGCATGAAGAATATAAGTGGTAGACATACTCTCTCCACTTCCCACCAGTAAGAGAGTCTTGGCTCAACCCCTGTTCTGAATCTGATGCAAGGAAAGAATTGCATCTGGTGATATCTTGTCAGTATTGCTGCAGGTCTGAACAAGAAAGGGAGAACAAGCTTACACTCTTGTGACACTTTTCACAACCTTGGGACATCCTAAAGCACTTCGATCAACGAAGTGCTTTCCAAGTACAGTTAGGAGTTATTCCCTTGACAATTTAGGAATCTACTTGAGTAAGGCTCAAATTTAAATCAAACAGTTTAAACAGGACTTTTTGGGAGATAGTCAATTTTGCTGAGTCACTTTTCTGCAAAAAATGGAAGAGGCTTGTACTCCTGTAGCAAAAAGTCAAAAATGCCAACCATTGTTCCTTTAAAAACAAGGGGGAGAGCAGTCCAATGCGGTCTCCTCTACATTGGAGAGACCAAACACAAACTGGGCGACCGCTTTGCAGGACACCTGCGGTCTGTCCGCAAGAAAGACCCAAACCTCCCTGTCGCTTGCCATTTTAACACTCCACCCTGCTCTCTTGCCCACATGTCTGTCCTTGGCTTGCTGCATTGTTCCAGTGAAGCCCAACGCAAACTGGAGGAACAGCACCTCATCTTCCGACTAGGCACTTTACAGCCTTCCGGGCTGAATATTGAATTCAACAACTTTAGATCTTAAACTCCCCCTCCCCCCATCCCCACCCCGTTTCTTCCCCCTCCCTTTTTTTTTCATTAATTTATATAGATTCTTCTTTTCCCACCTATTTCCATTATTTTTAAATCTACAACTAATACTTTGTTAGTCTTTCCACCCCACCCCCACTAGAGCTGTACCTTGAGTATCCTGCCATCCATTCTTAATTAGCACTTTTCTTAGATAATATCACCACCTTCAACACCTCTTTGATCCTTTTGTCAGTGACATCTTTTGATTATCTGCTCCTATCACTGCTTGCTTGTCCCCACAACCACCCCACCCTCAACCTCTCTCTCCCCCCCGCCCCCCACCTTAAACCAGCTTATATTTCACCTCTCTCCTAACTATACTTCAGTTCTGTTGAAGGGTCATGTTGGACTCGAAACGTCAACTCTTTTCTTCTCCACCGATGCTGCCAGACCTGCTGAGTTTTTCCAGGTAATTCTGTTTTTGTTTTGGGGAGAGCAGTTAGATGTTTCTACTTAAGAAGTTCCCGCAGTCAGACATGTGTTTGATTTGGTACATAACTAAGTGTCCCATTTTCAGTGCTTATTTAATCTATGTTTTACATCCTGGTTTTCCATTTCCCTTTCATTAAAAAGGTGAAATCAGAATAAAGCTGTTCGCAAAAATGACGTAGATTTTTTTTAACCTCCATCAGGCAGTTGTGTGTTACTTAACAAAAAATTAACGACGGCCCTGATTTTGAGATCAGCGTCAAAATGTTGGCACTCAAGAAAGAAGCTGCCTACAAAGATCTAGCCATCTCTGTGGCATGGAATTCAACTTCCCTGATGTTAACTCATCCTGGCGTCCGGCAACAGTTATATCATCAAGCAGGGTTAGCAGCTAATCACATTGAAACATTCTCACAGACAGCAAACCAGGGAGTAAAAACCACTGAATGTGTTACTATTAACTTGAAATTTTCACTTTTCTTTAAAGTTTTACAGAAAGAAAATAAATGATTGTAACATACACAGGGGATTAAGGCAGAAGCAGGAATATCAAAAACCTATTTTTTCTTCAAAAAAATTATTTAAAAATAACCTTTTTTTAGCATGATAGTGAAATTTGACATTCCACTTATATAAAATTAGTTTTTCAGGTATGCTGAAGGTGTTTATCACTAATTATGAACTTAGCACACTGTTAAAACTCAGTTACACCTCATTCGACCAGGTCTAACATTTTCAAGGGTTTTTACAGCAAGGCTAAAAGGATAAAGGGGCAAATTTTCATCAGTTCATTGATTTGTCCCTGATTGCTGTCTGCAGGAACTTCAACAGGACACCTTCTTGAGAAGCATAATATCACTGACAGCACCTTCTGGGCTTCTGTGTTGAACTGGGTATTTGTGGAGTCCATAAGTTTCTGTTAGTTTCAGAGGAGAAATGACTGAAAATATTAACAGTTTCACCATTATTACTGCTGCAAATTCCAGGACATTGCCACGCTAAAATAGTTTTGTTTTATAGAACACATCACCATACAATTAACCTGAAACACAGGTGTGCCAGACCTATGCATTTCTGAATGTTTTTGATGAATGAGTAATGCTCAGAAAGGTCAGGAAGAATTAAAGAAATAGGCAAAGGGGGGATGATGAGTAGATTTCAGTGCACATAATTTAAAATAAATTAACAGTTGAACATGAAAATACTAAAATTGAACACGGAGAATGTCAGAGATGAAAAAATAAATTATCTGTCTGTGAATATTAATCATTCACTGGAAGTTTTCAGTTATTATATAATTGTTATCCACAAAGTTAATCCAATATTAAGATCCATTTTATTGTCAATAAAAATAAATTATTGTAATCTTGTGTAAATCATTGGTGAGGCCACTTTTGGAATATTGGGATAATTTTTACAAGTTAGCACCTCCTATCACAGATCTTCAAAAGTTGGTAATGCATAGCAGGAAGTCAGGCTCATGAAAAATTTCTGTCAACTGATGTTAAACACACTGACTTTTGTCCTTCAATTCCCAAAAAGCACTTCCATTGCTTGTAGCTCAGAGCTGGAAGCAATAACTTGTAAGAGTTACAGCTTTGAGAACTTCACTTTTAAAAGACATGAATGCATTGTATAAGGTTCAGAAAACAAAAACAAAAATAATTTTGTGTCTAGGACAATAAGTTATGAGAAGAGAATTGCAGACCTGAACTGTTTTTCAGGAAAGACTGGAAAAACTCAACAGGTCTGACAGCATCTGTGGAGAGAGAAACAGAGTTAACATTTCGAATCCGCATGACTCTTTTTCAGAGCTCTGAGTAATGTTCAAAAAGGTCAGGAAGAGCTCTGAAGAAGAGTCATACAGACTCAAAATGTTAACTGTTTCTCTCTCCACAGATGCTGTCAGACCTGCTGAGTTTTTCCAACATTTTCTGTTTTTATTTCAGATTTCCAGCGTCTGCAGTATTTTGCTTTTTCTGAACTTTTTTCCCCCTGGAGGTAAGAAAATTGAGGTTTGAAAGTACCGTGAAAGCCAGATGATGTTGAGGTAATCATATTTTGAACATAGAATTACAGGATACAATATGAAAATTAACAAATCTGAACTGAGTCAAGAGGTTGGAAGAGCCTTTTCGCCCGACACTGTAACCATAATGTGGTGCAGGCTCCCCATGTATCAATTTATACCAACCTTCAAGAACAACATTACATTATCTGCTCAATTACTTAAACGCAACAACTGTGGGATTAACGTATAGATCAGCTTTGTTTCTAGAGGGAATTCACACTCTCATGCTGAATTCCTATGTAACTATTTCGCCTTTTAAGAAAATACTGCATTTCTGCCCAAAAACAAACAGTAATATCACTGTACTTAAACCTGGTATCACACAGTTAGCAGTGCTAAGCCTCAGACTTTTAAATTGAACCGGCCAAACAGAGGTTTATGGACTTCTAGCAGCTTCAACTCCAGATTTTCCCTTGCTTTCAGACAAAATCATGCTGCATGCATCTATTAACCTCAATAAAGTTCTACCCCATATTCAATCTTTTTCTTCTATTATTCATTCACAGGATATGAACATCAGTGGCAAGATAGCATTTATTGCCCATCCCTAATTGCACAGTGGGAAGGGGATTGAGGTGTTGGGGATGATGGAGGAGTGGACCAGTGTGTCACGGAGGGAACAGCCCCTGTGGAATGCTGAGAGGGGAGGTCAGGGGAGGGTGTGTTTGGTGCTGGCATCATGCTGGAGTTGGCAGAAATGGTGGAGGATGATCCTTTGAATGTGGAGGCTGGTGGGGTTGAAAGTGAAGACAAGGAGGACCCTATCGTAGTCCTGGGAGGGAGGGGAAGCGTGGAGGGCAGAAGTGCGGGAATGGGTCGGACACGGCTGAGGGCCCTGACAACTACAGTGGGGGCTGGGGGAGGATCCTCAGTTCAGAAAAAAGGAAGACATGTCAGAAGAGTAGTTTTGGAAGGTAGCATCATTGGAACAGTTACGATGGAGACAGAGCAACTGGGAGAATGAGATGGAGTCCTTAGAGGAAGCGGGATGTGCAGAGCTGTAGTCAAGGTAGCTGCAGGGGTTAGTGGGCTTGTAATGAATATTGGTAGGCATTCTACCACCGTAAATGGAGACAGAGAGGTCAAGAAAGGGGGGAGGGGGGTATCATAGATTGGCCATGTGAACGTGAGAGGGGTTGGAAATTGGAAGCAAAATTGATACATTTTTCCAGGTCCAGACGAGAGCATGAAGCGGCACCAGAACAGTAATCGATGTACCAAAGAAAGAGTTGTGGGAGAGGCCTGAGTAGGAGTGGAACAAGGAATGTTCCACATATCCCACAAAAAGACAGGCATAACTGGGGCCCATGCAGGTACCCATAGCCACACCTTTTATTTGGAGGAAGTGAGACAAGTTAAAGGAGAAATTGTTCAGTGAGAGAACAAGTTCAGCCAGGTCGAGCAGAGTAATGGTGGATGGGGATTGTTCAGACCTTCGTTAAAGAAAGAGGTGGACTGCTCTCAGACTGTCCTGGTAGGGGATGGAGGTGTAGAGGGATAAAATCGATGTGATTGTGTTATATCACTGAGAAGGAAGCAAGATCTGTTGACAAATCATTCCAAGCCAATTGTACACCCCTGAATAGCATTGGCTTTTTGAAAACAGTTCTTAAAGACCTAGGAACAGGCTGTCTAGCTGTTGTCTTGGACGAGGAATAGTGCATGGAACAAGGGACCTAAAAATCAGGTAACAAATCGTTTTATGCAGTGAAAGCATTTGGAGGGAATTAATAACTGTGGCATTGTCCTCAGCTACAAATGGATATATAGGTTTCTCAAGAAACAAAGCACTTATCATGAGATTAAAATGCCACAGATCTCTTTGCTCTGAATAGTATAAGTTTTTGTTGAGTATTATATTTTATATCAATGCTTCTTTACATTCACCCATGGGTTGATTCACAGTGTTTGCCAAAAAGCTTAACATTAACATAGTCAAAAATATTGGTCTCAATGCTTAAAGAATTTATAAAGCATCCAAGAAGGCAGTGACTCAATCCACAAGAACGTATAATGTTAAACATTGGTGCTGATCAGTAGATTGCTCAGTCAAAGAGTGCATCACAGACTGATGATGTCTTCACGCAGTATGATTCCACACATATGTTCTAACAGGGATATATTTATATTGCCACTAAGAATGGAAGCATTGGCTTCAATGTTTTTCCTGCCTAGGAACAGGAGTAGGCCATTCAGTCTGCCAAGGCTGTTCCATTCAAGGAGATCATGACTGAGCCATATCTTAACTCCATGCACCCACCTTGGCGCCAAATTCTTTTATACCCTCGTCTAGTAAAGCTCTATCAATTTCAAATTTAAAATTATTAATTGAACCAGCATCTACTGCTTTTTGTGGGAGAGAGTTTCATCCATCTACCACCCTTTGCATGAAGAAGTTTTTCCTAACTTCTCTCTTGAATAACCTGGCTCTCGTTTTGTCCCCTTGTCATAGATAGACCTCCAGCAGAAATGTTTCTCTCTATTTACCCCATCTATTCCTTTTAAATCCTAAAAGCCTCAATCAAATCATCCTTACCCTTCTGAGAGATACAGGCTAATTTATGTAATTGTTCCTCATAATCTAACCACTGGCAACATTCTGGCTCAGTTGGTAACACACTTTCCTCTGAGTCAGTAGGTTCTATGTTCACAATCCCCCTCCAGAGACTTGAGCACAAAAGGCTGACATTCCAGTGGAGTATAAAGGGGTAAAGTTAAATATGTAAATATATAGTCTAAATCATCACATAAGATCACATGACAACAGAGCATGGAGAGAGATAGTTCTATGTAGAGCTTTGTGCTGAGTCTGTATTGGACATAGTTAGTATTATGTTCAATAAAAGGTAGAGTTTACTGACAGCCTTGCCTCCAGCAGTATCTGTAAATGCAGACTACAAACTTCCCCTTCTAAGATGCACAATGATGATAAAAGATGATGGCAGGAAAACACACATTGAAGGAGTTAACCAGTGAAGAGCCCAGCGGCTGCAAAAGGTAATGAGAAAAACGACTGCAGGACAAGGACAGCGCAGGAAAATCTTCAACAGAACTCCAGAAAAGGCTACAGTGAAGGGAAGCCATGGAGAAAATCCTACTATTATCAGATGATTCGATCACATGGAAGGCCTGGATCAAGCCAAGTAATGGCAGAACTGGTGTCACAAGTTTACCAGGTACAGAACAGTATCGGGACTAGCAGAGAAGACAAGCAAGGAACAGGTCAGCCCTTTACTCTACGCCATAGGCGGTAGTGCAGGTGACATAATGGTCAGATGGGGCATAAATGAAGACACAGCAATTTATGAAGAAGTTATCAAAGCCTCTGATACTTATTTAATCTTCGAGGAAACACCATTATAGAACGATCAATATTCAATGGGTGCACCCAAAGACTGGGAGAGGGCATATGTTCCTTCATCAATGACTCTTATCAGTTGGCTGAGAATTGCAAATATAGAACCCTGAAGAACAAATGAATTCATGATCATATTGTTTTAGGAGTCTTAGAGGAGACCTTATCAGATTTTGTGCAGTCAAGGGAAGGTTTGACTCTATTGAAGGCAGGCAGAAGTGAGAAAGCAAAATAAAAATTTTATTTGAGGCAAAAAGGAAATCTCGTGGAGAAAAACAACTGATACAGTACAGTTTGTACCACACGGAAGTAACTGGACACCTAAGCCAAAATTAGGGAAAACGAGGAGGGCACAGTAGCTGCCATTATTCAGTGACCTCATTGTGGATGGAAAAGGCTACATCGGAGTGAAGAATGTCCCACTGTAAATGCAGAGTGCCATTCCTGCAAGAAGAGAGGCCATTTTAAATCAGCAAGTTGCAGCAAAGAAGCTCTTCCACCAAAATTAAAAGAGAGACAATTAAAGCCATGTACCATTCCAGAAGTTGAAGAAGGTAAAGATAATGAAGTGCCATTCTTGGGAGAATTTACACGATCAAAGGGGAACTCTTGAATGCAGATATTGTGATCAAAGCAAACTTAAAATTAGGCACTGGGTCAGGAGTTTCAATTCTTTCCAACGCAGAACAGTGGCTGAAGCCAGAATTCCTGTAGACATCGACCATAAGATTCCACAGTCCAGGAGGCACATTCAGCTGAAAGTCAAGGGACAGTTGACTGCTAAACTCCAGTACAAAGGTAAAAAAAACCACAGAAACTTTGTATGTGATCCACAATCAAAAATGGTCACTGTTAAGTTGGAAAGCTTGCACTGATCTACAACTCATCCATGAAGTTGATGAACTGAGAAGCCCAGAAAGGTCAACAGAATTCAGGACAGAATTCCCAAAACTCTCCAGAGGTCTGGGGAAGCTGAAAACAGCTTATCACATCACATTAAGACCAGATGCAAAACCAGTGTGCTTGTTCATGCCAAAGAAGGCTCTCCACTCACTTATGCAGAAAATGAAACAAGAAATTGAGTCAATGCTGCACCAAGGAGTCATTTCACTTGTCACCACACGTTGGTGTTCAGGCATGGTCCCGGAACCGAAACCGGATGGCTCAATACAAACCTCTGTTGACCTCACATAGCTAAACAAAGGAGTGGAAAAGGGTGATCCAGCCAATAGCATCTACAAATGACAGTCTGGCAAAGCTAGCATTTTTACAAAGCTAGATGCAAACAGTAGTTTCTGGCAGCTACCTTTGGATGAATGAATCAAATTACTGACTACTTTTATCACGCCCTTTGGAGGGTATTGCTTTAATCTCCTACCCTCTGGAATCACATTGGCTCCATAGCTTTTTCAGAGAACAGTGGCAGGCATTTTAGAGGGAATTGGAAGGGGCCATCTGCCACATGGGTGACATCTTGATCCATGGGGGTCCATCACATTAGAGCATGATACAAGGGTGAGAGCAGTGTTGCAACGCTGGAAGAAGCAGGGCTAACTCTCAAAATAGGTGTAAGTTCACACGACCCACCATTGCATTTTTGGGACACCGTACACACTTCAAGCACCCCAAAAAACCAAGGCAATCCAGGATTTTCCACCACCCTACAAGGTTATGGAGCTTCAACTCTCCATGGGGTCAATCAAGTAGGGAAGTTCCTACCCAATCAAGGCACCTGTGAACGAACCACTACAACAATTGCTCAGTCAAGACCAAGCATGGTGTTGGGGAGATCATCAGCAACTTTCATTCCAAAAAATCAAAGCAATGCTCATTTTGCCAGACGTATTGGCACACTATGACCCAGAACTTCCCACAGTAGTTGCTGCGGTTGCCAGATCAACTGGATTAAGAACAGTCCTCTTCCAAATCTGAAAGCTGGAACCCACAGGCATTATGCAACTCGATCATTGACTGAAATGAAACAAAAATACGCTGTACTCAATAAAGAGGCATTGGCAGCCACATGGTCCCTTGAGAAGTTTGCCAATTACATCTTAGGCCTGCAGTTAACCATCAAGACAGACCACAAGTCATTGGTCATACTACTAAATACCAAAGAACTAGCAAAGATGCCACTGGAGCCCAGAGATTTCAGCTGAGACTCATGGGGTTTGATGCCAAGATCAAATATGTCCAAAGCAAACAACAAACAACAGCAGATGAATGGCCATGCACCCCTGTTGAGAAGTCTGAACAGGGGGACATAAATTTCTTCGCAGATGTAGAGTCATATACCTCATTGACTACAAAATTCCTGCCAGCAACACAGAGGATTAATCAAATCCAACAAACACAAAAGGCAGATGAAGAATGTACTAAAATTAGAGAATACTGCAAAGATGAATGGCCAGAATATATTCCAAAAAATCCTATTCTGAATCAATACTTCGAGCAACAGAGACATTTCAGGGTTGTAGATGACTTATTAGTTTACAATGAGGCCCTGGTCATACCAAAAGTCCTCAGACTTGAGATCCTTCAGACAGCATATCAGGGACACCAAGGAATTACAAAGTGCTGTTTTCAAGAGTGAAATTCAGTCTGGTGGCTAGGAATCTCAAAACCACTAAAGGAAATGATTTTGAGCTGCATCGCCTGTGAAATCCATCACCAAGTGCAACAAGAGTGACTTACGGTCTCCTCATTCCCATCCAGACCATTGGAATGTCTTGGAATGGACCTTTTCGAGCTGAAGGGGAAGACATTCCTCATCGTCATCGATTATTTCTCTAGATGGATTGAGGTTAAATATCTTCCATTGTACAGCCTCAGGAGCAGTTATCAACTCACAAAAGAAACTTTTGCCACACATGGCATTCCAGGTCTTGTTATTTCAGACAATGTCCACAGTTTGTGAATGAATGGTTCAAGAAATTTACAGAAAACTATACATTTGTCCAAGTAACTAGTTCACCCAGGTACCCACATGCAAATGGTGAGGCAGAAAGAGGCATCAGAATGGTAAAAGCTTTGTTGAAAGAGAATGATGATATCAACTTAACACTGTTGAACTGTCCCACAGCACTTCAGAATGGGTTAGCTCCATCAGACCTTCTGATGTGAAGAAGATTACGGACTCAACTTCCTGTTCTTCCACGTGCCGTGATTAAAACCAACTGATCTTGAGAGAGCAAGGGAGAAGAAGGAGGAATATTGTGAAAATTAAACCAGAAACTACAGTCAATGCCATAGAGTGCATGATTTACCAGGGCTTCAATCAGGTGAATTAGTCTGGATTAGAGATCGGAGCTGAAAAGGCCAAGTACTGGAAAAGACAAAAGACCTGAGGTCCTATCTTCTCAAGACCACGAATAGGATAGTGAGAGGAAATAGAAGTGCACTCATATCAATAAGAAGAACACCATCAATGGAATGAACTACCTACTGATATGATCAGGAAGACAACCCGAAGAGAGAACCAATAGTCTCAGAGTTTGAAAGAGAACATGGAGAACTTAAATCCTATGTAACCTTCACGAGGGCTGAGAACAAAGTTGGGGAGATTGGTGAAACCAGCACAACATTTATCCCTGTAAAGCAGAGATAAAGTCAGAGGCTTCGGGACGAGATGAGGATCATGCAAATAATATTCCTGAGGGTCAGAGACTTGAGGGAAGATGTCGTATAAAGGGTTAATGTTAAATATGTAAATATGTAGCCCACATGATCAGTAATATAAGATCACATGACAACAATGCATGGAGAGAGATAGTTCTATGTAGAGCCTCATGCTGAGCCTGTATTGTACATAGTTAATATAATGCTCAGTAAAATGTAGAGTTTACCAGTAGCCTTGCCTCCAGCAGTATCTACAACTGCAGACTGCAAACATCCCTTCTAAGACCCATAATGATGATAACAGATCCAATACAGGACTGAGGGAGTCATGTAATGTCAGAGGTGCCATGCTTTGGATGAGGCATTAAACCAAGGCCCCATTTGCCCTCTCAGGCGGATGTAAAGGACCTGTGGTACTTTTTGAAAGAAGAGCAAGGGAGTTATCCCTGGTGTCCTGGGGAAATATTTATCCCTCAATGAACATTACAAAAACAGATCATCTTGTCATTATTACATTGCTGTTTGTGGAAGCCTACCCTGTGCAACTTCACAGCCACATTTCCTATATTACAACATTGACTACATTTCAAAGGTATATCACTTAGAGCACTTTGGAGCATCCTATGGTTGTAAAAGATGCCACATAAATGTGAGTATTTCCTTTTAATTCTTCTTTAAAATCTGTATTGCACTCCTTCCACGGCCAATAGGTCCTTTCTAAGGTGCGCTGCCCAGAACTGTGCACAGGACACTAGATGTGGTCTAACCAGGGCATTGTATAGCTATAGGAAAAACTTCCTCCTCTTTATATGTTATCCCTATCGTTATAAAGGCTATCCTTCCAATAACCTATTGTGATGATTTCTTATACCTGATGTCATTCCCATGTAGTTATGCCCATGAATTTATGAAAAAATAGACAACTTACCTTGAAACATGATGGTGTCAAGGGGGTCAGGTGACCTCCCCCCTTGTCTGCAAATATGCATCAAACTGTCCAAGACTGGAGGTAGCCTGAATGTCTGGACGGGATTAAAATGCAAATGACCTCTTTGGGACATTCCATTGAAGAGGCATTAAAAACGCAACAGATCTCTGCTGTGGAGTTAACAGCTACTATTTCCTATACAATATGTCCAACAGAAACTGACGTGCAATGGCTGCAGAGACTTAGTGGCGACGGATGAAATTCCACAGCAGGGGTTTGAAGGAAAACCGCACGATCACAAAGAGAAGTAAATGGCCGAGATTCAAACACCATTGTGTGTCAATGCTAATGTCACAGGAACCATTTCTGTGGACACTGGGAACACCAATACTATGGTCACCTGACAGAAACCAGCTTAACACCCATCTTGCGTAGCAGCCTCAAGTCAGTCAATTAAGGAGACAAAGAAGCCACAGAGGGGAGATATCCCGCCCAACAAAGGGGAACGAACTACAAGTACACCAACTATAGCTTTGACTGAAGCAAAGCCAGAAACCTACTATTGTGAGGCATTAGCCACTGTGAATTATCAGCACCAGAAACCTCCAACTTCCATTTTCTTCAGGGAACCAAAGGAAAAAACATCAAGATTGCAAAATCTTCAGCTGGCATCTCAAAAGAACAGAGGATAGTGACTTTTTGGACTCTTTAAATGTCTAAGTGCATCCTACATCTTTTATAATCACCTTTTCTTATGTGTGTGAAGGAATAAACATTAATTCTTTCTTTTATAAAACTGAAGGCCTGTCCTATGTTTGTTCTTGGGAGTCTTGACACAGCGCTCAAGAGGTTGAAACACTTCTTCCTTAAAAGACATCTTGTTGCAGTTAGTCAAGACGTTGAAAAATAGAAGGAACCATCCTACGATCTCTCCCCTGGTCTGTAATAGACTAGGGGCTAGGGTCCGTGATTGGAAACATTAGACAACAAATAAATTAGAAGCGGGAGGTGAAATTGGTCATTGAAATTGTTAAAAAAATCAATCAGCAGGCTTTCTCGTGGTTTCACTGTGCTAAGTACTTAGAACCATAGAACCATAGAACACTACAGCACAGAAAACAGGCCATTCAGCCCTTCTAGTCTGTGCCAAAATATTATTCCGCTAGTCCCATTGGCCTGCACCTAGTCCATAACCCTCCAGACCTCTCCCATCCATGTATCTATCCAATTTATTCTTAAAACTTAAGAGTGAGCCCGCATTTACCACGTCAGATGGTAGCTCGTTCCACACTCTCACCACCCTCTGAGTGAAGAAATTCCCCCTAATGTTCCCCCTAAACCTTTCCCCTTTCATCCTAAAGCCATGTCCTCTCGTGTTTATCTCTCCTAATCTAAGTGGAAAGAGCCTACTCGCATTTACTCTGTCTATACCCCTCATCGTTTTGTAAACTTCTATCAAATCTCCCCTCATTCTTCTACGCTCCAAGGAATAAAGATGGTCACATTCAATGCTAAAACCCTTGTAGACCTGGGTGAGGTTGGGCTGCATTAAAAGCATTAACTACTGAGGAACTAAGAACTGTAGTCAAGCAGGTAGAAGTAAATATAAAACCAAAAGCAAGGAAGCCCGAAATCATCAAAATTCTAGCTGATCACTTTGATATAGAATTAGAAACAAGGGAAACAAGCATAGAAACTGAAATTGACAGTGTAACATTAGCTAGAATTCAGACAGACAGAGACATTACCTTACAGAAAATGGAATAGAGTTCCAAAAGGAAAAAAGAACAGAGAGGAATATTATGAAGATGTTCTACATGGAATATTAATTTGATATCTCATAAGCTGGATTCCACACACTTCAGTGAAGAGCCAAGACTGCACAATTTTAAATTTTTTATTGACTTTATCTCTTTTACCTTTTTAACTTGGCCAAATTTAAACATCTGATACTCTGCAGAGCTTTATTTCTTTTTGCATGCTTGGGAGTTTGTGTGTGTGTGTGTGTGTGTTTTTCCCCCCATTTGTGGGAAGTATTTATACATTTTTTAAACATTCTTAATATTTTACCTGGGTGAGCATTAGTAATAAAATCAGCCCGTTAGGTGTTTTACTCAGGAATACCTTTTGGTTTATTTCTTTAAAAACTGCACACAGTCAAGCACATATATCATATCCTTTTTAAATTCAAACTCTTGTTATAAACAACCTGGGAGTGAGGGAAAAAGAGAGGATCGAGTCTGTTCACCCTTCCTCACCTGGACTTAACAGGGGAAAGAGAAAGAAAGATCCAAATGGAAAGGGAAAAAGAGAAATGCAGCGGGAGAGAGAGATCAGGCAGTTTGAGCTGGCAAAGGAAAGATTTCATTCAAGCAATGCAGGTGGCAGTAGCAGTTTGGATACTTCACTCCATTGAAGTCCCTCTACCACAGTTTTGCCCACTGGCTTAATCTATCAAAGTCTCTCTTCAATTTTATGCTTCCATCTACATTTCAAACTATACCACCAATTTTTGTGTCATCTGCATACTTGGCCCTCTATTGTGTTTCCAAAGTCATTAATAAATATAAGGAACAGTTGAGGTTCAAAAACAGATCCCCCTGGAACAACTAAAGTGACTTCCTTGCAATCCAACTACATACTCATCCCCACTCTCCATCATTTACCACCTAGCCAATCACCAAACCTGATCAATAATTTGCCTTCAATCCCTTAAGCTTTAATTTTGGCTAGCAGTCTCTTATGTGGAACATCATTGAATGCCTTCTGGAAGTCAATATAAAATATATTCTTTAATTTCTCCTAAAAAGGTTTAGCTAGGTTTCTTAGACATGACTTACCCTTTACAAATCCATGCTGGCTCTCTCTAATCAGCTCAAATTTCTCTAAGCGCTCAGTCCCTCTGTCCTTAATTATAGATTCCAATAACTTCCTCACAACAGCTGTTAGGCTAGCAGGTTTATAATTTCCTGGCAAGGCACTAGAATGTAAGAGTTCAGTTTCACATACTTTTACCTACAACTTCATTTTATTTAAAAATATCTCGTGGGTATTTCATTCAAATTGTCTGGGATCGTTGGGGACCAGAAGTAAATTGGCTATCACTTTCTTCAGCCTAATAGATATCACTAAACTTTAATTATGCATTTCTCATCTAAATTTAACTGAGGGTTCAAGCATGGTCAAAGAATTTCTCATTAAGTTTAAATCATTGTGATATAAATATTTGCAAATGCATATTTATACAATTGTTATCAAGTGTTAAATTATTTCGATATTAAACCATATTATCTTAGTGAATTCTCTAGAAAAGTGCCACTGGAAATTGTGGATATATCAAGAAATTTTTCCATACCTGAAGCCAGCTGTTGGAATTGCTAGGACAGTCAGATCAAAGTCACACAGCAAAGTACTGAAGCAACACGAGAAAGACAACACAATAAGTTAATTGAGGTAGTTATTGGAGAAAAATAACTTAGAGACACAATTACTATTTTGTCAAATGAATGGGCCATTTCAGAAAATTCTCACAATTCAAAAAAGAAATGATGTTGAAGAATTTTCTGGGAAAAGGACTTCAGGAAAGAAAGGAAATCTCATGAAAGAATGAACAAAGAGCTAACTAGTTTGTGCAGAGACACAGAGGGAGTATTTCAAACATGAGTCATAAGTAGACTTCTGAGGAACTGACATTTTTAAGAGATTTCGTCATTGCACAGTGATCAAATATTTTATAATTAGAGGCATTGCATTTTATATATCTTTGAGACACATTTAACTGCTCTTTTGCAAAGGTTTAGGATGAATTTCTTGTTTTCGTATTCAATAGCTCTAGTTACAAAGTATTCTGTAAGGCTTCTTAGCCACCTTATTAACTTGCTCTGCTGGTGTTTAATATTTTTACCATCATTTTTACCATTGAAATAATTCCAATGTCTCAAGAATGCCATCCATTCATTTAAAGGGTGAATGAATCAAGACAATGGAACAACCTCAAAATAAACAGGTTTTGCTGTTGCTGAATTCATTATAAAGTTTCCATATATCAGGCTCCATGATAAACAGTTCCACTGCATTTGAAATCACAATGAGCAGGGTTTCATTATATCAGGATATTCCATAAATAGCTTCATCACACTGAACTTCCAGCGTGGAATGTTTTACTGTATCATGGCTAATGTTAATTTTTTTTGCTCCAACTGAATTCACGAAAGCACAGTTACTGTGGCTCCAGGATTGGCCTGTTGAGACACCTGAAGGCACACATATCATGAAGATTGGCAAACGTCATCCTCATTTCGAGGAACGATGATGACACTATATCCAAGGTTTACTATGTGGCTAAGTGTGAATCAATGTACTTTGGGAGAAACAACATGGAGAGGCAGTATTGGTACCAAACTGCATGGGATAGAGCAGGGGGATTTAACAGTGCATATTCACAAATCATTGAAGGTGGCAGAGCAAGTTAATAAGATGGTTAAGAAGCCTTACGGAAACTTCGTAAATGGAGCTATCGAATACAAAACAAGAAATTCATCTAAAACCTTTGCAAATCTCTGTTAGACCTCAGCTGGAGAATTGTGTACAAATCTGGACACCACACTTCAGGGAGGATGTCAAAGTCCTGGAGAACGTACAGAGGAAGTTTACCAGGATGATAACGGGTATGAGGGAGTTCAGTTATGTGGAGAGATTGGAGAAGCTGGTGTTGTTCTCTTTAGAGGAAAGAATGTTAAGGAGAGAATTAATGGAGGTGCTCAAAATTCTGGAGGGTTTTGATAGAGCAAATAAGGAGTAATTATTTACTCTGACAAGTAGATTGCTAAACACTGCTCATAGATTGAAAATAATTAGCAAAAGAACTCAAGAAGAAATGTGAATACATTTCATAAGACTGAGGGTTATTAAGATGTTAAATGCACTGCCTTATGGGGTGGTTGACTCAGGTTGGGAGGAACTTTCAAAACATAATTGGACATGTACTTAAAGAGTAATAGTTTGCAGGGTTATGTGAATAAAGAAGTGGTGTGGGTCTAAATTGCGAAGTTTTTTTCCAAAAGCCAGCACAGGTATGAAGGACCAAATGGCCTCCTTTTGTTCTGAAAGATTCTATGGTTCTATACAATGGACTTTCACTGGGTTTAAGTTGAATCCATATATATATTTTTGAGTTAAGAAAGGTAAAAATGGTTTCAGTTTCATTTAGGTTTTGCTTATGAACCTAGGTGCCGGGATGTCTGGATAGACTTGTGACCATAAGGCCATAAGATGTGGGAGCAGAAGTAGGCCATTCAGCCCATCGAGTCTGCTCCGCTATTCAATGAGATCATGGCTGATCTGATAATCCTCAACTCCACTTTCCTGCCTTTTCCCCATAACCCTTGATTCCCTTACTGATTAAAAATCTGTCTATCTCAACCTTGAATATACTTAATGACTCAGCCTCTACAGCCCTCTGCGGTAAAGAATTCCACAGATTCACTACCCTCTGCAAGAAGAAATTCCTCCTCATCTCTATTTTAAATGTGCACCCCTTACTCTGAGATTATGCCCTCTGGTCCTAGACTCTCCCACAAGGGGAAACAACCTCTCAGCATCTACCCTGTCAAGCCCCCTAAGAATCTTATATATTTCAATAAGGTCACCTCTCATTCTTCTAAACTCCAATGAGTACAGGCCCAACTAACTCAACCTCTCCTCATAAAAAAATCCCTCCATACCCGGGATCAACCGAGTGAACCTTCTCTGGACTGCCTCTCATGCCAGTATATCTTTCCTTAGATAAGGGGACCAAAACTGTTCACAGTATTCTAGGTATAGTCTAACTAGTGCCTTGTATAGTTTTAACAAGACTTCCCTATTTTTATACTCCATTCCCTTTGAAATAAAGGCCAACATTCTATTTGCCTTTCCTATTACCTGCTGAACTTGTATGCTATTTTTGGGATTCATGCACGAGGACCCCCAAATCCCTCTGTGCTGCAGCTTTCCTCAGTCTTTCTCCATTTAAGTAATATTCACTCCTCTATTCTTCCAAAGTTCATAATCTCACACTTTCCCACATTATATTCCAACTGCCAAGCTTTTGCCACTCACTTAATTGTCTATATCCCTCTGTAGAAGCTTTGTGTCATCCTCACCACTTGCCTTCCCACCTATTTTTGTGTCATTCGCAAACTTGGCGATAGTACATTCATTTCCCTCATCCAAGTTATTAATATATATTGTAAATAACTGTGGCCCCAGCACTGATCCCTGTGGCACTCCATTAGTTACAGGTTGCCATCCTGAAAATGCCCTCTGCATCCCAACTCTCTGTCTTCTATTAGTTAGCCAGTCCTCTATCCATGCTAATATACTACCCCCCAACACCATTGGGCTCTTATCTTATTAAGTAGCCTTATGTGTGGTACCTTATTGAATGCCTTTTGAAAATCCAAAAATATTACATCTACTGGTTCCCCTTTATCTATCCTGCTTGTTCCCTCCTCAAAGAATTCTAATAAATTTGTTAGGCATGATTTCCCCTTCATGAAGCTATGCTGACTCTGCCTGATTAGATTATGCATTTCTAAATGCTCTGCTATTACATCCTTTATAATAGACTCCAATATTTTCCCAATGACGATGTTAAGCCAACTGGCCTATTGTTACCCATTTTTTGTCTCCCTCCCTTTTTGAATAAGGGTGGCAGTTTTCCAATCCTCTTGGACTTTTCCAGAATCTAAGGACTCTTTGAAGATTACTACCAGTGCATCCACTATCTCTGCAGCTATTTCCTTTAACATCCTAGGTTGCAACCCATCAGGCCCAGGGGACTTATCAGCCTTTAGCCCCATTAGTTTCCCTAGTATTTTTTTCTCCAGTGATGTTATTGTATTTATTTCCTCCCCCACTTTTGCCCCTTGATTATTTAGTTTTTTTGGAATGCTATTAGTGGCTTCTACCGGGAAAACTGATGCAAAGTATTTATTCAACCCCTCTGCCATTTCCTGGTTCCCCAGTATTATTTCCCCAGTCTCATTCTCTAAGGGGCCTATATTGACTTTGTATGTTTTTTTCTTTCACTTTGAAACTATCCTTAACTTCCTTGGTTAACCATGGTTGGTTTATCCCCTTCCTCATGAACTATGTTCTTAAACATCTGCCATTATTCATCAACTGTCTTTTCTGCTAAACTCCTTTCCCAGTCCACTCCAGCCAACTCTGCCCTCATTTCTTTGTAATTACCATTACTTAAATTTAGCACAGTTGTTTCCGAACTAAGTTTCTCGCTCTCAAACTAAATGCTAAATTCCACCATGTTATGGTTACTGTTTCCTAGGGGATCTTTTACTCTGAGGTCATTTATTAAACCTGCCTCATTACACATTACCAGATCCAAAATAGTCTGATCCCTGGTTGGATCCACAACATATTGTTCTAGGAAACTATCCCGAATACACTCTATGAATTCTTGCTCGTGGCTACCTCTGCCAGTTTAATTTTCCCAATCTACTTAGAGATTAAAGTCACCCATGATTAATATATTGCCTTTTTTTACATGCCCTCATTATGTCATT
Organism: Cetorhinus maximus; assembly: GCF_964194155.1. Lineage (NCBI taxonomy): Eukaryota > Metazoa > Chordata > Chondrichthyes > Lamniformes > Cetorhinidae > Cetorhinus > Cetorhinus maximus. The sequence goes on from NC_135890.1 coordinate 8,904,619, forward strand.
ATTCTCTGTCCAACAGCATAGCTATTGTTAGGGGGCCTCTAGACTACTCCCATCTGTGTCTTCTTCCCCTTGTTATTTCTTACCTGACTGAAATGTCAGGCCTTTTGTGTTTGTTTGTATATATACATTTTTAATGATGCCTTACAACCCCTGAAGTTAAAGGGATGGGTTTAAAGGGGTTGAAAGGTCAGTGTTTCTAGAGACAAAACACAAAGTAGAAAAGCTTTACTGTTACCTAGCGATAGTGGTCCAAGAGCACATACACAGAAAAGTCAGGAGTTAAGAGAGGGGTGTTCAGTGTGTGTGTCAGAGAGAGAAGACAGGGATCTGAAGCTCTGAGAAGAAAACTGCAAAGCTAGTGGAACAGTAGTTAATTGAATAATCAGTTGTGGGACTGAGCAAAGTGATCAGTTCAGCATAGGTGCTACTAGAAGACTGAGTTTAGGGAACTCATTTGGTTGCTCTGCAGATGAAGAAACGGAGTTTAGAGTGTGGTTTTTGGGGGTCTGAGGGAGAGATACGAGGGACAAGGAACATCAAGTGAATGCTCTGGAATTCATCGGAAGAAAAAACATTTGCAGCTGTGCCAGTCCCAAGAGATAAGCCTTTGTGTCAAGCGAGTGGTAACTCTTTGCTGGTTTATGTGTCTGTAAAGATATTGCTTGGGTAAAGGTATAGTGGGAATTTGAATTGTCTTCTTGTGTTTGTATTGAGATCTTCCAACCTTTTTGTCTGGTGTAATATAGTTCATTTTTCTTGTTTTAATAAATATTTTATGCATTATATTAAAAGTTCAACAGTAGACTCCTGTGAATTTGTTCAGTAACTTATCGCTATGTTTCTAAAAAAAAAAGTTAGGATCTATCAAGTCAGGTTTCACTCTGGAATCTGACTTGTCCAGTATTAACATCAGCTGGGATCACAACAATTAGATCTAATTATCAGGGACTCCTCCACTGTGGTTCACTATCATGGTCAACAAAAACACACCAGGCCTCTTAACAAGAAATAGAAGCCATCAAGAACAATTTTCCATACATGTTTGATGCTTCACCTCAGAACCGTATTCGGATTCCTCAATCAATATGGAACCCAAGAGGCGTCTCATTTGAAAAATAACTTTTAATAATTTTTCTTTGGGATCTTAAAAATCCAAGTCATGTTTAGGTGAATTGCTGCCATGTGAAATAACTTGGAACGTAGTCTTATGCATCAAGCAATAATCACTTAATTTGCCAGATGTGACCTTCACTGCCTCAGCCCTTAAACAAATTGGATCTTTCCGTACTCTCTTGTTTTCTCATTTCAGATGGGAATGCAAAGTTGGATTTCACATTAAGTAGTCAATCTTCAGTTGAATGGGTGAGGTTAAGTTCACAGTGACTGACATAGAGTGCAATTAGCATATTAGCACATATTAGAGTTAATGCTTTGGGAGGTGATGTAAGCAGTTCTTCCTACATCTGGAATCCACCAGAATCTCTTTTTAATGAGGGGCCTCAGGCAGAATCACATGGGTTCAAAAGGCAGAAATCTCAGCTTTCTCATTTTAAGCAGCACTTAAAGCTGGACGATTTCATAATCCTCGCGCTTTAAAGAAAATAATTTCTTCCGAATTATTTTTTTCTACACCAATAGTCTGCAAGAAAATAAATGTTTTCCTTCTAAGCAGTTTCCATGGTATTTCATGTTGTGTTTCACCCTTGGATCATCCTAAAACATATGGGGGAAAAATGAGTCAATAACGACCCCACTGTCAATCATCAGGACCTTCAGAATGTGCTGATATCTCCATCCACTAAGTTTATTCAAGAATATGTTGTAGATTTCCTTAATGGTGTTCTGCTTTGTCTTCACTCTAGATCTCATTTTCTGTGTGCCATTGCGGCCTTTTATTACTTATTCTTCTGCCGTTTGTCAGTTTCTTTCTTTTCAAGTGGTGTTCACAAAGCACTATATTTGTGTGTGTGTGTGTGCTTGCAACCGAGTTTGAATAAAGTTGAAGAAAATGCATTCCTTTACAAGGTCACAGTCTCTGTGCTGCAATTAGCTCCAACTCAGTGATACCTAGCCTGATCCCCATTTCCCTACTCCTTCTCAACTCCGTCTGTCTGTTATCCTGTGTTTCTACAATGCTTGTGCTGTACAAAATGGAAAGAAACGCATTTGGAAAAGTCAAAGGGAGAATCTGGCAGATGAAGGCCTAAAGTTGCTAAAGTCAACATTTACTTCAGCAGGCGGTAGCATGCCCAGGAGGAAGATGAGATACAAGCACTGGTTTGAAAAATGTGCTCTCCCACATGGAGCCTTGACCACTGGGAACACGCGTCAGAAGATTGGCCCTATTGTTCCTGTTGATGAGGGACAGTAATGGGGAATGTGAATACTGGTTTGTGCAGAGGTGATAATAGAAACCAGATTGTATATGAGTTACCAGGGTAAGTACCATTTATAATAAGAAAAGCTGATGACCTACGGAGGGCGGAAGGTGTTGCACTAGTACTGATATTACATATGAAGACATATGATCATGCTATATGGAATATTTTATAATTTTCTTCAAGTGTTTACCTAACTCCTTTAAATGTTGTGATTGACTCAACTTCACCTATGATAATATACTTTATAATTGAATAATTCATTGCATGAAGAAGATTATTCCAACTTAAATGCTTTGAGAACTAACTCTAAGTGTATGACCATTTTGTACCAAATCATTAACCAGTAGAAATAATGGCCTAGACTTTGCGGTCAGCAGTGAAGCAAGGTGCTCACCGCTGACCTTGAAAATAGCTGCCCCTGAACATCTAGCGATTTGTACGGTGGGCATTTCCCCTTTCCTGGCAGCAGTTTAAATCTGACACCAGGTCAAGGTGACGTCCCGGCGCACAGCAGCAGTGATGTCAGCACGCATGGAGGCAACCAATCAAATTCGAAGTATCCACGCGCCGCAAACCAGGAAGTTAAAAGCACTTAAAATCCCTCACTTCTAATTCAAATTTTCAGATAATGATATGAATAATGGTGGTATTAAAATGGAAGCTAAAATAAGGATAAACGGGCTTAAAAAAAATAATGTTTTTAATAATATGTGGAATTTTTAATCAATGTGAAGAGAAATTACCTTTTCAGGATCAATGAGGGTGTTTAATAATAATTATGAGGTTAGTGCAGCATTAATTCCTGGGTTGCCTTCCCTGATAGGATGAAATAAGTTCAAGTTAAGATGGCGTGTGACATGAAGGTGAACCAAAAGGTGACAGTGCTCCCATTATGTTGCTGAAATTGGTGATTTGAGCAGAGGACACCATCATATGAAATATTTTAAGGCAGGCAATAACTGATTTAAAATAGTTTAAAATAGAAAAATTGGCACTGGAGGAAGTCATTCAGCTCTTCAGGCCTGTTCTGTCACTCAATTAGATTGTGACTGATCAGTATCTTAACTCCCATGCCCACCTTGATTCCATAAACTTAATATCTTTGCCTAACAAAAATCTATCGATCTCAGTTTTGAAATTTTCAATTGACCCTCAACAGCTGTATGAGAGCAGAGAGTTCCAGATTTCCACCACCCTTTGTGTGAAGATGTGTTTCCTGACATCATGGTTGAACGCTTAGCTTTAAGTTTAAGGTTATGCCCCCTTGCTTTGGAGGCCCTCATCAAGAAAATGGTTCTTCTCCAGCTATAATATTTTCTATAAAAGGAGACAAATGAACTTAGGTATGCACTGGCCAAAAACATATTTAGCACTGGTATCAATTTGGTATTATCTGAAAACTTGGCCAATAGGGATGAGGGTGCATAAGAAATTGAGGAAACCCTTTAGTCCCTCCAGCCTGTTCCACCATTCAATGAGATTGTGGCTGATATGCAACCTAACTCCATATACCTGCCTTTGCCTATACCTCTTAACATCTTTCATTAACAAAGCCTACCAGTCACAGTTTCAAAGTTAACATTGGTGCTAGGATTAATTTCTGTTTGTAGAAGACAGTTCCAAACTTCTCCCACTGTTTGTGTGTAGAAGTGTTGCCTAATTTCACTGCTGAAAAGCCGGGCTCTGATTTTTAGACGATGGGATAAATTTTACCTGTCCCATGCACCGTCAGTCCCACCACCTTCCGGCCCACCCTTGAGCTCTCCCCCATAAAATAGGGGCGGGTGTGGCGGGGTATGGGTGGGCACAAAACCGGAAGCCCGCCATATTTAAATGAATAGTTAAGGGTAAATGAGGCTTATTATCAAACCAATTGACACTGATAATATGCTTCCCACGCCATAAAAATTTGGCGTGGGCAGCAGGGCCGGAACGGGAAGACCGATCTTTAAACTTAAATGCTAAATGGCACAAGGGAAGGGTGGGGTGTCGCTCTTCGGGGGCTGTCCTGGCTGATCACAGGGTGGCCCCCCCATTAGGTCGAATCCCCCCTTCCTTCATACCCACTCCGTCCCTTAAACACACCCCCCTCCCCCCTCCCCCCACCGCTCCTGTACCCAACCTACCCAAACCTTCACGGCCCAAGACCCAAGACTTATCTCATCCGGGAATCCATGGGCCTTGATCTTCCTCTTTTCCTGTGGCCCCGGCAGCTGCTGCTGATGCCTTCCTGGCACTGCCGGGACTGGGGCCAATCCAATTGGCCGGCAGCTCCAAAGGGTGGGACTTTCGCCTTAACGAGGGGCAAAATTCCCACTTGGCTCTCGTTAATCAACCCCCTGCACTTAATGGCTGCGGGACGGGTCAATGTGGAGCATGTTGGCTCCACGCTGACATGGTTTCCATGGTCACCCGCCCCCCACCAGTATTATTCTGCCCAATGTCTCCTGGTCCTGGACTCCCCAGCCAGCAAAAATAGTTTCGCATCATCTACTCTATCTGAGAATTTCAACCAAATCATCCCTTAACATTCTAAATTCCAGGCAATACAACATTAATCTGTGTAACTTGCATTAGATTTTTGAATCCAAATCACTGATGTAAATCAGAAGCAACTCGTGGCGGCTTGATGGTCAGGACGCATATAATAATAGTAAACAGAAAGTGCTGGAAAAACTCAGCAGGTCAGGCAGCATCCTAACCCTGTTTCTCTCCGCAGATGCTGTCCACTCTGTTGAGCTTTTCCATCATTTTTTTTTTTGATTTTTATTTCAGATTTCCAGCACCTGGCAGTATTTTGCTTTTGTACGTACGGTGAGATCCAGTCAGAGCAGGATCAGGCTGAACTGCGATTGTCACGTAGCCTGTTCACAGTCACCGTCTGGGATTACAGGTGAAGAATAGACATTGGAGAACAAGCGCCAAAGGAAATGCAGCACAGGAGGAACCCTCTATCGTCACGTTCAGGAGAGGAGAGGAGAAAGCGAGGGGGGATATTTTCAGTTATAACTGGTCCAGAAAACATCGATCAGTTTAGCTCATTCATGTCTCAAAACTTGACTGGGAGGAAAAGAAAATAATTTACTTACATTTAAAACAATCCAAATTAGGGGACAAATCATAATTGGCTTTCATTCCTGGTATGTTGATAGGGTGGAGGGGAGGGAGGAGGCTCACGTGGAGGGTTAAGATTGGCATAGACCAGTTGGGCTGAAGAGCCAATTTCAGTGCTATAAATCAAATTATCGGCTGAATATGATATCCCTTCTAGATTACGTGCTAATGTGTTCATTTTCTCAATGACACATTTGACCCGAGGTGCTATTATTTTGTACAGTGTAACTCGCAGTCTGACAGTATGACTCCCCAGCCAGGAACTGTCTGCCTACAGTAAAAACTAAGGAACTAACTTCTCTGCTGAATCTTTCAGCTCATCTACTGCACGAAAAGACATTGTTGATGACTGACAGTGTGGAAAGAGCTCATTTGTAAATGAAAAGAACGGTAATCTCTCAAAATATGTTGTTTTAAATAATTAATTTTGCTCATGGCAATATATTGTATAAATAACAAACGCCCAGCAGGTGATGTGCCAAGATGTTAAAGGTATCTTCCTATCCAAGACTACAGTGTTGATCATTTCAAATTGGCTGCCTGACTTTCCAGACATGCAATATGACATTATTTTCCCCCTGGTGGCTAGTGGCAGGCTTGTTGTCAATAGCTCCAGTGAAGCTCCTTGCCGCTGATCTGCCGACAGCTCCTGTGATAAGGAAAGTAATGGTCCCCCTGCAGTGATGCAGAATGAGCGTGTAGCCGCATTGAGACTATGTGGAGTCATTTCAACATGGTGTTTTGCCACTGGTGTGAAGCCATGTGGAGAGGGTGATTGTTCTGTTCAATTGTTCACCTGTTCTGTGTTTGATTGTGTGAGTCTGGTAACTGATTTATGCTCACTGTGCTTGATTGGTTAAGGCTGGATGTGGACTCAAAGCTAAAGTAAACAGAAGCTGAGCTGGGACAAGCAGATATTGTCAACGCACTGTAAATGAAGTTCTTAAAAAGTTAGAAACTGGTGTCATCTCTGCATTGCTTTGAGGTAAATCAAATATATAAAATATTCTACAAACCAGCAAAACAGAAGTGATCTCAAATCACATTGGCTTCTCGTTAATTACAGCAGTTTTTGCAACCAATAGTATACTGAACTCCAGAACTTTCCAGGTTGAACAATGGCATCGCACTCTGTAACTTCAACCCCTAAGCTTTCAATGTTGAAAATAGAGCTGATGAGAGAGTCAGTTTTTTCCTTTTCTAACTTTAAAAACATCGGTGCCAGTCGATAGCTCTGATTGAGACATGTGATTAAATATTCACACGTTGATACATGTGGAGCAGTGTCAGTCAGTACTGTCCACTCATTCTCATCCCGAGGCATTATCACACTCTGTAACAATAGAACCACACTATTAATGATTAGATATTTGACTCATAGCATCAGCCAGGAAATATAAATATGAAATTTTTCATCTAGATGGTCTTGTGTTGCATCATCGTATAGATTAAATGCCCTCCTGTTATTTGGTTATTGGAGCACAATGTTGTAGCTGGTACCTCACTGGGACAGATCATGGACTGTCTTGATTTTGTATTTTGTTAGGGTGGCATGGCTTTTTAAGAGTTCTTGTGGGAAGGGCATCCATTTCATATTGCTGGCCTAGTGCTCAGGCTGCTACATAGGTTTGAGGCTGGAAACTTCAGCTGCGACTCAGGAAGTGGCACTCTCACATCTGAGTCAGAAAACTGTGGACTCAAGTCCCACTCCGGAGACTTGAGCACAAAAGTTAGCCTGACACTCCAGTGCAGTACTGAGGGAGTGCAGGAGTTGCTCATCTTTTGGGTGAGACTTTGAACTGAGATCCCCATCTGCCCTCTCAGGTGGATGTAAAAGATCCCATAGGGTTTTTACAGGAGCAGAGGAGATCTCTCTGGCGTCCTGATCAATATTTATCTTTCAAACAACATAACTAGAATGTATTATCTGGTTATTATGCATTGTTATTTGTAGGAGATTGCTGTGCATAAATTGTCTGCCATTTTTCCTACATTATAACAGGGGCAACACTTAGAAACTTTGGCTGTGAGGCGCCAACCTGATGTATAAAAAATGCTGTATAAATGCAAATTGCTTATTTCTTTCTAAGTCCAGCTTCAAACATGGTCCTTAGTATCATTGACTCTTAAAGGGAAAAATCAGATGGCCATCCCATACAAGTATTGACTATAACCTGCAGACTAACAGTCAGAGCAACACCGACTGGGGGTATATTGCAACCGTTTACAAAAGGTGAAAACTGAGGGTGCATTCTACCTTCTAACCAGGTGGAGATTTTGTTCAGAGATGGGAGTGAAGGGTAGGGGAAGGTAATCAAACTGCCAGGTACTATCAGCGAATGCCAATCACAGGAAAACCAGTTTTATAATTAAAATCCTTTGGAAGACATTTCTAGGAACATTGAGTATTCCAGTGAATGCTTGTACTGCCCTTTAAGACCTGGGTTTGTATCCCACCTGGACCAGGAGGATGAAAGCCACATTGTTGAGCTGCTAGGTTCCTGTGTTTGGGCAGAGTGAACCTAGTTCCCTCTTATTCAAAGAAGCCACTGGCTGGTTGCTCAGGGAAACAGAGAAATCCATGCAGATTCAGTGAGGGGCATCCCTCTTAGCCACATTGTTAAGCTGGGATAAAATAGACTTTACACTGAAGCTGGTTGAGCTATACCTGACCCACAGTGTTCAAAGTTGACACTGGGTAAAAAAAAAACGCTTGTGACGCTGTCTTAAGCCCAGCAATACCTTCTGATTAACAGACACCTTGGAGCTCTCAGCCGAACTCAAATGGCAGAAGATATGGGAAACCAGCGAGGTCAAGAATCGGGTTCTGATCATTGACTTCATGGATCAGCTGCCTGTCTTCACCATGCCACAGAGAATAACCACCACTGCAAACAGTATCCGAATAGATCAGGCTCGAGGGGCTGTATGGCCAACTCCTGCTCCGAATGGATATGGGTGGAATTTTATGGACCCACCCGCCACTGGCATTTTCCGGTCTTGCCCAAGTCAATGGACTTTTGAACAGCTCGCTGCGTTCTGTGGCACCACCACTGCCACAATGGGGCCATATAATTCTGCCTTACTGCAACCAACTGCTACATTAATGGAAAATGAAGGCTAGCCCCATTCTCAGCTGTGGAGAAGCTTTCCACACCATGGATCATCTTATCAAACATTGTCCACTAATTTTTACTCCCTGGAAACATCCCATGGGCACTGCAACCGCTTGCTGAAGATGAATTGGTGGCATCTACTATTTCCTGGTGGAATAGATTCTATTCATTCCAGGCCACAGAGAGGATTTTTTAAATATTTATTCATTCATGGGATGTGGGCATCACCGGTGAGGTCAGCGTTTATTGCCCTTCCCTAGTTGCCCTTGAGAAGGTGGTGGTGAGCTGCCCTCTTGAACCGCTGCAGTCCATGTGGTGTAGGTGATGATATATAATGCTGCTTCTCAAATTGGCATAAATAAGAAGAAAAGTAGGCCATAATATCTGGGGGGAAATGGTACATGTGTTATTTTCTTATTTTAATAAATTCACAATTCATGCAAATGTTTAAAAAATATAATAGGCCTGTGCTTCAGTAATCTCTCACTTTCCCTAACACTTTTTTTTAATTCATTCGCAGGATGTGGGCTTCGCTGGCTGGGCCAGCATTTATTGCCCACCCCTAGTTGCCCTTCAGAAGGTGGTGGTGAGCTGCCTTCTTGAACCGCTGCAGTCCATGTGGTGTAGGTATACCCACAGTGCTGTTAGGGAGGGTGTTCCAGGATTTTGACCCAGCGGCAGTGAAGGAACGGCGATATATTTCCAAGTCAGGATGGTGTGTGACTTGGAGGAGAACTTCCAGCTGGTGGTGTTTCCATGTGTCTGCTGCCCTTGTCTTTCTAGATGGTAGTGGTCGTGGGTTTGGAAGGTGAGGTCCAAGGAGCCTTGGTGAATTCCTGCAGTGCATCTTGTAGATGCTACACACAGCTGCCACTGTGTGCCAATGGTGGAGGGCGTGAATGTTTGTGGCTGTGGTACCAATCAAGTGGGACTGCTTTGTCCTGGATGGTATCAAGTTTCTTGAGTGTTGTGGAGCTGCACCCATCCAGGCAAGTGGAGAGTATTCCATCACACTCCTGACTTGTGTCTTGTAGATGTGGACAGACCTTGGAAGTTCCCCTCCAAGTCATTCACCATCCTGACTTGAAAATATATCACCGTTCCTTCACTGTCGCTGGGTCAAAATCCTGGAACACCCTCCCTAACAGCACTGTGGGTATACCTACACCACATGGACTGCAGCGGTTCAAGAAGGCAGCTCACCACCACCTTCTCAAGGGCAACTAGGGATGGGCAATAAATGCTGGCCCAGCCAGCGAAGTCCACATCCCATGAATGAATAAACAAAAAGTATGTCAGGGAAAGTGAGAGATTACTGAAGCACAGGCCTATTATATTTTTTAAATGTTTGCATGAATTGTGAATTTGTTAAAATAAGAAAATAACATATGTATGGGGAGTCAGGAGGTTAGTTACTCACCACAGGATTCCTTTTCTGACCTGCTCTTGTAGCCACAGCATTTATATGGCTAGCCCAGTTCAGTTTCTGGTCAATGGTAACCCCCGAGGATGTTGATAGTGAGGGATTCAGTGATGGTAATGCCATTGAACGATTAAAAGAATAAGCGCAGTCCACTAGGGACCTGACAACTAAGCATGTCAAAGTGAAAGATGAGAATACAAGTGGGAGTCTGTCAATCAATCCTGTGATCAAGAGTTTCCCAACATACTGTGGACGGAGTCTGCTATTTCTGAGGTCTTTAGTGTGAGCAAAATGCAGACATAATCAGTGGCTTGTTCTTTTAGAGATTTAGCCCATTGACCAATCCTCTAGGTTGCATTTGTGTTGTGAGCTCCCAGTGTGAAGGAACAGGAGCAATTTCCACATCACGCAGTTCCCGACTCCCTGCCCCAGCAAACTGATGTGCATTCGTCAAAATTCCTGGCATTCTTTCATTTTTTGAGTTTTTACTCCTGGAGACTTGATTCATACTAGTACAGATTTTTACTTACATGTTACATAGGATATACAGTACAGAAACAAGCTATTTGGTCCAACCAGCTCATACCAGTGTTTGTGCTCTACTCAAGCCTCCTCCCATTTTTTTCTCATCTAAATCTAACACCATAACCCTCCATTCCCTTCTCCCCTCAGATGTTTGTCTTGTTTCCTCTTAAATGCATCTGTATTATTTGCTTTAACGATTCCCTGTGGTAGCGAGATCCACATTCTCACACCACTTTGGGTAAAGAAGTTTCTTCTGAATTTCCTATTGGATTTCTTGGTGACTGTTTTATATTGATGGCTTCCAGTTATGCTTCCTCCACAAGAGGGAACATTCTCTCTGTATCCACTCTATCAAAACCTTTCATAATTTTAAAACCTCAATGAGGTCACCCCTCACCCTTCTTTTTTCAAGAGAGAAGAAACCCGGTCTATCAGTCCTTTTCTGCTATGTATACACAAGCATTTCTGGTAGAATCCTTGTAAATCTTCTCTGCACCATCTCCATTGCCTCTTTATCCATTTCATAAGTGAGTGCTTAGTTTTCCAATCAGCATTATTTTCAATGAGATAACCACCAGTGTTGATTGAAAATGCTAGGCTTCAATCTCAGAGGTCATTCCACAAAGGGGTTAACACCAGTCAAGTCCAAACCCACCCTCACCTGCCACCCACACATGATGGCAGGATTCACTGGATATTGCCAAGAGTAGGAGCAATAGTGGATTTGTTTTGGTCGCTAAGCTGATCAATGCTAATGTCAATTGTAGCATCCTTATTGCTGCTCATACTGAATTCAACACCATTCAGGAGATCCAATCCAGAACCTTCCTGTCTAGATAACCTCTCACTCATTAGATAGTACACTACCAACTCAACCATCAGGGAGCTTCATACATCACAGAATCACAGAAATGTTACAGTGCAGAAGGAGGCAATTTGGCTCATCATGTCTGCACCGGTTCTCTGAACAAACAGTTCACTTAGTGCCATTCTCCCGCCTTGATGTGTGTGTTATTTAGGCTTCTTAATATATCCTTTAAGAGCTCCTGGCACAGCACAGATCTCAATATCTCACGGAATCTTATGGTGTAAAAGTAGGCCATTCAGCCAATTGTGCTGGTGCTGGCCCTTTGAAAGAACTATCCAATTATTCCCAATCCCCTGCTTTGCCCATAGCCCTGCAATTTTTCCCCTCTAAGTATTTACCCAATTCTCTTTTGAATGTTGTTATTGTATCTGCTTCCCCCACCCTTTCAGGCAGTGTTCCACATCACGGTAACTCACTTCATAAAACAAATTCTCCTCATCTCACCTTTGACTCTTTTGACAATTGCCTTACATTTATGTCCTCTTGCTACTGACCTTTTTGCCAGTGGAAGCAATTTATCCTCATTTACTACATCTGAAGCTTAAATATATAAAATTATTCTGCTTTACCTCTCCTATTATCTATTACATAAGCTTCTCTTTCTTAGATTAATGCAATTACCATGACCCCTGATACCTAACGTATTATTCTAACAATATCCCTTGGCTTGTTTTTATTAAAGATCGATGCTCAAATGCAACTCACTTAATATTTATCTGGTTGTATTTTGATAAACCCCACTCTGATAATAAAATGTTATGACATGCCAGAAATTCATCATACAATGAGATTGCATCATTGCTAAAACAAATTCCACCCAGCAAAGCTATACTCAGCTGGTTTGACAGTCAAACTGTGCCATAGTTAGACTCACTGCTCAATTGTATTTGTGGCGTAATATCTTGGAACAAAATATTAGTTTTGGACTCGTAACTTCATGACAGGAAAAGAAACATTTTGGGACCTAAAATGATCTGTGGATTTATGGCTTATTTTGCAGTTCAGAGAATTTCTAAAATGTCATATCTGGCATATTTAGAAAGGGATAAAAAAAATATTGTATTTATAAAATGCATTATCACGTCTCTCCAAAAGTGCTTTACAGACAATGAATTTCATTGAAGTATACTATCGATATGTAGACAAGCATTGTGGTCTGTTTTGTTTTATCATTATCTCATGCCATACCATGTAAGTGAATCAGTATTGCACCCTCTTTATTGCCTCAACCTGCTTCCTATCACGTGGATCACATAACAACACACCATTTTAAAACTGTTTTCTTAGGATGTTGGCATCGCTGGCAATGTCAGTGTTTTTTTGCCCATCCCTGATTGCCCTTGAGAAGATGGTGGTGAACAGTCTTCTTGACCGCTGCAGTCCACCTGGTGCAGGTATACCCACAGAGCTTTTTTCTGTAGCGGTTTGATATAACTGGGTGGTTCGCTATGCTATTTCAGAGTGCAGTTAAGAGTCAACCACATTTCTGTGGGTCTAGAATCACATTCCTGGCAGCGCATTCCAAACCTGTGACCTCTACCACCTAGAAGCACAAGGGCAGTAGATGCTTGAGAACACCACCATCTGCAAGTGCCCCTCCAAACCACTCACCTTTCGGACTTGGAACTATATTGCTGTTCCTTCATTGTCACTGGGTCAAAATCCTGGAACTCCCTCCCTAACAGCACTGTGGGTGTTCCTACACCACATGGACTGTAGCAATTCAAGAAGGCCTTCTCAAGGGCAATTCGGGATGGGCAATAAATGCTGGCCTAACCAGCAACACCCACATCCCATGAAAGAATTAAAAAAACATATAGGTCAGACCAGGTAAGGACGATAGATTTACCCCCCTGAAGGACTTAGTAAACCACATGGGATTTTATGAAAATTCAGTAGTTTCATCATTATTATTAATGAGACGAGCATGTAATGCAGATTTATTAATTAATTGAATTTAAATTCCCAGTACAAGATCACCCAGGTCCCAAAACTTTTCACTGCATAAAAAGAAACTTGACTTCTCCCTGCATTGAACCTGACAGCTATACATTGAAGTGAACCAACCTGTTCAAGTTCACCGAATTCACAAATGAAAGTTGTGTCCTTGCCCTTCCTGGCCCATGAACAAGCTTCTCAAGGAGCTTAATGGGCCTTAGTTGGGGGCGAGTGGGTTTCCTGTTCCCCCGTCTTGCCCTCCCTTTGAAAATTGGATCAAGCCCTGGAGTTGTCGGGTTGCAGAGATGTCCTCTAGGGACGTGATTTTTAAATGGTGCCCACTCCCATTCCTGACCCTGCCGGCAATTGAAAATCTGGCCCCATGTCTCCAGAGCACGAATCCAGGCCTCTGAATCACTAGCCCAGTAAGATTATGACTAAACTACTATCCCCATTCACCTCGAAGCATGATGCAAAATGTAAGTATCATGAAGTTTTACATTTTAGTCAGCATAACTGCCTGTACCCCATCGAAGTTAAAGAATATTCCATACAGGATATATGGGTGAAACACCATGACATTTTCTTACATCTGCCTCAAACATTTATATACTTTTCCCTAAGAGATGCAATGGTCACAATAATAGCCATTCCCTATGTTGAAACAAGTTCAGACAGCTTGCTGTTTAAAAAGATTTATCCTAACCATGCTACTTCCTTTCTCAGTAACATTTGCAAACTGTCAACCACTGCCATGCCCTCCCCACCCTAAAACAAAATGACTCCTCCAAAAAGGAGCAAGAAACCTCCCTTTTCAACCTCTTCATTATTTTAAATGCCTCCATTAAATCCTCTTTTGGCCTTTGGCAATCCAATGAAAATAATCCCAGTATGTCAAGTCTCTCCTGGAGTTTGCTACCTGAAAGGATAGTGGAAGCAGGTTCAATAGCAGCTTTCTATAGGAAATTGGATAAAAATTTGAGCAGGGAAATGGAACTAATTGAATAGCTCTTTCAAAGGGCTGGCACTGGCACAATGGACTGAACTGCCTCCTTCTATGCTGCCTGATTCTACGTATTACCCTGATGAAATGAAAAAAAAAACGAATTGGCAGTTTTGTTCAAATTAGAATTATTAGCTTTTAACAAAGTATAGACTGTACAAGTTCCACTGTTCAAGAAAGCAGTTCACCACCACCTTCACAAGGGCAATTAGGGTTGGGCAATAAATGTTGGCGTAGCCAACGACACCCACATCCCATGAATAAAAAAGAGAATGTTCACTCTGGTGCAATCGTTTCCAACAGACCATGTGCAATTTTCAAAGTTATGCTCTCTTCAATTCTAATAACTACAGATGAATCTTCCCTGAAGGTATAACTGTGCATTATTCTTCCTTGACCCCAACAAACATATTCATCTATGCAGTGATCAGACTGCACTGGACTGATTTTCCCCTTTGTCTGCTGACTTTGATCTGAGGTCATAACAAAAACCTGCCCAGTTGCATTTCATTGGTTATTTTTCCACAGTCCTAATAGAACTTTACCGACAATTGGGAACATTTTAAAAACCAGCAAAGGATGACCAACAAAAAATAAAGAGGGAGAAATTAAAATATGAGAGTAGACTAGCAAGGCATATAAAAACTGACAGTAAGAGCTTCTACAATATTTTGAAAAGGAAGAGAGTAGCTAAAATACATGTTGGTCCCTCAGAAGATGAGACTTGGGTATTAATAATGAGAAACAAAGAAATGGCAGAGACTTTGAACAAGTATTTTGTATGTGCTTTCACAGTAGAAGTAACTGAAAGCAGTAGTAGAAAATCAAGGGACCAAAGGGAGGGAGAAGCTTAAAACAATTACTATTGCTAAAGAAAAAGTACTAGGAAAACTAATCAGACTAAGGGTTAACAAGTCCCCTGGACCTGATGACCTGCATCCTGTAGTGGATACATTGGTTATAATCTTCCAAGATTCCCTAGTTTCTGGAAACATCCCAGCCGTCCAGAAAGCTGTAAGTATAACAAACTGATTCAAGAAAGGAAGGAGACAGCAAGCAGGAAATTATAGACCAGTTAGCTTATCAACTGTCATTGGAAAAACACTGGAATTCATTACTAAAGAAGTACTAGCAAGACATTTAGAAAACCATAACACAATCAAGCAGAATTAACATTGTCTTATGAAAGGGAAATTGTGTTTAACAAATTCATTAGAGTTCTTTGGGGATAAAACAAACTGAGTGGTTAAAGGGGAACCTGTAGATGTGGTGTATTTGGATTTCCAAAAGACATTCGATAAGGGACCACATAAAGGTTAGTACACAAGATAAGAACTCATGGTTTAAGTGTAATACATTAGCATGAATAGAGGATTGGCTAACGGGAAACAGAGTCAGGATAAGTGGGTCATTTTCAGGCTTGTGAACTATAACTAGTGGGGTGCCACAGGAATTACTGCTGGGACTCAGCTATTTACAATCTGTATCAATGACTTGAATGAAGGGACGGAGTGTCTTGTAACCAAGTTTTCTGATGATACAAAAATAGGTGATAAAGCAAGTTGTGAGGAAGACACAAAGAATATGCAAAAGGATATAGATAGATTAAGTGAGTGGCAAAATTTGGCAGATGGAGTATTATGTGGGAAAAATGTGAGATTATTCACTTTGATAGGAAAAATAGAAGAGCAGAACATTAGTTAAATGGAGAGAGACTGCAGAATGCTGTGGTAAAGAGGGATCTGGGTGTCCTTGTGCATGAATTACCAAACATTAGCATGCAGTTACAGCAAGTAATTAGAAAGGTAAATGGAATGTTGGCCTTTATTGCAAGAGGGAAGTCTTGTTACAACTGGGTAGGATGTTGTTGAGATCACGCCTAGATTACTGTGTACAGTTTTATTCTCCTTATTTAAGGAGGGATATACTTGAATTAGAGACAGTTCAGAGGAGGTTCATTAGCTTGAGTCCTGGGAAGAAGGGGTTGTCTTATGAGGAAAGGTTGAGCAGGTTGAACCTGTACACTTTATAGTTGAGAAGAATGAGAGGCAGTCTTATTGAAATATATGAGATTCTGAGGAGAGTTTGAAATGCAGATGCTGAGAGGATGTTTCCCCTCATGGGGGAATCTAGAACTGGGGGCACAATTTCAAAATAAGGATCTTTCATTTAAGATGCAGATCTTTGGAATGTATGACCCCAGAGAGCAGTGGAAGCTGGGTCCTTGAATATATCCAAGGCTGAGTTGAACAGATTTTTGATCTTCAAGAGAGTTAAGGGGTAAGTGGGGCATGCAAGAAAGTGGAGTTGAGGCCACAATCAGACCAGCCATGATCTTCTTGAATAGCGGAGCAGGCTCGAGGGGTCTCGAGGGGCCTACTCCTGCTCCTGTATCTTATGTTTCTATGCAATATTCCAATGACCACCTTTGTTTCAATTTATTTTTTATCCTTTAAGACTTTTCTTTATCAATTTTTTTGTCCTGCTCTTTTAAAAAATTAATCACCAAAACGACTGTTGATAGGAGTCCGTTGCAACATCTACTCCCTCTGGTTTTCTTTTCCAATCTGTAGTTTTACTTGACGTTTGCCAATTTGCACTCCAGCCCTCGTTGTGTGATGACGCTTTAGTTTAATAAAACTGCAATGCATTATTTATACTGATCGGAATTTAAAGATCTGGATCAAGTTCCTGCTCAGTCTTTTTTCTCTTCTGAAAATAAATTAATTTCTTAACCTCATTGCTGAGTTTTAAGTACTGGAATCATCCTTGGCATTTTCCTCTGAACTCTCTCCAATGTGCCAATACCCTTTTGAAGGCAAGATGCCCAAATTAGTCACAATGTTGCAGATTCTTTTTAACTCTTTACTGTTCAGGGTGCAGGATGTAAAACAAAAATCAACCTGAGGCTGAAATACTTTCCTAAATAATGGCTGGGATTGACATTAGGACACAACAGCTTCACAGATCAAGATGCTTATAGCCTGAGAGAACAATTCAAAGCTCAGGGTGATCAATTCTTCAACTGTGGGAGACGGAGGGGTTATTTTTTTTCCTTGATGTCTTCTTTGAACAGCTTCTTGTTCTGCTGCCTAGAAATGGTTATAAGATGGCTGTTTTCATACTTTCTCTCTGCTGGCAAAAGCCATTGCCAGTAGTTATCCTCTCTCTCTCTCCCTCTCTCTTTTCAGATGAGGTTTGAGAAGACAGCTATCTTTGTCATGGTGTCCCTATCTCTAACCATGTCCTTCGAAAATAACTTGCAATGCTTTCTTTCTTCAATGTTCTGTAGCAACAGTGCTACGCATGAATTAGGTGAAGCTTCCTAGCTTGCTTTCTGATTTTGGTTAACTTCAACAGTTATGTATTCATTCCTTTGTTGTTAGCCAAATTCAGCGATTTTAGCAAGTAATCCCTGGTTTCTAGTTCATTTTTTTTTAGCCTTCCTTAAAAGCTGGATTTACAAGTTCATATTTTAAAATTCCAAAATGTATTCATGTGTCATTTTCAACAGGTTTACAGGATTAAAGCAGGTGATTTAATTCCATCATCAAATGCCCTTGACATGAATCTGGAACTTGGTCAGCCTTGTCATTAGGAGCCTCACTTTGGCCAGATACAGAAGCGCACAGTTAATAACCACACCCACTTCCCGCTTCAATGAACACCCATCCAATATGTACCCATGCTCTCTGTTCCAGTGTGCATTTTTTTCCACATTAGTATTTAGCTATCATTCCTTAGTCTACCTATTTACATTGTCCGGATCCTCCCCAATCGATCTTCCCAACACTACTAACCTGCTCATATAGCCTGGTATCGGCAGCACATTTAATATTACTGGAATCTCCCCACTCCATGTCTTGAATAGTGTAAATAGCAGAGGCTCATTACAGACCCCTCCAAGATTCACTCAATTCCTGTACCTCACCAGAGTCATTTCCGCTTCTCACTTGTGCTGTTGTCAGGCAAATGGCCAATGGCTTGGCTGTTCGATTGGCTTTTCTTATTTTAAGAGTGTCCTACTCGGGATGTGATCAATGATCTCCCGATCATTCAAACAAATTATATCCCGAATACTTTCATCTTCAAAAGTTTCTGTTGGATTTATCGATTATGCATTGGCTTCCTATCATTCTAGGTAGAAAAGCCTGGAAATTCACAGTGGCTCTGTCTGGATCTAAAAACGAAAAATTTGAAAGTATTCTAATTGGAGCTCCTCATCAAATGAAAGATCTTTTTCTGTCAGATGTGATACCTCTTTCTACCATCTTAAGTATTAATTTCCCATTTTGCATGGTGTTATGTAGAGTGTTAGCATCATAGCGATGTTTAAGGTGAATTCATTTATGGGGCTGGCACTACTTTGCTGGAGGCCAGAGTTTATGGCAAAGGGTCTGGACTGGACTCACTGCAGGAACATTGCACTGCGATGAATGGAGCCTGTACTGGGATGGATTCACTATGCATGTGTTTAGCAGGAATTATATAAGCACTCATTCATGAGTGGCTCCACATGTCCTGAAGTATAATAAATATTCTGCTTTATTGTATTATAAGCCGAATCGTTTAACTGCTTAAAGCGATGTGTGTTATCCCCAAACCTAAAATGGTTAACGTGAATTAATGCACACGCATCCTGATGGTAGGTTAAATGATCAACAATACACATCTCCCTGGTACACTGTACCCTGTATAAATTCTAGAACACCTCTCCCCTTTCTTGAAAGCACAAATAATATTGGCTGACACTGCAAGTGAAAAGCAGCTGAAATTTTTTTTTTAAAAAAGGTTGACATGAAAGTGTGTTGTTTTGATGGCCTGATGCGTTTTGTGCAATAAAAGCACAGAAAGGGCAGGTAGATCAAACGGCCCCACTTCTGGGCGGATTGAACCCAAGTCCGACATGCAAGCGTCTACTGCTGAACATAATAAACGGTGTTATTGAAAAAACGTGGAAAAGGGAAGGGTGGGAAATTAATTAAGAATTTCATCAATTTATCCGCTGACAGCATTTCTGTTTAATGAGGCAAATCACGAAAAAAACATTAATGAACATCACTTCTTTCGGATTATCTTGGGGTTTTGTTTTTAACATCGCCCCTAACATTTACTGCGGTTTGATATGTTTTCTTAAGCTGCTTAATAGCTTAATGTGAATACTCTGGTACACATTTATAACCCCCCCGACTAGGCCGCGACCCCACGTTTCCTTTCCTCTCTACAAACTCCTTTCCTCTCTACAAACTCCTTTCCTCTCTACAAACCCCTCTCTACAAATATTGATCAGGAGAGGGTTTTGTGTTCTTATCGGGATGGCCACTAAATTGCCTCCATTGTACCGAATCGTCTCAGCAACGACAATTCAAATGGTCCCGGGGCCACAGCTGCGACAGTGACAATGTGGGACATGGGTTTGCACAAATTCAGTCACGGCTGGTTGACATAAGACTTTTAAAACAAAGCAAAACAAAACAAAACAGAAAGAATCAGCAGCGTCCAATGGAATAAATAGATTCAGTCGACGCTGTTACTGCATCGGATTGATGTTTCCCAGGGATTGGTGTTGTTTTTTTTTTGGTAAAGATAGGAGGGGGAATTGGGGGGAACTGGCTCTTTAACTGAAGAATCACAGAACTTGGCAAAGTGCAGAGGGGGCGCAGTTTCCATCTGGAGCAGAATGAATAGGACGTTTAAGCCTTGGAGCGCAGCGCTGGGCCATCTGCTGGTGCCTTGCCGCTATTGCAGCCTGTCAAAGCGAGCTGCAGCGGCCACAGTTCAGAGAGGGAGGGCAGCTGTAAACAGAGGAAAAAAAAACATCAAGGGGGTGGGTGGGGGGGGTGCTGGAAGAAAAAGGTCTCTCTGATCTGACTGTGTACCACCAAGCAACTGAGAGATAAGTGGATCACGTTGAAACGGATAAGCGGACAATACGCCCGGTTGTCTAACCTGCCTGGATTGTAATCAACAAAAATATTAAATCTGAACTGCTCAGCTATTGAAACGCTGGCTTTTCTCGATAACATTACTTCAAACCCCAAATTGTAAGAGAGAAAAAAAAAAATAAATAAATAATGGGACGTAGCAGTCCGGTTCTCCCGAATATTTGCAAGCACTTCGGCCGGAAAAGCTCAAATTTTGGAGAATAATTTAAATGTTTGTGGGTGAATGCCATCTCTTAACACATGACCACTTGAGGTCAGTTTTGAATACAATAAAAACAAATCCATCAGTTATGTCATTCCGACATAGTCCCGAAATTCCCACCCGATTTAAACTTTATAGCTAAACTTTGCAACGCATCTTCCTTTCTTAAACTGCATCCGTTTATTTCATTGGTTGATTCGAGGTCCAAATCTGTCCCTTTAACAGAAATAATGTTGAATATTCAGTCACTCACTAATCCAGCACATTATCGATTATTACAGTGCTCTGATGTACGGTATTACAAAGCCAAAATGTCTCTTGATAAATTCCTGCAACAATATATGGCAGGTAACTTGGTAATAATGAAAACCTTCTACATTTCCCTGGAAGATGATACAGTTATGATGATACAGTTTATGATACAGTTTCATGACAAATTGGAAGAGGGGGATTGGTCGCGTCTCCATTTGCAATCATTTACAAAAGGAAAACTTATCATCAAACCAAACAGCCGGTTATCTAAAAACAGATAAACAAACGTATCTTGCTATTCTGTTATCTAGTTGTTAACAACATGTTATCAGGCTCCACTAAACATCAACATTACTCTCAAAGCCTTTACCAGGAATGAAGTATTGGGCGCCCATCAATTAGTCCAAGGGCGTTTATTACATAAAATAGGCAATCAAACGCTTTTCTAAGCCGCCCTGTCAAAGTTTTATTAAGAAAACAGGGAGAAAGTGGTTGTAATTGTCTCCTTTAGCAGTCCCCATTCACCCCCTTCCCCCGGTAATCTGACAGCCCCCATTCACCCCTTTCCCCCGGTACTCTGACAGCGATATCTTTCCGAAATAAGTTAGGGACCCAACAATAAGGGCAGGGCTCCTGTTAAAGTCCGTTCAATTGCTAGAAATTAAATGTACGATGGAAGAAAAACGAAAATGAACCATACCAGAAATTATTAAAATATTATGCGCAAATAAATCCACTTCAGCGTTATGTTTTACGAATACATTGACACACCTTGACACAGCATCCATCTTTCAATAAATGAGATTATTGACAGTCGCAGCAGTGTCTATTTAAAAAGCGCCGGCCGCTTAGTACCAAGATGCCTGGAGATAAAGATACTGTAAGAATACGTGTGTGTGTATATGTGTGTATGTATGCGTCTGCGTGTCTATGTGAATCTGTGCCTGTGTCTGTGTGTGTGCCTGTGCATGTGTGTCTGTGTGTGTATATATGTGTGTGTGTGTGTGTGTGAGTGCCTGTGAAAGTGCATGTGTGTCTGTGTGTGTATGTATATGTGTGTGTGTGTGTGTGCCTGTGTGTCTAAGTGAATTTGTGTGTATGTGTCTGTGTGTATGTGTCTGTGTGAGTGAGTATGTGTGTGTATGTGTGTGTCTATGCATCTTATATTTCAAACTCTACCAGGTACTAATAAAGAAAAGTAATTATGTTTATATTGCATTGCAATATTACAGGCCCTTACAACAGGTCATTAAATGGTTATGTTTAATTCCAGACTTTTAGAACATCATTTCCATACTGTAAAGACTAAACAAACTATTTCTTTGCGATGAATAAACTGATCATTATGCAGGAGCTTTGTAAATTGCTGTTTGTTTTCCCTTCTGTTCTGTCTTAAAAGGCTGTCACACTTATTTATTGAAAAGAAGCAAAGTACATTTATATTTAGAGGGTTTGTGTGTGTATCTGTGTGTGACAGGGAGGGGAAAATAAAGCCCATCGTATAAACCTGTTCAGTGGCCGATGACTTTGTGACGACCTTTTTGAAAATGGCCTATGCATGCGGAATAATGGTCTCCTTACAGACATGGAAATGGCTTAGTCCTATCGCTTTCTCCATGGTAACGATCAAAGTCATAATCTAGGAGGGATAAATGAGTTATGAAAACGCAGAAGTGAAGACAGGATTAACCCGATCCGTGGTGCAGGATGTCAATCAGAGAGTCTTGCGAGAAGAAATATAACGTCAAATTTGCTTTTCCCTAAATCCTATCGGTTAAGTTCGTTATTTGGGGGGAGAACCCTCTTCACACCCCAAGGGTGCAACTTCTGCAACTCGCATCTCTTTCTAGAGCTAATCCTGCCACTTCCTCACCACTGGCTCCAACCCCTTACAATATGCCATGTAAGCCCTTTGAACGACATTAACTCCAATATGCCTACAGATTTGCCGTTTATTTATTTATTTAAGATTATTTATATCATTTGACGCTGGCGACATTTAAATCCGACGGCGCTGGGAGACCATCATATCCCCACACTCAGCGAGATACTCGATTTAACTCTTTGAGCTTTGCAGTCGTATGTGGCTCCGGTATGTTGGAGGCAACAGAATGCAAGCATTGTAGCCCCGAACTTGCCCCAAGTACCTATATCACAAACCCGACATACCCAGAGTACACAGTACAGATGAAGACTTTCTACTCTCTCCGTTTATATCCCTAATCCTAGATTATAGTATATTGTTAGATTTTGAGTCATTCACTGATGGTCGGTGATAGATAACGTGTGTGTTTTGAGAATGGACCACAACACATAATAACTGGAAAGTTAAATTTCCAGTCTCGCTAAATGGATGCTCCATATGTTGCAAATACCAATGGGTCCAAGCACGCTCCGTGTTCTCCCCCAGCTGGGACACTGGTCCACACCGTGAGCGTACGATGGAGAACTTGAAATCTTTGTTTGTTCTGTTAGTTGCTTCTGTTTCCCGCTTCACTATATTGATCGCTGGCAACTTCCCCAATTCTGGGTCTAAACTCCTTCCAGGTCTCGAGTACAGAGTACCGCACCAATAATTAATTAACATTTTAAATAATTTAAGATATTTAAACAAGACAGTGTGCACATGCGTGTATTCCACTTAAACACATTTTCATCTCTGAACAAAATGATGTACATGTGTGTTCCAGTCGAGTATATAATACATTTAATTGCATCTATTCCAATGAATATTCATGTATTCCAATAATGGAATGAATCTATATGAGTCATATGACAAAGAGCTCGGTATGGAAGTTTATTCCAATATTATATATCTAGATATATACTTCGAGCTCAGAAAAATCCCTCTGCCTTTGTCAAGAGTCAGATCACAAACTTCCAACAATACAATGTTATTACTCCTATGTCAATATTTAAACTCTCGTCCCTATAAAGTTGTGACGTTGTCAATGAACAGTTGCTTCTCTGTCCGCATTTTGTTTCAGTTAATGAGGCCAATTAAAATCCTGAAGAGTTTGTGCCTTTCAATTTTTTTGTGGGGCGGTGGGGTGGTGGTGGGGGAGAGGAGGCAGGGGGTTGGGGCTGGGTGAAACTGCTCAGGTTATTTAAGCGGAATCCAACTGAACACACAGCGAGAAAAAAAAGTTAACGAAATTTGGTGACCACCCACCCCCCACCCCCGCTTCCCCCCACCCCCAAAGCTATTTGATATTGGGTCGGTGACACTCATTGAGGACCTCGGAGCAGTAAGTAAAATTCGGACAACTCATTGCTGTAACCAAAGCCTTGTGAAATGAGGGCGATCAGTAGAATCTGATAGCTTCAAAGTTGGACTCTGTAAAGAGTTGAGGACATTTTAGCCGTGTGGAGAGGCAGATTTCCAGCAAGCCACCGACAAGACGTCGCCAGCCGGGGTGTAAACGCTAAACGACATTTATTTGTTCCAGCGATTGTAGTGAAACCGAGTCCATTTTTTGCTGGAGTCCCCGAATCTCCACAAACAGCCATTCACTAAGCCGCTTAAAGAGTCTCTAATAATACTTTAATGAATTCCCGAATGGAGCAACACTGAAAGCAGCCTATATTGTGCAGAGAGTAGCAAAAGTAAAAATCGCAGCATTGTTCGTCTTAATACTGTTTAACTTTTTTTTAAAAAAAAACTTAGTTTATCAATAACACACTCAATGCAGGACTAGACCATATTTAAAATCGCTGATAACAATTAGCTTCTCATATGTCGCATTATTAAATGTACGCTAGCGCTCTGATTGTATTAAATATTATTTAAATTCATTTGAATCTTGTAAAGGCATTTAAGAACGACCAGATAAAGGAAGATTAAATGACAATGAAACATTTATCTAATATGTGTGCGCGGTAGATGCCATCGACTCGAGTGCGCTCCTCATTCCAACTCCAATTCCTGAACGTTTCCAGTTTTATTCCAACCGCTTTTAGTTGTCCACGTTTATCAAAGTTAACTTGAACGTTCCTGTTTGCCTGCGAATGATACAAACTTTTTGCAGAGATGCACAACAATTAATAATATATCCCAAGTATAACTACCGTGCAAAATTGCATCTCCTTGTTTGTTAATGTGGTTAACAACACACCTAGGTACACTGGCGGTGGCGGTCAGGTCGTTTTTTTCCCCCCCCAACATGATTGGAATTCTCATGGAATTATCACCCTCATTTATTAAATAACCCCGAGTTTGGGATATCCCTCTTTGCAAAGATCTACAATTCTGTCAGCTTCATAAAGGTGAAATCGACCAACCAGAGACCCCTGTGGAATCAGTCTGGTTTGGAACCGGACCTGTCAATAAAATGGATCGTCTCCAATATGAGATTGTCTCCCCTTACAATGTAAGAAACGGGGGGCGGGAGGGAGCCAAGCATCAAGATGGGGGTGGGACAGGGGCGCATGCTGTCGCTTCAGCACTAATGGGGACCAGGTACCCTTCCCTTAGAACACTGAGTTCCTTGCTTGCTAAATATATTTCATCCCCAATTCGCGCCCCCTCCCGACCCCGTGACTTTTACACAACTATATTTAATATCATTGTGTGTCTCTATGCAATGACTGACGTCGAGCAGCACCTGCTGTGCAATCTCCTTTTGAATCATAGGCCAAGCTAGACTGTCAAACAACGTGGAGTGCTGGGAGGACTGTCTGATGAGGCTCAATGCAGATCAATGTCTTTTGTACTTTTAAAAAAATAATCAAATACAGTGAAAACTTTGATATCAAAAATCAATTGCTCACGAGATTATTCTCACGGAGGCTCGCCTTTGTTTTAAATACAAATGAGGTCTCAAGTGAGAGGGGAGGGGGACTGGGGGGGCGAGGGACGCTGGGGTTTAAAGCGGAGGCGAGGGAGACAGGGAGAGAGAGGCAAGATGCGCTTCCAATAATTAAAGTTGCAAATAGCATGCAAATTTATGGCTGGCAAATGGACGAAAATTCGGGTTAAATACGTGGAGCTAATTTTAAAAAGTGGAATGATTATGTGGGCATGGATAATGAATAAACATATTCTCGAGTGTCGTATTTAACGTGTGGGTGAATGTTTATATATGGTCCAGCGTCAATGCAATGCTTCTTAATTCCGTAAACTTGATAGGGAGCTAGTGGAAAGGGTTAAGATTTCTGAAGATATTTAATTGTTCCAAATTATTCTCCTCCATAAAAGTCACTGGTGATGTTAGTAAAGAAGAAACGCTGAAATGTGTGTGGGATCCCGTTACCCACAGACCTGGTGCTGAATCACCAATGGTCTATGCGACAAATAGAAACATGCAACTATTGTGCGGAAAGCCACGTTTAAATTTGCGTGGAAATGCTTAAATAAATGGCTAATTATGCAGAGGATAGGGGTGTATGCTCTATATCCGACTGCTGCCGTCCTAGATTGCTTTGCTGTTCAGCCAGTACATGTACAGCCAACAGCGGCTTTTGTCCCCCACATCTAATCAATCAGGGAAGAAAATGCGAACACGATTTTAAAAATGTGTTTATAGACGAAAGCTTATGTTTAAAAAAACAGGGAGACAGAATTTCCATAGGCGCTTGTCTCTCAGCTATTCTGTGCAAGGGGAAGCAAAGCTTCCTAAACAGGATCAATAGATCAAGAAACAAAGGAACAGGCAGTATGTTTTCTTCAATGAGTGCAGCCACAGACTTGTCCAATTTTTCACAAAGCCTTTCTCCAGGTTTTCCATGTATTTTGACAATCAGTGCCACAATACTTATATATGTTTCCCAATGATCACCGATGTCGTGTAAGGTACGCATAAAGATATCCAAGAAACGAGACTCTCTCTCTCTCTCGACATATATATATATAGTATATAGTATAGAGAGAGAGAGAGAGAGAGTCCACATAATTAATTTGTGGAGCTTCCACTAGATTTGTGTCGTCTTTTGGGAATGGGAATGTGATGATATTTGTGGAATGCAGTAAACCGTGTGCTTCCTATTTACCCTCAAAACTACTCCTTAAACGCCTGTCACTAGGCATGAACGTTGGGGGAAGAAAATAAAATATTTAATGGATTGACCACCCTCGTTTTATGATCTTAATGATGCGCCGTCCCTAATGTTTATGATAATTATCATTGTTTTTATTTTAGGAAAAAAATAGCATTCTAGACCTGCAGTCTGATGAAAATATCTGGCGGTGTTTTGGGAAGGGGGGAAAAGCGCCCAATTTCAGGTCGATCCAGTTAATTTCAGGCTGGAAATTGACACACTAATTAAACAGCACTAGAGCACTCAAAGGCAGATTATTGCCCTTATCAGATCTACTATGTTTTCCCAATTAAAATCCTAAGACATTTCACTACCCTATGGATGGAAAATAGGGGGCTTTACATCGCATTTTTACATCAGATTCATTGTGATGTATTAGATGCAATAAATTACCCGATGTAACAAAACATTGCGAGTTGAAAGGCTGATTATCTGCAGCGCTGAGATAAGGCTGCATTATTCGAAATCATTATGAATCCGACGTTGGCCCTGAGTTCTTTCTTAATCAGGCCCTTCTTATCCTGGCTCCGTGAGCAGCACAGATAAGGAGCAAGTCATTTATAATTCGCCACCTTCACTAATATTTAAAAAGTCAAAACCAAGAACGCCATAAAATAAAACTAACGCAGCCCGGATGAAAAATTGTCGGCATTAACACAATTTAATTAAATTTTTTCAGCCTCCGCAACACGGGCAGGGGGGGAAAAAATTAAAATTGACATTTTTTTGTGTGTGTGTGTGTGTGACTGTTATCATTTTAGTTGTGACTCGGTGCTGCTCGGAGGGACATTCAGATGATATTAAGATCTCATTTCATCAATCAGATGCCCACGGTTGATTATATCATTTGCCCACAGATGACCACGGTGTTAGATCAAGATAAAATATCAGGAGGGTTGGATTATTCGCGGAGTAATATCATTATTCGTACTTTATCTTTCCAATTCTCCTCGCGCCCCTTCAAATTATTCCTTTTGTTTACAAAATTCAGTGGGTTTGAGGGTGGACTATTTAAATGAAATTATAATCGTGTTTTTTTTTCCACGTTCATGGGATGGTTATAAGTGGTCTTCAATCATAAATTCGTTATATCAAAAAGTTTCCAATTATTGCTAAAAGCCCCCGCTTGGTCGTGTTGCTATCGCTTAACTGTGTTTCATCGATTTAATAATAACATTACTAATGCTAATTAGCTCATATAGACAACCTTACTCCTACTTCTGCGAAGGAAGTAGCACTGATATCATGCTCCGACATGCAGAGTCATCTATTCTAGAGATGAATAGGGAACGATTCTCATACAGTTTTTTAAAAATTAAAGTAGAATTCATGTTGAAGTAAATCTCATATGTAGTTGCAGGTTGTAAGTATATAATCTTAATCCATCCTTATCCACGAATATTACATGAGGACATTCAATCGTTTCGTTATTGTATACCTTTACAATATTAATCTGTTTCAAACTCTTTCACTGTACGGTAGAGGTGAAAGTGTGTTTCAGATTCCACTTTTTCTCTCGTGTGTCATGTAATGTCCATTGGAAACACCCAAAATGTTTTTTCTCTCAAAAAGCAGATAAAAAGCAAACAAGGCTGACGGATTAGTGGGCGGTTGTCACAACACAAAGGAGCAGCCTAGTGTATTGGATACACTGTGACAAAAATCTTACCCATATTAATTTAATGTATGTCAACTACTATCAGTCAGGTCACCCAAATTGGCTGTTTTTTTTAAAAAACCATATTGCATTGACAAAGTAAAACCCTTCACTGCCTCTGGTCCCATTTGTACCGTGAAACCTTTTGCAGTTTTTCTCTCACTAGCCCTGAACTGTATTCGTATTCCGTCTCCAATGGTTTCCATAACCCGATCAATTCAAAAAAAATGCGACTACAGTGAACAGGAAACGCATCAAACTTATGTCAATCACCTTCTGGCTCAGAGAAAGAAAATCATTTATGAAAAGTGTTGCACACAATTAATACTTATTAAAAACACGGCATGTTTTTTTTAAAAAAAAAATCTAAATTGTTCCGTTTTCATGACCTAGTGTGTAACTCGTCGTTTTGTGACATCAATCCTAAAAAAGACAAAGTCGATATATGATAATAAATAATTGTTGTAGCGGCAAACAATAGAATCCGGAGAATGCGCTCATCTAACGGAATCCGCCACTCGGTGCGTCACCTACAATTGTTCTTTATACTGAAGAACATGGAGGGGGAGAAAAGATGCTTTCTTCATGTTAACATGTCCTGCAATAAACCTGAAGTCGGGTTTCTCCATGTCGGCTCGTGACTTTCTCTGATTCCGCCCCCCCCAACCCCACCACCATTTTGAGGGGAAAATCTGCAATTCTCTTCATTTGTATGTAACTTAATTATCTTTTAATCTAATAGTTTGACTGAATTCGCTCAGCGAAGATAGAAATTGCAGCGGTCTGTTCACGTTTAACATACAAGTAGATACAATGAGCGATATTAACCTTCCTTTCATCAGTCCAAGGGGAGGGGGGTTTAATCAGATTCCGCGCGATTTTTTACTCCCAGTTATAAAGCAGCAAATATATGAAACATAGGCTGAGCAAAATGGGCTAACATTTGTCGTTGGGGGACGAAAGCTGGTGTGAAAGGGGCTGGATATCATCAGTACTTGAACCAATATGACATTTATCATTATTCTGATCACACAAAAGGGAAGGTGGGGGAAAAAAAAAACACCTTTTATTGCTCAAATTCAGCTTTAATTTAGTGTGAAGAAAATTCTACTGTCAGTGTAACAAAATCTTCACGTTTTGCAAAGATACCATCAGTCAGCAACACTTCTGAAAGATTATCTTTTCATTAAAGACATCGATCCAAGCGCTGTACATTAGGAGTATTCCCCTGTCCTGTCTGAAGGATACCTCCTAGTGACCGTTGGCGAGACTGAATGTTGAAGCCTTATGGCGACTGTGATAAGCTTAATAAGAAAGTTGGCGCGTGAATATTCAGGTAAAATTGATCAAACAAAAACGGAATCGACCCGTTTGATCCATTCATTCGTCCTGTGCATCTAGTTTAAGGTAGAGCGAGAGATCTCTAAAGAGCGGCAGCGAGAGATTGAGAGATTATATTGAAGCAATCATATTAGATTTGGTGAAATAATCTATTTCGTTAATAGAACCGGTGAGAACATTCGTTTCTGGACATTGAAACATTTGTTTTAATGTTTTGAAAATTGTACTGCAGGAAATAAACAGCATGAAATAATTGGTATCAATCAGGCAGATATTAGTCCTTCCTTTGCATTACAGCCCCACTTATATAAAAGGCTTGATTCCACCCCCCCCAACACCCCCCTTTCACCTCGAAAACCACTTCAGCTGCAAAGTAATTGATTGACCACCGAGCCCGATGGCCAGTCCTCCCTTTGACCGGAGCTACCTTAACAACCCGGAAGAGAACTCGAGACGCTGCCTTTACGTGAGCAGACACGGCTGAATGCAGAGTTATCCCTGGTTGAAATAGCGAGCCGGGCTTTAATTGCACATTGCCCGTCTGTCTGTCACTCTGCGATAAGTTTTGGGAGAGAGATCAGAAAAAAAAAACACACACACACACACAACCCACAGCGAGCTGCCAGCGCCAGACTCCACACAAGAGCTCAAGAGGTCAGTAAATATTTATATTTTCTCAACATCTCCTCCACGTGGAGTGGGGTCAGCCCCGAAGGCACTCAAACGGGGGGCTGGGGGCTGGGGGCTGGGAGGGCGGGGGTGGTGGGGTGCTGGTGGTGGTGGTGACATTAATAACAGTTCGCTCCTTACGTTAGATAAAGAATAATATAGGATTAGGAAACGTCTCCGCTTTGACAGCCGCTGGGGTCGTGTGTCTGGGGGCTGCGTTCTCTTTTCCTCATGTCAACCCGAATTTTGTAATGAAGTTATTCTGTCAATGCGCTGTCAATCAAATGTCGATTTAACAGTTTGATCGGGAATGCCTGGATTATCAACCGTTTTGCAATTCCACTAAATGATTGGGTGGGTTGGGGGGTAGGGGGAGTAGAGGGGGGTTTGACGTATTCCGGTTCGATTGGAATTAAAACACGATCTTCAGACATAATGGAAGGAGGAATTTCAAAATGCAAGTTCATCTGGGAGAACATAGCAACCGGGTCTTGGTATCATTTAAAAAAAAAACACACATGAAGGGCTGTTTGAGTAAATGTGCGTGATGTGAAACTGATCGGGGTGAATAGTGGTTCTGACCTTTGAATTAAATCTCGTCAGAACTCAATTTCGGTCGGAATTTGAAGACCCTCCCTGAAATGCAACTGATCTCATCAATATCCATTGTACAAAGTGGGGTGGGGGCTGGGGGTGGGGTGTTACATTACGGTGTATGAAACTAATCAAAATTAATTCGTATCTACAGGTAACCATTAGAACTGGAGGAGTTGCTTGGGAATGGGGCAGTCTGGTCGTCTATATATATGCATATAGAATTGTCCGATTTCAAATAAACTAGAAACGTTATATGGTGCTGAGGCCAATCAGAAAATGATCATAACTGGGGTGAAGTGGGGTAGGGGGGTGCGCTTTCTACTGTGCTGAATGGAACACAATTAATGGATATCGACGGGCGACATAGAGAGCTACAGATGCAGAACGAACTGTTATAACAGCATAGAAGATGAAATTGGGCTTCATTAAACCCGCTTCGAATTTAAAAGGTGCAAAAAAACGATATGAAAGCGACCAAAATCGAGGCGCGTCTGTTATTTGTTAAACTAGATATTAATTTAACGGCAACTTCCAATACAGGTAAACATGCTCAGGCTCGCTATAGCCTAAGTAACGGCAAGTTCTGTTTTTGTGGACGGGTTTGTTAGAATCTTTCACTGATCAATCGATGTGGTGTTTCACAGTGGAATTTATTAACTGAGTGTGATCTGTTTTATTTGGCGGGGGAAGGGGGGAGAGAGAGAGAGAGAGAGGATTGGGCAGGTAAATTGCAAAGTAGCTGATAATCCAGGCATCGCTGACGGCAGTGGTAAAACGCGCTACTGTTTTGTTCGGGAGCCCTCTTTGAAACATCCGTGCGGGAGAAAAAAAAGTTCTTGGTGGCGATGAATGATATACGTTATTTCTGATCGGGTCGGCGTTGTGGGTAACTCTGTGGAACGCTGGTGGAGTAGAGGCAGCCGGGTGAGGAGGAGTGTCACTCCGCAAGGTCCTGATTTAACGGCCGCAATGCTTCTTTTCCCCACTGAAATAATACCTGATCAATTTCATGTCAATTCCACTTTTTCAGAAAGACGCTCCCTAACTTCTCTGGGCTGATTCATCAACGAGATCATCTGTAAGTGAAATGCACATATGCTTACCTATGTAGTTGTGTATGATACGCGTTTTTTTTCATGTATATGCGTATGTGGATGGGTGTTTGTCCACCTGTCTGTATATATATATATGTACATATATATATACATATATATATATATGTACACAATAAGTACGTAGACCAATATATGTGGAAATGCATTTGTGGAGCTTTAAACATATTACTCCTAAGGGTAAAAAATGTGAAGTGATTTTTTTTTAAGAGGCGATGGCCCTTTGCATTTTGGGGAGATTTGAATCTCTCACTATTTAGGACAATAATGGCTTATCAGTTTGAACATAACGTTGCTCATCTATCAGGTTACTTTAGAGGATAAAATTTATGACCCGTCTTCAGCGTAGTATCGAAAGGCCGTTCATCACCTTCTCCCCTGGCGCCCGGTTCCCTAACCACGGTCTCAGACGAATCTCATCGCCTTCAGTTTACTCTTACTTTTGTGTCATCCTCTTTCTCTCTCTCTCTCTATTTTGAGTCGCCCGCAATATGAACCACCCTTGTGACATTACAAAAAGAGACACAGCTTTTTTTTTGTGATGCTATTTGTGGCACTGCAAACTGACTGCGGCGTGAAGATCAAAATGGGAGGGAAATGAATTAACACAAATGCATTCGCGGGTGCTTCCTTTGAAATCAAATCTTAGCACAGATAACGATCAGTTCGCCGTGTGCGCTGCGTCCCAGGTTTTTAGCTGACTATTAAAACGCTTTTCGTTGAAAATGTTGAAGTATTTCTTGCTGGATCTGAATTTGGACTCAGCTGCCATGTTAAAACTATACGCGTGCCTTAGGGAGCGTTCAGGGCCGGAGTGGAGGGGGTTCCGGGGTCCCGGTGCACTTGTGAGATTTGACAGAGAGGACAGAGCGATAAAGTACTGTCTATTTAACCAGCTAAACTTTTGCGATGAAACATGAGATGCCTCCTGGACAATGTGGCCGTTATTTTTCCTTCACCGCCCCGTGGAGTTTCTGCTGTTAAGGAAGAGAAAGGTACAGCGCTTCGCAGAGAGGGGGGAAGTTCTGATGATGAGTGTCGGCGCTTTTATTCACACACTCCTGCATCAAACATACACAGCGTCACCTGTGAGAGGCGATAGGTCCTTCCTGATACTCAAGGGGAAAACACTTGAGTTCAGAATCGACTGTTTCAGTTATCTCCCGCACAGTCATTGACCACTATCTCAGTGTGTACCAGGTCGAGTGTTCTACCTGACAAAGCCAGAGATATGTCAATAGCTCAGACCAGCGCTCCATCCCTCATTCTGTCAAACGTCAACAGAATGGTTCCCTACCCCATGTCGGTAAACCGGACGACCGTTAAAAGATATATCAAGCCTTCAAACGGGGGCCGAGACACAGTGCTGAGGGACGATATTAACGTCTTAGGATGTAACTTACTAGACAGCGTTTAGTTTTCCAATGAGTTCCCACTTTTCATCAAAGGCAGGGAGTAGTTCTGGCTGCAATGAACGCTGGTCACATATAGCGACCAGAACCAGAATCTACCCCCGTAAGATTATATCAGGAAGGGAGTTGGGGTAACACATTCTCGCTCCAATGTGATCTTATTCTTAGTTTAAGGCACCCGCCATTGGGCGAGGATTAATATTTAATGCAATTGTGAAAAATTCCCTCCAACAACATTCGAGTCAGTTTCACGCTTTTCCCTGCTCGGCCTGAGGTTTTTTTTTAATAGCTAATCCAACGTCGTGTGTGGATTCCTTAAGCTTCTAGTAGAATTTATATTACGTGTCTTGTACAGAGTTAGTTAGTCCTGTCCCATCAAACTTTGAGAACAGAATGCGACTGACCGGCACAGTGAATATGGTCACAATTGCAGCTTTATACTACCGACTTTAGTCCAGAGAACCCCTGACAAGTTTTCTCCTTACTAACCACACGTTGCTCAACCCAAAATGGAACTGACCTCTAAACTCCCCTCACTTGTTTGTTAAGATTACTTTGGACAACTGAAGCTTAATTTAACTTCGTGTAATAAAAAAAAACACACTCGGGGTTTTGTTGGAACAAAGCGAGGGGAGTGACGCTTTAAAGGCATATTGCTCGTATTCGGAATCAGCAGTAAATGAACGGAAAAAAAAAACCAACCCAGCTTAAATCTGCAGTAAAAGGACGCTAGCTGTTTTAGAATCCAGCCTGGGTTAGTTAAAGAGTGGAACTCACCGGAACTTACCAGCTTGAGATCTGAAATTGACATGTCATTGCCCAGCATGTCCACACACGCGCGAGGAAGGGGCTTAGAGTCCCACCAGACACTCACCCTGCACTCAGACCCCAGCACATCAGTGTCGCCACACTTTCAGAACATCTTGAACATTTTTTTTCTCTCTCTTTGCTTAAGTCTTGTACAATCACCGATTACTCATTTTGCACTGTGCAGTTTTTTTTTTAATATTTCGCCTGAACATCGGATTGATCAATTTTCTGATGAAAACGCATTTCCCCTCCACGTGTCACCCCCTAACTATAAATATATCAGATAAAAACAAAAAGCTAAAAGCTACTGCGGATGCTGGAAATCCAAAACAAATAAATATATCAGCACGGTAACACCTTTACTCTTTCTGTAAGTGATAAATCTGATAAGAATCGAATTAGCACTTAAATAAGAATGTTCTGGGGAAGTGAGGAGAACGATAAATAATCAGCTTGTTGGTTGTGCCTACAGATGTCTGGTTTCCTTTATCCAAACCAATGAGAACAGTTCCATAAATCTAGAAAACTCCGCGTTTATATCACAGTCGATTTAGAAAGTGATCTGTCAGTGGACAGGTTACCAAGAATACGTTGTAATTAAGATTTGAAATAAAATATATGGCGCTCAGATAAAGACTAACGGATTCCATTATCTTATTTTTTGTCTTAAAAGCTTTATAAAAAGGCTTTTAAAGCGAAAGAAACTGATTATAATCCATTCGCATCGTTCAGTATCTAGGTTCAGGGTATTTCCTAGTGTTGGTTCATTACGGACCACTCACATCCACACGCACATTTACTGGTTTGAATCGACCTCCATTATTAATACGAGTTAGTCTGTATATTTTAAGTTTTTTTTCTTTCACGAGCGAACATTTTCCTCTAATCATATGAGCTGTCCGCCTTCAGGCTGCGTGTCCTCAGTATAACCCTGTGCCTTAGCCAGAGGGGTTATTTATACAACTTTACCTGCAGAGGGGAGCGGTGATTAAACCAAACATATATATATATAGAGAGAGAGAGAGAGAGACAGACAGAAGATCAAACCCGACCACAAGCAACACAGTGCAACTGTTAGCCGCTTAATTAAACAGTAATTTCTGGCTAGTCAGGATCTGCCCGGTTACACGTGGTCTGTCTCCGATGCGGTGCGTGATCACAGTACAACAGCCAACATGTTCTAGGAGGAGATCGATGTGAATCGACGGATACTGTAATGTTCCCCAGGCAGTTTCTCTCTCTCTCTCTCCCTCTCTTTCGCTGCTGTTTTTGTCTTTCTCTTTCTTTGGAGTGAGATACAATCCGCTTCACTCGCGGTAGCGCGCCTTTTAAAATCCAAATCAAATGAAACGCTATTTCACCCCCCACCTCTCCCCGCAATTGTTCCTTTTTGCGCTAATTGTGGAAACAATGGCGCCCATTAGCCCGGCTTCTGTCAATCAGCACACACTGTGTAACGGGGCGGGTTTACCAGTGACAGCTAGAGCATAATAACCAACAACAACAACAACAACAAAAAAGGTCTTCTTCTGAGACTCCACATTTGTTAAAGTTACAGTTGCGGTGTAATTAAAATATTCAACGGTGATATTTAATCAGTTTTCACGCGTCTCAATTGGCTGAACCCGTTATTTTACCATAATAATTTCCCCCGAACCGCGTTTGTGTGTGTGTGTGTGTGTGTGTTGGGGGAGGGTGGGGAGGAGGTCGCCCTCAATAAATTATGGTCCATAAATTGTAATTATAGTACCAGCTATTCCTGTGTCTTTACTCACCCACAAGCGTCCCTTTGGTCAACTACTTGGACTTGTTAAGCTTTGCTAAGATCCCACCTGAAGTGTTGGGATGGGGTGGGTCAGTTAAACCTCAAGATGGTTTGATCTGTTATGAAGCTGTGCATTTTGCGAACGGGGGACTCTATTGGTCCATCTTTAATATTGAACCTGGCCCAGACCCGGTTCCAGTGGTGTCAGTAAAAGGCGCTCTGTGCATGACACCGTCTTCGATGTGAACAAACATTTCACTTCATGCATTTGCAAGCTCGGTTTGGCCTAGCCAAGTGCTCGCTGAGACTTGTAGTTTCGTTAAGAAACAAAACAAGGGAAGGAAGGTGTGCAAGTTAGTCGGGGGAGAGGGATGGGAGCGGGGAGGGGGGGGGGGGGGGAGGTGCAAAAACAAACATTATAATGGACAAGCACAAGAGAAGAAAGTATTCGGTTCCTCTTAAAGGGAAGGCGTCCATTTTATTGTTCAAATAGACCGAGCTTTGAAAGCACGAACATTAAATATGACATCCAAGCATGGATGTGCCCTGATTATCATTGTTTTCGGTGAATTAACAAGCAAAGGAGTTAACCGCAAACTTGTGATGCAGAAATCGATCGTGATATTAATCACCTCCTACACGGAACATTCAAATTCATGAAAAAAAGGTGAGAGGTAGAAGAGGGGAGAGGTAGAAGAGGATATATTGAAAAGCATGTGGTGCAGGGTTTTGCCTGATCGTTAAACTTAAGTTCCTGACAAACCTTGTCATGCTTTATAAACAGGAGCTCCACGTTTAGGGCTAGCGATACAGTGATTTGAGATCAAAAGGACTCGCGACCTTATTTGGAATACGGTTGGATTGCAATTTAGTGGAGACATTCAGGGAGCCTGATGATGAAAAGCACAAATGCATTTTCGGCTTCAATTGTTTCTGTCAGTTCGCATTGGGTGAATTGTAAACTTCAGCAAATGATGTAGATGGTAACTAACAATGCATGTAAGCCTGTAACCTTAGATTGTCACCCAGAATCGCCAGATATTAATGCTTCAGCGAGGTCGTGACTGCAAATAAATTTTTTTTTAGGAAAGTGATCATGTTCAGGGCTTTCGCTCCAACTTTTTATTTAAATCGCCCCCTTCCCCACCAACTCCACCGCACCCCCCCACCGCCCCCTCC
Source organism: Cetorhinus maximus (assembly GCF_964194155.1). Lineage (NCBI taxonomy): Eukaryota > Metazoa > Chordata > Chondrichthyes > Lamniformes > Cetorhinidae > Cetorhinus > Cetorhinus maximus. The sequence goes on from NC_135890.1 coordinate 8,941,964, forward strand.
AAAAAAAAAGGCTCAGAATGAACAATTTTCACTCTCTGACCTATGTTATGTATTTTGTTTCGGTTGCATGTCGCTTCCGCCGGCATGTTCTAGCCTTTTAAATGTGAAATTCCCTGTCCGCCCCCTCATTGTACCCAGATCATTTCCTGACTATTTATTCAACTAATGACGTCACGTCAAGTGGCGTCGGCGTGGCTGGCCATCTCAGTAAAATGCATAGCATCAAAAGAGCAACCTCCCATTTCCCAATTACATACTGTCAATCTGTGAGGCAGAACCAGCCGAACTGGGAATTACACACTAAATACCAGCCCGCGGCCCTCCTATTCCGATGCAATAAAGTGGAATGACTCCCAAAGGCGAGGCAACTGTGCCTACCTGACGCGACCTATCCAGAGAGGGGGGGGGAAGGCGGGAGCAGATCACCTGTTGCCACCCTTCCCTACACACGAAATATAGAGAAGCACTCTCCAATTTTGATTTCGCCCCTCCGATCCCCTCGATTTTAACCGGACCTGCTTTTGGGGTCCACCACGTCCCTTCCCTCCATCTCCACCCCCCCACCACCCCCTCTCTTTCCTTCTTTAAGACTCTCATTAAAATATACCTCTTTAGACCTTTGCTGTTGACCTGCCCCCTCACATCGGCTCCATGTCGAATTTTGCTTTCCTGGCCAAGCGTCTTGGAGGACGTTTTAACTTAAAGGGCGCTAATATAACGAAAGTTGTTGCTTGCTTAAGAGCTGACTTGATGATCTGGCATGCCTCACTCCCGAATCTGGTCTTCATTTGCTAATTGCTTACCCGCCGTTTATAATATGCTGTTCAAATGTTCATGTGTATTTCATAATTGTTCACCCTTTCGCGTGAACGGGAATCTCTGTTTCTCAATTCCTGCACCTCTCTCTCGTTACATTTTTACTGCAATGCTGCTCGCATATAACTGAACAGTTTTAAAATGAGCACATTGATACGTTTTCTCGTAATATGCACGCAAAGTGTATGTTCGATGAGTTTTGACAAAAAAAAATCACCTTATTTTTAAATATATTTGACATTTTATGAAAAATGCGCCTTTTTATTGACTTTTTTTTGGAAAAGTTGGGACGAACTTAAATTGCGGAAGCGAAATGATTGGCATTTCTACTCAACCAATAGACTCTGACTTCTCCAACCCCCCCCCCCCCCCCCAAAACCCTTCCCACTAATCAGCCAGGACCGTGTGGGCGGGGACTTCCTCTGATTGTTAAAAAAAAACACCGTTGGCTCCTCCTCATTCGAACCCTGTGACAATAGTGCCCAAGGATCAGCCAATGGGGTGGTGCTAGGGGGCGGCTGTGGGGCGGGGCCTAGGGCGCATCTAGTCCACCAATGGGCAGCAGAGCGGGGGCAGAAGGCTGAGGGCGGTCTGACCAATCAGGTGGGGGGGGGGGTTAGGGGCGGAGCGTGGAGCGTCTGGGAGAAGAGGAGAGGAGGTCTCTGATTGGCCGCGAGGGGGTGGGTTGTTTTTAAGTTCCGACGCGCCGTGCACTGAGCCGACTGGCGCCATCCGCCAGTTCAGAGAGAATGCCTCCACTGTAAAAAAAAACTGGGACATAAACACAATCTGATCAGTCAGCTCTCCAGCCACAGCCAATGTGCGCGACTGACAAAACTCTCTCAAGCCAGCAAAGAGAAAAAGGTTTGCCCTGCATTCTGTTCTTTTTTTAAATTATTATTTTTTTTAAAACGAAGCAACAATCCATTCATGTCACCCCCTCCCAAATCTTTTTAAAGGGCGGATGCGTTGCAAAATGTGAAAATGTCAAATGTTGCAGAGCCGCAGTACAAAAGATGCTTTTACGGTAGAACTGTTAATATTTGTAATTCAGTAGCGAGCCGCGTTAAAGTTCATGTCGAGATGACAATTATTGATCAGGTACCTACATGGTTAAAGTCGCGGTTTAACTGAAGTTTCTCTGGAGGGTTGGGAGTATCGTGCATTCGATACCAAGTGGATTCAGGAGATAGGACTAATGGCTTTTATTTTTTTTTAAAAAATGTTCCTTGTTAAGTTAATAACTTTATTCTCATTCAGCGACGCGGGGCATTCGGCAGTGTACGTCTTTTTAAATTAGTTTCGATTTTAGTCTTATTTGCTTTTTATTCCCACCTCTCTTGCTTTATATAGGGGTCAGGTGTCAGTTTCGACTAAAGTAATCTTCGCTTTCTTTTCCTCTCCCCTGCCGCACAGGTGGATGAGATAGCAGCCGCGAAGGATCACTTTGTGGATTCTGTAATTTAGAGAGAACAACTCTCGGACTTTAATATATATATATATAGATAGATACGTTGTAATACAAGTTCGTTCGAAGTCTGATCGCGATGGAAGTTGACCAGCCTCGCTGGATGACACACCATCACCCCGCCGTGTTAAATGGGCAACATCCTGACTCTCACCATCCCGGCCTTGGTCATGGGTACGTGGACTCGGCGCCTTACCTCCCGTCCGAAGAAGTGGATGTACTTTTCAACATTGATGGCCAAGCCAACCACGTTGCATCCTACTATGGGAACTCGGTGAGGGCAACCGTGCAGAGATACCCACCTCCCCACCACGGTAAGGCTTCACTATTCGTCTGAACTCTCGGGGTGCGCTCTCAGTTCCAAACATTAACCACCCAGCCCCGCACACATGTCTCAGAAAACTGCGCATCGCGAAATGAAATAAGGACACACACATCAGTTGCTTTTCCAGTGAGATTTATTTATTTTTTTTCCTTTTTTAAACTTACATTAACAACTTCCATGGGGAGGGCGCAACAGTGCAAAGCTGACTTATGCTGAACTGTTTTGCGATAAGGCGAGGTTTTGTTACTAAATCAGGCCTCAAACTCCAGGGATAGAAAAAAAAGCTTCGTGCTGCATTATTTGATCTGAAGTGGACATATTGTTCGAGATCAGAAAGAGGGGCCATTTGGGCCATTTAGTGCGAGTACTTCCCGGATGTAATAGGTGCTGTTTTACGTGTCTCGAAACTATTAGTTTTTTTTTATATTTAAAAAAAAGCACATTCAAGATATGATGCCAATTGAAACCAAGTTTTCTAATCCGTTGGGGATTGTCACATTTATTGTTGCTTATCGTTAAATTTGACATTTCAGAGCATGACTGGACACTGGGCAACATAATGTTTTTTTTTGTGACCATTAGCAGCGTGGGCGTTCATTTTGCGACTTGTTGAACAGCTTTAGAGGCTGTCACTTGCGGTGTTTGTTCGTGACAGGTTTAGTAGCTGGCGGAGAAAGCTATATACATTGTAAACTGAAAGCACCTTTGAGGATTTTTATTTTTCCTGCCACTTAGCGTTTTTGTGGCGCACACGTCATTAAAAACAATTCTTACTTTTTATACAGAAAATACATGAAAATTTGTATCTAAAAGCATGTCTCTGGATTTCCCTCTCAGATTCCACTCTGCACACTCCTTCCAATTAGACTAATACACTATATCCACTGCAGTACACAGTTTACATAAAGAATGGCTATGCTGAGGAAATTTAATGCTTTCACACCAAGCGCTTGATATGGTCTATAAAGAAGAAAAATGCTTCTTAGCTTCAGCTCATTATCCTTGGTCAATAGTTGGGAATCCAGGTAGGGATGAGCGTGGACAATTAGAACAAATGGGGTCACTACCAAAGTGGGTTTGTTTTAAGATAAATTGTGGCATCTCTGATAAGTAATTCTAAAAAAAAAATCAGTAGGGATTCTGAAGTGTTATGTTGTATACTGATCCACACTTTTATTTTGTCATTTTAGGGAGCCAGGTTTGCCGCCCACCTCTGCTTCATGGCTCTCTGTCCTGGCTAGATGGAGGAAAAGCCCTTGCCTCTCATCATAATGCTTCTCCTTGGAATCTGAGTGCATTCAGCAAGGCTCCACTCCACCACAGCTCCCCGGGAGCTCTTTCTGTCTACCCTCCTTCCTCATCAGCATCCCTCTCAGCAGGACACTCCAGCCCTCACCTCTTCACCTTTCCCCCTACCCCTCCCAAGGATGTCTCCCCAGACCCTACCATCTCCACCCCTGGATCCACCAGCTCCAGCCGCCAGGAGGACAAGGAGTGCATCAAGTACCAGGTGTCCCTGGCTGAGGGCATGAAGTTGGAGACAGGATCCTCTCACCCCAGAAGCAGCATGGCATTAGGAGGGTGCTCGTCCTCAGCCCATCACCCTCTGGCCTCTTACCCACCTTACGTCCCTGAATACAGCTCTAGCCTCTTCCCATCTGGCAGCCTGCTTGGAGGATCTCCCCCGGGCTTCCCTTCCAAAGCAAGACCAAAAGCACGTTCCAGCACAGGTAAGTGTCACTCCATTCCTTACTGAACAAGACATCCAGTACTCACCCTGGTGTTGCTCGCTGAAACACTTGGAGGCAGTGTGAAATTGGGGTTACTGTATCAAATTGATAATCTTTCCCTCATGTTTATCATCTAGATATTAATTGCATTTAGTTAGATAGTTATTAGTTAGATATGACTTAATCAGAATTATTTAAGATAATGTGACCTCATGATTGGAAAAACAAGTGCTTTACCATTGCACAAGGAAACACAAACAATACCTTAGAAAGCTTTACATTAAATAATTAATGAAGGCATTGTAGCCTGTATCCAGTAGGTACATGCAGCACATACAAAATATGCCACTTTGAGAACCTATGGGTTCCAATCTAACTTACATTTGAATTAAACTGATTTTTTTTTTAACCCAATGAGAATTATTTATGAATTCCAATTTGTAATAAGTAAAACACATGTACTCACCAATAGGGGTTAGTGTTAGCTTATAAGTAGAACAAAAGAGCTGGGGCACATTTGCAGCAAAACCTGCAATCCTGTGATTATATCACTACTAGTAATAAAACCTAGAAAGGAACATTCATGTTCTGAATTTGGCTAGAAGTCGATTCCTAAAACTCCTTCAAAACACACACACACACACTGAGCCTGGTGCATGGAAAAAATACTACACTGGTGCCCGTAAAAATAGCAAACTAAGCCATTTTACAAAGGAGTACTGAAATAGGATATCACTGCAACATTATTATCGTATACTGACACAGATTTCAAGCTAAACACTGGAAATAACCTATCTGTATTAATATCAAGTCACACCTCCCATTTCCTTATTGAGCAGCGCAGGTACAGTAGTTCACAGGTTGGTTATCAACTGTGATGGGAGCTTAGATGTCAGTTTGTTACTGTAGCAATCTGATGAATTTTAAACAGAAGGGATCAGCAGCACCTTTCCCATTCGACGTTGCACTTTGCAATACAAAAGCATACCCGGTGATTTTTGCAATCCCTTTCTATTATGTACCTTTTATTGCTGAGTGTGAACTCAATTTAATCTAGTGCTGCTTCCCTGGGAGGGATCTGGTGAATCCAGCGATCTGGTGAATCTGATCAGGTTTCTGGAGCTGTATCGGCGGAGCCCTGACTGCGACTGGGACAAGCAGACTGGCACTTTTCGCATTTCGATGTTTTAGTTAATCCAATTATTTTCAGACTGATGCACTCGACGGTTACATTGTTTGTTCAGCGCCGTGAACTTTAATAGATTCCGGATGCGGCAAGACACAGGCCAAACTGCAGAGCAGTCGAGAGAGAGAGAGAGAGAGAGTTGGGGTGGGGTTGGGGGGTGGGTGGTTGCGTGTTGGGTGGTGGGCATAGGCTTCTACAAATGAAGCCTATAGCCTAACGCTATACTGTCGGTGATTGAATAACCCACACTTGGCAACATTGATCTAATTAATGCAAGAATCAGACATTGACAGCACAAGAGCAAATACAGAAGTGTACATTAATGAGCAAATTGAACGCAATCAATAAACACTGTCTTCATCAAGACCTCAGTTTTATTTATTAAGTAATTTATTAAGTAATAACAACTTGGGCAATGGGTAAAGAAACCACAGCAGGTCCCACAAAAGAACATAGAAGTGGTTTCTCTGTTCAGCATTTTTGACATTGTTATTCCTTTAATAATATGCATGTTTATGAAAACGTTATGAAGGGCGCTTCTAAGCGTTGCCTGGATGCTGTTTCCAAAATACCCTTCCACAATTATATTATGTATGTTGGTGGGATTACTGTGAGATTAATAACTATTTGTACAGCAGATCAGGCCCTAGCACTAATTTATTGAAAATGACTTGCATCAGCTAGATTTCTACAAAGCGGTTCTTGTAGTGTTGTATGTGGCAGCAGACTAGGTGTAAGTTGATACGCACTAGGTGAAAAAAAAACTGTTTAAAAATAGGTCACTTTTGTCGCTCAGCCTGATGTATTTTTTCACAGTATTTATGGGAGACTTTTTAAAATGCATTAGGCCAGGTATTTGCGGTTTGGAAAAGTCACGCCGAGAGAAGATTTTACGCAACATAATCCTCTCTTCCCTTTATAATTTTTTTTAAAAAAACGAAATGGATGCGAATACTTGGAGGTAAAGGAGTGGGAACGTTGTTTTGGTTCAAAGTACGAGTGCCTTGCCCTAGACTGCGTTCTTTTCTGTAAAGAGTATGTCAAGCTGCAACTTTTGGAAAAACGGTTAGAGTTTGTGGTTAGGGTGCGGATGCCTCTTGTAAACGTACTCATTCAATACTCTGCATGCTCTTTAAAGATTCACTGTAACGCTGAAGAGCGAGGAGGCTAGAGAAGAAACGTGTAGGGGGAGAAAGTTGAGAGGAGAAAAAAAAAGTAATAGTGACTTAGAAGTTAGTGCAGAAAAATTAAAGGACGATAAGATTAGTAGTTGTGATGTTACCAGTTAACTTTTAACTCTTGCGGTTATCACCGCGTACACGCGCCTAGCTGAATGTACAAGCGTTGCTGCTGAAACAACGGGACGTTAGTTTCCTCCCCCACTGTACACCACCCCCTTCAAAAAAATACACATCTTCACTCTTGTCTCTTAAAGCTGCAGTACCCCCTTTGCAAGCTCACTTTATTTTCAGTTTGACAGTTTTTATGATGATCCCCAGCTCCCCAAACCAGAGATTTATTGACCTGCTCCTTTAACTTTTAGCTCAGCTCCAAGTAGATCTCAGTTGGCGGCGAAATTTGGGCTTGTGAAACTGATAATGTTTTGAATTTGAAGACACCTCAGGCTCAGTCAGGATTGATCACAATATTCCTGCCCCCCCCTTTTTTTTGAATGTTTATTAAAAAATCTAATGCACAAAAGTCCCTTTTAATGTGTCTGAGTCCATTCTTCAGACTGGCATAAAGAATAAATAAGCAATGCATTGACCGTTCCCCTTCTGTTTTTTCAGGGGATCGCGAAAAAATACTTCGTGACTGTAAATTGCACCATTTGGAAGTTGACCGATCAAGCTGTAGTGAACTGGGGATATGTGCATTCGACATTTTAATAGGTGTGCGACTTTATGTAGGTCAGGACATTGTCCAGTGAACGGCATATGATTGTCAAAAAGATGTCAACTGTCAACAGCTAGGAGTGCTCACATAGTCGTCACCAATAGTTGATGTGCATTTTTTTGCTATACTGATGGAGACAGCCAGCGTTAGCACAGTTGACACTTTTGTATCTAGAAATTAAGATTTTTTTTTGCAGTATCCATGGCATTTTGTTGTCATGCAATTTATTGAAAACTGTGAAATGTGCAATTAGCCACTGTTTTAATATTTTTGTGCGTGTTGGTATGTACATCAGTCAAATTTTAAAAGATGTTCTATAGAATCTGTTTACACATGGTTGACCCTTATGCAGCTGACCCAAATCTGGCAAATATATAACTGGGGAATATTATTTTTAAATTTCTTTGTCCCATTATGCGAATCCACGAATGCATGTAAAATTACTCATTTAGTTATCCATTGACCCCCCCAATAGACAGCGACCATTAAAGTTTCGTTATAACCTATGCTAGCGCTTACAAATAGCCCTAACAAGATATCCTAACCCACAAGTTAAAAGACTGCACTCAGCCTAATGTAATTGTGTCCTCGTTACATTGCAAATATTTGCCTAAAAAGTGAGATAGAACACCCTTTATCGTACGTTAATGTCCTCTGTGGCGCCAGGCACATTATGTAGAAATTAAATAAAGGATCATTTTAAAAGAGCAATGAAGATGACTAACCATCAGAAGTAATGCTAGAGCATTTCACGAGGACTTATACAATGTGATGTGCTGAAAGATAAACAAAAACAAACAGCCCTGCATGCATGCAGAGAGGAAAGGCCATAGCGTGGCAGAAGCAGATCATACAGGAGGTAAAGATGCCAAAGCATTCCAAATACATCAACTTGGGTTACAGAGGTAGCTTTGAGAACGGACTATTCCACTCTTGGCTTTGAATATTACAACGCAGCCTTTAACCTTCTACAAACGTAATCCTCAAAATCGGTCACTATTTGCCCGTCTGCGTTACAGAAAGTGGCCAACTATACATTACATACGTGTTCATGGACACCCTAATATTATACACACATGTTCAGAGACATTCTAATATTATGCACAATGTTCTATAATAATACATACAGTTGAATATGCATTCAGGCATAATATTCAGGCAGCTGTTGACGCTGTTTCACAGGGATGTACATCCATACAGTAAAATAGATAATACACTTTAGAAATTATAGCTATGCTTGTTTATTGGCTACAGACACTTAGGCCTCTGCACGTATACCCTAAGCCTGTGTTGCCCAATGGAATTGCTGACGAGATACCATTGCCGCATGCACTAATTTTAGCAGAAACTACCTTAACACACACATTTCACATGTGTATATTTACTTAACAAACATCTGTCACCATTTAGTAGCCAAGGATGTAAATTACTCGCAGCGGCCAAAAGACACTCTCGCACCCTTTGCTTTCGATTTATTTTACCAACAAACGCACAAAAAAGGTTAAAACATTTGCGCACGAAATGAATATTGAGATCACATGCCCAAGTACGGTGTCTGTTGTTCATGTTTTATTTACTAAGTAGAAAGGCAATTAGCCACATCTGGATTTCCAATTAGCCATATGTGGCTAGTGGTTAATGCATTGGACAGCACTGCTGTAAATCGACACAAATGCATAGAGTACTACAGCATGCATTCCCAACCGAATAATTCATCTCATAAAGTGTGGCGCGTTAAAATGGCTGGGAAGTGACTGGCTTGTGATTTTGTTTCAGAAGGTCGAGAATGCGTGAACTGTGGAGCCACCTCTACTCCCCTGTGGAGGAGGGACGGCACTGGGCACTATCTGTGTAATGCTTGCGGTCTGTACCACAAAATGAACGGCCAGAACCGACCTCTCATCAAACCTAAGAGGAGACTGGTACGTAGCAGGGGATCAAATGATCAAACAGCAGCTTTTCATTTCCTGATCTGAGTAAGATTTTTTTTGGGTGGGTGGTGGCCGTGGTGGGTGGGGGGGTGGGGGGGGTTGCGGAAATTGACACGACACCTCGAGTACTGCAACCAGCTCTTCAAATGTTTTGGAAGGAAAGGCGGCTGTGAAACGGCGCGGCTATTTCTAGTTATTTTGGTAGTATTCTTGAAGAAGAAAGCCCATTCATGTCAACGCCCGCCACGCATCTTGTCCCCTTTTTTTTTCGTTCTCAGAGGCTTCAACTCATTACTGAAGACATCTGAAGTTTAAATGGAAATGAAAGTGGAGTCAGTTTTTAAAACGAAAAGAAAAAAATAAGTTAAACTGAGCTCTTAGCAACCAATACATCCCTTACTCTACACAGTTAATCGCACCCTGACTTCCTGGATGGTATACAAAGAAGGTTCTTATTGGTTTTCCGTTGTCAGTGTTGCTGCTTGGCTTTTTAAAAAAAATAAACGCATTGCATCTACGTCATTTAATAGGACCCACCAAAAACCCCTTTGATATACTTGCACACACACACCTAGACACCCAATGTTCTCACTCCAGTTGAAACATACGGTAGAGCACATCTAAGTGACAAGCCCTTGTGGGTCCGGAACCATTTGATAGAGTCTCCCCTCAAGCCTATAGAAAACGCCATATCCTTGCCGGCACCTTAGCCAAAGGTACTCACTGCTGACTGGTGACATCTCTGTTTTACAGCCTTCATTTAAACCTGCCTTATTCCTGTCCTTCAAGACGTCGCTAGATGACCAGGAATATCGTTCAGATCACCCCCCGCACCCCTCCCACCGTAGGAAACAAAGAAAAATCGTTGATAATAATTCACTGCTAATTAATCAGCCCTTATTGAATGTTGTATCAATTGTATTCCCCTTGTCCAAACCATCCCCCCACAGGGCAGTCCTGTGAAAATGTTGATTCTAATGACTGACCCCTAATGGAATTCCAATCTTTCACAGCCTCGTTAGAATAGGAAAACTTTCGAGGGAGGGGAAATGTTTGCAGTGCACTTATTTGGCAGCAGATCTCCCCTTTCTTTACACTCTCCCCCCCCCTCCCTCCTCTCCATCCTCCTCCCCTGCTCTCTAATGTAAAAAGCTGACTTCCTATGAAAAGACGGCCGGATATCTGCCGGCTCGAGATAACTGCTTTCTACAACAATATCACTTCCCGACCGCAAAACACAAAGGTGTTTGAACAAGGAATGGCTTGGTTGGGGGGGGGTGGGGGGGCGCGGGGGGGAAGAAATGGAGTGATTCAAGTTTGGTGCAGGGAGTTTCGAGTGGCTGTCTAAACAGGATCAGCTCGAAGTCTATGTCATCAGCAGAGAAATATGTGGCACCCTATTTAGTCCAGACTGTTCTGTGTTCTTAGCACAATAACACGTATTAAGAATTATTCAATCCAGGCCTCTTCTGAATTGCGTCTGTTGCTTTTTTAAATGGATCAGTGCATGTCCTAAAAATACATTTCTGCTGGCTGGGAAAACGAATCAGGGAATCGCAACAGAAAACGATGGGTCCAAATGAGGGAACTGTATTATCGTAGGTAAAGACAGACCCTCGGATATTGGGAAAATACAAGGGTTTCAACCCACCCACCCTCTCCCCCGCAGATTCACTTCCCCTCCTAAGCAGACACATGTCATTCTCCTGTCTAAACCTGCACAAATATATTACAGAAAATGCCATTTTTCTTTAATTATAACACCGTTTGCTTCCTAACAAATATTTTATCCAATGCGATGGCATAGTGGTATTGTCACTGGACTTATAATCCAGAGACCCAGGGTGATGCTTTGGGGACCGGGGTTCGAATCCCACCACAGGCAGAGAGTGAAATTTGAATCCAATAAAAATATGGAATTAAAAAGTCTGAAGATGACCAGGAAACCATTGCTGACTGTCATGAAAATCCACCTGGTTCCCTAATGTCCTTTAGGGAAGGAAATCTGCTGTCCTTACCTGGCCTGGCCTACATGTGACTCCAGACCCACATCAATGTGGTTGACTCTTAAATGCCCTCTGAACAAGGGCAATTAGGGATGGGTGATAAATGCTGGCCTAGCCAGCGATGCCCACATCCCGTAACCAATAATAATAAAAAAAAATACCTGCTTACCAAAGAACACAGGAGTTTCGCAGAGCGTTTATTCCAACCGGCGCTGCTTAACATGAAAGCAAAAAAAACTGCGGATGCTGGAAATCCAAAACAAAAACAAAAATACCTGGAAAAACTCAGCAAGTCTGGCAGCATCTGCGGAGAGGAACACAGTTAACGTTTGGAGTCCGAATGACCCTTCAACAGAACACTGCTTAATAAACTGATTCCCGTATAAATATACAATGGCGATTTTTTAAATTACAAAGCAGCGCGACCTTCATATATAAAAGAAACTGTAAACACAAAAAAAATGTTGCATTTACAAATCTTGAAAGCTCAGTCCTCGCCCTGCAATTGTTTAATGATTTGTGGAACATTTGACAGGCCCGGCTTAATTTTCTGTTCACTTGCCTAGATGTTACTCATCCATTTCAGGGGCTTGTAAGGTCATCAAAGTTACTTCAGGTAGTATTTGTGCAGATTTCGGTTTTCCATGGGTTTTGGCTTCAGCGAGTAGATCCTTATCCAGCCATCCATTTACCTCGCACTCTATATACAACGAGCTTGCAGTCCGACCATTGCATTCCCAACACAGTTTGTTAAAATCTCCCACATCCATTGTCAATTTAGAGAGATGAAATACAGTTTAAAATGAGCAGTGCATTATATATGGCGCATTTAGTGGCGTCCCAACGCGTTTTATAATAAACGAAGTACTTTTGTAAGGTAGGAAAGGGGATACAAATTGTGCGTACATGCTAAATTTTTAGAAGATATTTTCGGCTTGAGATGGGTAAAGAAAATGGAAGAGACCAAACATATACAAGGTTTATCACAAGCTGTTTCAGTGAAGAATTGCACTCAAACCTTGTGGATTTGTTTGTACAGATTTCACGTGTGTGTGTGTAAGTTTTTAAGAAAATCCCTTTGTGCCTTTGTTACTCCAGTCTGCTGCCAGACGGGCAGGAACGTCCTGTGCGAACTGTCAGACTACCACCACCACACTGTGGAGACGGAATGCCAATGGAGACCCTGTCTGCAACGCCTGTGGGCTCTACTACAAACTCCACAACGTAAGTACAAAAGGGGCCATTGCATTGCCCCGCAGCGAGATCTATTCTGTCCCTGTCCCAAACTCCTTCAGCAATCGGTGTGCCCTGCGCCTTTCGATTACCTTTAGATTGGGGGGAAGGTGCAACTATCGAAATCCGAGCCAGTACCCGGCACGGGCGCGATGGGTCGAATGGCCTCCCACTGTGCTGCGTCATTCCATGGTGGGAACTTGTAATTTTAACACCAAGAAACAGAGGTACTCGTTAAGGGGGCTAGTGCAGAGAAAAATGCCGCCCATGCTGGAAATACTCAGCAGGTCAGGCAGCATCTGTGGGCAGAGACAGTCAGTGCTTCAGGTCGACGACCTTTGGTCAGGTGACAGATTTTAAGCAGGTACAGGAGACAGGGAAGGTGTCTATTGAAAGGTGGGAGAGATTAAAGGTGAAAAGGGTTGATGGTGCAAGGCGTAAGAGATGTATGTATCCCCAACAATTTCTGTTTATGTTTACGTGGGTGAATTGAGCTTAAACAGGGTGCACCTTACAGGAATCACCCACCCCACATGTATACCGAGTGAAGATGGCTTGTGAAACTGATGCTAATCAGAATTGTAGTGCGAGGTGGGAGGGGTGCAAAACCCGCATAAAGACGCAGTGGAGACCAGTCAATGGAAATATAGCCATCATCCCGGGAGAGAGAAAGTTAAAAGAAATGAGCTCCACTCCCAGACACACCCCATTAAATTCGAGATCAGCTGACAGCAGCGTGTAGGCGAAAAAAAAAATACCATGACACAAAATTTGAATCGAATACGTTAATAATAAAAAAAAAATGCAGATTGGCAAGATAATGAGGAGGTTAAAAAAAAACAAAATGGGAATGGGCTTACTATTGTGCCTGTAAACTTGGAAAATCTAGGTGCAGAAAATTGGACAGAACAGCAAAGTTTGATGTATTGAGCTGTCGAGCTGAAGAATAAACATCCCCATGTAAAAGGGTGACGTAGATGTCAAAGCAAGTTAAAATAACACCCTGAGTTTCGTTATGACATTGCCATTCGTTGGAAAACGCGCGCCAGAGAGAGAAAAAAATGACCCCAGAAAACCTGTAATAAATACATCATTTAAAGCCATTAATATGTAAATTAATCCGTACAAGGGAGGGGGAACAAATGATGTGTGTTTGGTCAAACTTGTGCAGTACCATTTCAGAAACTATGCACGTTAATGTTGTGGAATAAATCCAGCGAGTCAAAGTAGGTAGCCGATTATAAAACTGAAATTGAAGGCAATTCAGTTGTAAATGAGATGGGACTGAAGTATCGCATGAATGTAATTGACTTGAATTGGTTGACGTGTTAATATGTGCGCCGTGCACTTTTTAATCAAATTCTATGGAGTGAAGGTTGACAAAAGAACGAAATCAGAAGTGCACGGTTTAAATTGCAAGTGATACCTTTTGATTGTGTGTCAGCCCTGAAACGTGAGCAGGATGGTTCTGGTGGGGGGGGGGGGGGGGGGGGTGGGGCTGTGTGGGAGAGACCACCTCTGTTGTCAGTTTATTGGGGAGGATTTAAGGGCCTGTAGTAATTGTCACGTGAGTGGCGCCAGTCTAATTCAATCAATTAATCCTTACGGTGCATCAGTGTGGACAGACTTCATCTGGTGTGCATTTATCTGGCAGCTGCCAATAAACTTTAGCCCACAGGCTTTTGAGTCATGTTTGTTGATTTAGGCTCTGCCCATCTCTGTCCAGTCTTATTATTAGCAAGTTTACAAGAATGTTGCAAAGTGTTGCATTGAAAAAGATAATGACTAGCCTCCAGTACTCGTTTCTAAGAGAGTGCAAGTGTTTGCATCAGGGTTTGCATCACTGCAGATCTTTGATATATTTGCCAGTAATTTTGAACAGGTATTGTACTCATTTTCTAACTGGCAATTCACACTTCAACAAACATTTGCTTTGAACTCTAATAATGTACAGTGATGCTAAGTTTGAAGGGCAGAGATTAGCTTAATGTTCACTAACCAGCCTTGATTTCTTTATCAAATCATTTGTGATATGCTCAGTAACTGTACATTTCTTCTCTCTTGTCCATCTTTACAACATTGTTTAGATAATACCTCATTAAATCTGTACTAACGCTTGTCTATGCCCTATGGTTAGCCTATGGGCAATATGGGCCACCTAGTGCAAGCTAAGTGTATTTGGACCAAGTTGTAATATACTTTCCTTACCATTAAACCTCCACAAATTTAAAAATTCAATAAAATATTACAGTATGTCATGATGACAATTTATTGAGCAGAAACAGTTGAATGTGCTCCAATTTTAATTATAATTCAACAGATTTGAATAGTTAATTGCACTAACAAACTACATAGGTAAATAAGTAGTTGGAATGGGTAGCGGCTGATTTGTTGTGCATTAATACAATTTCTGTTCAAAGAGCACGTTTACTCAGTTGCTGGCTGATTTACAGCTTTGAGTTAAAATACAAAGAACTGGCAAGCGTTTTAGTCGGTAATGAGAAGAATGGTGTTAACTAGGATTGAATTAGGTAGGCTCAGAACAGATTTGGCAGCCAAAAGTGAACTTGGATGTAGTGCCGGGCGGCATTGCCTATCCTGGTGGCAGAATAACCAAAGAATGTGGAGACCATCAGATCATGTGTTATGTTTAGGGGGGGCGGGGGGGTGAATGATAATGAGGAATAAAAAGTGGGAATGAAGGCACCATTTTAGCAATGGTAAAAGAAACAACATGCTCTTAAAAAGCCTCAATAATTTCTTATGGTTAATGGCCTTCCCTTTAAATTAATCAAAGGCATAAATTAAAATGTGTCCACTCCATTGAAATGTGTTCGCTGTACAGTCTGGGAAAATCATAATTTTAACATATATGTGATAGACAGTTCAAAGCACTTCACAGAATGAATTATTCTGGAGTAAATTGACTGTTTTGTGTAGGCATTTGGAGCTGCAGAATCCATTAGACATATTTCTTAGTCTGGCGACAGTAATAAAATAAACTAAGTAATGTATCAGATCTATAACTGTGGAAGAGTTTGTTTATACTAAAATAACTATTTTTGGTCATACCATTATGACAGCATTTTGTTCAGTTAGGTCAGGGTTAACCATCATCTTTTGGGCAGGTTTGGTGGATTGTTCCCCACTCATAAAACAATTAGGGAATTCAGTCAGTGCTGCTCAGTCTGATTATGATGGCAGTCTTCCTATTGCAGCCTTTCATAATGGGATTGGGAGAGGGAGAGATGAGGGCCAACCTATAAGACGAAAGTAGAGAATCAGAAACCATCTGAGAAAGCTGAAAGATCAAAACCACCAGATGAAGGTTTGCTCTCTACCATACTGGCACTGTGCGGGACTTGCTTTCAGCTTTTATGTCAGGCCCTGGTTTAGAAAGTGAATGCTCAAACTGGAGTTTGGAAAACAGACAGAAGCTTAACCTACAGATAAAAACAAAAAGCTAAAAGCTTTTCTTCTCCACCGATGCTGCCAGACCTGCTGAGTTTTTCCAGGTAATTCTGTTTTTGTTTTAGAAGCTTAACCTAGTCTTTGCAGACATGGACCTTGAGCCAGGGAATGGAGTTGACGTCATGGGACACAGTTTGACTCTATCCACTGTAAAAAGTTTATTGTGCTGAGGAAGGGAGAGGAGAGTGTGGAAATTGAACGGCTGAGAAAGCCAGAGAATGGGGGAACCGGTTTAAGATCGGAAGGGCTTGGACTTTCTTTATCTGGGGCAGTAAGCCAGTAGTGAGAACCTTGAAAAAGTTTCAGTTGTCCTGAGGGATAAGTGAAGCCCATTCCCCAACCTAAATAAGGAACTTTTTCAGTTAGTCCTCGGTTTCTTTGCTAATTGGCCAGATATTTGTTTTAGTTGGAGGTAATGGATGGGTGTGAGAATAAAGATGATATGTTTACTCACTGGCTCACATGCAGAACAGTTCAAATGTTGTACACTGAAAGCTGACGTCTAATTAAAAACAATAGTTTGTTTCTAGCAGCCAGAGAGAAATATGAACATTTGATGTCTTTCTGTTTTTTAACAATAAACAGTGTGCTTTTCCAGCAAGATCTGTGGTTTCAGCCATCGGCTGTGCTGAGCTAACAGTTTTCAACAAGGACAGTGGATGGGGTGGTGAAGTTGGCCTCAGCAGCCCTAGGCTGGGGAAGGGGAAAATATCAGCAAAGATTCCACCTTATAACCACCAGCCCAAGCCCGGCACCTCCTCAAGGGAAAGCAACTAAGTTTGGGTGAGCCCAGGATTAGGTAAGGCTGTGATGCCCTTATAGTAGAATAGCTGGGGACCCGTTTGAGGCCTACATATAGGTGCTCGGGTGAGATGCCAGAGGCGGTATAGAACCCAGCAGGAACTAATACCTCTAGGAATGGAAGGGAAGAAATGGAAGAGGAATAAGCTTTGGGGAGTAAAAACTGAGTCTGGTAAGCTGAATGGGTTTCATTGGGTTTAATCTCTGTTAACCATAATTTTCAGCCTGCAACAGAAAGGTTAACACAATCCCATGATTTAAACCTTTGTTTACTTAGGTCGTCAAAAAAAAAACTTGTAAGTAGAATGCTTTGAAGGCACAATTGTAAACTTAACAACCTGTGCTCATTTTAGCACTTAACAGTCACCTCGTGTGTAGTGTAGTGTTGTGTGTAGCGTGCAACGTTTGACTCTGTGCTGGATATAATACAACAGACTGCAGCCATGGACTAAGGGTGTGAAGCAAAAAATAAGTGTTCTAAGATCTGTGATGTACGGTGCTGGAGGCAGTGTTGAGATCAGCACTTTGACTTATCCATTTGAGTAGCTTGGGTGTGATCAGCAATTTGTACTTTTATGAGTGAAGAAAATGAAACTGGTTAAAGGAGTTAAAAAGAACACAGCAGATCAACAATCTTTTAAGAGTGATGGTTCTGTTTTACGCATTAAGTGCACACTGGACATTCCGAGGTTTTAATAAACTCGGTGAGTTAAATTAAAATTAGGGAATGGTTACAGCACAGAAGGGGGCCATTCAGCCTATCGCATCTGTGGGGGTTCTCTACAAGAGTGACTCAGCTAATCCCACTCCCAACTAAACAATATGTAACTAAGATCCACTTGTATGAAAATGTAGTGCCCACATCAAAGCAAGAAACTCTTTCAAAGGCGCATTGTGGCAGGCTTCAGGTAAAGAAGTCTGTCTATTAATTCTGTACATTTGCCTAAACGTCATTAGAGATGGCCAAATTCACTTGGCACAACCTAGTTGGAAGAAAAAAGGGGAGGCAACTATTGATCAATTTTTTAAGGAAAGAGTGGGGCCCATAAAACACCAAAAAGGTAACCTATGTGTGGGGGTGGAGGGCATGGGTGTAGTTCTTAATGGATAGTTTGCACAAAAGAGGAGGACAATGCAGATATTGTTAAGGTGGAGGATTGTGAAGCATTGGATGTGATAAACATAGGGAGAGAGGAAGTATTAAGGGGATTAGCATCCTTGAAAGTGGATAAATCACCTGGGCCGGATGAAATGCACCCAGACTGTTAAAAGAGGCTGGGGGGGATATAACGGATGCTCTGACCATCATTGTCTGATCCTCACCGGATGCAGGTGTGGTGCCGAAGGTTTGGAGGACTGCTTACGTTGTACCTTTGTTTAAAAATGGAGGAGGGATAGACCAAATAATTACAGGCCAGTCAGCCTGACCTTGATAGTGGTCAAAGTATTGGAATCAAATTTGAGAGACAGGATAGACTATCACTTAGAGAAGCCTGGAGTAATCGAGGACAGTCGGCATGGATTTGTTTAGGGAAGGTCGTGTCTGATTGACTTGATTCCATTTTTTGAGGAAGTAACAAGGAGGATTGATGAGGGTAGTGTAGTTGATGTGGTCAATATGGATTTTAGCAAGGCTTTTAACAAGGTCCCACATGGCGGGTCGGTCAAAAAAATAAATGCCTGTGGGATCCAGGGGAATGTAGCAAACTGGATACAAAATTGGCTCCGAGGCAGGAAACAAAGGGTAATGGTTGACGATGTTTTTGCAACTAGAAGGCTGTTTGCAGTGGGGTTTTGCAGGGCTCAGTACCAGGCCCCCTGCTTTTTGTGTATATATTAATGATTTGGACTTAATGTAGGGGGCATGACCAGGAATTTTGCAGACAACACAAAAATTGGCCACATCGTTGATAGTGAGGAGGGAAGCTGTGGACTGCAGGAAGATATCAATGGACTGGCCCAGTGGGCAGAAAAGTGGCACATGGGAATTCAAACCAGAGAAGTGTGAGGTGATGCATTTGAGGAGGTCAAACAACGGTGGGGGGATACTGAGAAGTGTAGAGGAAGTGAGAGACCTTGGATTGAATGTCCACAGATCCCTGAAGGTAGCAGGACAGCTCGATAAGGTGGTTAAGAAGGCATATGGAATACCGCCATTTATTTGCTGAGGCATAGAATATAAGAGCAAGGAGGTTATGCTGGAAGCTGTATAAAACATTTTTAGGGCACAACCTGAGTACTGTGCACAGTTCTGTTCACCTTATTACAGGAAGGATGTCATTGCGTTACAGAGGGTACAGAGGGGATTTATGAGGATGTTGCCAGGACTGGAAAATTGCAGCTATGAGGAAAGGTTGGATAGGCTGGAACTGTTCTCCTTGGAACAGAGGAGGCTGAGGGGAGATTTGACTGAGATGTACAAAATTGTGAAGAGCCTGGATAGAGTGGATTGGAAGGGATTATTTCCCTTAGCAGAGAGGTCAGTGACTAGGGGGCATAGATTTAAAGTGAATAGTAGAAGGATTAGAGGGGAGATGAGGAAAAACTTTTTCACCCAGAGAGTGGTAGGGGTCTGGAACTCACTGCCTGTAAAGGTAGTAGAGACAGAAGCCCTCAGTTTATTTACATTTACAAGGTGTCTGGACATGCACCTGAAGTCCCGTAACCTCCAGGACTACAGACCAAGTGCTAGAAAATAGGATTAGGTTGGGAGGCTCATTTCTCAGATGGCACGGACAAGATGGGTGGAGTGGCCTCCATGTGTGCTGTAAATTCTTCTACATTTTCTAAATTTCCTGAATATCTGAAGAGGTGAAATGTGTAGGGACATGGGGAGAGGACAGCGGGGAGAGGGGTGTTGGAGGGGAGTAGTAGTCCATGAATTGCTTCTTAGGAGAGCCAACGCAGACATGATGGGCTTAATGGCCTTCTTCTGTGGCTTAATGATTCTATGATTCTAATTTGGTTTTTAAAAAGTCTGTTTTGTGTACTTCTTTTTGGTGCTGCACCAGTGTTATCGAGGGAAGTGTTTAAAATGTGCAATCATTTCCTGACATTTACCACAAGAGGTATTATTGTTTTAGATTTAGTGCTGTAAAATTTCTAAGAGGTTGAGGCTCTTTGTGATTCTGTAATTAAAGGCCCATCTGCATGAAAATCAGCCGTGCAAATCCTTGCTGTGTTAACTCTTGAAGGCGTTAGTTTTCCATTTAAAACTTGATTGACAGCTGTTGAAGTTACCAAAGAATCTAAAGACTGGAATTGAGTAACGGACTTGTAAATGAGAATGAGTTAGATAGCGCTCACAGAAACTTGAGAACATTCCTTGTCTCATATCGCTTTCTGTGTTCATTTTGCCACACGGTATCAAAGAAGCTGACAGACAAAAATAAGGATCAACTCAGGTTTAGACAGTAAATGTTTCTGTTTTGATTGCAAACAGCAGAGGATCTATTTTGAAGCTCCCTGTTCATATGTACAATACATAGAATGTATTATTGAAAAATATTGTTACAACAAAATTCAGCATCTGTACTTTCCTTGTTGCAAATATATATAAAAATGGACTACTTTACAGACAAAGAGGCTACATATAGTTCAGTTCCAACTACGAAGTCTGTGGTGAGTTTGCTCACCTTAACCAGGGTAGCACTTGGGCTGTTAGAATTAACCTCACCGATCTGATGTTAGGAAGGGGAAGGAAGAGCTGTTTTTTTTTTCACTTCTGATTGCACTTCAGTGAATGGTGCTGGAAAGTTAGTGCTTCTGTATATGTGTGTTGTCTGAGAATAGGATTGGGTTCAGCTTTCTGTGGTTGAACAGCCTGCCAACATTCACAGCCTAGGCCCACACATGAAGGCTGGCTTCTTTTGTGAGAATCTGAAGAGCTGCCAGTGCCCATAGTGCCATGCCTCAGCAGAAGTCAGAACTTACAAGGGAGAAGATTGTAGGTTTGGGCAGGGAGTGTGAGAGGAAGCATAATAGTTTAAAATGTCTCTGTTCTTCCACCTATAGATTAATCGACCACTGACCATGAAGAAGGAGGGAATCCAGACTCGGAACAGGAAAATGTCCAGTAAATCCAAGAAGAGCAAAAAGACCCACGATGGTCTGGATGAATTTTCAAAGAGCCTCATGGACAAGGCCAGTTCTTTCAGCCCCACAACTCTCTCAAGACACGTGTCCCCGATTCATCATATTCCACCCTTCAGCCACTCAGGCCACATGCTGACGACACCAACAGCAATGCATCCACCTTCCAGCCTGTCCTTCGGACCTCACCACCCCTCCAGTATGGTCACTGCGATGGGCTAGAGATCTCCTGCTCAGAGCTTGGGGCTTGGGGCTGCAGAGCAAGCCTGCTTTGCATTAACAGTTTCCAAACGAGACAAAAAAGCGAGCAATGTCAGCCCGTTTTCAGATGATAGGAAGCCTCTGAGACTGGACGACCATAAACTATACTTCTGTTAGTAAGCTTCGCTTCAGATAAAGAGTTTCCCTAGACATCACCTGTAAGGAGCTCAGTATGCTGTGTATGTACGCTCCACCACTGAATCCTCAGCCGCCATTTGTGAATACGTCATTGTAGACTCATCACCCGTTTATTTGTGAGACAGGATCTTGTGCTGTGAAATATAATTTTAAACAAGATACCACCCCCCTTCCCCACCCGGCCCCCTCCCCTTTACCCCCATCCCCAATCTTGCAAGTACCTGTAAAATATACAATGAAGAATGGGTCAACTGTGAGACTGCGTGGGGCTTCTTGTATGTACCCTGATCAGCCATGGATGGTTGGAGAGGACCCTCAGACTAAGAGGGGGATGCACAGAGTTTAAAAGAGGAGACAGCAAACTGACAGAAGAGAGCCAGACTACTCCTCTCTGCTCGTAAAACTGCCGAAAACAAACTCCCAGATCTACTGCCTCACACCAGTGGAAGTTGTTTGATGCATTACCTTGTAGACAGACCATTTATCTGGGCTTCAGCCTCCACATAGGAAGTACTATCAGTTGCAGGCAATCAGTGTTATACACGGATATTGCCAATGAGGACTCCGGACAGCTATTGTCCCTGACTGAAATGCATTGTGAACAAGTTCCTGTAACTGTTGTTTGTATGTAAGTAATTCAGACTACCAGAAGACGATGTAGAAGAATTATTTCATTACACGCTATACAGACTGAATGGTTGTATACATTTAACAGAATTATAATTGCTAGTGGAAAAAAAAAGACTGCTACAGTTTTGTTCGATAATTTTTTTCTTTTTAAAAAAATAAACTAGATTTAATTTTGTTGATCTAATGCAGTTCTGCTTGAGAGGGTTTTTAAATTTTGTTTTGGGTTGCTGTTGTTTGGATGGTTTCCTGGCACCACAGCGACTGTTTTTGCTTGTCCCTCTCACCACAAAATTTCTGCTTTTGTGGGTGTACAGGAAATATAAAAATTGCATGTTAGCACTATTGGCCTCATAGCCTGAGGCCTAGTGACAAAATACTGTGGTTCTGGTAATGTGTACCTCCTGTGATCTTCAGGTCTTGCTCTGAGGGTTTCTGTAGCTTTGAGAGTCAAGTACTGTAACCGTCGTCTCCTTAACTTCACATAAAACATTAAAATGATTATTAAAAAAAACTTAGCTCCATGTACAACTTTTAACTGCTACAGTCTATTTTATTTTTTCAAAAGAGATGTGAATAAAACATTTACAGCTTCTATAGTCTATTTACAAGCCCTTTCTTAAAAAGGAAAAAAAAACTCTTTTGCTTTCAACTTGTCCAATCTCTTCTACCTCAACCACATGAAGTTAATAAAGGACTAAATAACTGTAAAAACTCATTAAATTCAGCACATCTGGGAGTTAACAAGCAGGTTATGGTCAGTCCTGTTAACAGTGCAGTGCCAGTAAACCACCCAAAAACACTGATGGTGCTGTGCACCCTTATCCATGGCGCAGAGCATACATATTATATAATAACCACTTGTGCATCTTTTTACTGGCTGGTTTTAAACACATGTCATCCATTACACCTCTAAATTTCCTTTATTTTTCGTTGTAAAATAATTCCTATCTTGTTCTTATAATTTTCAAGGTACTGACAAAGCCAAAAAAAGATGTGCAATATGACATAGAAAACTGGCAGCGTAGACAAATGTAACAGGTTCTAAGTTATTTGTACATTATGCAGTACCTTTCAGATGTGGAGCTTTAAGGATACAGTATTTCTCTTTTTTTTTCTAGTAAAGTAAGTTATTGGTGAATAGATATTACCTGACCTGTTCCAATCCCTTGTAAAGAATGGAATCCTATGCTACTTGTATTAATAAATGAACAGAAGAAGTATACGAGTTTGAATCTGTTGTCTTATGTAGTGATCTGCCTTTTTGAATTGTAAGCTCTGCAGTTAGAGCTGGATAGAACCTGTTAAGAATTGAATAAGAGTGGGTAGGCCATAAATTTGAGCCTGATATACGTGTTTTTCTTCAGGGTAAACTGGCTTGTCAGCCTTCAGTGCTTTGGTAATCTGTCATATGTGAGCACGTATATATTTGCAAATGTGCACATGTGCCTTAAAGTGGACACATAGCACTATGTCAATATATATTACCTACAACATTCTTTCTGTGCAAAGGACCCCCTGCGATATTGACTCACTCCTGGGGATCGCACACAAATGTTGACATGCTTCCAGGGACTCCTTTCCCTTAGCTCTGAAAGTTGATGTCAAAGTTACTCAGAGGAAGAACAATGCTGCCACTGTAGGAAATTATTATGAGCATACAACGACATAAATAATGTGTTACAGAGTAAGCAGACGCAGAAGAATACAAAATTCTGTTGAACACTTTTGCGCCATTTGTAGGTTTGCAAGGGTGCAGAAACCTCCTACTTGAAAGTCTAGGTAAGGATAAAGTATTAACTATTAGATTAAATTCAATTACAACTTAATTGGCTGTAAAGTGCTTTGGAAACTGAGGTCACGAAAGGTGCTATATAAATGCATTATTTATTTAACTCAATATACATTTCCAAGGCAAAATTTAACCTTTACATCACCGACTTATAATGGCACCTGAGAACTGTGAGTTCAGCTGAAACTATTCTGGGAGAAGGGGAACATTTATAAATGACACAATTGACTAAACAACTGAAAATTGACAGGTGAGATATTATTTTAATACCATGGAACGATACTGGCATCTCAGCAGCTGCATTGACCTTCACTAGAGTGAGTCCTTGTTTAACTTTGACAGGTGTTGAATGAAGAGATTCTTTCGATCAGTTAGGCAAGTCCCTGCTGTCTGTAGTGACCTCTGCCATGTGATGATGCCAGCTGACAATTGACATGCGTGGCACAGAGCCTGCAGCAGAAAGCAACAGAACACTCATTCCTCAGGATAGCCTCTGTTTATTTGGGGAGGGGTTTAGGATCTGTAAAGCAGGGGCCCACACACATGCAGAGCTGGGCTTGACTCCTGTGCGATATTCTGGTAATGCTGCACTGCAATTAACAAGCCAATACTGAACACCCTTTGGCGTACAATTCTTCTATTAACAGCTTGTTGTAAGAATTGAAATTTTTCTGCTTAGATTCCAGATACAGTATAAATGGAAGCAAACTATTGATATGGAATCTCCTCAATTTTTCCATTTGTCACTGAGTTCATCACTTATGCAAATCTTCCTTTCACTGCAGATGACTCCCGTCAATGATTGTTAATGCCAATTATGCTGGCTCCTCAGGAGGCCAAGGTGTTGGGAACAGAGATACATTCAGGTGGCTTACAACTGAGAGTTAACATGCTTCTCTACACCTTAGTCACCACTGCAGATTTTAGCATGTTAATAGCATGTTGATGTTAATGACACACATTCCACAGAGCTCTTTAACTAGCACATTAAGAGTCGAACATGTTTGATTAACATTCAATATAGCGATTGTCTTCTGCCTCCCATGCTTTTGTGTGGCAAAAGTAAATCAATGCCCCTGTTTTGGATTCCTATCCTGTGGTCCCTGTTACAGGGTCTTGACTGTGAAGTCCTCCCAATGAAACACCCTGCCAATACTGTCCAGGCAGATATCCAGAAGAGTCCTTTGGGCAAGGGGTTGGAGGACTGATGTCGGCTGTGGATCCAAGCCCTAGCAAGAACTGCCATTTTCAATGAAGATGGGGAAAAATCTGAAAGCCTTAAAAGGAAACATACCACTAATCATAATCATAGCACAAACGTGGGGCGGAATTTTACAGCCCCGTCACAGCGGAGGTGCAGCCGTAAAATGCGACGAGCCGTTCAAAATTCCATTGACTTCGGCGGGACCGTAAAATCCCGTTGGCGTTAAATTCCACCCTTAAGGTTGGTCTGGACATGGCATACATGTTTCCGCTGGTCGGGGAGTCTGAAACACGGGGGCACGGTCTCAAGATAAGGGCTCGATGGGGACTGAGATGAGGAGAAATTACTTCACTCAAAGGATTGTAAATCTTTGGAATTAATAGATTTAAGGCTGAGATAGACAGATTTTTGTTCTCTCAGGGAATCAAGGGATATGGGGTGTGGTGGGAAAGTGAATTTGAAGCCCAAGATCAGCCATGATCATATTGGATGGTGGGGTAGGCTCAACGGGCAGTAATGGTCTACTGCTCCTATGTCTTGTGTTCTTATGTTAATTCATCCACTTAGAAAGGCCAGTGACAGGAGTGTTCTGAATTTTATTAATTGTGATGAGTTGTACATTTAGTGCTACTGCCCAATGTAAAGTTGATCAAAAGTGATTTTCATTTGGAAACGTTTAATAATTAACATTTGATCTTTTGAGATAGAAATTGGCAAGTTGGCTGTTGTAAATAATGAGAAGTGCGTTGGTATTGAATGAAAGTCATTAGCAACCACATTTATTAAAGTGATGCAAAGACGCCATTTATACAGGAGTGATGTGACTCTTACTGAACAATTAACCACGTCACAAAAGCACAATTATGCTGCTTGTAACATTAGTTGACATGTGGCTTGTACTTTGTCCTGTCGTTGAAAGGCCAATTTTTCTTTTTAAAAAAAGGCATTGCAGTGCTGGATTAGATAACTGATTTTGCCACGTTTGGACTGTTGACCTAATGTACCCGCTAGTACCAGTGATGGGAATTATTTGCAGTGTTGTCAGAAAAAGGTCACTTTAGACAACCCAAGAACCAGCTCTTGAGTACTGCAGTATGTGATGTAGACCCCAGTAAGAGGGTCATTTTTGGATTAGAATTCAGGATGGCCTGGATAAACCCTTCCCCAGCCAACACTTTGATTTTCCATTTCAGGCCCTATTGCATGATATCTGGGTGAAACAATTTCCTATTTACCTCATTAAGAGGTTTTAGTAATAGGAAGAGGTCTCGAGGTCCAACCAGTCTTACTCATGTATTGAACCTGAGATTGATCCTTTTTACCCATCATTCCTCCATTTTCATTAACCATTCTTTCTCGAGAAACGTGTCTAATTGTTCCTTAATTCCATTCAGGCCAGCGAGAATTTTGTGAGCTTTCACTGTTCCTTCTTGTAAGCAAATTAACTGGATGCAAATTTTGAATTCAGTGGAACTGTTGCAGAAAGATGTCCTCCTTTTTGCAGAACTATTGGCAGCCTCTGCTCTGCCACAGAGCTAGGCTCTTTGATCCATTCAAGGGAGTGGAATGATTAGTATTTTGTTCACCTTCACTGTGCACCCCTGCATGTCTGCTGAATCGGGCAGCCCTTTTGGCCTCAGTATGTTTTTACTTCCTCAGTGTAGCACGTAGATTACTCTCGGGGTACTGATTCTGGCCAAGTCTCATTCCTGCACAGTCTGACGTGGATCTTGTGCACTGTGTTTTCTCAGGGTAACTTCAGAGTGCACTGTGTTTAGTGGATCAACACCCCTCCTACAAATGAAACCATTTCCTGACACCAGACACCCAACTAAGGAGAGCCTCTTGGATCATGCACCCTGTTGAAATGGAAGCCAGGCGGCTGTGTCAATATGAGCAAAGCACTGAAGCTCAATGCAAAACATTACAGGCTCAGATTGCTCCATTTTAGAGGACTGCGGGCTCTACGAGTACAGTCGCTTTAATAAAATCACTCATCAAAAATGTATGTTAGAAGGTGATGGTGAAAAATAATCTCAGCCTCCAGGATTTGGAGGGAAAAGGGCAGCTGCTTATGGGATTTTTAGTCCCTGCAACATATGGGGCTTCAGCGTGACATAGAACAACAGAAAATGCTGGAAATACTCTGATGAAAGATCATTGACCTGAAACGTTGGGTAGAATTTAATGCCCGTCCAGGGGAAGGGGGGGGTGGGTGTGGCATTTAATCAGGCGGCAGGGGGCGGGTAGGAATCCTACCATCTTCAAGCCTCCACCCTGACTGATTACAAGGTGGAAGCCCTTGGATGGTCTTCCTGCCCCACCACCTATTGAGGTCTTTAAGCGGGCAATGGATGCCCACTTAAAGGGCCGCATCCTGCCACTGCTGGTAGTAACCCAGCAGTGGATGGGAGGCTTGCTGTGTTGGGGTCATGACAAGCAAACCCATACGGGGTTGTTTGCCAGCTCCTGGGGTGGTCCCTTGTTCAAAGGCACTCTGTGCCTGAACAAGGGACCCAGCATCGGGAAGGGTGGCGGGGGTGGGGGGGCGGTTCACCGCTGAAAGCCAACCCCTTGCCCTTCCTGCCAAACCCTCTCACTCCTTTCCTTAGCTGCTGACCCCCTCCTAACCCTTCCCCTGCGACCCCCATCCTGCTAACCCCCTTCTACCATCACTCACCTATGGCCTAGGCTCCAGCAACAATCCTAGGCCTTTGACAGATGTCGCATCAGCAGCAGCCGTCAACTCCCCAGTGACACTGCCATGCAATAGAGCTGCCAGCCTCTGATTGGCTGGCAGCTCTCGATGGGTGGGACTTCTAGGAAGGCCAATCGCTGCCCAGTTAAGTGCCTGAGTGGCACTTAATACAGGTTTTCCTTGCATGATTCAACACAGGACTCTCACTGGCTCTCCAGCTGGTGGGTGAGACCACCCCCCGACCATCCTCCATTCAACCCGCCCTGTTAACTCTGTTTCTCTCTCCACAGACGCTGCCTGACCTGCTGAATGTTTCCAGCATTTTCTGTTTTTATCTCAGATTCCCAGTATCTGCGGTATTTGGCTTTTATGATGAGACAAAACAATCTGTGTTCCCATGTGCATTTAAAATAAGATTTTATCAACATTGTGGCTCAGCTAGGAACAGGAGTCGGCCATTCAGCCCTGGACACCCGTTCTGTCCTTTAGTTTGTGTGTTTGCAGGGCTTGGGTGGTGGGAAGATGGGCGGTGAGCAGGCATGAAGTCCAATCCTGCCATTTGTGGCGAGTGTAAACATTAACGCATTACAGCAGCATTTTACATCAATATAAGAATGAGTAAAACCGAGGCCATTGCATTACATCAGCATTTTACAACATTGTGGAATATCATTTCAATCTTGTCGGATTAAGTGATTTATTTTTAAGGAAGAAAGGCATTTGGCCTGTAACCTGTAACAACACCATTCTTTATTAGTATTTCATTTAAACTTTATTTAAAAAAGACATAACAATCAATACTTTAAACGCTCTTGTACTGAGAAAGATAAAGGGAATTAACTGAATAAAACTTTCTACTAAGGTGTCACCTGTGCTTCCATGTAAGTGTTCACACAAACAGGTTTTTCCTGCATTTAATGCTTATATATACAGATGGAGTTGCTGAATAAGGCAATTGAATATAACTTTTAACTGTGAGAAGTCTGCTCTGGAGAGATAGGCGAAAGGAGGAGATGCTTCAGCAGCATTGGGTTGAGAGGAAACAACTTTAAACTCTCTTGAAAGTGAAACACTTTTTGCTTAGTTTGCTGTGGGTGTCGCTGGAAAGGCCAGCATTCGTTGCCCATCCCTAATTGCCCTTGAACTGAGTGGCTTGCTCAGCCACTGCAGAGGGGGGCTAAGAACCAACCACTTTGCTGTGGTCCTGGAGTCACATGTAGGCCAGACTAGGTTTCCTTCCTTTCCTTCCCTAAAGGACATTAGTGAATTAGCTGGATTTTTAATCAAAAAATATAAGCTATCGGGTCACCATTATTGAGGCTAGCTTTATATTCCAGATTTATTGATTGCATTTAAAAATCTACCAGCTGCTGTGGTGGGATTTGAACTTATGTCTCCAGAGCAATAGCCTTTGGACTACTAGCCCAGTGACAGAGCAAGGTTCAGGTTGCCAAGGCAATTGTATAAAAAAAGCAGGCCGAAAAATTCTTTCCAAACTGGGGTCTTTCAAACAAATAATCTCTTCAAACATTCCAGCATTTTAATAATAGAATCACAGAAAAGCGCAACATGGATGGAGGCCATTCAGCCCACTTAGCCTGTGCTGGTTCTTTCAAAGGGCAATCCAGTTAGTCCCATTCCCTGCTCTTCCCCCTATCCCTGCAATTTCTCCTCCTTTCAAGTAGTTACTCAATTCTCCTGTGAAAACTGCTATTGAATCTGTTTCCACCACTCTATCAGACAATGCATTTCAACTCCTAACAGCTCGCTGTGTACAAAAGATTTTCCATGTGTTGCCTCTGTTTTTATTTTGTCAATCGCCTTAAATCTGTACCCTCTGGCTGTCAACTTATCAGCCCTGAGAGACAGCTTCCCTTTATTTACTCCATCTAAATCCTTCATGATGTTGAACACCTCTATCAAATCTCCCCTTAGCCTTCTCTGTTCTAAGCAGAACATCAGCATTTCAAATCTATCCAATCCTGCATCCCTGGAAGAATTATAATGAATCTCTAATGTCCAAAACCCCACATCCTTCTCAAAATGCGGTGCACTGAATTTTCCAGTTGGGGCCAACGTAATGTTTAGTACAACTTCAAGACTATGATTCCGCGATTGGGCAGCAATTAGTGAACAATTCTGAGTGCATTCATAGCTATTCTAATTTAAGATAGTCAGCTGAGGTCATAATGTGGCTCATTTATACTTACTAGAAGCAACACAAAGCCATATGCAAGGACCCATTCTCTGCAAACAAAGGAATGTGTTCAAACGTTGTGCCTTTTTTGAAACTGGAAACTTGGGGAGCCTATAATTCCCTTTCGCTTTCTCTGGTCTGGCTGTCCCCCCCGTGGAGCTCAGGGGTGTTAGAGTCTGAGTGCCAACTCTCAATGACGCCGGAGCTGGCCAAGGGGGTGAGACCTGGCTGCTTGGCTTGAATGCCTCGCGGGTCGAGGGTCACGACTCGAATGTGCCCTGCAAGGTCTCCCAGAGGGGGCTGGGGTTTGCCAGGCTGCAATGGCACTGCAGGTAGAGAGTGGACAAATCAATGCTCCTCTGTCCTTTCAGGAGAAGAGAAGCCATAACACCGATGAGAGAACTAAGACAGGCGGAGGCCCCCCAAACCTCCTCATTCTGACGAGGTACGAGGTGGGTGTCTTGGAGCTGGAGAGCCGCCACTCACCTCAGTCAGCCAGTTGTGGAGAGGCAGGGGTCTCTGATGAAAGTAAGTGTGTAGTGCACAGAGGTGAGAGTTTCAGGTGGTGCAAACAGTCTTGTGTAGTCTCATCATTAATGGGAGCCTCAAAACTGGATTCCCCATTGACAATGGCACCATGATGCAGATCTCCATGGTCTCACCAGGGCACCTGGCAAGTACAGTGATACGTCCTTGTTCTCCCCTAGAATCGCCAGCTAGCCCATGAATGCAGGGCCCTGAAGAGCCACCATTGATGCCAGAGGACCAGTGGGCTTCAGATGCACCTGTGTCACACCCCCTCTCTGCATCAAGCACCAGTGCAGATAGCAGCACCTGGGTGGGCATTAGATTGTCGGCTAGAATGTCAGTGCAGAGTAGTGAGGGCTTCACACTCGCTTGAGGAGCAGGCGGAGGCAGAGAGTGCCCAGGGCACTGGCAGTCAGAGGGCTGCTGGAGACCAGGATGATTCTGAGTTGAAGGCAGATGATGAGCCTCTGGAGTCGTTCATTAGGCGGCAGATGCTGGATGTCCAGCGGGATGTGCAGGAGGATCTGGCAGAGATCCATGAGGGTATGTGTCATGGTCTCTGATGTGGAAGAGTCCATGCAGAGCATGAGCACTGTGCTGACCCTCATGGCCGAGCGCACTGCCTCCTTCATTGAGAGAGTTATGACTCTCATGGCGGGGCAGCTCCAGGAACAGAATCAGAGGGTCCTGGGGTTGCGCTAGGACCTGCAAACCCTCACCTCAGGCGATTAGTGTCTATGTGTGGGAGATGGATGAGGCACCCAGTATCCCAGCTAGGCGCCCGTCCATCAATGGTGAGCAGGGAGGTCCAGAGCAACCTCATGTTGGTGCATGAGTTGCAGGTCTTTGCGGGTTTCTCTTAGAGCACTCTGGATGATGGCAGCAGCTCCTCTGCCCCTCTGCCAGTGACCGTGGCATCTGAAGAAGCTGCAATGCCTGTGGAGATGCCAGCCATGGCACTGGCCGCTCCCTCCTAGACAGGGCCAGCACAGGCTCCGCTGCCCAGAGGATGGCTGTCATGATCATCAAGGCCAACAGGACAGCATAGTCAACAGGCTACCTCTAATGTCGCTGCCAGCGAGGGGGTGCAACAAGATGCAGCACTTGCAAACGTAAGTTTAAGGCACCATGAGCACAAGAAGGGCTGATCACGGGTGATCATCTGTTGTGTAATGTTTTGTTAATCTGTTTACTGGTGTGACCATTAACACCGTATATTGTTATGTTCATTTGTTGTGAGTTGTAACATGATAGAAATTTTGCTTTTGTCTTAATGGCCTGAGTATGCTTCACCTTTGTATTTTATTGGTGCAGGGTGCACCAGTATCTCATGCTGGTCATGAGTGGTCCTAAACTTCATTGTCCAGGCACTGAGTGCACTTTGTGTTCAAAGGACAGGGTAATTTCAAACATCTGGGATGGAGGCGGCAGCCCTGGAATGAGACGGAAGCCGGTCTTTGGCAGCCTAGCTGAAGGAACGTTGGATCAAGGCGTTCCTGGTGTCCCTGCCTCCCTGAAGGATACAGAGGTCGGCCTCCATGCCCTTAGCGTTCTCCTCACTGTGGTCCTCTTCTGACTCACTACTGGATTCACCCTCTGTGGCCTGTGGAGCTGCCTCAAGATCCTCTTCCTCCAGTGGGTCCCCTCTTGCCAGTGCCAGATTGTGGAGAGCACAGCATGCACCCACTATCAGTGACACCCGCTCTGGGAGGTATTGTGGTGCTCCCCCTGAACGATCCAGGCATCGGAAGCAAATCTTCAGAAGACTTATGGTTCTTTCTATCACTGCCCTTGTGGAGGCATGGCTCCTGTTATAACGCTGCTCTGCCTCTGTTCTAGGGTGGCGGAGAGGCGTCATAAGCCACCTCTTCAACGGATAACCCTGGTCACCCAGCAGCCATCCATCCAGTTGAGCTGGAGCAGTGAACAGTCTTGGAACCTGTGGGTGTCTGAGGATGTAAGTGTCATGGGAGCTGCCAGGGTACCTTGCACAGACTTACCGAATCTACGTCCTGTGAGCACACACTATCTGGACATTGATCAAGTGGAAGCCCTTCCTGTTGACGAAGGCACCCGGCTGACCCTCTGGTACCTTGATGGCCACATGTGTGCAGTCGATTGCACCCTGGATGCAGGGGAACCCAGCAATCACTGCAAAGCCTCTGGCTCGCTCAACCTGACTGGCCTTGTCCGTACAGAAATCAATAAATGTCATTACCCACCTGAACAGAGATTCTGTTCACCATTGAACACCAGCTTGATGCACCTGTGGACAGCTGATTGGGACACAAAGATACCCCTTGATAGAGCCAGAGGCATAGAAGTTGTGACATTCAGAGCCACCGGCATGGGGTGTCCACCCACACAGTTGGAGCTGATCTCAGGCCAGATCTTCTGACAGATGGAGGTCACTGTCTTCCTGGAGAGGCGGGGCCTCCTTCGGCATTGCATCTCGGACATATTGAGGTAGCTGCTTCGCCGCCTGTAAACCCTGGCAGCGGGATATTGACATCTTCTGTGGCTCCTTCCGCCTTGGACTACCTGCTGGCCCTGCGTCCCTTGTGCCTGTGCCTCTCCTCCCACAGGTCCCTCTCCTGGAGTCTGCATTGGGACACCTGGCCTGTTCTCCCTTCTGCCCCTCTCTTCCTCCCCAGAGGAGGCTCCACCAGCAGAGGCCACAATCCCCATTAGCACAGTAACAGAAGGCTGTCTGGTGCCTGGAAGGGCCCACATGGTCAAAATCCTCCAGGGGCTTTGGAGACACCAATGGGTCCTGAAATGAAGCCTTGAAATGCTAAGACTGAAGCTCAGAACAGAGATTAAGCTGTCAAGTTCAAATAAGCCAGCAGCAGCAAACTATCTCCTTAACTCCTCACTACTCACACTGGCAATGCCCCTGACCCTTTTTTATCCCGCCCTTGGATGAGGTTTCATTAAAAGTGGGCTGCCCGCGGCCTGTTTTGTCCGTGCGACGAGCGCACAATCACACGGGCAACGTAAAATTGGGATCAATTGCTTTTTTAATGACCTTAAGTGACCCTATAAGTGTTTGCGGGTGTGGCTCCGACACCCGCAGGTGCCCGCTGACCTGGAGATTGCTCGCGTGCAGGATGACGTCGGGACGCTTGCCCGACATCATCTTGCGCTATTTCACGTTTGTTTGGGTTGGGCGCGTGCCCGCCGGCAGAACATAAAATTCTGGCCAATACAACATAAACAACTTCCCTTGCACCACCGCCGCACAGTACAAGCAGTGTGATGCACTGCAGCAATTCACCAAACTTCCGACAGCGCCTTCCAAACCCACGGGCGAGGGCTGCAGACGCATGGGAACGCCACCACCTGCAAATTCCTCTCCAAGTCACACATCATCCTGACTTGGAACTATATTACCGTTTCTTCCTGGTCGCTGGATCAAAATACTGGAACACTCTCCCTAACGGTACTGAGGGATTACCTACACCACACAGAGTGCAGTGGTTCAAGAAGGCACCTCACCACCACCTTCTCAAGGGCAACTAGCTATAAACGATGACCTCACCAGCGAAACTCACACCCCAAGAATGAACAAAGCAAAAGACGTGTAAGCTGCAAATAAGTCCTGAGAGTCTTAATTGTGCGACTGCATTTTCCTTGTGAAATATTCCCACAATTAATGGACTCTGAAACGCCATTTTATATTTATTTTCAGTCCTTTGCTGCACCTTACTAACATGGTCAGTTAGAAAACCTTAGAGTGAACAATGAAAATTTCAATGAACGCAGTGAAAAATATACACGTATTCTCAAGGGAGTGGTGGGAGGGATACACGCCTTAAAAAGAAAAAAAAATCACCAGGATGGCGTGATTGCAAAAACTCAAACAATTAACTTTGATTCTGCTGTGCAGTCCAACATGGGGCTTGTGGAGCAAGGAAAAGAAAAATAGACATTACGGGCATACCATGTATATACAGCCCTTTTAAACACATATACACGGAAGAGATTGGAAAGTAAACATTATGATTGCTCAATAGCTGGTGCAAAGCTTTGGAATTTTGTTTCCTGCCCTTCTGTAGATTGCAAATTCCTAAACTCTTTGATTGCTGCAATTAGACAGGGGAAGCGCCTAAAACTGCAGGCATTGAGCCTTTGCGAAGGGCTCCTTTACCTCTTGGTGACCTTTCTTGGCACAGGACATTGAGTATCAAGGCGCTGGGAGGCAGGTAGTGTGCCTCAGCTAGGGTTATTGACAGATGGGGCGATAAACAGTGGCAGACTGTATTTTTCACTGCTGCTGCAGAGGCTACAAACCAGTGCCTCAGGTAGTGGCCGCAGAGTGTGTGATTCATGATGCTTTCTGGCTGGCTATTCCCTTCAAGGTTTTTACTATATCAGATACTGTAAGGTTTCGCGGAGGGAGGGAGATGCACACCTAAGGACAGGTGCAGAGTGAAAAATAAAATGACTCAAGCATTGCCTCAAGTCAGCTCCAGTTTCAAATGGCATGTTTTCAGAAGGTGAGGTACATGCATTAATGCATTTAAAGGGGCTGAGCTTTTATTTATTGGCATGCACAAGCAAGGCTCATATCAAAAATAAAATCTTAGGTAACATTACATTTAATGCACACTTTCTTTACAAGTGACACATGTAAAAAAAGAAGACTCATTTGTATCATCTGACAACACTAAACTGTGCGCAATATGCCTGCAGAGGAGATTGCCTGCTTGATAATTGTGTGATTCCTATATATGTAGTAGCAGAGATGACAACCATTTTGCAACTCAGCTGGTATTTTTAGGCCTGTTAAGATAGAAAGATATTGAGATGTTTCGTTAGCCGGCAGGTCCAGTTTTGATTGCTGGTCTGCGCCTCCAGGACCTGGTAAGTTCCTCTAGGCCTAAAACCCTCCGAGAATTCGATGGGCAGAATATTACGCTCGGCATGCGGGCGCGCGCCAGGCACGCCCAAGCGTAAAATGATGCACGATGACGTCGGGTGTGCGTCCCGATGCCATCACACAGCCTCATAACATTTCGTTCGCCGATAATTTAAAGGTCGATTAATTAAATTCAAATTTACCTAACGGCTGGCGGGCAGGCGAAGAGGCCAACGCGACCTTTACATTTTTTAGGAAACCTCATCCATGAGCGGCGTGAGGTTTCCTAAAGCAACTAAACATTAAATAAAAACTTTATTTTTAAATTAAAAACATGCCCCAGCTCACTTGACAGAGTCACATGAGGGGACATGTTTTATTAAATTTTTACTCTCTTAATTTTTTTCTTACACACAGCGCTTCAATCTCCTCGAGGCAGCTCCGTGCCTCAGGGAGACTGAAACGCTCTTTCTCACGCCTGCGTGAACTGCCCGGCTCTCCCTCCTCCGCCCCACCCCGTTTGCACAGGCAGCGCTCAGCGCTGCCGCTCGCATTCCACGCCGCAATTGGCCCGTCTGCGTGAAATCATGGTGCGGAGCTGATCGTGGGCAGCGGTTGGCTTCCTGACCAAGGGCAAAATCCTGTCCCATGTTTCTCCAACTTTTGCACCTAATGTTTTTCCCGCACCTTTATCCTGACAATTGGCAGTTGTGCCTTCAGCTGTCTAGGCCCTAAGCTCTAGAATCCCCTCTCCAAACCTCTCCATCCCCACCCCCCTCTCTCTCCTCCTTTAAAATTCTGCTTATAACTGATATCTTTGACTAGGAAGAAAGAAAGACTTGTATTCCTCCTCCTTCCCGAAGACTATGTGCTCATTCAACATTGCTAGCCTATTCGCTATATATGTCTGCACTGCATCACGATATCATGGCGATCTAGATATGCCACCATTTTCTGAATCTGTATTCAATGAACTTATGAACATAGCAAATCCTGCAGTTGAGTTCAGCTTTAACAACACCATGTGTGCTTAAATAGATGGCGTTGCCATGGGATCCCCTCGAGGCCCAGCTCTCACAATCATTTTAGTTGGTTTTCATGATAAACCTGCCTAACCTCCTACCACTTGCATATTTCTGATACATAGATGATATGTTCGTTATACTTGAATCTGCAACTGCATGTAAGAATTTCCTCACACACCTTAATAGGCTCCAATCCCCACTCAAATTCACCTTTGAAATGGAGCAGTCAAACCAGCTCCCTTCCCTCGCCACGCCAGTTGAGAAATCTGCTAATGGGTTCTCTACTATTGTGTGATGCAAGCTCACCTTCACTGGTCAATATACGCACTGAGATTCCCACTGCTCCACATGCTATAAGATTGGCCTTATCGGCAATCTCATAAATAGAGCCTGAGCTATTTGCTCAGCATGTAAGCTCGATGCCAAAACAGGACACATCAAAGCCTTCCTGGGGGATCCCCCGATCAGATCATTGCTTGCTGTATATCGCACAAGCTCATGAATGGGCCTCAAGTCGCCACTTTCAGTCCTGTCTACCTCAGAATACCCAGGAAGGGTAAGGCGTCTGAAAAATTTGAACAAGAGGTGAAGCTAGCTGTTTCACACTGCTACTATGCAGTAGCAACACGAGTGGTATTCACCACTAACAGGATGCTGCTGTCAAGCCAAAAAGATGTCCTGCCTATCACACAAATGAGTAACGTGGTATATGAATTCAGTGCCAGTGCAAATGCCAAGTATGTAGGCTGTATGTCCCAACAACTGATGGATCATATCAAACAGCATGCCTCCTTGGTTGTTCGCAACAGGAAAAGCACTGACCGTACACAACCAACCTGTGCTTGCAAAACTCAGAAGATAGTGTCCAACATTAGATGTGATTTCGTGATTGGACAACACTTACTAAACAATCCCGATTGTGCTAAGAATTACACTAACAACCAATTCAAGTATATCAGTCGGGTTTGCAAAGTGGCTCACTTATCCTTGATAGAAGCTACATATATTCACACGCAAGGCCCTGTCCTCTATAAACAAAAAGAAGACGTTCAGGAATTGCACCTTTATCAAGTAAACAAAAGCTTAGGGATGACAGTTCCCTGATGCATTCCCCAGGGCAATGCTTCGACCGATCGGAGTCGAATTGCCTTGTTTGAATTTAAACAAAAGCTTGGGGCTCAGTGTTCCTTGGTGCACTCTCCATGCAACACTTCAACCAATCAGAGTCTACTTGCCAACCAATCAGCACCCTTTTCTAATACAGTACAAATATTTGTTCCCTTTGAAATTTTGTATTCTTGCAATTCTGTCCTGGTGAGTGCAAGCTGAAAAGCTTTGACAGCATGTTGGCTTTTAATGGCAATGCTCGTATTCATATAACACTTTTCCTGACCAGCGGATGTCTCAAAGCGCTTTACAGGAATGAAGTACTTTTTTGAAGAGCAGGAAACAGGGCAGCCAATTTGTGCACAGCAAGCTTCCACAAACAGCAAAGTGATGATGGCTAGATCATCTGTTCTTGTGATGTTGATTGAGAGATTAAAAAAAACATCCAGAGATATCTCCCTTTCTCTTCTTCAAAATAGTACCTTGGGATATTTTACAGGCCATGGGCAGGCGTGGCCTTGGTTTAATGACTCATCCGAAAGTTATCCCTGACGGTGCAGCACTCCCTCAGTACTCCACTGGAACGTCACCTCTGATTTATAAGCTTAAATCCTCGACTAGGACCTGAATCTGGAACCTTGAGATTTAGAGATAAGAGTGCTACGGACTGAGCCACGGCCAACAGGGTAGGCATTCGCTCCCTTGTCCTAATGTCACCTTCTTTGGCTGGGTGTCAGTTTTTCTGTGATGACACTCCTGTGACGTGCCTTGGGACATTTGACCACTTTGAAGGTGCTATATAAATGCAAATTGTTGCATTTGAGTTCACTAAGCCTAGCCAGGGTAGCACCAGGAACACATCAGTGTGCCTCAGAGCCCCTGAGTTAGTTGGGAGGGGGGAATATCCTCTGTGGTCTTCCACTCATGGTTGTTGACAGGTGATTCCTGATGAGAAATGCATTAATGTGGGTATAGGGTCAGAACACAATCGACACCGTTTTGGCGGAGTAGCTTGCCAGCACTCAGTGAGCAGACTGACAGATGAAGAATGAGTAAGGTATCAGAGAGCACTGACACCTGTATAACTGCACTCCAGCACAGAGGATAAATGTGAAATAAACCCCTAGAGTCAGTGTCAGACAGTTCCACATGGCAACTCACCAAAGTTGAGCTATCTCCCAGAATTGGTAAGCTGAAACACAAGATGCCTTTCTATTGTGCATGGCCCTGACGAGTATCACTTCCACATTCCGGGCCTTGTGAACCAAATGCAAAACTGCTGGGGCTTAATAAGAATGACCATTGCAGTAACCTTCTGGCCACCCCCCTTTGCGTTTTAGAAGCTCCTAAACCAGTTTTGCAGTTGCCTTCCAGCCAGATGCATGAAGGCCATGCTTTGAGAACTTGGCAGCACGAGTGTGATATAAAAAACATTTGGCAACAGAAATCTTTTGTGATTTTGACATGACACCTGTACAATTATCTTCCAAATAGGAGTTTTACCTCTGCTGTGGAAAACTGTATGCAGCTGCAAATTTCTGGATCCTTAATCCCAAAATTGGGAGCTTTTGCTCCTGTGCTAATTCTGCATTTTTACCTGTTCTGTACGACATGTACTTTGTTCAATCTGAATGGGTTTGCTTGCACCCTTAGGTGTACAGTGATTATAATCTATTTGACAAAAGATGCCTTTTTTCTTGCTTGACCTAAAAACTAGAGGGAACAGGTGAGACCTGGAGAACATCCAAATCCTATAATTTGCAGCATGACAAGTAGAGTGAATTTTACTGTGTGTGCAGCGCTAAGAAGTTTGGTCGGAGTGTTTCCCAGTTTTCTCTGCTTGTTATTTGCATTATGATTAGTACAGGCTGGTGAAGCAGTCAACTACATTTTCCACCTTGTTGGATTGCTTTACACTGTAGCTCTGTACTCGCGAGTGAGTAGCACATTCACAACCAGATGTCTCGCAACAACAAAGAACAGCAGTTCAGAGAAGGTTTACTAGACTAATACCAGGAATGGGTGGGTTGTCTTATGAGGAAAGGTTGGACAGGTTAGGCTTGTATCCACTGGAGTTTAGAAGAGTAAGAGGCGCCTTGATTGAAACCTTTAAGATCCTGAGGGGTCTTGATAGGGTGGATGTGGAGAGGATGTTTCCTCTTGTGGGAGAATCTAGAACTAAGGATCGCTATTTATAAATAAGGGGTCGCTCATTTAAGACGTGGTTATGAGGAGAGTTTTTTTCTCTCAGAGGGTTGTGTCTTTGGAACTCTCTTCCTCAAAAGGCAGTGGAGAATATTTTTAAGGCAGAGCTAGGTAGAATCTTGATTAACAAGGGGGTGAAAGGTTATCAGGGGTAGGCGAGAATGTGGGGTTGAGTTTACAATCAGAGCAGCCATGATCTTATTGAATGGCAGAGCAGGCTTGAAGGGCTGAGTGGCCTACTCCTGCTCCTAATTCATATGTTCGTAAAATGTGTTCAGACATAGGCCCCGTCTGACAATCTCTCCTTTTTGAAATCAATTTAATGGGGCCGACATTTAAAGAGTGATGGCTAGATGGAAATTGGACCTACATAATGCCATGCTAGAAAATGCTGCTTTATTTTGAGATGCTGCTTCAAAGGTTCTGGATGAAACCTCAGCCCTTGTTGCTGTTGACTCACTGGTCCCATGCTGTTACACCTTAAGTTGGGCGCCTGGCACACATCCAGTGCTATACCCACTGCCAGCAACACTATCACTGTCCTTATGGCCAATATGAGTTACCTTGCATTGTTTTAGATTAAACTGCATCTACCATCATTCCACCTACTTGTTTCACATGAACATATGAATTAGGAGCATGAGTAGGCCATTCGGCCCCTCGAGCCTGCTCCGCCATTGAAGAAGATCATGACTGATCTGATTGTGGCCTCATCTCCGCATTTCACCTACTCCCAATAACCTTTGACTCCCTTGTTAGTCAAGAATCCGATCAATAATTAATCCATGTCCCTCTGCAATTTTCCATTAGTCTTTCTCATAGTTTTTTATTATATTTACTGGCTTAATATCATCAGCCAGCTTGTGTATACTCCCACCTGCTCTGAAATCAAGGTCATTTTTATACAGAGTGAACTGCTATGTGTATTATATGGCATAATGTTTCTGACAAAGCATGACTTATCATTCAGCTTACCAAGAACACAGGCGGCCTCTATTATTAAGCTATAAACTCAAATTTCAAATAAGAAATTCATGATTAAGACAACATTCAGTTTCCAACAATATTTCTTTTTCAAAGTCAATGCTGCAGACCCTGGCAATATTAAATATATGGGCATTTTGGTCATTTTCCAATTTGGCTTCTTTGCTTTGGACTTTGGCAAAAATGAAGCGACCCTTTCTTTTGAACTAGAAGGAGCATTCGAGCAGGACAAAAATGACAGAAAAAAGCTGAGCAAAATCTAGTGGACTTTGGGACAGCTCCAAGGCCAAAGCCTGATTCTGAAGTTGGTCGCCCTGGTCTAACCTGCTAACCAATAAATTTTCACCATTCCTAGCGACACGCTCATGTTTAACCCAAAAGGTTTTATTAATACTCCATTATTTTACATAAAATTGCAATTCCTCAATTGCTTTTAGATTAACATTTCTGACCTGTTGAAGCACCATTTCCTCTCATTGGGCTGTGTTTTACTGAAGCCCAGACAATTTAGATGACATTTGCCAAAGTGTCCATTGCTGTTCTCAACAATCCCCTGTACAGGAATGTCTGTCCAGTAAGGAATGTTAAAGTGGCCTTGAGAATTGACTGGAATAGTTGTAAATGAAGCAAAATTATACATCAAAAGCCAAAATTAACATTGTGGCTTCAGAATCAAGGCTATAACCCTTTGGCTAAAAAAAAAAAATTCCAAACCAACTGGGAGCAGCAACACATTGGCCAGAATTTTATCCTCCTCCACCGCTGGGATTTTAGGTGGGGGAGGGGGGAGATTGAAGTTGAAGGGCTGGGATTCCCTCTGGGTTCCTGCCTGTCCTGACCATGCAGCGATTTTACGCTGGGGTAGGCAAGATGCTCACCCTTGCCCCAATTGAGGCCCTTAAATGGCCAATAATTGGCTACTTAAAGGCCATTTCCTGCCCAGCCTCAATTTTAGGACTAGCGGGAGGATTGAAGTTGCGTGGGAGAGGCTGATGGGGCTGGGGGTGCCTTCATCAGAAGCCCCCTTCTGAGGTTAGACACCTCACTAAGGTGTACTCTGGACCTCCCTCCACACATCCCACCTGTGGCCTCTCTGTTGAGACTTCAATCACCCCCTTCGTGCCCCCCTCCAGGCCCCTAAGCTGCCTGCCCTGGGGCCCTTTAAACCTACCTAGGCCCCTGGTGTCCAGGCTTAGTCTCAGGCATCCTCCTGTGTTTCCTCACCAGCCCACTGCAACTCCTGTTGCTGCAGGGACTGAAGAGCTGCCAGCCAATCAGATTGGCTACGGCTCTCTAAGGCGGGACTTCCTTCTGAGTGAGGGGCGGAAGTCGCGCCTGCCGCCACTTCACGTTCATTTGAGCGTGAAATGGCTCTGGGGACTCGGACTGACTCTTCAGATGGCAGGAAGCGAAACCTCACCATCTGAAAAATTCAGGCCATTAGATTTAATGAAGCGAGAGACATGTTGCCGAAGCTTTTCATCTTGCACTCATCAGGACAAACGCAACAATGTCAAATTTCAAACAATCATGACAATTTATACTACAAGACAAAAGGGGGCTGATTGTTTGGCAAGTCAGTCTGATTGGCTGAGGCATTGCCATGGAGAAAGCAATGGGAAACTATTGGCTTCCCAAGCTCCCTGTAGTTTAAGTTTTTGTGATTGTTTGAAATTTGGCATTCTTGTATTTGTCCTGATGCATGCAAGATGAAAAGCTTCAGCAACATGTCTCTCTTTTCAGCAATATTCAAGTTCTGTACTAACAAGCAAAATTAGATTCAAATGCTTTGTACATTTTTACATTGTATTAAAGGAAAGCAAGAAAATTTCCAGCTCATGGATTGAAAATTGGACAAGGTAGGCTGCCAAGGGTAGCTCAATGCTAATTATAAAATCATAGAATTTCACAGCATTGAAAGAAGCGATTTGGTCCATTGTGCCTGTGCCAACTCTTTGAAGAAGTTATCCAATAGCACCATTCCTTTGCTTTTCCTTCATAGTCTTGCAATTGTTTTCTTTTCAAATATTCATCTACTTCCTTTTTAAAATTGTTATTG
Source organism: Cetorhinus maximus (assembly GCF_964194155.1). Lineage (NCBI taxonomy): Eukaryota > Metazoa > Chordata > Chondrichthyes > Lamniformes > Cetorhinidae > Cetorhinus > Cetorhinus maximus. The sequence goes on from NC_135890.1 coordinate 8,984,605, forward strand.
AATCGGCCATGTTCAAGGTAGCTTAATTTTGGAATGGGGTCCTGAAACAAGTGTTAGGAATCTTATTTGCATATGCAAACGGCCTAAGCTTGTTACAGGCATGGGACCCGGCCACCTACTCTTCAATCTTTACCATTGGGGTAGGCAGTGTATTTTTGATGCCAAATTTGTTCATGGTGCCCACTATATCATTTGTTTAGGTGACTGGTTTATGCTTGTAAAATAGATGAGACGTCATTAACTTTGCAGACCTCAGAATTCAATCCTGGGCTACTGAAAATTAGAAATAGCCTTTTTTCTTTATTCTTTCATGGGATATGAGCATCACTGCAAGACCAGCATTTGTTGCCGATCCCTAATTGCCCTTGAACAGGTGGTGGTGAGCCGCCTTGGGCCACATTAGTCTGTGTAGGGTAGGTGCACACATAGTGCTCGTTGGGAGGGAAATGTGTCTTCTGACCTCAGAATCCATCAGCTGGTGATGAAAGAGATGCTTTTCTGAAAATATTCCACTCACTGACCTGTCCCTTGATACCAACGCAAATGATAGTATATATAAAGCACAACTGATTGGAAATGGATTCCTACAAGGTTGGTAGACTCCGCTGTCCAGAGTTTTAAGGCAATATTTTTCCCTCTGGTACAGTATGAGGATTAAAACTTTCGTTGCAATTGTAACAAACCTAAAAGGAATTTTCCAGGCTTGTCCTCCTCATTATTCTCAATTACTGCTAAACTTCACTGTCCCAGGCCCATCCTGTAGAAATAATACAGACATTGCCTTGCATATCCTCTCACTGCCTGGGTGATAGGAACATTAGCTGAATCAATGGAAGTCTCCACAACAACAGCAATAACAACATGTATTCATATAGCACCTTTTGAATCTTTTCTACCGGTGTACTCCTGCTCCTATTACTTGTGTTCTTATGAAAATTCAGGAGTATATAATAAAATCTGGAATTGATAGCTAGTCTAGCCATGAAACTATCATCGATTGTCGTAAAGGTTCACTAATGTCCTTTAGGAAAGGAAATCCGCCATCAAGTCTGCCCTACATGTGATTCCAAATCCACAGCAATGTGGTTGGCTCTTAACTGCCCTCTGAAATGGCCACTCAGTTCAAGGGCGATTAGGGATGGACAACAAATGCTGGCCTTGCCAGTGGCACCCTCATTCCACGAAAGAATAATTTTTAAAAAAATGAGCAGCCGATCCAGTGCTGCCAGTTTAATGCCCTTTTTTAAATTGAAAGTTCCACTACCTGTTTTTTTATAATTCTAGGGAACGAATTAGATGAAGAGGCGAACAGCTCAGGAGAACAGCTGGGCTTACCAAGCTCCATAACTCTTGCCCATCCCACCAACTCCATCTTGCCTCCCGCACCCAGATATAACCCAGATAAGGTCACATCTATATCTGGGAATAAGTAGTTTGTCAGTCCGAAGGGCTTTTGCTTGGTACAGCATCGCCTACTAGCAAACGTGAAGACACTAGAGTCGAAGAAGAGAGCTACCTTCCTCCATGAAGAGTGGAAAATGGTCGTCCTTGACTGAAACTTTGCTGGCACAAGCTCAGCAGGCCCAACAGATTCTATGTCAAGCCTGGGGACCCAGAAACCACTAGCCTGTAACTAATTTTTTAATGTTCTTATAATTTGGCCTGTGAACATAAAACCTCTGATGATGCTCTACATCACTTTTCATTTTTGATATGCAGATCTATTATTCCTTCTTTTATTTTCCAACCCGGTCTCCCCTTCCTGCCACCATGTGCCAACTTAAGAATTATGGACTGCTTCCATTGAAAAAGAAACATAGCACTTCAATAAATGGTGCACAATGTGCTGGTGCTGTTCAGTTTCAATTTTTAACACATGATATAAATAGGGCAAAGTCACAGCAGCAGTGAGATATGATAAATATCTTGACTTGTGAGGCTCACCACAATTTACTTGTGACTTGGTTTTGCATGTGATATCCAATTCGCCTCACAAATGGACATATTTGGTCCTTCTGTTGAATGTGACTCAGGGGAAGATATTGCTTCCAAATGGGATAATTATAATTTCATTGAAGTATGGTGGAAAGTAATGTCAAGTGTTGGATCTTTAATTTTTTGACTAAGGATCCATTTTGAACGAGCGAAACTTTTTGTTCCAAATTTCTCCCTTCCTCTTCTGACATTGATGACTGACGCAGGCTTACGTTCCATGGGCACTGACAATCCTCTTAACTCTAAAGCATTCTTTATGTGGAAACCTAGACAGCAGGGGCTGAAATCCTTCTTTTTAGGCAGCATGGGGAAATGTCTGCTTTCCTTCACATTTAACAACCCGTTAACAAAATTATGAGAATGTGCTGCTTTGAAATGTGCAAATTTTTGAGAATGCGATTCCGTTTGTGGGTCATTAAGAATGAGGGAAAACAGGTATTCTCATGTTTTTCATAAGAGGAGGCACCACATCCCTTTCATGTGCTGGCAGGTAATTTGTTCACATAACCACACTTTCTACTGCGGGCAGTGATCAAGAGCAGGTATATAAACTGGCTCTTTCCTCTCAGCAAGGGGAAGTGGAGAGATGCAGCCAAATTTTGCACTCCCCACCACTGCCCTTCCTGAGAGCAACTATCAGAGATCGCAGTGTCCTCAGTGGCCCAGTTGGTTACACTTTTGCCTCTGGCTCAGATAGTTATGTGTTCATAGACCCATTTGAGGACAAAATCTAGACTGACACTTCAGTGCAGTGCTGAGGGAGTGCTGTATTTTTAGAGGTGCTGTCTTTTGGATGTGATGTTAAACCTGTTTGCACTCTTGGGTGGAAGTAAATAACCCCTTGGCACTATCTTGAAGGAGAACATGGGAGTTTTGCCTGGGGGCCTGCCCAATATTTATCCATTAACCAACATCATTACACTATAGCAACAGAGATAGGTCATTCAGCCCCTTGAGACTGCTCTGCCATTCCATGTGACCGTGGATGATCTGTATCTTAATTTCATCCATCAATCTTGGCTTCATATCCTTTTATACCCTTGTATAGTAAAGCTCAATGATGTCAGATTTAAAACCATTCATTGAGCTGGCATCCATTGCTTTTTGTGAGTAGAGTACTACACTACTACCAGCCTTTGAAGACTTCTCACCTGAATGGCCTGGCCCTAATGGTTGTTAAAATAGATGACCCTGGTCATTACCATATTGCTGTGTTTTTATGGGAGCTGTGTGCAAATTGGCTGCCATGTTTCAACAGTGATTACACTTCAATAGTGTTGTATGTTGTATGCTCTGTAGGTCTCAAAAAGAGGCTCTGAGTCTTGCATGGTTGAACATTAAGGCCAGAATTTTACGTTCGGTGTGCGAACGCGTGCCCGACATGCCGGAGCGCAATATGATGCGTGATGATGTCGGGCGTGCGTCCTAATGTAATTGTGTACTCGTGCGATATTTCACTCGGCGGGTGTGTGCCGGAGTTGGCTGTGCGCCCGCCAATAATTGAAATCCTATTAAGGCCATTAACAAACTAATTAAAATCAAATTAACGCTGCCCTGTCTAACCTTATAGTTGGCGGGCAGGCGAAATGGCCAAGTGCCCTTTACATTTTTTTGGAAACCACATCCACGTGCGGGCTGAGGTTTCCTAAAGCAAATAAACATTAACTGAAAACTTTATTTTTGAATTAAAAACGTGTCCCAGCTCATTTGACAGAGTCACATAAGGGGACATTTAAAAAAAATTTTTTACTGTCTTTTTAGTAAGTTTTTTAAAAAAGCGCTTCTATCTCCCTGAGGCAGCTCCGTGCCTTAGGGAGATTGAAGCGCTCTCTCGCGCGCATTGCAGGCCAGGCCCGCTCTCCCTCCTCCCCCTCGCCCGCACAGGTAGTGCTGAGTACTGCCGCACATGATCCACGCAGGGTGGGACTTAATTGGCCTGCCCGTGTGAAATCGCAGGCTTCCCGACTGCCCCTGCCCACTCCGCCCGAGCCTGCCCAACAAGGGAAAAACTCTGGCCTAAGTGTTTATTGATAACCCATGACTATGTACATATCTATAGGGTATAGCCCAAACTGTGAGCTATTTCCATATTTCTTTCTACACAGGTCTCTGTCAAGCTTACAACTGATCCTAGTCTCAGGTCATGTGTCTCTTTACATCACACTGTGGGCGGTGCTGTTTCTCAGTCCTATTTTAACCCTTGTTATGCCAGATACCCTTATACGACAAATAGTACTTCATTGGCCATAAAGCACTTTGGGACATCCTTATGAAAGACACCGTATAAATATACGTAAGACAGTCAGTCAGTCATTTATTTCTTCTTTCTTAAGTTGAATCCAGGAATTTCTGATTTCTAAGACTAGTTGTCTTTATTCATTGTACCATACCTTAGCCCTTTACTAATTGATTCTTAAAAGGACAAGTCGATAAAGCTATAAAATAAGATTCTAGATTTTACAAATAGAGAAATAGAGCTCAAAAGCAAAGAGAGAACGTTAAACCTACATAACTCATTGGTTAGGCAGCAATTGGGATATTGGGGACAATTTGTTCCGATGTTCCCCTGGCCTCTGTTCATAACTTAGACGAGAGACAGAAAGGAGCCCTTGGAAAATGGCAGAAACCTGGTTTCCCCTGACCAGGCGTCCCCAATTCTATAATTCAGTGGGTCTGGCGTGACAGTGAAGGGCGGAACACCCAGTGAGGTGAAACCTACACTTGGGCAGGTGCTGGTTTGACCTGTGGAAAGCACCCCACCCCACACCACCCCACCCCAAATTTTCATGAAAGAGAAGAGAGATTGACACTCCCAAGAAAACTGAGGCCAATTGTAACATCGCGACTGCTGCTATTGTAGGATCCTTTACGTCATCTGCTTCTGCTTTAGTTGTATCGGCATCACAGGCGAATATACATATTCCGCCAATATTTATATCGGTAGTGCTAGTTAAACCAGGCATGACCTGCTGAGATTGCTAGTCCTGATAATGCAAACTCTTATATGGAAATGATCTGAAGATGAGTCATGAAGATTTCAAATGATAGGAGGCGGTGCCATAGTGGTATTGTCACTGGGCTAGTAATCCAGAGACCCAGGGTAATGCTCTGGGGACCAGGGTTCGAATTCCACCACGGCAGATGGTTAAATTTGAATTCAATAAAAACCGGGAATTAAAGTTTAATGGTGTCCACGAAACCATTGCTGATTGTTGTAAAAACCCATCTGGTTCACTAATGTCCTTTAGGGAAGGAAATCCGCTGTCCTTACCTGGTCTGGCCTACATGTGACTCCAGACCCACAGCAATGTGGTTAGCTCTTAAAAGTACCCTCTGAACGAGGGCAATTAGGGATGGGCAGTAAATGCTGGCGATGCCCACATCCCATGGGCAGAATTTTCTGCCTGCCGGGCGGGGGGGGGCCCGTCCCAACCTCTGGCGGGCGGGGAGCCGATCCCCACTGGAGAAGCGGGCCCTGCTGCCATTTTACGTGGACGGGCCAATTAAAGCCTGCCCAGCGTGATGTCCGGCGGGAAGCGCTATGCACTCCCTGTGCGGGCGGGGGGCATTCCCCAAAAGCGAGAGTATGCTATTTCACGCATGCGCATGAAAGAGCGCACATCTTCCTGAGGCTAAGTGCTGCCTCAGGGAGATTGCTTATACTTTTAAAAAGATTAAAAATAGAAAAAAAAAAATTCCCTAACATGTCCCCCTCATGTGACAATGTCACATGAGATGGGACATGTTCATAAATTACAGTAAAACTTCATTAAACTTTTTAAATCCCTACATGATCCCGCTGGTGGATGAGGTTTCATGCTTTTTCTATTCCCCACTGGGGCTCCTGGCCTGTCCGCCAACCTTAAGGTTGGACGGGCAGGTCCTTTAATTGTTTAAATGATCCTGTCAATGGCCTCAATTGGCCATTGACAGGTTGGCGGGCGCATGGCTGATTTTGCTGTGCCCCCGCCTTCCTGAAAATTTAAATGGGTCGGGATGATGTCGGGAGTTCCGCCCGCAGGATGATGTCGGGAGTTCCGCCCGATGTCATCCCGCGTCATTTTACGCTCCGGCGAGCGGGCCCCGCCCCCTGCTCACCGACAGCAAAATTCTGCCCCATGAACAAATAAAAAAATGTCGTTTCCTTTCACAGCTTGTTCCATTCTGGGATTGTTGTTGGGAAAAAAAATTGTTGATACTGTCTTGGAAACTAATGGTCTTTGTCGTTTGTGTGGATGGCTACCTCGTGTTTTCTCATTTGCCGGAGGGCACCAGGTACTTGTTTCTGTCAAATCCCACCAGTCCATTCCATATTTTACAGAACACGGTCGGTCTATTCTTTTCCCTCCTTTGCCGGAGTGATTCCCATTCCAAATCTTCAATGCAGTATGTGACACTGGTGTCTTTCCCATACTGATTTGTGTAGCATGTTTTTGGATTGCATCAATATTATTTATATCTCTCGCCATAAAAGGATCCCACAGACCATAAGACCATAAGACATAGGAGCAGAAGTAGGCCATTCGGCCCATCGAATCTGCTCTGCCATCCAATGAGATCATGGCTGATCTGATAATCCTCAACTCCACTTTCCTGCTTTTTCCCCATAACCCTTGATTCCCTTACTGATTAAAAATATGTTCATCTTCAGCTTGAATACACTTAACGATCCAACCTCTACAGCCCTCTGCGGTAAAGAATTCCACAGATTCACTATCCTCTGAAAGAAGAAATTCCTCCTCATCTCTGTCTTAAATGGGCACCCCCTTACTCTGAGATTATGCCCTCTGGTCCTAGACTCTCCCACAAGAGGAAACACCATCTCAGCATCTACCATGTCAAGACCTCTAAGAATCTTATATGTTTCAATAAGGTCGCCGCTCATTCTGCTAAACTCCAATGAGTACAGGCCCAACCTACTCAATCTCTCCTCATAAGAAAATCCCTCCATCCCCGGGATCAACCTAATGAACCTTCTGTGGACTGCCTCCAGTGCCAGTATATCTTTTCTTATATAAGGTGACCAAAACTGTTCAGTTTTCTGGTGTGGTCTAACTAATTTTAGCAAGACTTCCTTATTTTTATACTTCATTCCCTTTGAAATAAAGGCCAACATTCCATTTGCCTTACCTGGTGAACTTGTATTTTTGGGATTCATGCACAAGGACTCCCAAATCCCTCTGAGCGGTAGCCTTCTGCAGTCTTTCTCCAATTAATTAAATAATATTCAGCTCTTCTATTCTTCCTGCCAAAGTGCATAACCTCACATTTTCCCACATTATATTCCATCTGCCAAGTTTTTGCCCATTTACTTAACCTGTCTATACTCCTCTGTAGACTCCTTGTGTCATCCTCACCACTTGCTTTCCCACCTATTTTTGTGTCATCCGCAAACTTGGTGATAGTACACTCACTTCCCTCATCTAAGTCATTTTTAAAAAATTCATTCACGGGATGTGGGCTTCGCTGGCTGGGACAGCATTTATTGCCCATTCCTAGTTGCCCTTGAGAAGGTGGTGGTGATCTGCCTTCCTGAACCACTGCAACCCACACCCACAGCGCTGTTAGGGAGGGAGTTCCAGGATTTTGACCCAGCGACAGTGAAGGAACGGCGATATATTTCCAAGTCAGGATGGTGAGTGACTTGGAGGGGAACTTACACGTGGTGGTGTTCCCATCTATGTGCTCCCCTTGCCCTTCTAGATGGTAGTGGTCGTGGGTTTGGAAGGTGCTGTTGAAGGAGCCTTGGTGAATTCCTGCAGGGCATCTTGTAGATGGTATACACTGCTGCTGCTGTGTGTAGGTGGTGGAGGGAGTGAATATTTGTGGATGTGGTGTCAATCAATCAATCAATTAATATATATTGTAAATAATTGAGGCCCCCGCACTGATCCCTGTGGCATTCCATTAGTTACAGGTTGCCATCCTGAAAACTCTCCTCTTATCCCAACTCTCTGTCTTCTATTAGTTAGCCAGTCCTCTATCCATGCTAATATACTACCCCCAACACCATGGGCTCTTATCTTATTAAGTAGCCTTTTGTGTGGTACTTTATTGAACGCCTTTTGGAAATCCAGATATATTACATCTACAGGCTTCCCTTTATCTATCCTGCTTGTTACCTCCTCAAAGAATTCTAATAAATTTGTTAGGCATGATTTCCCCTTCATGAAGCCGTGCGGACTCTGCTTGATTAGATTATGTATTTCTAAATGCTCTGCTATTACATCCTTTATAATAGACTCCAACATTTTCCCAATGACAGATGTTAAGCTAACTGGCCTATTGTTACCCGTTTTTTGTCTCCCTCCCTTTTTGAATAAGGGTGTTACAATGGCTGTTCTCCAATGCTCTGGGGCTTTTCCAGAATCTAAGGATTCTTGGAAGATTACTACTAGTACATCCACTATCTCTGTAGTTACTTGCTTTAATATCCTAGGGTGCAGCCCATCAGGCCCCGGGGACTTATCGGCCTTTAGCCCCATTAGTATCCCTCGTACTTTTTCTCTAGTGATAGTTATTGTATTTATTTTCTCCCCCTCTTTTGCACCTTGATTACTTAGTACAACTTGTCTATTCCAGGATTGGCTGAACAAATGCTTGGTTAGCTATAACTTTGATATTTTTGTTGTGATACCAGAAATCCAAGAACCCTTTTGCTTTGGGTGTTATCTGCTGAATATGGAATCCTCATTGAAGATAGTTTTTAAGATGAACCCCCAGGTATGATTTTGTATCTACCCCACTGGAGAATCTGATTACTGAACTTAAAGCCATCTGTTGATGGATCCATGTTTTTGGTAATGCACATGACATTTTTTGGCATTGAATGCCACCTCCCATTGGTCCTGCCATTTTTGCAATTGCAGAGGATCGTCTGGAATGAATTGATATGATCTTGAATTTTCCCCGATGCGTAAATCATGCAGCCATCTGCAAATAGTCGCACCCTGTTTTTTAACTTGTTGGGAAGGTCATTTATGCATGTCAAGAAGGATAAAGGTCCCAACACATTTACCTGGGTCACTTGGAAGAGGACAGCTCTACGAGAGAATGATTCCCCATCACAGACCACTCTGTCTTCTATTGGTAAGGAAGTGCCAGATCCAATTTAATAATGTCCCCATCATTCCCTAGTAGTGAAGATTGGACATAACTTTTCATGAGGAACTTTGTCAAAGGCTTTTGAGAAACCTAGTATTACCATGTGAGTAGTTTAATCTCTTTCGAGCATAAAAATCAAGGCTTACATTCCAGTACTGTGCTGAGGGAGCACTGCACTGTCACAAGTGTCATCTTTGGATGAGATTGAGATGTTAAACCAAGTCCCCATTGAGGAGGAGCAGCTGGGCAAGTTATTCTTGGTGACTTGGTGAATATTTATCCCTCAGTCAACAGCACAAAGAAAGGGATTGTCTGGTCATTATTGGATTGTTGTTTGTGGGAGTTTACTGTGCGCAAAATGGTTCATATGTTTTCATTAGAACACTTCAAAAAGTGCGGTTGTAAAGTGCTTTATGATGTCTGGTGGTCATGAAAAGCGCTATGTAAATGCAAGATTTTTTTTTCTCCTCTTTCGCTATAAAAGATTTTGTGACATCTATAGTACACTTGACCTTAAAGTACTTGAAAAGCCTGACTGATAGGTGATACCAGAGGCAAGGCTAAAGTTATACCTGTGCTAATCAAGAAGACCTCACATTTTCCCACTTTTTGCCTCAATCTTCTTCCCTTTTGTCCTGAAGAGATTGCCTCTTGCTTATGTGCACTTTTAGAAATGGTGGCAAACTTCTGATGCTTCACCTGTGGTACGTTTCTTCATGTGTAAGCCGAAATGGTGAATCCAAGCACAATCTTGTTCTCACCTGAGAAGACTTCCCAGCAGGAACCATAGGATTGCTTCCTCTTCCCAGCCAAGGGGCACAGAATACAATTGCTGGTTTCACAGCTGCTGTCCTCACTGTCATCGGCTAATCCACCAGAACGTGGGATCAAACCTAAGACTCTTCTAGTCTGTACGACTTGGCTGTACACCTGTCAAGCCATTAGGAGGGGAATCTTTTGTTTTAAGCACAAATTAGCTGCCACGTTTCCTACATTACAACAGCGACTATACTTTGAAAAGTATTGCATTGGCTGTGAAGCACTTTGAGATGCCCGGTGATGGTGAAATTTGCTATATAAATGCAAGTCTTTCTTTACGTTTTTTAAAAGGTGCATTATTATTCTATTACCCTCTAGCTGGCCCATCTCAAAATCTGTCAGTACCAGAGCTTAGGGCCTTGACAACTGAAGACATGGCTACCAATGATGGAGTGATTAAAATCAGGCCAAGAGGCAAGAATTGGATGAGCGCAGATATCATGGAGAGAGTACAGAGGGGATTTACAAGAATGTTGCCAGGGCTTGAAGGTTGCAGCTATGAGGAGAGATTGAATAGGCTAGGGTTGTTTTCCTTAGAACAGAGGAGGCTAAGGGGTGACCTAATTGTGAGGGGCCTAGATAGAGTAGACAGGAAAGATTTGTTTCCCCTAGCTGAGGGGTCAATTACCAGGGGGCATAGATTTAAGGCGATTGGTAGAAGGATTAGAGGGGACATAAAGAAAAACTTTTTCACCCAGAGGGTGGTAGGGGTCTGGAATTCACTGCCTAAGTTGGTGGTTGAGGCTGAAACACTCAACTCATTTAAAAGGTACCTGGATCTGCATCTGAAGTACTGTAACCTGCAAGGCTACGGACCAGGTGCTGGAAAGTGGGATTAAAATGAGCGGCTAGTTTCTTTTCTCCCTTTTTAGCTGGCGCAGACATGATGGGCTGAATGGCCTCTTTCTGCACTGTAATTTTTCTATGGTTCGATGGCTCTATGTTCGTAGGAAGATTACAGAAATTGGGATGGGCAAAGCCATGGAGGGAAAACAAGGATGAAAATTTTAAGATTGAGGCATTGATTAACCAAGAGCAAATTTAGGGAAGCAAGCACAGGGGTGATGTGTGAATGGGACTTGGGCCGAGTTAGGACACGGGCAACAGAGTTCTGGATGGTCTACAGATTATGGAGAGCAGAATGTGAGCGGCCGGCCTAGTTCCCCAACCAGGAGCTTACAGGAATAGTCACGTCTAGACAGAAAAAAGACATGGGGCAATATTTTCCCCCCGTTGGTGGGGTGGGGTGGGTGTATGGGCATGAGCTCGGGCGGGTGGGTTCCCAATTGGCGCCTCCAGTTGGGGGCGCGCCGCCATTTTATGCGGGAGGGCCAATTAAGGCTGGCCCAGCGTGCCTTCCACTCGGAAGCGCTGTGCGCTCCCGGTGTGCAGGCGGGGGTGGGGGATTCCCTGAGCCGGGAAAATGGAGATCACAGGAAGTTTTAAAAATGTGTGGAAGTGTGGAAAGAAAATTCCTGACCTGCCCCCTCATGTGACACTGTCGAATGAGCTGGGACACGTCAACTTCTTTTATTTCAACGTTTCATAAACATTTTACAGCCCTCATGGAACCTCATCCCGCCCGTGGATGAGGTTTCACGTTTTTTTCTAAAGGCCGCCTGGCCTCCTGGCCTGCCCGCCCACCTTAAGGTTGGACGGGCAGGCCCTTTCATTAGCTTAATTACATTTCTAAAGGCCTTAAGTGCCCGCTGAGCTGAAAACCTGAATGATGCGGGGGTGATGCCGGGACTCACGTCCGACGTCCACCCCCACCGTCATTTTATGTGTCGGCGAGCGGGCACCCCCCCTCCTCCCCCCCCTGCCGGAAGTTGCAGCCCATGGGTGATATTTCCAGCAACTGATGAGCTGAGGTAGGGGTGGAGTTGAGCAATGATACGGTGGTAGAAATAGGCGGTCCATAACATCCCATAGTACTTCAGTCCAGGTGCTGTGTGTGGTTTGTGCGTTGGCAGACTTGGGTGTTTTGCTAAGGCACTGTCCTTGTTAAAGTTCGTTCGTGGTTTTATTTTCCTGACGGCAAGCAATAAACAGTGCAGCATAGAAATGTCCTTGTTGTTTGTATAGCAGTATGTTTAATTATGGCGCCATGATTTTGCAATTAAAGGCACATTGAAGCGGGCTGCAAGGGTTAAATGTCACATCATTAATCCCAGGGCTGTCTCTTTGAAAGCAGCTTTCTTTATTCTACTCAGCCAACATAAAGGGAGGTGTGCAAACTCATAAAATTCATCTAAGTGGAGCTCTGAGGCACAGCAACTAGGGTGTGGAAGGAAAGGCTACACAGATGAAAGATGTGATTGTCTTTCAATTGCTGTTGGAGGGGCTGCCCTACCACCTGATCCCTATGATCACACTAAGTGGAGGTGCATAATGGAACCATCAATGCAAAATGCCCTGTTCCCTCTCAAAGGGTCATGCCTCAGTAGCTCAGAAACTGCTTTGGCTGAAGGTAATATGCCTCTCTACGAGAAGAAGTAAATGTGTCTGCGCCTATAGGAGGTTTAGGAGGGAGAGGTATGCAGAAGGGCTGCATTAGGATTCAGTCTGAAAGTTACTGACATTGTCACTAATAGTGGGATGAAAACACAGTAATTTGTTAAAATATTAGGCAATGGAGAACTGAGACTTGTGACAGACCATTAAGCTTAATGCAGGATTAAATGATTTTCAGGCTAGAAGTGGATGAAAGATTCCATGACACTATTTTGAAAAAGAGCAGGGAAGCTATCCCTGGTGTCCTGGTCAATGCTTATCCCCCAACCAACATCAGTGAAAAAGGATGATCTGGTCATTTATCTCATTGCTGTTTGCGGGAGCTTTCTACGTGCAAATTGGCTGCTGTGTTTGTGCAACAGGGCCAACACTTTGAAAATACTTCATTGGCTGTAACTTGCTTTGGGAGGTCCTGAGATTATGAAAGGCATTATAGAACTGTAAGGCTTTCTTTCTTTAAGCACTGCAAGTGGTCTAGAATAAGGAACAATTACAGAGATCTGAACACCTCTTTGATCCTTTTGTCAGTGACATCTTTTGATTATCTGCTCCTATCACTGCTTGCTTGTCCCCACAACC